>NC_087347.1:24547500-25185833 GCF_030014295.1 Loxodonta africana | reverse complement strand
TTCATATCCTTTGACTGTTTTTAAATTGGATTATTTGCCTTTTTATTGTTGAGGTGTTAAAGTAGTCTATAGATTGTAGAGATTAGACTCTTGTCAGATATGTCATAGCCAATTGTTTTTTTCCAGTCTGTAGGTTCTCTTTTCACTCTTTTGATAGAATCTTTTGATGATGAACATAAAAGTTTAATTTTTAGGAACTCCCAGTTATTCTGTTTATCTTCTGATGTTTGTGCATTGTTAGTTATGGTTTTAAGATGACATTTTGATTCCTGGTTGCAAGTTTCAGCTGAAACAAAAGCTATATAATGTGTTCTGTGCTACTGACAGGCTTTTGGCAGTTTCAGATAGCCCTCCTAATGGTAGGTTTTGCTTTTTCTTTAAAAAGTAAATAAACCTTTTTGATACACTGAATTTTAAAATTCATTTTTGACCCACCAAGAAGGTTTTGTAGACATTTTCTTCCTAACTGCACCTTCTCCCATGAAATTTTAATACCACAGATACACCGTATAAGTATTTATTTACTATGGCCCTTTATAATATTTCCTTATTTATTTATTGGTCACCATTCATCTGTCAGTTTGTTGTACTGTGGTAGCTTGTGTGTTGTTGTAATGCTGGGAGCTATGCCACCAGTATATCAAATAACAGCAGGGTCACCCATGGTGGACAGGTCTCAGCAGAGCTTCCAGACTAAGACAGGCTAGGAATCTACTTCTTAAAAAATTGGCCAGGGAAAATCTTATGAATAGCAGCAGAACATTGTCTGATATAGTGTTGGGAGGTGAGCCCCTCAGGTTGGAATGCACTCAAAATACAACTGGGGAACAGCTGCCTCCTCAAAGTAGAGTCAACCTTAATGATATGGATAGAGCAAAGCTTTTGGGACATTTATTTCCTGATGTGGCAAGACTCAAAAATGAGAAGAAACAGCTGCAAGTATCCATTAATAATTAGAATGTGGGCTGTACAAAGTAAGAACCTAGGAAAATGAAAAATTGTCAAAAATGGAATGTTTGAAGATCTTAGGTGTTAATGAGCTGAAATGGACTGGTACTAGACATTTTGAATCAGACAGTCATAAGGTCTACTCTACCAGAATGACAAATTGAAGAGGAATGGTGTTTCATTTTTTGTCAAAAAGAATGTTTCAAGATCTGGCCTTCAGTGCAACACTGTCAGTGATAGGATAATATCCACATGCCTACAAGGAAGACCAGTTAACACCAATATTATTCAAATTTGCGCACCAACCACCAAGGCCAAAGATGAAGAAATTGAAGATTTTTACCAACTTCTGCAGCCTGAAATTGATCATATATGCAATCAAGATGCATTGATATTTACTGGTGACTGGAATGGGAAAGTTGGAAAAAAAAGAAGGATCAATAGTTAGAAAATAAGGCCTTGGTGATAAAAGCGACACCAAGAACCCATGATAGAATTTTGTGAGACCAATGACCTATTCACTGGAAACACTTTTTTTTCAACAGCATAAACGGTAGCTGTGCATGTGAACCTCACCAGATGGAATACACAGGAATCAAATCAATTACATTTGTGGAAAGAAACGATGGAGAAGATCAATATCATCAGTCAGGACAAGGCCAGGTGCCAACTGTGGAAGAGACCATCGATTCCTCATATGCAAGTTCAATTTGAAGCTGAAGAAGATTAAAACAATTTCATGAGAACCAAAATACCACCTTGATTATATCCTACCTGAATTTGGAGACCATCTGAAGACTAGATTTGACACACTGAACACTAAGGACTGAAGATCAGAAGAGTTGTGGGATGACGTGAAGGACATCATACCGGAAGAAAGCAAAAAGGTATTAAAAAGACAGGAAAGAAATAAAAGACCAAAATGAATGTCAGAAGAGACTCTGAAACTCGCTCTTGAACATAGAGTAGCTAAAGCGAATGGAAGAAATGTTGAAGTAAAAGGGCTGAACAGAAGATTCTAAAGTGTGGCTTAAGAAGACAAAGTAAAGTATTATAATGAAATCCGCAAAGACCTGATGTTAGAAAAACAAAAGGGAAGAATACTCTTGGCATTTCTCAAGCTGAAAGAACTGAAGAAAAAATTCAAGCCTCAAGTTGAAATATTAAAGGATTCTATGGACAAAAAATTGAATGATGCACACAGCGTCAAAAGAAGATGGAAGGAATACACAGAGTCACTGTACCAAAAAGAATTGGTTGACTTTTAACCATTTCAGGAGATAGCACATGATCAAGAACCAATGGCATTGAAGGAATATGTCCAAGCTACCCTGAAGGGACGGGTGAAAAACAAGGATCTAGGAATCGATGAATACGAATTGAGATGTTTCAACAAAAGGATGCAATGCTGTAAGTGCTCACTTGTCTATGCCAAGAAATTTGGAAGAAAGCTACCTGGCCAACCGACTGGAAGAGATGCATATTTGTGCCCATTCCAAAGAAAGGTGATCCAACAGAATTCAGATATTATCGCGAAATATTATTAAGATCACACTCAAGTAAAATTTTGCTGAAGATAATCCCAAAACAGTGGCAACAGTCCATCAACAGGGAACTGCCAGAAATTCAAGCCAGATTCAGAAGAGGACATGAAATTAGGGCTATCATTGCTGATGTCAGATGGATGTTGGCTAAAGGCAGAGAATCCCAGAATGATGCTTACCTGTGTTTTATTGACTATACGAAGGCGTTTGACTGTGTGGGTCATAACATTGAAAAAAATAGTAATTCCAGAGCACTTAATTGTGTTCATGTACATAGACCAAGAGGCAGTCATTTGAATAGAACAAGGACATACTGCATGTTTTAAAATCAGGAAAGGTGTGTGACAGGGTTATGTTCTTTCACCATACTTACTCAGTCTGTATACTAAGCAAATAGTCTGAGAAACTGGACTATGTAAAGAAGAACGCAGCATCAGGATTGGAGGAAGACTCATTAACAACCTATGGTATGCAGATGACACAACCTTGCTTGCTGAAAGTGAAGAGAACTTGAAGCACTTACTAATGAAGATCAAACACTACAGCCTTCAGTATGGATTACACCACAACATAAAGAAAACAAAAATCCTCACAACTGGGCCAATAAGCGAATCATGATAAATAGAGAAAAGATTAAAGTAGTCAAGGATTGCATTTACTTAGATCCACAATCATTGCCCACAGAAGCAGCAGCCAAGAAATCAAACGACATATTGCAATGGGAAAGTCTGCCTCAAAAAACCTCTTTAAAATATTGAAAAGCAAAGATGTCACTTTGAGAACTAAGGTACACCTGACTCAAGCCATGGTTATTTTCAATCACCTCATATGCATATGAAAGCTGGACATTGAATAAGGAAAACCAAAGGAGAATTGTTGCATTCGAATTAAGGTGTTGGCTAGGAATATTGAATATACCATAGACCACCAGAAGATAGAACGAATCTGTGTTGGAAGAAGTCCAGCCAGAATGCTCCTTAGAAGTAAGGATGGAGAGACTTTTACTTTAGACATGCTATCAGGAGGGACCAGTTTTTGTAGAATGACATCATTCTTGGTAAATTCTAGGGTCAGCTAAAAAGAGAAGGATGCTTCAGGAGCTGGATTGACACAGTGGCTACAACAATGGCCTCAAACGTAGCAATGATTGTGAGGATGGCGCAGGGCTAGGCAGTGTATCTTTCTGTTATAATAGGGTTGGTATGTATTGGAACCAACTGGAGGGGACCCAAGAACAATGACAAAGCATGTGGGTAGTGCAAATAGTTAACAGTTGGCTGATAACCAAAAGGTTGGCAATTTGAGTCTACCCAGAGTCGCCTTGAAACAAATGCCTGGCAGACTAAAATTATAACCATTAAAAACCCAGTGGAGTGCAGTTCTACTCTGCAACACCTGGAGTCACCATGGGTGGGAATGAACTCGATGCCAACTGGTTTTGTTTTCTTTGGTTTGGGAGGTAGATTCCTCCCATCAAAACTCATGGGATAAAGTAATAGCATAAGAACAGTAATTTCAGAGTACTCTTAAATGTAATATTGCTTTATAAAACTCAATTACCATAAAATTTATCCAGTGTAGCTTTGTTTTTAAGTGCCATTGAGTCAATTTTGACTCATAGCAACCCCATGTGACAAAGTAGAACTGCCCCCCCACAGGGTTTCGTAGGCCGTAGTCTTTATGTGAGCAGATCACCAAGCCTTTCTCCGTCAGAGCCACTGAGCAGGTTCGAACCTCCAACCTTTCACTTAGCAGTGGAGACCTTAACCATGGCCTCACCAGGGCTCTTTCAATGTAGTTGTTAAAATGATTGAAATAAATACTCCAGGTTCCTTCTGCAGCAACCCCACCAGTTATACAGCTGGATTCTGATTATGTTGGATAAGACACTGATCAGCAAACTTGATTCCTTAACATAGACCTTGCCTCCATCACCTTTGTGAGTACTTTAGTGGCTTTTACTTCTCAGCTTCTATATTTAATACTCTCAAAAATTTCCAATAATTCTAAGTCTTTACCTTAGCAAATGGCCTCTTTATAGACATTGGACTCCATTCAGATTTAACCTTTGAGGACAATGCCAGCTCTCTGTTTCTTTTGATATATAAGTGCCACCTTTGCAAAAGTCTTGTTCTCCAGGAGATTCTATTATGCCAGAGATGGGCTTAGTACGTAATTTTCTGCTTTCACCTTACCTGTAAAGGCGAACTCCAAATTTCAATTAGGAGTAATAGTCTATAAACCTTCACATAAAAAAAAAAGTACAATTTTCATTCCCAATACTTAGTCTTATTCGTTCTCATTAGAAGCCCTATTGAACAATAAGGCTTTGCTTGTACATGTTAGTGAAAGTGCTATGCCTGAAAAAAGCCATAAAGCGGGAGCCCAAAACAAAAGGCTTGAGAAAGTTATATAAAGATTTTGAGTTTTTATTGTAATCCCCCTGAAATAATGCTATACACAGTGCCTTTTAAATCTGTACCATGACTAGGGAGAGAAAAACTGGGAAATAATAGGCCATTCCTTTATTCAAACACTCCCTTTACCTCCCTTCACCTCCCTTCACCCACTGCCACCCAACCTAATCAGCTAAGCATTCAATTGCAATAATAATTACAACATAAGGAATTAGAGTTTGGATTTTTATAGAGTAGTTGCGTTTTCTATAAAAAGAATTTTACTGGAATAAAATACAAAAGGCTGTGTAAAAAAAAAAAATAATAGAAAAATTAAGAGTGGGAGGAAACAAATGCCAGGAAATAATCTTCACATTTTTATAATACATTGCATTCAGTTAAAAGTAACAGAAAACTCCAACTCAAACAGCTTAAGAAAAGGAGAATTCCAGAAACGGGGCATGGGATGGTAAATGGCTCAGTAATACCTTCAGGAACTCAGGTTCCTTCCATCTCTCTGCTCTGCCATTTAACCTGAGAGGCTACTACTAGTCTTTCCTCATAGTGTCAAAATGGCTACAACAGTTCCGGCCATTCCATCCAGGTCTGAGAAGAAAAAAGTCAAGTTCTTCTTTGTGTTTCTTTTTATCAGCCAGGAAAATCTTACCTAGAAAGCCCCTAGCAGATTTGCCTCTATTTCTCATTGGCTAGATTTCAGTCACACGTCTGTGCCTGAAACCATGATTAGCCAGAGAGACTAGGACCACTATGAGTGGATTAGAAACATTCCCTAGAGGCTGTCAATGGGGCCAAGTTCCTAACTAAAGAAATGGCTGAGCAGAGCAAGAAAGAGGGAAGTGTGTTTAGGAATAATGGCAGTTACATTCACAATAGCCAGTGTCTGTTCCGTATATCTAATTTCACTGAACAAAAATAAGTTTTATTTATCCTTTGAAAGATCTTGAGTTCTAAAGTGTTAAATTTCTGGAGTTATTTTATCCATTTTTATTGAATAGTATAAATGTGCAGTCCCAATTCACTCACTAATTTACCCAGTGTCCACTTTCATTATCTTGGTCAATATGGAGGAAGGAGTGTCAATAATTTAGTCCTTCTAGTCAAATCAAGCTGTTTGGTTTCAGACCTCAACCAAGCCTCCTTGACTTCTTTCTGGTACTATCCTCTGCTGATCTCTTCCTCAGCCCATTCCCTTCAACATCTTTTACATTCTCTGTCCCTTCTTTTTTCAGACCATTCTCCTTCAAGCTGCTTTTTGTGGTTCTTTGGTTCCATTTCTCTTTGTGCCACCAGCCTATAATCATCTCCTCCCTAAATCCAAACCCATTGATCAGATTAGTCTCTCTATATATTTGCTTTTTTGGAATTTTTCTCTGCTTTCAGGGCACCTCTATACAGCATAGCTCAGAAACCCCTACTCTTGTATTTATATTTCCTTTGGGAAATTATCTCAAATTCAACATGGCCAGAAGTTATCGCCAAATCTTTCACTCTAAACTGACTAGCTCTCTGAATTTAATAACATAATTATACTGGTAGTACTCAGACTCAGCACTTTGTATCACAATTGACTCATTTTTATATGAGCTTCTGTGTTTTGGAGTAAGTCCTGCTGTCTTATTTTTTTCCACTGAGATGTCTCATATTCACTTCTTACATGACATAGTGTGTGTGAAATGCTTAATAACAGTGCCTGACAAGAAAAGTAAAAAATAAATACATGTTTGCTGCTATTGCTGCTGGTACAATAGTACAGAATATCACAGTTTTACTGAAAACTTCTAAGCATTCTTGCTCTATTTAATTTCTCCCCAAATCTATGTTTCACACATCCTGACAACAACACTTATGCCTTGTTATTACCTTACTTAAGAGTTTATAATTCTCTAGTACCTTTCTCATTGGGCACTAACATCTTATCCCAGGGTATCCATGAGCCTCTTCATAATTTTCTATTCCAAAGTTATACCGTTGACTTCTCAGTACAGTGTTCTCCTTCTATAGAATCTATTGACCTTTCATTTCTTCTTTCTCCTTGCTCATCTTGCTTCCTTAACTCTACATTCCAGGATTTAGTGTAAACCAGGAGTATTTAATCCAGTTTCTTGTATCAGTGTGGAAACTGAGGATCTTAGGCTTGTCCAAGGTCAAGTGAATATTGAAGGAGAGGCAGAGCCTGGATTCAAATTCAGATATTCTGACTCCCCATTCAAAACTTTTTCTCATTCCCCGAATCTATTAATGCAGTACAATATTACTGCTGACTTATACTATGCTTAGCAGCCTTGGTGGTACAAACTGTTAAGTGCTCAGCTGCTAACCTCAAGGTTGTCAGTTTGAACCCACCCAGTGGCTCTGCAAGAGAAAGACCTGGCAAGGATTATAGCCAAGAAAACTCTATGGAGCAATTCTCTTCTATGCTACAGGACTGCTATGTGTTGGAATCAACTGAATGGCACCCAACAACAATGGTACTATGTTTATATCCAACTAACCATCCTCGTCATTTTTTTTTTTTTTTTTACAGAAACAAATGTATACCCATCTGTTGTGGAACCCCAAAATTATAAGACACTTGACCAAAGTAAAATGTCTGATTCAGGTTCAATCTCACATCCTATTTTAAATTCTGCTTCTTGTTGACAGGTTGTTAATCTTTTACACATGTCCAACCCTACCACTAAGGGAATGTTTTCTTTGTAATCAAGCAAGCCACTCCCAAGAACCTACATAGTACAAGAAAGCTATGTTCCCAGAAAGGAATGTCTCGCAACGGTCCTGTCAACCTGTTGTAGTCACCAAGCAGTAACTATCATCAACAAAGCACAAATATCACTAAGTAGTAACTAGTCAACAAAACCTCTTTAAAACCAATCATATAAACCCACATATGCTGTGTTCACCAATGATTGTAAAGATCCTCCTTTGGAAGTCCTGCCTTTGACAATGATGTATCAATGAATAACCAATCAGAATTTTTCTTAACTTTATTGGAAACCCTGAGGACGTAGTGGTTAAGAGCTACGGCTGCTAACCAAAAGGTCAGCAGTTCAAATCTACCAAGCACTCCCTGGAAACCTTGTAGGGCAATTCTACTCTGTCCTTTAGGGTGGCTATGAGTCAGAATTGACTCAATGGCAATGATTTTTTGTTTTGTTTTGTTTTATCTGGATCTGTGTTTTCGTATCAACTTTTTCATTTACGTTGTAATCTTCCAGTGTGCAAAAAAAAAAAAAAAAAAAAAAAAACCTGAGGTCAGTTTAACTCTCAGAAAGAGAGAGAAAGGGGAAAATGAGGTAAGAAACTAGCAGGAAGAGTCTGTTTGATCTTTGTTTTAAAAAGTTTTATGTTGTAGAACATCTGGACTGTTTCAGGCCCTATAAAACCTATTGCTGTCGAGTTGATTCTGACTCATAGCCACCCTAGAGGACAGAGAAGAACTGCCCCATAGAGTTTCCGAGAAGCGTCTGGTGGTAGTGAACTGCCTACCTTCTGGTTAGTAGCCATAGCTCTTAACCACTATGCCACCAGTGTTTCCTCAGGCCCTATATATGACCCTATGTTATATCCTGATACATCCAAACAAGAAGGAAATATAACCAGAAAATAGTCAATGTACAATTGAGAGATGAATATGCAAGGGAGACATGAAAATAGAGAAAAGAGCAGGAAGACATACGTGAAAGAACATCTTTATGTTTAGCTCCTTTGGCATAAAGTCTACACCACACAGCTATTTCTCAGCAGTCGCTCGTAGTTGTGCATAAATGCTAATGTTAAGTACGTGTTTGGAGATAAGACTCTTCAGCGGGGAGGGAACAGCCATAATGTCAAAGCAGCGATCACCAGAACAGATAGAGTTGCCCTGGAGTGAGGCCAAGAGCAAAGTTGGTTTGCAGAAGAAAAATTAGCTGTTCTTAAACTAAGAAGAGAATACAAATGAGCCATTAGCCTACATCTTTTACTGATTGCATTGTGCTATTCTGCTGATGTACTCAATGGCATGTAGACAAGATTTTGGTATCCTTGTTTAAGTCCTGATACATTTATCTGGCTTCATCCTTCCTTCATTTGTTCAGGCATATTTGGCTATTAATGAAAACAAAACTGTCTCCTGGGATAGAAACTCTTTTGAAATAGTCTCTAAGCTGACTCTGAATTTTTTAACTGCCTTTTCTGGTATTCATATCTTTGACCTATTTTGTTTAAATGCATCATTGCTTCAAGGGAATTACTCTCTCTTATTATGACATGAGGTCCAATTATCCAATGAGTCAGTATCACCCAGGAGATAACATATACATTTGCCCCCTTGAATGTTGTTTTAAAAAGAACGGTTTTCTCTTTTAAAGAGTCCTATAGAGCTCTTTTCTAAAAGCCAATACTTACAGCACGATTAATTTCTCATTCAAACCCTACCCTGAAGTGTCGTTTGTCTGCTTAGTACAAAGCAGTAGTGAAAATCAATTATTAATATGATTAAGAGTATTTCAGCATCTTCCACTTTAATGATGAACTCTCTTGTGAAAATCAGTTGTGTTTTATCTTTTACAGCCCGTGTTCCCTAAGTAGAGGGCATCAATTAACTTTAGAATAAGTCCAACAGAGGAGAGATTTGTTTTAGTCATGTTGATGAAGGGCGAGTATTTTTTTTCCCTTCCCCAGGAAAATAGCATCATGCTGGTCACTTCAGTACAAGCAAATATATAATTTCTCACCAAACCCAAAGAAAAGCTGTGACCCCAATCATCTTATTTAGTTTGATATATGACCCCTGTCTTAGTTACCTTGTGCTGCCGTAACACAGATGCCACACATAGGTGGCTTTAAAGAACAGAAATTCATTTTATCACCATTCAGGAGGCTAGAAGTCCGATTTCAGGTTGTAGGTCTACAAAGAGATATTTCCTCATCTATTTCGGCTTCTAGGAGCGGGCAGCAATCTCTATAGATACACCTGTCTCTGTCTTCCTCTGCTCCCTGATTGTGTCTCTGTGTCCATTCTGCTTTTTTAAACTGAAAAAGAAGGAGTAGAACTGCCCCATAGAGTTTCCCAAGAGTACCTGGTAGATTTGAACCACTATACCACCAGGGTTCTATAACACAGAAGTGATTAAATTTAGAACCCACCCTAGTGGGGCATGATTTAATTAGCATAACAAAGAAAATCCTATTTCAGGCAGGATCATATTTACAGGTACATTGTTGTTGTTAGGTGCCATCAAGTAGATTCCAACTCATACTAACCTCATGAGACAGCGTACAACTGCCCCATAGGGTTTCCTAGGCTGTAATTTTTTTTTTTTTTTAATCTTTATGGAAGTAGATAGTTAGGTCTTTCTCCCTTGGAGCCGCTGGGTGGATTCAAGTTGCCAACCTTTCGACTAGCAGCCAAGCATTTAAATTGTACGCCACCAGGGCTCCTTATTTACAGATACGGGGCAAGAATTTCAATGCATATTGGCGGGGAGGAGCACACAATTCGATCTATAATGACTTGTTTCTTATTTCTTATTTGTTTTAATATCTAGCATTTCTAACTATTTTCTAACCTAAATCATCTCTACTAACTCAAAAATGATTCGGTGGTGAAAGAATACTCATTTGTGATGTTGAAAAGGCCTCCGTAAGTGCCTGTGAGAGATGTGACCCAAAGTGGTGATGGATGAAAACTGAGAGGGAAAAAGAAGGTGGCCATTCCCCAGACAAATGTCTATGGGAACAGAGGTTCCTCAACTTAAGCTTTTTTACTTCCTGCCTTAAGACCATTTGCCCTGTTCCAATCTCTTTGAATTTGAGGAGGAGCTACTTCTGCAGTGCAGGACCTTGGTTGATGGGAAACATGCATTTAGGATTTCCTGTAGCAGCCTGTCTGTTGAGTAGATTGAAGTCAATGAGGTCCTAGGATAAAAAGACTGCCTTTTTCTCGAGTCCCTGCCTTCACATTTGCTGTGTCAGACCTTTGCTCACTAACCATACTGATGCCTAAGGCAAGTCCCACTGCTTCCTGGTCATATTCAGTAATTAAAAATGCCAGACTAGCCCAGTTAAAATCTTCATTTCACATGTACTTTATTTCCCTGCCATGCCCCCAAAATATGTGTCAACTTGGTTAGGCCATGATTCCTGGTATTGTGTAGTTGTCCTTCATTTCGTGATTGTAATTTTATATCAAAGAGGATTAGGGTGGGATTGTGACGTCCTTACCCAGGTCACATCCCTGATCCAATATACAGGGAGTTCCCCTGGGGTGTGGCCTGCGCAACCTTTTACCTTACAAAAGATAAAAGAAAGGGAAGTGAGCAGAGAGTTGGGGGACCTCATGCCACCAAGAAAGCAGTGCCAGGAACAGAGGGTGCCCTTTGGACCCAGGGTTCCTGTGCAGAGAAGCTCCTAGTCTCAAGGAAGATTGATGAGAGGACCTTCCTCCATAGCGACAGAAAGAGAAAGCCTTCCCCTGGAGCTGACACCCTGAATTTGGACTTTAAGCCTACTTTAAATTTCTCTTTGTTAACACCACTCAGTTGTGGTATTTCTGTTACAGCAGCACTAGATGACTAAGACACCTGCTTATTTTAAGTGCCGGTCATTACTGAACAGATGAACTTGGAGTCAGGATATGACCTAATCTCCTTCTTTGCTTCTCTCCCTCTGCATCTTGTTTCTCTCCTTTTGGCATTGGATTTAATTGTTAATTAAATTGAGATTGCATGTCAATATTCAGGTACCCTGACTTTTCCTGCCAGCGCTGACTGTTTGTGGGCTACCAGGATGTGAATCTCTAGTGAAGTGTGTGTATTTTCTGGGTGTGTGCTGGGGAGACTAATAAGGAATAAAAACGAAAACTGGTTGCTGTCAAGTTGACTTGGAATCATGGTGATCCCATATGTGAGAAAATAGAACAGTGCCCCATAGGATTTTCAATGGCTGATTTTTCAGAAGCAGATCACCAGACCTTTCTTCCAGGCTGCCTCTAGGTCAACTCAAACTTCCAACCTTTTGGTTAGTAGTCACGCCTGTTACCCATTTGCACTGCCCAGGACTCCAGTAGGGCATAGGGATCCCCTGAGTAATTTCCTGATATTCCACTCCCCCACCACTCTGCAAAACACCCCCCAGATCCTCCTGCTGCTGGGGTTCTCTCCACAGTAGGCAGCCTGTTTGAGTTGAGTATGAGTAAGCATTGGAGCTTAACATCTAGGAACCTTACATGTAACAAAAGGGAGTACACAGGATCTGCCTCTGCCACCCATTCTCAATCCCACCATCTCTGTCCAGCTCTTCCTTTTCTCTGAGCAGGTAAGTGTGAGGCATGAGACATCAGTGTTCCCAAGCTGCAGACCCTCCCAGTCTCTATGTGAGTGATTCTTTGGGATTTCACTTGACTTGGGCATGGGGAAGCAGTCCCGTACCCCTTCCCACAGAAAAGGGAATTAAAAGCCAAGCACACCCCAACAGGCCTATGACTCATACCCTATGATTCTTTCTTCACTCTTTCTTTCTACCTTCTATTTCCTACACTTTGAGGAATGAGGAAAGAGAGGGAGATAAAATGGCTGTAGACAGCAGAACCTGTCCGATAACCTCTTAAAATCTCTCAAGGGCATATCAAGTTGCAAATTGTTGGGGACTGTCTTTAAAATGTGGGATGCTTGGTGCCTACTTGTCTTCAGCTCTGCGTTCTACTAACTCCAGAGCATAGTGGAAGTTCTACTCTATATCCTGATAAGTTTGTTTTTAATTATTTCTCATTTTCTATTCACTTCTGTAACCATACATTTTTTCCCTTACCACTGTATAAAAAAGTATTAATTTGAGTGTCAAAGCATTTTAATGTTGATTTAAAAATAGATTTAGTAATAAAAAGTAAAAATGCAAGAAATCTAAATTGGTTCAACTTAATTACATTTATAACCTAAGAACAATTGATGGTTAATCCCATCTCCAAAAACATCTTTTGTGTGTAGAGGAAAAAAAAAAAAAATTATTGAATGATGTTCACTTATTTTCTGTAGATCCTTCTAGTAAGATGTTATGACCCTTGGAAGATTCTAGAATAGGGAAGACTCATGATCTGGTCCAGTGTTTTCCATTAAAACATAATGTGTGCCACATATACAATTTTAAATTTTCCAGTAGCCACATTAAAAAAAAAGTGAAAAGAACAGGTGAAGTTAATTTAATTTTAATAACATTTTGTTTAACCGACTATATGCAAAATATTACTATTTCAACACGTAATCAATATAGAATATTAGTAATGATGTATTTTGCTTTTCCTTTTATACTGTCTTCAAAATATTTTCTTCTATGCCAAAACAAACAACAACAAGAACAAAAGCATTGCCTTCGAGTCAATTCCAACTCATAGCGACCCTATAGGACACAGTAGAATGACCCCATAGGGTTTCCAAGGAGCGCCTAGTGGATTCAGACTATGGACCTTTTTGGTTAGTAGCTGAACTCTTAAGCACCGAACCACGAAGGCACCTCTTTTATACTAAGTCTTCAAAAACACAGCACATCTCAATTTAGACCAGCCACAGTCCAAAGGTGAATGGATACAGGCCCTCCCCTTGGGAGTGGTAGTTGTGGCAGAGAGATTGTGAGAGGTGCCTGGCACATAGTAAGCACTCAATAAATGTCTGAATTAAAGTTAAGTGCCTAATTATCTGTAGCAAAGGAGGAAATTGGTTTACTCTGAAGTTTATCAAGAAAATTTCCACAGAGCAAAGAGAAAGAAAGTTGGTGTGAGAAAACTAACAGGATGTCAGATTAGCCTGTGGTTAGTTATACAGTTGCGATTTAATTTACTTCTAGAATTATACCCCAGCTTTTCTACTGCTTGAGTAGTTTGCAGTTGCTAGCATTATGGCCTGGCTCAGGGTGCGTGTGTTTCTGTACAAAGCCTCTGCTAGGTCTGCCATCGTGTGATGAATTTAAGTGGATTTCAGGGATTTCTCTCGCTCTGGGCATTAGCCAGTGAAAAAGAGCCTCCTTCTGTCTATGAAGCCAGGTGAGGAATGGACCTAGGGTTAAATCCAAACAAAGCTTGCCCCCTTCAGTTTTGAAAATCCACTTGTAGCCTTCATGAAATTTGTGGATCTTATCAAGATTGTGGATAGTCCCAGCAGACAGAAATTTTCTTTTTTTAAATTGTGGTTTAAATGAAGGTTTACAGAGCAAATTTGTTTCTTATTAATTAATACACATATTGTTTTGTGAAACTGGTTGCCAACGTTGCGAGGTGTCAACACTCTCCCCTTCTCGACCTCGGGTTCCCCATTTCCGTTCTTGCAGCTTTCCTGTCCTCTCCTGCATTCTCATCCTTGGCCCTGGGCTGGTGTGCCCATTCAGTCTCATATACATGGTTGAGCTACGTGTATTATTGTTTGTTTTATGGGCCTGTCTAATTTTTGGCTGGTAGGTGAACCTCAGGAGTGACTTCAGTAATGAGTTAAAAAGGTGTCCAGGGGCCATACTCTCGGGGTTTCTCTAGTGTATGTCAGACCAGTAAGTCTGATCTTTTTTTATGATTTTGAATTTTGTTCTACTTTTTTCTCCTGTTCTGTCCAGGCTCCTCTATTGTGATCCCTGTCAGAGCCGTTGGTGGTGACAGCCAGGCACCATCTGCTTGTACTGGACTCGGTCTAGTGGAGGCTGTGGTAGTTGTAGTACGTTAGTCCTTTGGACCACTCTTCTCCCGTGTCTTTGGTTTTCTTCATTCTCCCTTGCTTCAGATGGCTTGGGACCAGTAGGCGTATCTTAAATGGCTGCTCACAAGCTCTTAGACCCCAGACACTGCTCACCAAAGTAGGATATAGAATATTTACTATATAAACTATTGACGTTCCCTGAGACCATGGTCCCCACAGCCCTCGGCCCAGTAACCCGGTCCCTCAGTGAGTTTGGATGTGTCTATGAAGCTTCTATCCTTTGGTCAAGTGCTGACTTTCCCAGTATTATGTATTGCCTTACCCTTCACCTGAGCTACCACTTATTTTTGTTAGTGTTTTTCCCTCTCCATCCCTCCCCTCCCTCCTAACCATCAAAGATTGTTCCTTTCTGTGTGTAAATCTTTTTGTAAGTTTTTATAATAATGGTCTTATTCTATATTTGTCCTTTTGTGATTGACTTATTTCACTCAGCATATGCCCTCCAGATTCATCCATATTGCGACATGTTTCGCAGATGAGTCACTGTTCTTTACAGTTGGGTAGTATTCCATTGTGTGTATGTACCGTAGTTTATCTACTTATCTGTTGATGGACACTTAGGTTGTGTCCATCGTTTTGCTATTGTGAATAATGCTGCAATGAACATAGGTGTACATATGTCTATTCACGTGACAGCTCTTATTTCTCTAGGATATATTCCTAGGAGTGGGGTTGCTGGATCAGATGGTATTTCTTTCTAAGGAAGTGCCATATAATTTCCCAAAATGGTTGTACCATTTTGCATTCCCACCAGCAGTGCATAAGAGTTCCAATCTTCTCGTAGCTTCTCCAACATGTTTTTTTTTTTTTGGTTCGTGCAGTAGTGTCTGGGTGAGATGGTATCTTATTGTAGTTTTGATTTTTGCATTTCTCTAATGGTTAGTGGGAAACTCTGGTGACATAGTAGTTAAGAGCTATGGCTGCTAGCCAAAAGGTTGGCAGTTCAAATCCCCCAGGCACTCCTTGGGGTAGTTCTACTCTGTCTTATGGGCTGCTATGGGTCGCAGTTGACTCGACAGCAGTGGATTGGTTTGGGGTTGGGAATGGCTAGCAATTACGAGCATTTCTTCGTGTGTGTGTTACCCGCCTGAATGTCTTCTTTGGTGAAGCCTACAGAAACTCTTAATGAGCTCTCATTAAGGGGTCCCCAAAATGCATATAGTTTTAGAGTGCTATTGAGAAATTACCCTAGTATTTTATTTTTGTGGATTGATGGGTGTAAATGTCTTTATGCATACTTGTATGCATTTTAACAATGCAAATAACTCTGTGCTAAATTTATTGGACTGGTGTGCCCACTCTTTTTTTTTTTTTTTTTTGTAGATCATCTTATTATCTTTATAATAACTCCAGAGATCAGTATTTATGTTTTCACTTTACAAATGAGAAAATTGATCATTCTATTTGCCCTCAGATAGGCTGAAGAAGACAGTGCCACACTCATGATTATGATGAGCGTGGGTATCTGACAGCACGTGGAAACCATATTTCTCTGAGATGGTTTTTGGATTAAACCACCCTGGCCAGCAGGGTAATTGTTTCTCCCCATTAGCACTGGCCCCCAGGAAGGCAAGAACTCAATGCGTGTACATTGAATGAATTAATGGATGATTATGTTTTCTTAAACAGAAACACTAAAAAAAAAAAAAAAGCAAACAAAATCGTTTTGCCTTTAAATTCTACAATTAGAGCCAATAAAACAAGCTTGGCAATCTATGCCGAGTGAAATTTTCTTTGCTTCCCTACTTTAACTCCCAGGGAGTAAAATTTTTCTCCATGGCTCCAATGGGCTAGAAATCTGTGACTAAAATTACTTCATATACTTCGGATGCCACGTTTTCCAAGAGGGCTCACCAGACAGCTGGGCATCTTACAACCTAAAAACAAAACAGTTGTTGTCCAGTCGATTCTGACTCATGGCGACCCCATGTGTGTCAGAGTAGAACTGTGTTCCATAGGGTTTTCACTGGTTGATTTTTCAGAAGTGGATCACCAGGCCTTTCTTCCAAGGAGCCTCTGTGTGTACTCGAACCTCTAAACTTTCGGTTAACAGACAAGCGAGTTACCATTTGCATCCCCAGGGACTCTTACAAGTTCTGCTTTAAAATGCAAATAAGCACACAGGCAAGCAAAGCAAACCTTGAAACATTGACTGCATCACCTCTACTTACAGGAAACATGCATTTCAAGAACTCTTTGGACCACCTTGCCACCTTCTTTAAACACTTCATGAGGAAATACGTTTTCATTAATAATTGAAATATTACCAGGCCAAAAAAGTGGACTACTGGAAGGTGAACTGAGGAAATCTGATGCGTATTCTTTTTTAGCTTGTAGTCTACTTTAAGAAAAAACTAGAGATAAAATATTCTCACGCTTCGATAGGGAACACAACAGAGAATCCCTGAAGGATCAGGAGAACACTGGGATGCAGATCTCAAATTCTCGTAAAAAGACCAGGCTTTTTTTTTTTTTTTAATGGCCTGACTGAGACTGGAGGGACCCTGGAGGTCATGGTCCCCGGACCCTTTGTTAGCCCAAGATTGAAACCATTCCCAAAGCCTGCTCTTAGCATACTCGTGAGGAGTGGGCTTCTTGGCTCAAATAGGCACTCGAGACTATACAGGCAGCTCCTGTCTGGAGTTGAGATGAGAAGGCAGAGGGGGACAGGAGCTGACTGAATGGACACGGGGAATACAGGGTGGAGAGGAGGAATGTGCTTTCTTACTAGGGGGAGGGCAGCTAGGAGTACACAGCAAGGTATGTACAACTTTTTGTATGAGCGACTGACTTGATTTGTAAACTTTCACTTAAAGCACAATAAGTTAATTAATTAAAAAAAAAATACAAACTCAAAAAAAAAAAAAAATTCTCATGCCTGATCCCATGAATTCTTTCTAAGGACTGAACTATATGCGTGACGACTGAGCAAGCCACAAAAGTGGGTAACTAGTTTTTAAACGTGTGTATTGACCTTAAAAACAGTATTAAAGATACACTGTTATTTCTTAGACTCATTTGGCAACAATCTAATAACACTTGAACCTCTTCCAAAGAAAAAAGGTGTTGCCGCAGTATAAAAACAACAGCACCATTAAAGGTAAGTAGTCCTGAGCTCCACATTCCCGTAATAATAATATTGGCCTTTTGCCTCTGTTACAGCAAATGTATTAAATATTCATGCCAACATTTGTTTTGTAAATGTAAAATGGAATTAGGATAACAAAGTCTACAATCTGGTGATCATATTGGTTATACATTATTATTATTTTTTGTCTGTTTCATGAGCTTTTGTACATTAGGTTCAAGGTAGCTTACTGAATAATGCATAAACATCTTTGAAAACGCATTTCAGTAGTGGAGGTTATGGTTGGTTGTCAGGTTCTCATATTGAACTAAAAATGTGGTGGTTTTCTTTTTTACAGAACAAAACTATGGAGAAGATAGCCGTTAAAGACCTAGTTGATGTTGAGTCAAAATACCTTTGTGATGTAGATTCTATTTCAGTAAGTTCCTTTTCTAAGCAGAAATCACAACAACGTTCTCTATAAAGGTTAGGTTTCCTAAAGCATCTTTTTAGAAGAACCTTTGTGGGATTGCAAGTCATCACAAAGTAATCTAGAGATCTAAGAAACAGGCTGTATTCACAAAGCTGAAAATGACGAAATGATATAAAGCGCTGGGAAGAAAACATGTCTATTTGATATATGTCTGCCTGTTGGAAGGGATCACTTTATCTTTCTATTCATCGTAAACCAGTAGTACAAATATTTATACTTTTAATTTAAATAGATATTAAAGCTTACATAGGGCTTTCTAAGTGGGAAATTAACCCACAAGGCTTCTACACTCTGGATTGTGATTTTCAGCTCTGAAGATCCAGATTTTTAGAAACTTGAGTATATAAACTTACCCGTTTACCCTTTGGTATTTCAATTCCTAGTGACCCTGTGAGATTGAGTGGAACTGCCCCATGGGGATTCCAAGGCTGTAATCCTTACAGAAAGAAGCAGACTGCTACGTCTACCACAGAGCCTCTGTGGGTTCCAAACGTCAGTGTATAAACTTACCTTGTGATTTCTCAAGTTTGGTGGTAAATTGTATTTAGTTAAGCAAGCCCACCGAAGACCGATTTTTGTTGTTGTTAGGTGCCACTGAGTCAATTCCAACTCACAACGACACTATGTACAACAGAATGAAGCGTTGCTGGGGTTTGTGCCATCCTCACAATCACTGCCATGTTTGAGCCCATCGTTGCAGCCACTGCGCAAATTGATCTCATTGAGGGTCTTCCTTTTTCGCTGACCCTCTACCATACCAAGCATGATGTCCTTCTCCAGGGACTGGTCCTTCCTGATAATGTGTCCAAAGTACTGGAGATGACGTCTCACCATCTGCTCTTCGAAGGAGCACTCTGGCTGTGTTTCTTCCAAGACAGACTTGTTCAGTCTTCAGGCAATCCATGGTATATTCAGTATTCTTCACCAAACCATAATTCAAATGCAACAATTCTCCTTTGGTCTTGCTTATTCATTGCCCATCTTTTGCATACATATGAGGTGATTGAAAATACCATGACTTGGGTCAGGCGAACCTCAGTCCTCAAAGTCTTGCTTTTCAACACTGTAAAGAGATTTTTTACAGCAGATTTGCCCAATGCAATGCATCGTTTGATTTCTTGACTGCTGCTTCAGTGGGCATTGGTTGTTGGTCCAAATAAAATGAAATTCTTGACTTCAATAATTTCTCCATTTATCATGATGTTGCTTATTGTTCCAGTTGTGAGGACTTCTACTTTCTTTATCTTGAAGTGTCATCCATACTGAAGGCTGTAGCCTTTGATCTTCATCAGTAAGTGCTTCAAATCCTCTTCACTTTCAGCCAGCAGTGTGTTACCTGCATATTGAAAGTTGTTATTGAGTCTTTCTCCAAACCTGATGCCACATTCGTCTTCATAGTCTAGTTTCTTGGGTTAGTTGTTCCGCATACAGATTAAATAAGTATGGTGAAAGGCTACAACCCTGACGCATACCTTTCCTGATTTCAAACCATTCAGCGTTCACTTATTCTGTTCAAATGACTGCCTCTTGGTCTATGTATAGGCTCCACATCATCACAATTAAATGTTCTGAAATTTTCATTCTTTGAAATGTTATCCATATTTGTTATGATTCATACAAAGGAATGCTGTTGCATACTTAATAAAACACAGGTGAACATCTTTCTGGTATTCCTGCTTTCAGCCAAGATGCGTTTGACACAAGCAATGACATCCCCCATTCCACATCCTCTTCTGACTCTGGCTTTAATTTCTGACAGTTTCCTGTGAAGGTACTGCCTCAACTGTTTTTTGAATGATCTCCAGCAGAATTTTACTTGCACGTGATATTAATGATTTTGTTCAAAAATTTCTGCATTCCGTTGTGTCACCTTTCTTCGGAATGGGTACAAATATGGATCTCTTCCAGTTGGCTGGTCAGGTAGCTGTCTTCTAAATTTCTTGGCATAGATCACTGAGCACCTCCAGCACTGTATCTGTTTGTTAAAATGTCTCAATTGGTATTCCTTCAATTCCTGGAGCCTGTTTTTCACCAGTGCCTTCAATGCAGCTTGGACTTTTTCCTTTAATACCAACGGTTCTTGATCATATGCTACCTCCTGAAACGGTTGAACGTTGATCAATTCTTTTTGGTACAATGAGTCTGTGTATTCCTTCCATCTTCTTTTGATGCTTCCTGCATCATTCAATATGTTGCTCATAGAATCTTTCAAAATTGCAGCTTGAGGGTTAAATTTTTTCTTCAGTTTTTTTAACTTGAGAAATGCCTATAGCATGTTCTTCCTTTTTGGTTTTCTAACTCCAGGATTTTGTGTATTTCGTTATAATACTTCACTTTGTCTTCTTGATCTATACTTTGAAGTCTTCTGTTCAGTTCTTTTACTTCCTTATTTCTTCCATTTGCATTAGCTACTCTACATTCAAGAGCAAGTTTCAGAGTCTCTTCTGACATCCATGTTTGTCTTTTCTTTCTTTCTTACCTGTGGTGGTTAAGATTGTGTGTCAACTTGGCTGGGCCATGATTCTCACTGTTTTGGCATTTGTTTAATGTTGTGAACACTTTCCTGTTGA
This sequence comes from Loxodonta africana, assembly GCF_030014295.1. Classification (NCBI taxonomy): domain Eukaryota; kingdom Metazoa; phylum Chordata; class Mammalia; order Proboscidea; family Elephantidae; genus Loxodonta; species Loxodonta africana. Next base: position 25,165,081 of record NC_087347.1, on the reverse strand, counting down.
GATTCAATATGTGATTAGCCCCATGGTGGAATCTGCTGTGAGTAGCCAATCAGTTGAATGGAAGATTCCTTGGGCACGTGGCCTATGCTGAATATAAGCAGACTTTCTAGCAAGGCTTGGGGGCTTTTTGCTAGAGCTGGATCCTGCAACTGGCTTCTGTTCATCTAACTTGTGGTTTGTGGGACCTGAGCTAGCAGCTTACCTGTGGTCTTGCCTGCCAATCTTGGGATTCCTTGATCTTCGCAGTCTGTGAGCAAGAGCCCTGCTCTCTGACCTGCCAGTCTTGGGATTCATCCATCTTTGCAGCCTGTGAGCAAGAGCCCTGCTCTCATACCTGCTGATCTTGGGTGTGCCAGCCCCTGTAGCTATATGAATCAGGAGAAGCCTCTATCCTGACCCATGGACTTGGGACATTCCAGCCTCTACAACAGCATGAGCCATTTCCTTGACATAAATCACTCTCTCTATATATTTATGCTTTTTACTAGTTTTGCTTTTCTACAGAACCCAGCCTAAAAGAGTGTCTTGTTAATGACCTGTTACTTTCTTCATGTATGATGTCCCTGATGTCATCCCACAATTCCTCTGGTGCTTAGTCATTAGTGTACAATTCACTAAATCTATTCTTGAGATGGTCTCCAAATTCAGGTGGGATATACTCAGGTCATATATTGACTGTCATGGACTTGTTTTAATTTTTGTCAGTTTCAACTTGAACTTGCATTTGAGCAATTGATGGTCTGTTTCACTGTCGGCCCCTGACCTCATTCTAACTGATGATATTAAGCTTTTCCATTGTCTCTTTCCACAGATATAGTCAATGTGATTCCTGGGTTTTCTATCTGGTGAGGTCCACGTGTATAGTCAATAATCATATTGTTGAAAAAAGGTATTTGCAAAGAATAAGTCATTGATCTTGCAAAATTCTATCATGAGATCTTTGATGTTGTTTCTATCTCCAAGGCCATATTTTCCAACTGCCGATCCTTCTTCTTTGTTTCCAACTTTTGAAATCACCAGTAATTATCAATACATCTCAATTTCATGTTTGATCAGTTTTAGACTACAGAAGTTGGTAAAAATCTTCAATTTCCTCATCTTAGGCAATAGTTTTTGGTGTGTAAATTTCAGTAATAGTTGTATTAACTGGTCTCCCTTGTAGATGTAAGGATATTATCCTATCACTGACAGCATTGTACTTCAGGATAGATCTTGAAATGTTCTTTCTAAAGATGAATGTGACTACATTCCTCTTTAATTTGTCATTCCTGGCATAGTAGATCATATGATTTTCTGATTCAAAATAGCCAAGACCAGTCCATTTTGGCTCACAAAACCCGAGGATATTGATCCTTATGTGTTTCATTTCATTTGTGACCACTTTCAATATTCCTAGATTCATAATTCATACATTCCATATCCTAGAAATTAATGAATGTTTGCAGCTGTTACTTCTCATTTAGAGTCGTGCCACATCTGCAAATGAAGGTCCTGAAAGTTTATTCCATCAACATCATTAAGGTCAAGTCTGTTTTTGGAGGCAGCTTTTCCCCAGTTGTATTTTGAGTGCCTTCCAATCAGAGCCCTGGTGGAGCCCTGGAGGTGCAGTGGTTAAGCTTTCAGCTGCTAATCAAAAGGTCAGCAGTTCGAATCTACCAGCTGCTCTTTGGAAACACTATGGGGCAGTTCTATTCTGTCCTATAAGGTTGTTATGAGTCAGAATCAACTCATTGTCAACAGGTTTGGGTTTTGGTCCAACCTGAGGGTCTCATCTTCCATAACTATATCAGACAGTGTTCTGCTGCTATTCATAAGGTTTTCACTGGCCAATTTTTTCAGAAGTTGATCTCCAGGTCCTTTTTGCCAGTCTGTCTTAATCCAGAAGCTCTGCTGAAATCTGTCCACCATGGATGACCCAGCTGGTATTTGAAATACTGGTGGCATAGCTTCCAGTATCATAGCAAAATGCAAGCCACCACAGTACAATAAACTGACAGATGTGTGGTGAGGAGATAGATTGAGTATGGAAAATCCCTATTAATTTTCAATGAGAAATAGAATTATAAATTAGATTCAGGGCCAGCTACATAATTTGCCAGGTCCAGTACAAAATGAAAATGGGGGGAATCTTGTTCAAAATGATTATAAATTTCAAGATGATGACTTTAGAACATTTAACAAGCTTGGGCCCTTCTGAATCTGGTTTTTTTTTTTTTTTTTTTTTTTTCTTTTGTAACTGCACTGGTCACATGCTCAAAGATTGCTTGTAAGTATAGAATAGAGAGAAGGCATTTGGGTACATACCTGAATTCACAAGGACAGTGGCTAAAGGGGTTGAGATATTCTTTCAAGTGTTAACAGACTATGGAAATGCATTAACACTTCATGCTGTTGGGCTCATCTTTATTTAGCTCACCGCCTTTCTGATGCAGCAAGGTGGTAGCTTTTCTTCCACATGTCACAATCCAGGTAAGTTGCTTAGAGCTTTTTGTAAAGTATCTTGTCTCCTTAATTGGATCAAGTAAATGACCTAGTCCCATTAGCGTGTTGTTGTTGTTAGGTGCTGTCTAGTCAGCTCTGACTCATAGTTACCCTACGTACAATGGAACAAAACACTCCCTGGTCCTGTGCCATCCTCACAATCATTGCTATGTTTAAGCCCACTATTGCAGCTACTGTGTCAATTCACCTCATTGAGGGTCTTCCACTTTTTTCTTGATCTTCTACTTTACCAAACATGATGTCCTTCTCCAGGGACTGGTCATTCCTGATAACAGGTCCAAAGTACATGAGATGAAGTTTCTCCATCCTCGCTTCTAAGGAGCATGCTGGCTGTACTTCCTCCAAGACAGATTCATTTGTTCTTCAAGCAGTCCATGATATATTTGCTATTCTTTGCCAACACCATAATTCAAAGGCATCTTCTTTGGTCTTCCTTATTCATTGTCCCATTTCACGTTCATGTGAAGCAATTGAAAATACCATGGCTTAGGTCAGGTGTACTCTAGTCCTCAGAGTGACATCTTTTTTGTAACACTTTAAAGAGATCTTTTGCAGCAGTTTACACAATGCAATTTGATTTCTTACTGCCGCTTTCATGGGCATTGATTGTTGATCCAAATAAAATGAAATCCTTGAGAACTTCAATATTTTTCCATTTGTCATGATGCTTATTGGTCTAGTTGTGAGGATTTTTGTTTCCTTATATTAAGGTGTAATCCATACTGAAGGCTGTAGTCTTTGATCTTCATCAGTAAGTGCTTCAAGTCCTCTTCACTTTCAGCAAGCAAGGTTGTGTCATCTGCATATTGCAGGTCGTTAATGAATCTTCCACAAATTCTGACGCTGCAGTTTTCTTCATGTAGCTCAGCTTCTCAGATTATTTGCTGAGCATACAGACTAAGTATGGTGAAAGATATAATCTTGACACACACATTTCCTGATTTTAAACCTTACAGTATCCCCTTGTTCTGCATGAGCACAATTAAGTTCTGGTATTCCCATTTTCCCATACGTTATCCATAAATTATTAAGATTCACAGAGTCAAATGGCTTTGTATAATCAATAAAACACGGGTAAGTATCTTTCTGGTATTCTCTCCTTTAGCAAAATCCATCTGACAGCATCAGAGATATCCCTCTTTCCATGTCCTCTTTGAATCTGGCTTTAATTTCTGGCAGTTCCCTGTTGATGTACTGCTACAACTTTTTAAAATTATCTTCAGTAAAATTTTACTTGTGTGTAATATTAATGATATTGTTCAATAATTTCCTCATTCTCTCGGATCACTTTTCTTTGGAATGGGCACAAATATGGATCTCTTCATTTGATTGACAAGGTAGCTGTCTTTCAAATTTCTTGGCATGGGTAAACGAGCACTTCCCGTGTTGCATCCGTTTGTTGAAACATCTCAATTGGTATTCCAGGAGTTCCTGGAGCTTTGTTTTTTGCCAATGCCTTTTGGCATAGTGGTTAAGAGCTACAGCTGCTAACCAAAAGATCAGCCATTCGAATCCACCAGGCACTCTTTGGAAGCCGTATGGGGCAGTTCTACTCTGTCCTGTAGGGTTGCTATGAGTTGGAATCAGCTCAACCGCAGCAGGTTTGGCTTGGTTTGGTTTGGTTTTTTGGTTTCAGTGCAGCTGGGATTTTTCCTTCTTTACCATCAGTTGTTGATCATATGCTACCTCCTGAAACAGCTGAACATCAACCAATTCCTTTAGGTATGGTGACTTTGTGCAAAGATGTAACTAAGGTATGGCAGGTAGCACACATACCCTGGGCACTGCTAGAGGAGTGACACTAATGAGCAGTTTCCATCGCTAGCTGTGAGAGATTATTCACCAATTTAAAACTAATTGTCATAGGCACTATTTCCCATAGTTAGGCCCCTGACTCTGTGTATTCCTTCCATCTTCTTTTGATGCTTTCTGTATCATTCAATTTTTTGCCTATAGAATCCTTCAATATTGCAACTGAAGGCTTGAATTTTTTTCTTCAGTTCTTTCAGCTTGAGAAATGCCAAGGATGTTGTTCTACCCCCAGATCTTTGCATATTTGGTTTTCTAACCCCAGGCCTTTGCATATTTCATTATGATTCTTTGTCTTCTTGAGTTGCCCTTTGAAATCTTCTGTTTAGCTCTTTTACTTCATCGTTTCTTCCATTTGCTTTAGCTACTCTAAGTTCAAGAGCAAGTTTCAGCATCTCTTCTGACATCCATTTTGGTCTTTTCTTTATTTTCTGTCTTTACAATGACCTTTGCTTTCTTCATGTATGATGTCCTTGATGTCATTCTACAACTCCTTTGGTCTTCGGTTATTAGTGTTCATTGCGTCAAATCTGTACTTGAGATGGTCTCTAAATTCAAGTGGGTTATGCTCAAGGTTGTACTTTGGATCTTGTGGACTTGTTTTAATTTTCTTCAGCTTTAACTTGATCTTGCATTTGAGTAATTGATGGTATGTTCTGCAATTGGCCCTTGGCCTTGTTCTGACTAATGATATTGGGATTCTCCATGGTCTCTTTCCACAAATGTAGTCAATTTGATCCCTTTGTTTTCCATCCAGTGAGGCCCATGTGTACAGTCACCATTTATGCTGTTGAAGAAGGTTTTCCAGTGAATAAGTCATTGGTCTTGCAAAATTCTATCATGCGATCTCCTATGTTACTTCTATCACCAAGGTCATATTTTCCAATTACTGACCCTCATTCTTTGTTTCCAACTTTGCATTTCAATACCAGTAATTATCAATGCATCTTGATTGCAAGTTTGATCAATTTCAGGTTGCAGAAATAGATAAAAATCTTCAATTTCCTCATTTTTGGCATTATTATTTGGTGTGTAAATTTGTTTAATAGTGGTATTATCTGGTCTTCTTTATAATCACTGACAATACTGTATTTCGGGAAAGATCCTGAAATGTTCTTTTTGATGATGAATGCAATGCCATCCCTCTTGAATCTGTCATTTCCGGCATGGTAGACCATATGATTTTCTGATTCAAAATGATCAATACCATTCCATTTCAGCTCACTAATGCCTGGGGTATTGACATTCAAGCATTCCATTTCATTTTTGACTACTGATTTTCCTAGATTGATACTTTGTACATTCCATGTTCTGATTTTTAATGGATGTTTGCAGATGTTCTTCTCATTTTGAGTTGTGCCATATCAGCAAATGGAGGTCCTGAAAGCTTTACTCTACATCTATGTCATTAAGGTTAACTCTAGTTTGAGGATGTTGCTCTTGCCCTGTCGTATTTTGAGTAATTTCCAACCTGGGGGACTCATCTTCTGGCTCTATATCGGACAATGTTCTTCTGCTATCTATAAGGTTTTCACCGGCTAATTTTTTCAGAAGTAGATTGCCATGTCCTTCTTCTCAGTCTGTCTTAGTCTGAGAACTCCACTGAAACTTGTCCACTGTGGATGACCCTGCTGATATTTGAAATACTGGCGACATAGCTTCCAGCATCGCAGCAGCATACAGGCCACCATAGTTCGACAAACTGACAGACAAGCTACATTTCGAAAAACCTCCCTCAGTGTGCATTATATTTTTATCCACATGGCCTGGTTTCCAGTAATTTCCATTTCAGAGAATAGCTTTTCTCAATCCTATCTCTGGACCCTGGAGAAACTTATAACAATCATCTCTGCAGGAGCTTAATTTTATTAATTCATTCAGCACATATTTATTGAGTATCTACTACATATCAGTTGCTATCGCATTTAATATTATATCACACATTTCTCCACTGCTAATCAACATATATTGTTTTTCTGTTATATTAGGCATATATATTAGTCAGGACACTTTTGGTCGCACTGCCAAAATCTAACCCAAACTATCCTAAAAACTAAATAGATGGGTAGATGATAGATAGAGAGAGAGATCAATCGATCGATTGATCAATCGATAGATAGATGATAGATCAGTCAGTCGGTCTATTGATCGATCAATAGATAGGTGGTGTGATGGTTAAGATTGTGTGTCAATTTGGATGGGCCATGATTCTCAGTGTTTGGCAGTCGTATAGTGTTATGTTAGCTTTCCTGTTGAGATTTGATATGTTATCACACCCGTGATGGGATCTGCTGTGAGTAGCCAATCAGTTGAAAGAGAGTTTCCTTGGGCACGTGGCCTTCATCCAAATATAAGTGAATGTTCTGCCTTTTGCCTGCTCTGGATCCTGTTTGTCTGACCTCAAGTTCTTTGGACCTGAGCTAGCAGCTTACCTGTGGTCTTGCCTGCAAATCTTGGAATTCGTTGCTCTTCATAGCCTGTGAGCAACAGCCCTGCTTTCCATCCAGCTAATCTTGGGTTTGCCAGTCTCTGCAGTTATGTGAATCGGGAGAAGCCTTGCGGTCTTACCTGCTGATTTTGGGATTCATCTATCTTCAGCCTGTGAGCAAAAACCCTGCCCTCTGATCTGCTAGTGTTGGTTTGGCCAGACCCTGAATCATGAATCAGGAGAAGCCTCTATCCTGATCCACAGACTTGGGACATTCCAGCCTCTACAACCACATGACCCATTTCCTTGATATAAATCTCTCTCTCTATATATACTTATACACTTTATTTGTTTTCCTTCTCTAGAGAACCCAGCCTAAGACAGATTGATAAAGTGGTTTCAAACTTTTTTGTATTTAGGCTACAAAAACTTGTCATTACAACTTGTCTTTCTCCCTTACCTTTTTCTGCTCTATTGCCTCCTTCTCTCTGCTCCCTACGTGAGTCTCTTTCTTTACATTGTTTCAGATCCTATGAGTTGGCTTTATTGTCAGGCAAGCTCTTTCCATCTGATGGCAAAAATAGACCCAGGTACCTCCAAGCTTACATGTCAAGAGGGGAGAACATCTCCCTTGTTTGGACATCTATAACAATTATGTCAAAAGAGTTGATTGGTCTCACTTGAGTCACACACCTACCCTGAACTAATAATTGTGTCCTGGGGCATGAGATATGGTTATTAGCCACCCACGAGACCTTGACTGACAGTCCCACTTGGAGGTAGAAGTGAAAGTTGGTAAAAGGAAAAAGGAGGGGTGTTGCTACCAAAGAAGGAATACAGGATTCTGGGCAGGTAAAAACAATAGCTGTCCCCCCCAGTATGACTGCAATAGGGCCCTAGAGTTGAGTGTACCCCCCATCCCCCCTAAATAAAACAGCTGACATTGAATTAATCCCAATCACGATGACCCCTTTTATGTCAGAGTAGAACTGTGTTCCATAGGGTCTTCAATGGCTGATTTTTCAGAAGTCAATTGCCAGGGCTTTCTTCCAAAGCACCTTTGGGTGGACGCGATTGTAAAACACAAACTTTTCCAGTTAGCAGCCAAGTGCATTAACTGCACCACCCAGAGACAGAGTTAAGTGTAGTTGAGTATAAAATTAATACTTGAAGTCTGGAGAAGTATGGTGTGCCACTAAGACCATCTACCTCTGAGAAAATGATCAAATCACTGTGGCCAGAAGAGGCAATCTGCTTCTCAAGGAAAAGCACAAAGCAAGCAGGCCTAGTCGTTCAATGGTTCTCAGGGCGGATCCTAAAAATTTATAATTTGAAATAGTCAAGCTATTAATATTGCTCAATTTTACTGCTATTAAATTTTTTTTCAACTTGATCAAAATGCTTAATCTGTAGGACCTAGAGTTCCAAGTCTAAAAACTGAAATGAATATTCTTGTTGTGTAGCCGTTCATCAGAGACAAAGACTGTGGAGGCAGACCCTCCCAGGGTTGAGGCTACAGCTCATGTATTGTTTGGTCCTTCTGCAAGTTGCATTAATTCTTGTGTGCCTCTCAGATACTTTCTAAATTTCAAAGGGACTTTTCCACTTCTCTTGACTCCTCATGAAGAAATGTCCACACGGATTTGCATACCAATCATGGAGCTCTGGTGGTGCAGTGGTTAAGAGCTCAGGCAGCTAACCAAAAGGTCAGCCTGCTCCACCAGCCTTGGTAGCCCTATGGGGCAGTTCTGCTCTGTCTTAGAGGGTCACTATGAGTCAGAATCTCCTTGCCAGCAATGGGTTTTTTGGTTTTATGCCAATTATATCTGTAAAAGAGTATATTTAAAAGCACATTTCAATTCTTTTCTTAAGCTTTATCCTTGCAATGAACTGTCAAGAAAGGCAATAGTATCATTATATCACATTTCTTGACTTAGCTAGAGATAAATACCTAGTAAATGGTCTTGTATGTAAATCTCCTGAAAACAAATTTCACCCTAATTCCAACGCTGTCTGCCTTGGCGTGATGCAGGAGTCCCAGGTGGTACAAATGGTTAACAGGCTTGACTGATCATCGAAAGTTTGGAGATTCAAGTCCACCCAGAGGAACCTTGAAGGAAAGGTGTGATGATTGACTTCTGAAAAATCAGCCACTGAAAACCTGATGGGCCACAGTTCTACTCAAACACACATGGCGTCTCCATGAGTCAGAATCGACTTGACAAGAACTGGCTTCACATAACACAAGGATAGAACAGCTACATAAAAAGTTACTGTCCTCCTGCACAGAGAGAACGTGCCTTCCTTTCACCCTCAAGTAGCCCCTCCACTCACACCCACGCACCCCAAGAGTTTTGACAGTGCACTCTGACCCATATGACAACACGTTGGAGAAAAGTTGCTCTTATGTATATTCTTTATCTGTGGAATGATGGGACCCTCAAGCTTGTCTCCAAAACTCCTTAGTTGCATCAGGGAACACTTCTCACATCCAGGGTGAGAGCTGGTGTTTTCCTCATTCCAGCAGACACTGGGGGGTGGGGGGGGGAGCACTCTTCCTTCTATAGCTTTGCAAAGACACCTGAGCAGGTTTATGGGACTGCAGGCCCCATCATATGTTTATAATTTTAGGGAGACGATATAGTTACTGAGAAGACAGTGGTGGTTCAGTGTTAGAATTCCCACCTTCCATGCGGGAGACCCAGGCTCGATTCCTAATCGACACACCTCATGCACAACCACCATCTGTCTGTCAGTGGCGGCTTGTATGTTGTTATGATATTGAATTTAAAAAAGTTTTTTTTTTTTTTTTTATGTTATTGAATAGGTTTACCAATATTTGCATCCAGACTAAGATGGACTAGAAAAAAGGCATGGTGATCTACTTCCAAAAATCAGCCATTGAAAACTCTACGGATCATAATATTGTGAACTGAAACAAATCATGGAGCCGGCGCAGAACTGGGCAGCATTTTGTTTCTTTGTGAATGGGGTTAGCACGAATCAAGGGCTGACTCGTTGGCAGCTAACAACAACAACATAGTTACCAAAGCCCTGAGATTAGTGAATCAATGGATCACTGACAAATATTAGTAAAGAAACAACATCAATACAAAATTATCACTAGAAGAGCATGCAAATTTCAGCACGTTGCCAATACTGCTGTGGCCACTTCATCATGGCCTAAATTATATTGTCATTTTAGTATGGCATCTCAGACAGGAGGGGTTTAGACATCTGAGCTGTTGAATTAAAGGAAGGGGCCTGGTGTCAGGCAGCAGCAGGATCTTACTGGATAACGACAAAATCCTCAGAGCATGGATTTGACACAGACCTGAATCCAAGGTACAAGAAAAGAGAAAGGGAGATTGAGAAATTTTATATTATGTCACTTTTTTTTTAAACTTTGGGTGGAGGAAATGTTGAAGAAGAATGTTAAATAAATGGTGTAGACTTAAGTTCCAGGAACCAACTAAGGAAAACTAAAAATAGCAAGCTCCCTAAATAGTCTAAGGGCTGTCTGCAACACAGGATCCTGGAGGGGGTACCTTCCAGGGAATCTATCCAGGCTAAGAAGCCTTTGTTTTCTCTCTTAATGGGTCCTGTCAGCACTTTAACATCCTCAAATATCTCTAATGGTAGCAAGGTTCCCAAAAGACCAGTTGGCAGGTATCTCCTTTTCAAAATGATGAGGTCTTTCCCGTGGCTTGTTCCTCATTGCCCCTGAGATCGATGAAAAAACAAAGACTATTCCAACTCATGGAAACCCGATGTGTGTCAGAGTAGAGCTGTGCTCCACAGGGTTTTCAGTGGCTGATTTTTCCAAAGTTTTTATTTTTTAGGTCCTTCATCAGGCTTTTCGTCCCTGGAGCCTCTGGGTTGAGTTGAACTGCTAACTTTTTGGTTAGCCTTGAGCACATGAACCCTTCGCATCACCCAGGGACTCCCCTGAGAGCAGCAGGGATGTCCTTTTGGCACCAAAAAACAGCTCTGATTTTATTTCTGATTATTTTTTGGACCTCAAGTTGTTGAAACTTCATCAAAACAGTCTACATTTATGAAAGTTCATTAAAATAGCCTTTTTTTTTGCATTAAATAATGAAAATAGCATACCTAATACAGGCTTCAGTTTATTCCATTAAAAATAAAAATTTTCTTCACAACTTCCTCATTCTCATCCACATAATTTTTAAAAACTATCTTATTTTTCAGACTTGTCAAAATGAAAAAAAAAAACTAAAAAACTTCAGTTGAACCTTTCTACACTCCAAGTTCAGACACTTGCCTCCATTAAGACTTCTTTTTCTCTCTTTACCTGTTCATTCAAAGCTGCCCTGAGGCAAAATTGTGAAGTCTGTAGCATTTGCCTATGGTGCCCCTCTATCCTCCTTTTATCATTTCTCTTCTATTCTTTTAAGAGCCCTCACCTTCCTTTCTCTTGGGCATCCAGTGCTCTTGAAGTTTCTGGCTGATTAGAAGCCTCTTCAGTAGTGAGAATCCCTTCATTAACCTATACCCAGGGCCTCTTACTCCAGGAGTCCTGCAGGGTGGGAACAATTTGGACAAACCTAGATCAGAATCTCAATACCAGTCACAAGTTGTGAAACTCTGGGCAACCCAATCTCTCGAAGCCTCACTTTCCCCATCTGTAAAATGGAATGACACTTCTTCAAAAGGTGCCCTTACGACTGGGACCTCTGCATGGCTCTGTCCCTCCCAGCTCACCCCCATCTATTAGTCCCACCACAGGTCATCTCAGAGCGGCCTATAACAGCCACACTCCTCTCAGTCTAAGCAGCTTCTTCATTTCGCTGACACAATTTTTAATGATCTTGTTTTATTTTACTTTGTGTATGTGGGTTTCTCCTACTAGGTTGTAAGCTCCATGAGGGCAGGGACCCCGTCTAGTTCCTTCATCATTGCTGCCCTGGATCCCAGTAGAGCAGAGAGTACTTAGTACCTAGAAGCACTCAATAAACATTCTGCTTGCCCTCCACTCCCATGTGTGAGGAGTCTTTGCGTCGTGCAAATGCTTAATGCACTTGGCTACTAACCTAAAGGTTGGAGGTTCTAGTTTACCCAGAGGCATCTCCGAACAAAGTCTTCACAATCTGCTTCCGAAAGATCAGTCATTAAAAACCTTGTAAGCACCATTCCACTCTGACATACACAGGTCACCATGATTCAGAATCAATTCAAGGGCAGTCAGTTGGTGTGTGTGACAATAAACAAAGACCATCCAAACGGCAACAGAGGCTAGTTATTCAGATCTTGCTGTATAGCTGGGGAGTCAGCCACCAATACTTGTGTTTGACAGAGGCTCAAAGGCATTTGGGGGAGTGGGAAATTTTTATTATAAAAAAGGGGAAGACTTCAGATATGATCCGTTTGGAGGCTCTTGGCATGTGGAAGCTGGAGGTATACTAACTAGAAGCATCTTATATGATTCGTTTGGGAAGCATATTTGACTTTCTCTGGTTGGTAGGGGGTGGAAGACAGAGATGTTGGTAGTCACTGACCAAGGCCTGACTCTCTGGGCCAATTGCTGCAGAGGTTGTGCTGTAGCATCCTGGGCTGGTTGCTGCTGGGGCTGTAGATCAGGGTTATACTGTCATATGTGGTCAGTACATTGAATCTCTCACGATTCCTTCCCACTTCTTCCTTTACTTAGAGTGCAACCTACTCTCTTAGGCAATGCATGAAAGGAAATCATAAAATAAGCTGTTAATATATGATGCATTATATAATGTTATGGTAATGGGATAACGTCTCAAGACATACCTATTTTAAAAAGAATTGGCTTTTAATACAGCTATTATGACACAAGGAAAGAGATGGATAAGAAATGGTAAATACCTGTGAGAAGAGCACTGCTCTGGGGCCAAGTATTATTTTGGTTACCCCACTCAAACCATACTACAGGAATAGCTCTGCTTAGTTTTTCTCTTTAAAACATGCTGTTGTTGTTAGTTGCTGCTACGCTGGCTCCAACTCATGGCAACCTCATATATAACAGATAAAAACATTTCTTGGTCCTTTACCATCTTCATACTCAAGTCCATTGCTGCAGCCATTGTGTATTTTTAGTGCTTTCCAGACTACAGGGCTCATCTTCCAGCACTATTTCAGATACTATTCTGTTGTGATCCATAAGGTTTCCTTTCTCTTTTCTTTTTTAATTTTATTGTGCTTTAGGTGACACAGGTATCGCAAGTTTGTTTTCTAGAATCCATTTAATCTTTCCAACAGTACAGCTGTCCTCAAGTACCACATCAACATTTCTGTCTCTAAACTCAACCCTAAAGACCAGCATCTGAGGTTGCCTTTCTACAATTTGTCTGAACGGCATAACAGGTCAAAATGCTGAAGAGGAAGAGGGAACAGGACCTGAAGCTGTGTGATTTGCTGGATCAAATGCAGGTCCTGGGATGGTCTCACGTCTGTATTCAGTTTGTAGAATGCCATTTTTTGTGACATTGGTTGCATTCCCTGCAATGTGTCAGCACTCTCCCCCTTTCTCTTTGCACCCCGGGTTCCCCGTGTCCATTAATCCAGGTTTCTTGCCCCTTCTGCCTTCTTGACTTTTCTGTTGTTGCCCGTTTGGCCTCATATACTTGATTGAACTAAAGAAGCATGTTCCTCAAATGTGTTATTCTTTGTTTTATAAGCCTGTCTAATCTTCAGCTGAAAGGTAGGCTTTGGGAGTGGTTTCAGTTCTGAGTTAGCAGGGATCCATAGGGTTTTCATTGGCTAATTTTCAGAAGTAGATCACCAGGCCTTTCTTCCTAGTCTGTCTCAAACTGGAAGCTCTGCTGAAACCTGTATACCATAGATGACCTTCTGGTATTTGGAATACTAATGGCCTACCTTCTAGCATCAGCCAAAAAAAAAAAAAAAATCCAAAACTGTTGCCATCAAGTTGATCCTAACCCATAGCAACCCTATAGAACAGAGTAGAACTGCCCTATAAAGTTTCCAAGGAGCAGCTGGAGCATTTGAACTGCCGACCTTTTAGTTAGCAGCCATATCACTTAACCACTGCACCACCAAGGCTCCAGTAGAACTGCCCCATAGGGTTTCCAAAGAGCAGCTAGTGAATTTGAACGGCCAACCTTTTGGTTAAAAGCCAAGCCCATTTTAGGGGTGGAAAAAAGGAATTTTGGTGTCCATGCATCAATGCTTGACAGACCATGTACATTTTCACTATTGAAGTCCCTTCGTCTGGAACACTTTGCCCTGTGTATGTCCTGGTTTCTGCAAGATCCGCTCTAAAAGCTGGCCTCTTCCATGCAGTCATTGCCAACAATAGGCTCACAGCTGACCTCCAAGTTCCCAAATCTCTTATCAGTGTCATTCAACATGTAATGACATTTTGTAGTAGGGTTCTTTTTTATCAACTAAATTGATAAGGCTGTGACTTCTGTGTATCCACCATAGGAACTATAATAAAAATACTCAGTTGAGCTATATAAATGTGTTACTTCTCCATAACGACAACGGGAAATCAATAAACATCAAAATTTAAAAGAAAGAAATATAAGATTATTTTACCCTGGGTATGTTGTTACATGGTATTTAACAACACGGGAGCTGGGTTGAACTGTGTGGTTGAGTCAAGCTCAATTGCATCACAAAAAACCCACTGCCGTCGAGTCTATCCTGACTCACAGTGACCCTATAGGACAGAACAGAACTGTCCCATTGGGTTTCCAAAGCTGTTAATTTTTTATAGAAGCAGACTGCCAAATCTTTCTCCTGTGGATTGGTTGGTGGGTTCGAACTGCTGATCTTTCCACCAGCAGCCAAGTGCTTTAACCCCTGTGCCACCAAGACTCCTTCAATTGCTTCACAGGAGTATATTATCAGGCATGTTTTTGAAATATCCCTAAACTTTAGCTCTCTTCTTTATAAAATAGGGATGATAACTTATCTCCAATACAAAAAAAAAAAAGTATATAAATTGTTTCAGGCCTAATAAATTATCAATAAACATTAGCTCTTAATATGTTAATTAAAATTTTACTAAAATATGTTAGGAAGATTCTGTTTCTAAAATATATTTCTAAAAAGTGGGCTGTTATCAAGTTTTCAGGTTGTTTTTGAAGCTGTCTTAGTTCACATAAAGTTTAAATCAATTATATAGAAAGAATATATTAATAATGATTATTTACCTCAGGTGAGCTATGAATACCTACCAAAGGAATTATAATCCAGCCATCCCTTTCCAAAACAATATACATTCACACACATTCTGTTAGTTGTTGTATGCTGTCACGTCAATGCCTACTCATAGCTACACTACCTGATACAGTAGAACTGCCCCATAGACTTTCCTAGGCTGTAATCTTTATGGGAGAGGAGCCCTTGTGGGGCAGTGGTTAAGCACTCAGCTGCTAACCAAAGATTGAAGATTTGAACCCATCAGCTGCTCTGTGGGAAATGAATGTGGCAGTCTGCTTCTCTAAAGATTTACATCCTTGAAAACCCTATGAGGCCGTTCTAATCTGTCGCTATGAATATGAATCAACTCAATGGCAACAGGTTTGATTTGGTTTGGAATCTTGATGGGAGCAGATTGCCAGGTCTTTCCCACCCCACTGAGCAACCGGTGGGTTTGAACCACCAACCTTTCTGTTAGCAGCCAAGTGCTTAACCTTTGCATCTCCAGGGGTCTTTTCTATTAGTACACATCAAAACCAGGCATGCGACACTGGAGAAGCACCATCTTTTTTTATCGGCCTCTCAGGTGATGTTTGCATCAAATGACCAGATGTCAGTTCAGTAAATAAATAGGGGTCAGTGAAGTGGTAAAAAAAAGTCTCGAATTTGGAGTCAGAACTCATGACTCAAGATCTACTGTTCACTAGCCATGTGAGCTTTGGTAAATCGCATATCTTCATGAAATCTCTAACCTCATTTGTAAAACGTAGATAATTACACTTAACTCAGGATTAATAAAATAAAAATATGAAGGGACTTCTGCATCTGGCTATGGTCGACTTGATTGTAGGAGAACCAACATAGCAACAAAAATAACTGGAAAAGGCAAATAGAACACATATAAAGAAAACCAGCCAGATTTTGTGGGCTCAGATCCAGGGAGGGGGTGGGGGAAAGATCATTAATAAACCCAACTTTACATGCTTCTTTCCTCTCAGGGCATTTGCTAATTCTTGGTGTGAGTGAGAGGTTGAGAAGCCAGGCAGAAGACGGCTGCCAAAAAGCAGAGAAGCCAGAATAGCTTTTGATAATATCATGGGGCTAGAAAGACAAAACCTGGCATATAGGCCAGCATGGTATCAAGAGCTTGAGGAACCAAGATCATGGAAAATAAAAAGGCATAGAAAAGTAAGCCTGACATTCTTTGGTATGCCCAGTAGGCATCTGCCAGTTCTTTATTGAGCAGTGTCAGAGGTTAAGAAGCTAAGTAAAAAGCAATTGAAAAGGAGAAGAGGGTTTCTGGCAGTCTCACAATACTGGGTAAATAAAAATTGAAATTCAGGACTGCCAAGGAAAAGAGGCCTTAGTAAACACTTCAGTCTTTCAGTTGGAACCCTCGACAAGTTACAGTCTAGGAATTGGAGATGAAAGGAAGTAGACCAAGACTGCAAACTAGCCTTGTGTTGAATCATTTTCTAATTGGAATGAGGTGAACTCCCACTACTTAGCAGTAGAATAGGGTGAATCCTCCCTTTAAGAAGAGAATCATCCAGAATCTATCATATATGCCACAGACAATGCCTGACATTCAATCAAAATTACTGTGAATAAGAATAAATGAGACCCAGAAATCAAAAGACAATAGAAACAGAGTCACAACTGAACTGGACACTAGACTTTTCAGATATACACTTTGAAATAAGTCAAATTAACAACTTCTAAGTAGATGGCAAAATGAAAATTCCAAGGGATCAAAAATCACTGTCCAATACTCAATCAAAAATTTCCAGGCCTGCCAAGAGATAGAATAATGTGTCCGAAAACCAAGGGAAAAACAGACACAGGTGATGTAGATCTTGGAGTTATCAGAAAGGACTTATAAAATAAGTATTAACGTTCAAGAAAATTGAGACAAAGATGGATAAAACAGGTAAAAAAATTTCAACAGACAAGTTTCATATAAAATTATTCGACAATTCAGATGAGATCATCTTTAAAATGGGTGTACAGTTTCCTCGATAAGGCAGAAAAAGCAGCAAGTTATCACTTTTATTTAATCAAGAACTTAGCTGAGGTTAGTCTACAACTAGTTCTTCCTTGTTTTGAAGAGACATTCTCTAGGTCATTTGGCTGAGGTCAGATGTTAACAGGGTGGGTCCTTCACTGTACTCTTAGCCTATTCGGCTGTGGGACTGAGGGACATTCTTCTTTACTTCTCAAACATTTTCGACTTAGCTTCTTCATTTCCCATGACACATAGTTTCAGAATTCAGCAAATGTGTTGAAAGAAATATTGGCTGTACACTGAAGTCCCCATTTTTGTCTTACCAGCTTTATAGAACCACAGAACGTTCCCATGGTTTGTCATTTCCCAGCCCTCTTCCCAGGACAGATCCTGGATTCTCAGACTCTTGTGGACACCTAGAAGCCACAAATCCCCCTAGAAAAAGAAGCAGCTGCAGATAATAAACTTAGATTTCCTAAATTCTCTTTTCTCTGAAACCTTGGCTTTCTGATATCTTTAAACAATTATTTTCTCTGTTTTTATTAAGTTTTTATTTTATCCAGGTTTTGAGTTAATAGGAACTTTTTCTGTTTCATCTTATTGCTTCCTGCTTCATAAGACTAATGCCAAGGATTAGCGAATAGGTGGAGTAACTGCAATTTGACGTGGTGCTGCTGAGAGTATCCACTGGTACAACGCTTTTGGAAAATTAGCACTATCTCCTTATACATATATCTCATGATCCAGCAATTTTACTCCACATATTATTGCAGCCCACAGAAAGATTCCAGCAAAGGACATGCATAAGATCCCAAACTGGAGACAACCTAAATGTTTATAAGCAGCAGAATGGATATACAAATTCTATCATATTTGTTCTAAAGAAGAACAAACTACCACCACCACATAAAACAACACACTACATCTCATAATGTTAAGCAAAAGAAGCTAGATGCCAGATAACACTTGAAATTTGTTGCGCACACAAAGACATATCACTTTAAACCACACTTTACAAACACTTCAAGAGTGATGAGAATATTATCAGGTCCTGGGAAATTTATCCCATACAAATTCATTTTATTATTGAATTTCTATCAAAATCCATCAAATGATATTGTGTGATAAGATTCTATGTTATTCGGCAAACACTCCTTTAAGTGAAATAAAAATTATAAATTTTATAATAGATGTCATGAGTGAAAACGAAAACAAAAACATACTAATATTGAGATAAACTGAGTCGTTAGTATCGAGGCACTTTGTTAACAATACCAGCAGTTACTATTTTTTTTTTTTTTTCCACTACAAAAAGCTGCCAATGTGCCTGACATTCCACAGGTTTTGTTATCTCCGCTGCTCAAATGCACGGCTGTATATTTTTTTGCCTTGCTTCAGCCTGATATATGTGTCTCAATTTTGGCACTGATGTTTCAGAGTGTCAGATTCTAATTTGGACTGCTGTACCTTCTTAAATCTCCTATTTGGGGAATTTCAGGAATGTAGTGGGTGCATCTCCTAACTTGTTCCGACATTTTGAAATGAGAAGTACCTTTTCCAATAACCAACAGCGCCTACTCTGATTCTTTGGTTAGGTATCAGAGAACTGTACAGTTTCACCCTATGCAAAATTCCTTTTCCAAAGAGAATATTTTGAGAAAGATCTGAGACAGGAAGACTGTGACTAAAGTTAAACATTGCCAGTGTTTACTAGTAGAATAGGTTTATGGACTATAAAGGACTACCAATACCTGAGTAAGCCCCATAAATAAAATAAATTATATCTGTGGCTGGTTTGTCTCCAAACTACAAATACTTGAATTTAGAAATGTCAGCATGCTTGATAAAAGCAACTTGTCTGAACCTCAGTTGGGGGCTATGGCGCACAAGAAGTTAGAGTTTTGCAGCCAGACACTGAACTTATCGCTTAACACGTCTGGAATATCACTTCTTAGTCCAAACCAGGCTGCTGATTTTTTTTTTTTTTTTAAGACAAGGAATGTCTCCATGTAGGTTGATTTTTTTTTTTCGTTTAGAACTTTGTTTTTTTTTATTCCTGTTATTTTGATGTAATTTCAAACTGACAGAAGAGTTGCAAGAATAGTCCAAGGAATTTCCATATATCCTTTATCAAGACTTACCAATTATTTACATTACATTTACCCCACTCCTTTTGCCATGTTCTCTCTCTCTGACTTGCTCACTTGCTCTCTCTCTTCCTTTCCATCTTTCCATCGAAATAACAAGGAGGAAAT
Organism: Loxodonta africana; assembly: GCF_030014295.1. Lineage (NCBI taxonomy): Eukaryota > Metazoa > Chordata > Mammalia > Proboscidea > Elephantidae > Loxodonta > Loxodonta africana. The sequence continues at coordinate 25,145,922 of NC_087347.1, read as the reverse complement.
TCATTGTAAAGTGTTTCTTTTAAGTGGTAAGTGTCAACTGGATATTTTCCAGGTTTTGTAAAAGTGTGATTGAAAAGAGCTCCTTTCACTGAAATTGTCAACCAGTATGTATTGGGTGCCCACCACCTGCAAACCCCACCGTTGTATTATTTGCATCTATCAGAGATGGCCAGAATGACCTAGATAATCTTTTAAGGGTGACACTTTTCCATTGACTTTCATCTTCCACCCAAATCTAGGAAAATGGACAAGTATTACAGTCCCACTGTCTGTTTCCAACCCCCTACTTGAAAGTGTAATACACAAATAGTGGACCATGAGACATCAACATACTTGAAAATGTCAAATAGAAAGCTGCTGGCGATTAAACACGTGGTGCGAGGGACCCTTGTCAGACAGTCGGGAGAAGGGAAATACATCTAATAGAAGGTGAGGCAGAGAATAACTGTTTGTTTGTTTGTTTTCATAAACAAGCTCATATATAAGCAAAACAATAAAAAACAACATGGGGTAAGGATCTTTTGTTTTTTGAGAGTGTCTGCCTTTCAAATGACAATTGACTTGGGAGAAACTTCTTCTTACCCATAAACCACCACGTGTAAGGACAAACTGTTCCTCTGAGCATGCAAGGATAAAAGGTATCACTGGGACAAAAGAGAAAGAAAAGCATAGGATGCCTTTCCAGACTTAAGCTTCAGAGCAGATTAGAGGAATGTCTTAATATTGAATATGAGGTCAGAATGCCATTATAGCAGTTGGTCAGCAAATACAAAACGAGTGTTCAACTAGTGAAGTCACCAAGCCTGGTGCCAGGCAGATATGAACAAAGATGTTTAGAGGTCTAGGAAGCCAGAAGTCTGGGTGTAGCATCACTAGAGGGAGAACCTCTGCCTGGAGAGACAGATAATAAAAGGAAGAACAGGTAAGTACGACACAAGAAACCTGAGCCCCTCGGAGTTTAGCATGCCGCACATGGAAATCAGGGCCATGTCTACTGTGCTCATGGCTGGATTCTCTTGTGGCTTTTGGTGTTGTCTTTTTAGATCTTAATTAGACAGAGAATATTGCTGTATACTCTGTATCCGGTTATGCAGGAATGTGTAAATGCCAACAGGTGAGGGGATAAAAACCGAGAGCCACCACAGCAGAGTAGGTGTAGCTGCAGGATAGGTGAGCAACTGACAAATCCAAAACTCATAGGTCAGGTGGCAGGCTGGAAATGTCTGCAGATTTGCAGCCCAAGACTCATAGGTCAAGTGACAGAAAGAATGAGAGTGAATTTTGCCAAAATAGTTACACTCTGGAGGCAGAACAAACTCTATGGAAACGCCCTTTTCACTGCGTGATTAATTACACTAGATTGCATTAAAAGTGATTCTGTTACATTATGAAACAACAACTAGTCTAGTGTTTGGCCAAATCAGTGGGAACCATAATCTAGCCATACTGGCACATAAAATTAACTGTCGCAGATACCTTAAGATACTTTAAAGAAAGGCCAGAGTTATCTCATGCGGTAATATCATCTGTAGAACACGGAGACAAGAGGGGAATTACCTGCTTTTTCTCCTGCAGGTATACGAAAACTAAAAGACAATGAAACCTAATTTTAATTAACTGTGAATGAATACCTACCTGCCACAAGGGAGGTCATTATTAGAAGTAACTAGGTAAAAAAAGTATAACAACAGGAAAGTGGATTTTCTGAAACTTGGAAATTATCCCAGCTTCATAATTCAGTCAATAGCTGTATATAACTAAGGATAAATGTCCAGGTAGAAAAGAAAAATCCAGTTTCCCAGCAAATCTGTCCAGATATCCAGATGTTTGGCATGGGGATAGACAAAACATCCAGATGACAGATGGAATTCTTTTTGTATTTTCCATTTATGTGTTTTGACATAACCAGTGATGTTATGGGTCTGGAGATGTACATAAAAGTCCATGTGCTTAGTTATCCTGTAGTTTATATGGTAAGACCTTTACCAGGAAGGAGAGAATGCCAACATTTAAACAGAAGGAAATATAAATACGATTTTCTTTGAGTAAAGGAAATTCGACGTCAATTCTGATTGTTGGTATGAGAAAGTGTTATTTCCAGTGAGCAAGTTTAATACCAAAAGAAGAGTAATTTTTTAGTCCAAAGGTACACCTAGTCTTTCAATATGCCGGCTCAAGGCTAGGCCAGGCAGACCTCTTCAAATTGCTTGTGGGTTGTAATAGTTTTCAGGGATTGTTTATATGGCTATACCCAAAACCGTTTGAAGTAAGATGCTAGAGTTGGAAAACCTGGTGGCGTAGTAGTTAAGAGCTACAGCAGCTAACCAAAAGGTTCAAATCCACCAGGCGCTCCTTGGAAACTCTATGGGGCAGTTATACTCTGTCCTATAGGGTCGTTATGAGTTGGAATCGAATCGACGGCAACTGATTTTTGGTAAGATGCTAGAGTACCCAATGGTAGATTATGTTTGCCGGAGATGGCAGCAACCCTATTGCTTATCCCATATGTTCTTCTTACAGTGTGACTCTAACATCCTTTGTAAAAAAGGTGAGGTCTATGTCCCCTCACCTTCAATTAGAGTGAATTTGTAATAATGGCAGAACCAATGCTATGTGGCTTCTGAGTGTAGATCATAAAAGACTATACAGCTTCTGTCTGGCTTTCTTGGGCCTCTTCATCTTAGGACACGTTGACAATTCCAAGAGGAAAGTCAAATAGCTTGTGGAAATATCCACATGGAGAGAAACTGAGGGCCCCTCAGCCCAATGCTCTGATCAAACTCCCATCTGATAGCCAGAACCAATATGCCAGTGAGCCTTGTTGAAAGTAGATCCTTCAGACCCCAGTTGAGCTGCCCTAGCTGACGTTGAATGGAGCAGAGATCAGTTGCGCCTGCCAAGTCCTGCTGAATTTGCAGATATGTCAACAAATAAATGACTGTTACTATTTTAGAGTGTTTTGTCACACAGCAGTCAATAAGTGGAAAAAAAAATCCCTAAAGTAAAACTACATAATTCTGGCTGTCAGTTTCATAACCAACAGAAAGTACTTTTTTTTTTCTAAGTTAAGTAATATAACCCAGTGCCGTCGAGTCGATTCTGACTCCTAGCGACCCCATAGGACAGAGTAGAACTGCCCTATGGAGTTTCCAAGGAGCACCTGGCGGATTCGAACTACCAACCCTTTGATTAGCAGCTGTAGCACTTAACCACTATACCACCAGGGTTTCCGTAAGTAATACCGTAGGCAGAATAATGTCTTCCAAAGATGTCCGTGTCTGAATCTCTGGAACCTGTGAGTATGTTACCTTACATGGCAACAGAGTCTTGGCAGATGTGCTTAATTTAAAGACCTTGAAATAGGAAGAATATCCTTATGTATCTAGGTGGACACACTGTGATTTTGAGGGTTCTTAAACATGAAGGAAGGAAAAAGAAAGGTCAGAGTTAGTGAGAGATCTGACAATAAAGGGCCCATGAGCTAAGGAATGCAGTTGGCTTCTAGAACCTGGAAAAGATGTGGAAATGAATTCCTCTAGAGCCTCCAGAAGGAATGCAGTCTTTGATTTTCAGCCTAGTGAGATCCATTTTTTAGCCCAGTGAGGTCTATTTCAGACTTCTGACTGTCAGAAGAATAAAACAATAAATTTGTCCTGTTTTAGGCCACTAGATTTGTCATATTTGTTACAGCAGGAATAGGAAATTAACACAAGTTGGTATATCTCTACAGCTAGATTAAACTTTTCCTATCCCTTAAATTGTTCTTAGGAAATCCTGGTGGCATAGTGGTGAAGTGCTACGGCTATTAACCAAGAGGTTGGCAGTTCAAATCCGCCAGGCGTTCCTTGGAAACTCTATGGGGCAGTTCTACTCTGTCCTTTAGGGTTGCTGTGTGTTGGAATTGACTCAACAGCAGTGGGTTGTTTTTTTTTAAATAATTCTTGGACCATGACCAACCAGCCCCAAGCAAAACTTCAACAAGGGGTCATATAATCATATGATTAATTTTGTATTAGAAAGGGCTTTAGGAACTAGAGCATTCAACATTCACTTGCCTGTAGTAGTGAGGCCCAGAAAGAATTACAGGTAGTCCTGGACTTACAATGGGGTTCCATTCCGACGACTACTCCATCATAATCGGTTCTGACGTAAGCCGAATACCTCATTTTTTCTTTTGTTTTCACTGTTATTGCCTTTTATTATCAGTAACTTTATAAATCCTATCTCTATTTGTCTTTGGGGGTTGTAAACACTATGTCTGAGAATGATAGTATCAGCAAATTAGCATTGCAACATTGTATGAAGTACATATATTTATATGTATATATATATCACCGATTTTGCTTCTCTAGAGAATTCAGCCTAAGACAGTAAGTTGACAATATAACTACTCATGTGTTATATTGTTTATTTTATAAGCCAGTCTATTATTTGGCTGAAAGATGACCTGCAGAAATACTTTAATTTCAAGTTTAAAGGATATCTTAGGGTTATAGTCTTGGGGATTCCTCCAGTCTCTATAGGTCCAGTAGGTCTGGCCTTTTTTAGAAGTTTGAATTTTATCCTACATTTTTCTTCCATCCTATCCGAGACCTTCTATTGTGTCCCAGGTCAGAATGTTAGGTAGTTTAGCTGGGCACCATCTAGTTCTTCTGGTCTCAGGTTTGGAGAGGTTGTGGTTTGTGTAGGTCTTTAGTCCTGTGGGCTAGTTTCTTCTTTCAGCCTTTGATTTCCTTCATTCTCTTTTGCTTCATAAAATAGAGATGTATCTTAGATGGCTACATGAAAGTTTTTAAGACCCCAGATGTTACTCACCATAGTAGGATGTAGAACATTATCTTTGTGAATTATGTTATACCAATGGACTAAGTTGTTCCCTGAGACTGTGGTCCTAAGCTTTTTGACCCAGTAAATCAATCCTGTGAGTTGTTTGGATATGCCTAGGAAGTCTCTATAACTGTGCCTCTGTGTGGTTTGTTATATATGTGGGTACGTATGCAGCACACACAAATGTGTGTATACATATGCCTACAACTATATGTGCACATGTGGCATATGCCTTCCTATACACACGTATGCATCTATATCTGCCTACATAACCACACACACAGTTTCAGTTATTTTTACGATTATTGCAAAATTGTATATGTTATGGCATTTAGCAAAACTGTCCCTTTTTCTTGTGTACTTCTTAGTGTTTTTATTTCCCTTGGTCAAGATGAGCTGAGTTCACTCATATTTGGGATTGCCTTTCCCATCACCAAAAGCAACAAGTGCCCACTCTCTAGAAAGTGATTTCCCTTCCCTCTCCCTACTATCCCTCATAACCACCAAGGAACTTTGCTTTCTGTGTGTATATCTATTCTTGACTTTTTATAATAGTAGGCCATACAATATTGGTCTTTTTATGACTGACTTATTTCACTCAGCATACTGTCCTCCAGATTCATCCATGTTATGTTTCACAGATTCCTCTTTATAGTTGTTTAATAGTAGTTGGACTATTTTAATATATTTTCATAAAATTGTGGATCATGTTCTTTGATACTATGCCAAAACTCAACACGTCTGCAGTGTGGAATCTGAAACCATAACAATTTTTCATTCTCTTTTACATTGGCCTGTGTTGCACTTTGAATGCATCCTTTACCTAGCATGATGTTGTACATCATGTGTTGGTAATTTGGAAAATACTAGTTCACTAAATAATTGCAAATCTTCCAAACGTTAACACATTTCATTGTATGGTATCAAAGAAAATCACATTGATTAAAACTGCCACTATCATTAGAAAAGTGTTTAAGTATTGGAAAGCTGTCAAGCTCTCAGTTATGGATATACATTTTCCAAAATCCTAATTTTTGCTTAAAAGTTTGAATTTTATCATTGGCAACAAATACTGTCAGTTGTTTTCCTCAAAGTGGCAGACTCTTTCAAATCTGAATGAGCCTAATTTGTGTGTCAGTCATTCTATCAGGTAAACTCAACTCACAACTCAAACAAGCACACATGTTTTATGCGTATTTTCCATTTCATCACACAGAATATCAAAGAGATGTGTACTCAAGAGCCAAGATTAAACATTAATAATTTTATCTACTTCGTCAAAGACATTCTTACATGAAGTTGGCTTTTTTTTTTTTTTTTAATGCTAATGTGTACCAGAGAAAAGTGCAATGATTACCAGTATAGTTTGGGGCCACTGCCTTGATACATACTACATAAAAAAACCAACAGTTTTTCTCAGTATTGCCTTTGCACCATCAGTGCAAATGTCAACAGATTGAAAAGGGAAACTGACATTTTAGTAGAATTTTGAAAATAGTTTTGTTCAAACTGACCCCCTGAGGGCTGGGGACCCCCAGGGAACCATGAACTATTGGTTGAGAGCTGCTGACATACAGTCTTATAAACTATGAAAATAAGTTGGGTTTCATTTCAATTACAATCAGCAGCTGTTGGTGGGATTTTAACCAGATGATGTGATTTGATTTGATTCAATCTTCCAAATTAAAAGATGACTGGAAAGTTGAGAAAGAGTGTGATGGTGCCATTTAGGAGCGGTGGGGAAGACTACAGAAGGAATTGGAAAAGGAAATATCAAGAGTTGTTTGAGAGATACATTACATTTGAATTACCTATGAAAAACCCAAATGGTGAAGCTGATTTGGCAATTGTATTTATGAGTCTGGAGCTCAGAAGTGAGTTCTAGTCTGGATTTATACACTTGAAATTCATTTACATATAGATAGAACTCAAAATTAAGGTGACTAATGAAGTCACATAGATATATAGTGCAGAGAAGGAAGAAAAGGGAGACCTGGACCAAACCGTGAAAAACTTAAATATTCAAAAATATTTAAAAATAGTTACTATCTTGAGAGTGAGTTTGGAGACAATAGGATAGAAAGAGACAGGGACTTTTACCCTTATACATTGCTTGAAAAATTTCCAATGAGTATGTACTTTTCTTTACACAGCTTTACTGAGGTAAAAGTATTAAAGTGTACAATTTGATGAGTTTTGACATATGTTTATACCACTGAAACCATAACAATGATCCAGGAGATAAGCCTATTCATTGCTCCAAAAAGTTTGTTTCTGCCCCTTGTAATCCATCCCTCTCTCCCTCTACCTCAGGTAACCACTGATCTGCTAGTATATAAGTTTATACAAAAACAAAAATGACAATGAACACAGAAATCAACTGAACATCGTTTTCAAAATGAAGTAAATAAGACTATGAGAAATGAGCTGACTTTCACAGAATGATACAGCCTTTTAGGGACAGAAGGGGATTAGAATCTACTTTTCTCAACTTCCATTTTAGAGACCATTTTATTATATTAGGCTGCCTCCACTCTTTGACCTACTTTCCTGATCCTGCTCTTGTTTCACTTGACTTCTCTTAGACAGTATCCTTTTTGAAAGTATTTGAGGAAGAATTTCTTTTCTGTAGGTTGAAGTCACTACTTGTTATGTCAACACACAGATCCTTCAGTTCTGACAGCTACTGGAGGCTGCTTCAGAACAGGTTTATTAAGTTTAAGAAACACACCAAAGGTATTTCAATCCACCTTTCTAGCAAGAATTTCCCCATTGCATTTCACTTTCTTTGTCATAAAATAATTCAACAAACTTTATGTAAACCTGGTGCTTTCAAGCTTGCCAGTCTTAGAGCAAACTACTGTTTTCAACAAAGAAGACACTAAGGAGTAGAATAAGACACTAAATTTCCATATAATTGAGATCATATTACTTCACAGATTGTCTTATGTTTGGTTCACCCAGAAGTAGAGTCTAAGTCAAAGATTTGAGTGCAAGTAGGTTATGTGGGAGGTGATTACAGTAAGTTTTTAAAGGAGAACACAGACTTAAGACAGGAAAGGAAAGGAAGACAATAAGCTATATATTATCAAGCAAGTTACCCCTGCAGACAACTGAGACTCAGTCTTGCTAGTGAACTCTGGAAGACCTTATAGATTATGCCTTAGAGATATTCCACCCAAGGGGTGAGGAAGCAGGTGTATTTATTCTCTGACTTCCATCAGTCATTGACTGAGGGTGACTCCGAACATGAACTCCCTGACACTTCCTGCCTGCTCCCTACATACAAAAGGACCATAAGAAAGCCTTTAGGTAAGTAGTTGCATTAGGACCTTTCTGACATGCGTGGAATGTTAAGTGTCAAGGTGCTATGGATGTGACACTGCCATTGTCTACTTCATGAACTATATAATGGCTCGCCTTGAAAGGGAATCTCAACTTTCAAAGGATCATGGGATTTTTATTTCTTCCTGTAATTTCACTAGTGCCGTAAACAAGCTATAGTGGTAATCTGTACACCCCCCGGGAACAGTGCTTATATCTCATTCTTTACTGTATCCTTTAGAGACCTGGTCATAACAAGTGCTCAACAAATATTTAACAGTCACTTTGTAATCAATGTACTGAAATACTTGGCTGTGAACTATATTCAGGTTAGTTACAGAATTATATATTGCAATGGTAAGGAACACATGTTCTAGAATCAGACTGCTTAGATAGTAGCTCGGCTCCACCCTTTATAGTACGTGACTTTGGGTAAATTTCTTAACTTCTCTGAGTCTTGGTTCGCTCATCCATTCTGTGTGTACAGTCATAGTTTCTATGCAATCGTGTTGGTGTAAGGATTGTTGGGAAACCCTGGTGGTATAGTGGTTAAGTGCTACGGCTACTAACCAGAATGTCAGCAGTTGAAATCCACAAGGTAGTCCGTGGAAACTCTATGGGGCAGTTCTACTCTGTCCTACAGGGTCACTATGAGTCAGAATCAACTCAACAGCAGTGCATTTGGGCTGGGTAAGGATTGTTGTTGTTAGTGCCTTTGAGTCGGCTCTGACTGATAACAACCTATGTATGACAGAAGGAAACATTATCCAGTCCTGTGCCATCTTCATGATCTTCAGTATGTTTGAGTCTATTGTTGTGACTGCCGTGTCAATCCATCTCATTGAGAGTTTCTCTCATTTTCGCTGACCCTCTGCTTTACCAAACATGATGTCCTTTTCTAGCAATTGGTCTTTCCAGATGATGTGTCCCCAGTAAGTGAACAAAAGTCTTGCCATCCTTGCTTCTAAGAAGCATTCTGGTTGTATTTTTTCTAGCACTGACTTGTTTCTTCTTTGGCAGTCCGAGGTATATTCAATATCCTTCACCAACACCACAATTTGAATGCAACAGTTCTTCTTCTGTCTTCGTTTTTCATTGTCCAGCTTTTGCATGCAGATAAGGTAATTCATGGAAAACGATTATCACAATCCCTGGCATTTGTTAAGTGCTCAAGAACTGTTAACTATTAACATCACTGATCACTTGAGAAATGGCCATTAAGATTACACAGCATCTAAAGTGACCGTAATGTGGCTGGTGAAATCAAACTTTACACATATGTGCAGTTAATATAAAGTGGCTGTGATACCCTCAAAGGCAGACTTGTCAAAAGTGATCATTTTCCAGGAAGAAGAAGACACAATTTTACCCTGGTCTTTTCACTCTTTAACAGTGCTTTTTCAAATGTTTAACTTATTAGAGGAAGTAGCTCTGTGTTTTGAGTTATATATCAACACAAACCATTTGAGTAAGACAGTTTAAGATATAATTTCAAATACCATTTTCCAACATTATAGATAATGGATTTTCTTACATACTTAAATATCAATTATTGATACTGTTGATATTGCTGAAAGTAAAGAGGACTTGAAGCACTTACTGATGAAAATCAAAAACTACAGACTTCAGTATGGATTACACCTTAACATAAAGAAAACAAAAATCCTCACAAGTGGACCAATAAGCAATATCATGATAAACGGAGAAAAGATTGAGGTTGTCAAGGATTTCACTTTACCTGGATCCACAATCAATGCCCATGGAAGCAGCAGTCAAGAAATCAAACAACTTACTGCATTGGGCAAACCTGCTGCAAAAGACAAAGATGCCATCTTGAGGACTAAGGTGCGCCTGACCCAAGCCATGTTATTTTCAATCGCTTCATATGCGTGAATAAGGAAGCCCAAAGAAGCCTTTAGATTATGGTGTTGGCGAAGAATGTTTAATATACCATGGACTATAAGAAGAATGAACAAATCTGTCTTGGAATAAGTACAGCCAGAATGTTCCTTAGAAGTGAGGAGAGTGAAACTTCATCTCACTTTCTTCAGACATGTTATCAGGAGGGACCCGTCCCTGGAGAAGAACATCATACTTAGTAAAGTAGAGGGTCAGAGGAAAAAAAAGAAGACCCTTAATGGGATGGGTTGACACAATGGTTGCAAAGATGGGCTCAAACATAGCAACGATTGTGAGAATGGTGCAAGACTGGGTAGTGTTTTGTTCTGTTATACACAGGGTTGCTATGAGTTGGAACCAACTCCATGGCACGTAACGACGACATATCTCAAAAGAGATTGACTCAGGGGAGGCGGAGCCAAGATGGCGGACTAGGCAGACGCTACCTCAGATCCCTCTTACAACAAAGACACGGAAAAACAAGTGAATCAATCACATGCATAACAATCTACGAACCCTGAAAAACAAACACAGATTTAGAGATGGAGAACGAACTAATACGAGGAAGCAGCGATTGTTTTCAGAGCCTGGAGCCAGCGTACCAGTCAGGTACGGCACAAGCACAGAGAGCTGCTCCACCCCCCTGAACTAACCCCGGGAGGGGGACCAGCCGGTTCCGCGGGCGGCGTGGGACGCAGACGGTAGGAGAAGTCCCCGGGAGGCAGTGACTGGTCTTGGAACAGGGAGAGCAGTGTCCCAGCCAGGGAACCGTCCCGCCGGGATTTGGACTGGACGCAGGTACGGCATAAACACAGAGAGCTGCTCCACCCCCTGAACTAACCCGGGGAGGGGGACCAGCCAGTTCCGTGGGCGGCGTGGGACGCAGCCGGTAGGAGAAGACCCGGGAGGCAGTGACTGGACTTGGAACGGGGAGACCAGCGTCCCAGCTGGGGAACCATCCTGCCGGGATTTGGACTGGACGCAGCGGATTTTCTGGAAAAATTAGTTTCCCAGAGATGGCTGGGAGACAACAATCCGTATCAAACCACTTAAAGAAGCAGACCATGACAGCTTCTCCAACCCCCCAAACAAAAGAATCAAAATCTTTCCCAAATGAAGATACAATCCTGGAATTATCAGATACAGAATATAAAAAACTAATTTACAGAATGCTTCAAGACATCACAAATGAAATAAGGCAAACTGCAGAAAAAGCCAAGGAACACACTGATAAAACTGTTGAAGAACTCAAAAAGATTATTCAAGAACATAGTGGAAAAATTAATAAGTTGCAAGAATCCATAGAGAGACAGCATGTAGAAATCCAAAAGATTAACAATAAAATTACAGAATTAGACAACACAATAGGAAGTCAGAGGAGCAGACTCGAGCAATTAGAATGCAGACTGGGACATCTGGAGGACCAGGGAATCAACACCAACATAGCTGAAAAAAAATCAGATAAAAGAATTAAAAAAAATGAAGAAACCCTAAGAATCATGTGGGACTCTATCAAGAAGGATAACCTGCGGGTGATTGGAGTCCCAGAACAGGGAGGGGGAACAGAAAACACAGAGAAAATAGTTGAAGAACTCCTGACAGAAAACTTCCCTGACATCATGAAAGACGAAAGGATATCCATTCAAGATGCTCATCGAACCCCATTTAAGATTGATCCAAAAAGAAAAACACCAAGACGTATTATCATCAAACTCGCCAAAACCAAAGACAAACAGAAAATTTTAAAAGCAGCCAGGGAGAAAAGAAAGGTTTCCTTCAAGGGAGAATCAGTAAGAATAAGTTCAGACTACTCAGCAGAAACCATGCAGGCAAGAAGGGAATGGGACGACATATACAGAACACTGAAGGAGAAAAACTGCCAGCCAAGGATCATATATCCAGCAAAACTCTCTCTGAAATATGAAGGCGAAATTAAGATATTTACAGATAAGCACAAGTTTAGAGAATTTGCAAAAACCAAACCAAAGCTACAAGAAATACTAAAGGATATTGTTTGGTCAGAGAACCAATAATATCAGATATCAGCACAACACAAGGTCACAAAACAGAACGTCCAGATATCAACTCAAATAGGGAAATCACAAAAACAAACAAATTAAGATTAATTAAAAAAAAAAATACACATAACGGAATCATGGAAGTCAATAGGTAAAAGATCACAATAATCAAAAAGAGGGACTAAATACAGGAGGCATTGAACTGCCATATGGAGAGTGATACAAGGCGATATAGAACAATACAAGTTAGGTTTTTACTTAGAAAAATAGGGGTAAATAATAAGGTAACCACAAAAAGGTATAACAACTCTATAACTCAAGATAATAGCCAAGAAAAACGTAACGACTCAACTAACATAAAGTCAAACACTATGAAAATGAGGATCTCACAATTTACTAAGAAAAATGCCTCAGCACAAAAAAGTATGTGGAAAAATGAAATTGTCAACAACACACATAAAAAGGCATCAAAATGACAGCACTAAAAACTTATTTACCTATAATTACCCTGAATGTAAATGGACTAAATGCACCAATAAAGAGACAGAGAGTCACAGACTGGATAAAGAAACACGATCCATCTATATGCTGCCTACAAGAGACACACCTTAGACTTAGAGACACAAACAAACTAAAACTCAAAGGATGGAAAAAAATATATCAAGCAAAAAAGAAGACGAGTAGCAATATTAATTTCTGACAAAATAGACTTTAGACTTAAATCCACCACAAAGGATAAAGAAGGACACTATATAATGATAAAAGGGACAATTGATCAGGAAGACAACCATATTAAATATTTATGCACCCAATGACAGGGCTGCAAGATACATAAATCAAATTTTAACAGACTTGAAAAGTGAGATAGATACCTCCACAATTATAGTAGGAGACTTCAACACAACACTTTCGGAGAAGGACAGGACATCCAGTAAGAAGCTCAATAGAGATATGGAAGATCTAATTACAACAATCAACCAACTTGACCTCATTGACTTATACAGAACTCTCCACTCAACTGCTGCAAAATATACTTTTTTTTCTAGCGCACATGGAACATTCTCTAGAATAGACCACATATTAGGTCATAAAACAAACCTTTGCAGAGTCCAAAACATTGAAATATTACAAAGCATCTTCTCAGACCACAAGGCAATAAAACTAGAGATCAATAACAGAAAAACTAGGGAAAAGAAATCAAATACTTGGAAAATGAACAATACCCTCGTGAAAAAAGACTGGGTTATAGAAGACATCAAGGAGGGAACAAGGAAATTCTTAGAAAGCAACGAGAATGAAAATACTTCCTATCAAAACCTCTGGGACACAGCAAAAGCAGTGCTCAGAGGCCAATTTATATCGATAAATGCACACATACAAAAAGAAGAAAGAGCCAAAATCAGAGAACTGTCCCTACAACTTGAACAAATAGAAACTGAGCAACAAAAGAACCCATCAGGCACCAGAAGAAAACAAATAATAAAAATTAGAGCTGAACTAAATGAATTAGAGAACAAAAAAACAATTGAAAGAATTAACAAAGCCAAAAGCTGGTTCTTTAAAAAAATTAACAAAATTGATAAACCATTGGCTAGACTGACTAAAGAAATACAGGAAAGGAAACAAATAACCCGAATAAGAAACGAGAAGGACCACATCACAACAGAACCAAATGAAATTAAAAGAATCATTTCAGATTATTATGAAAAATTGTACTCTAATAAATTTGAAAACCTAGAAGAAATGGATGAATTCCTGGAAAAACACTACCTACCTAAACTAACACATTCAGAAAGTAGAACAACTAAATAGACCCATAACAAAAAAAGAGATTGAAACGGTAATCAAAAAACTCCCAACAAAAAAAAGCCCTGGCCCGGACGGCTTCACTGCAGAGTTCTACCAAACTTTCAGAGAAGAGTTAACACCACTACTTCTGAAGGTATTCCAAAGCATAGAAAATGACGGAATACTACCCAACTCATTCTATGAAGCCACCATCTCCCTGATACCAAAACCAGGTAAAGACATTACAAAAAAAGAAAATTATAGACTTATATCCCTCATGAACATTGATGCAAAAATCCTCAACAAAATTCTAGCCAATAGAATCCAACAACACATCAAAAAAATAATTCACCCTGATCAAGTGGGATTTATACCAGGTATGCAAGGCTGGTTTAATATCAGAAAAACCATTAATGTAATCCACCACATAAATAAAACAAAAGACAAAAACCACATGATCTTATCAATTGATGCAGAAAAGGCATTTGACAAAGTCCAACACTCATTCATGATAAAAACTCTTACCAAAATAGGAATTGAAGGAAAATTCCTCAACATAATAAAGGGCATCTATGCAAAGCCAACAGCCAATATCACTCTAAATGGAGAGAACCTGAAAGCATTTCCCTTGAGAACGGGAACCAGACAAGGATGCCCTTTATCACCGCTCTTATTCAACATCGTGCTGGAAGTCCTAGCCAGGGCAATTAGGCTAGACAAAGAAATAAAAGGTATCTGGATTGGCAAGGAGCAAGTAAAGTTATCACTATTTGCAGATGACATGATTATATACACAGAAAACCCTAAGGAATCCTCCAGAAAACTACTGAAACTAACAGAAGAGTTTGGCAGAGTCTCAGGTTCTAAAATAAACATACAAAAATCACTTGGATTCCTCTACATCAACAAAAAGAACACCGAAGAGGAAATAACCAAATCCATACCATTTCACAGTAGCCCCCAAGAAGATAAGATACTTAGGAATAAATCTTACCAAGGATGTAAAAGACCTATACAAAGAAAACTACAAAGCTCTACTATAAGAAATTCAAAAGGATATACTTAAGTGGAAAAACATACCTTGCTCATGGATAGGAAGACTTAACATAGTAAAAATGTCTATTCTACCAAAAGCCATCTATACATTTAACGCACTTCCGATCCAAATTCCAATGTCATATTTTAAGGGGATAGAGAAACAAATCACCAATTTCATATGGAAGGGAAAGAAGCCCCGGATAAGCAAAGCACTACTGAAAAAGAAGAAGAAAGTGGGAGGCCTCACTTTACCTGATTTCAGAACCTATTATAAAGCCACAGTAGTCAAAACAGCTTGGTACTGGTACAACGACAGGCACATAGACCAATGGAACAGAATTGAGAACCCAGACATAGATCCATCCACGTATGAGCAGCTGATATTTGACAAAGGACCAGTGTCAATTAATTGGGGAAAAGAAAGCCTTTTTAACAAATGGTGCTGGCACAACTGGATATTCATTTGCAAAAAAATGAAACAGGACCCATACCTCACACCATGCACAAAAACTAACTCCAAGTGGATCAAAGACCTAAACATAAAGACTAAAACGATAAAGATCATGGAAGAAAAAATTGGGACAACCCTAGGAGCCCTAATACATGGCATAAACAGAATACAAAACATTACCAAAAATGAAGAAGAGAAACCCGATAATTGGGAGCTCCTAAAAATCAAACACCTATGCTCATCTAAAGACTTCACCAAAAGAGTAAAAAGACCACCTACAGACTGGGAAAGAATTTTCAGCTATGACATCTCCGACCAGCGCCTGATCTCTAAAATCTACATTATTCTGTCAAAACTCAACCACAAAAAGACAAACAACCCAATCAAAAAGTGGGCAAAGGATATGAACACACATTTCACTAAAGACGATATTCAGGCAGCCAACAGATACATGATAAAATGCTCATGATCATTAGCCATTAGAGAAATGCAAATTAAAACTACGATGAGATTCCATCTCACACCAGCAAGGCTGGCATTAATCCAAAAAACACAACATAATAAATGTTGGAGAGGCTGCGGAGAGATTGGAACTCTTATACACTGCTGGTGGGAATGTAAAATGGTACAACCACTTTGGAAATCTATCTGGCGTTATCTTAAACAGAAATAGAACTACCATACAACCCAGAAATCCCACTCCTGGGAATATACCCTAGAGATACAAGAGCCTTCATACAAACAGATATATGCACACCCATGTTTATTGCAGCTCTGTTTACAATAGCAAAAAGTTGGAAGCAACCAAGGTGTCCATCAACGGATGAATGGGTAAATAAATTGTGGTATATTCACACAATGGAATACTACGCATCGATAAAGAACAGTGACGAATCTGTGAAACATTTCATAACATGGAGGAACCTGGAAGGCATTATGCTGAGCGAAATTAGTCAGAGGCAAAAGGACAAATATTGTATAAGACCACTATTATAAGATCTTGAGAAATAGGAAACCTGAGAAGAACACATACTTTTGTGGTTACAAGGGGGGGAGGGAGGGAGGGTGGGAGAGGGTTTTTTATTGATTAATCAGTAGATAAGAAATGCTTTAGGTGAAGGGAAAGACAACACTCAATACATGGAAGGTCAGCTCAATTGGACTGGACCAAAAGCAAAGAAGTTTCCGGGATAAAATGAAGGCTTCAAAGGTCAGCGGAGCAAGGGCGGGGGTCTGGGGAACATGGTTTGCGGGGACTTCTAAGTCAATTGGCAAAATAATTCTATTATGAAATCATTCTGCATCCCACTTAGAAATGGGGCATCTGGGGTCTTAAATGCTAACAAGCAGCCATCTAAGATGGATCAATTGGTCTCAACCCACCTGGAGCAAAGGAAAATGAAGAACACCAAGGCCACACGACAACTAAGAGCCCAAGAGACAGAAAGGGCCACATGAACCAGAGACCTACATCATCCTGAGACCAGAAGAACTAGTTGATGCCCGGCCACAATCGATGACTGCCCTGACAGGGAGCACAGCAGAGGACTCCTGAGGGAGCAGGAGATCAGTGGGATACAGACCCCAAATTCTCATAAAAAGACCAAACTTAATGGTCTGACTGAGACTAGAGGAATCCCGGCGGCCATGGTCCCCAGACCTTCTGTTGACACAGGACAGGAACCATCCCTGAAGACAACTCATCAGGCATGAAACGGACTGGTCAGTGGGTGGGAGAGAGACGCTGATGAAGAGTGAGCTAATTAAATCAGGTGGACACTTGAGATTGTGTTGGCAACTCTTGTCTGGAGGGGGGATGGGAGGATAGAGAGAGAGGGAAGCAGGCAAAATTGTCAAGAAAGGAGAGACTGAAAGGGCTGACTCAAGAGGGGGAGAGCAAGTGGGAGTAGGGAGTGAGATGTATGTAAACTTATATGTGACAGACTGATTGGATTTGTAAACGTTCACTTGAAGCTTAATAAAAGTTAATTAAAAAAAAAAAAAGAGATTGACTCAGGTTATACCCTGTACTAATCCTGCCTCATTAACGTAACAAACTCAAACCATTCTCAAATGGAATTATAACCAAAGGCAGAGAGGCTAATATTTACAACACATATTTTTGGGGGACATAATTTAATCCATAACACTATTCTTCATTGAAAATAATTGTCGAGTTTTAAAATGAACACTTTAATCATGGAGTCTTAAAATTTACTGGGGTTGCTATGAGTCAGAACCAATTCGACACCGCTTAACAACAACAAAAATAATGCCTGTACTGTCCGCTGGATTTTATTTGTGTAGTTTCCATTTCTGTTAAGCGTTCATTGAACTTAGAATTCAAGGTAAAATTTACCTTTTTTACTCCAAAGTTTTTGTTATATGCTTGCTAGATAAAAAGCATTGTGCTGGATGCTTGGGGTCACTTAGGTTATTTTTCTTCCTTCAAGTACAGCAATACTGAGCATATTCTAGATAGAAGGGAATTTACTCTAAAAGGAATCTTAATAGCTATTCTTAATGATACATTGCATAATAAATAATCTTCAGAAGGCGACACACGTTAATCATCTGTCACAATGGAAAAAAATGCAGCAACTTTTGTAAATATACTTGAAAATTATGTTTGATTACTTTTATTTTATCTGGTCAAATGGTCTGTGGTCTTTTGATCTTTTGTGGGAACTAGCAAAAGTTTATATAAAACTCACTTAACTCGGGACAGGAAATCCTGAAGTCTGGTCCTAGCTTTGTCACTAAGCCTTTGATTCAGTTGTAAAATTATAATTCATATTATAACATTTCAAGTCAATGATATAACTCTGTGGATCCATTCAGGAGTTTGGAAGCACCTGGAAAAACTCCAGGTAGAGTCTTGGGATAGAAATGTGGAAACATAGCCAGGAATTGATTATTGTGAGACAGGGATCTGAATTAATATGTTAATCTAGGGGACATTCGAGTCTACCTAGAAGTGCCTCAGAAGAAAGGCATGGCAACCTACTTCCAAAAATCAGCCATCAAAAACCCTATAGAGCAGAGTTCTACTCTGACACGCATGA
Organism: Loxodonta africana; assembly: GCF_030014295.1. Lineage (NCBI taxonomy): Eukaryota > Metazoa > Chordata > Mammalia > Proboscidea > Elephantidae > Loxodonta > Loxodonta africana. Next base: position 25,127,512 of record NC_087347.1, on the reverse strand, counting down.
GGTCTCCATGAGTTGAAATCAAGTGTGAACAGCGACAGGGACCGATCAAGGTTTGGAGAGCAACTGGTAGGCAGAAAAGAGCTAAACCACATTTGTCTATAAAGAGTCCCGAATCTGGGATTTCTATTCATGCAAAGCAGGGCAAATGTTCTGGCAAATGAACACAGCAAGCGATCAGGGAAGCCTGCCACCTTCTTAGGGATCATCCAGTAGCAGGAGAAAGGCATCCAGGATCCCAGGTTGGTAGCTAGGGTTCAGGGGAGAAGACAGAGGCAAAAAACAAGAAACATGGACTCTGGGGTACAGTGAACTTGGCATCCAGAGACAGAATGATTTGATGAGGGAGATAGAGAAGAGAGTAGAGACTTAGTAACTGCAGACTGAGGAAGCAAAACTGGCTTAGGAACCAGGATTAGCCTCTGCAATTGGGGAAAAGGGTCAGGATATGGGAGTACACATTAGTTATCTAGAATTCCCTGGTGGTGCAGTGGTCAAGAGCTCGGCTGCTAACCAAAAGGTCAGCAGTTCAAATCTGCCAGCAGCTCCTTGGAAACCCTATGGGGAGCTCCACTCTGTCCTATAGGGTTGCTATGAGTCGGAATCAACTCTACGACACACTCGGATTTTTTTTAGAAGCCCCCTGGTGGTGCAAATGGTTAACAAGCTTGGCTGCTAATCAAAAGGTTAAAGGTTCAAATCTCCCTAGAGGCACCTTGGAAGAAAGGCCTGACAATAGACTTTCAAAAATCAGCCATTGAAAGCCCCATGGACTGCAGATCTATTCAGTTCTACACACATGGGGCCAACTGACCAGCAACTTTTTTTTTTTTCCTTTATCTATTCCTGTGTTATAAATTACCACAATACTTAGCAGCTTAAAACTATATACAATTCGTATTTTTGCAAGTCAGGAATCTGGGTAAGGCTTGGCTGGGTTCTCTGCCTTAGGGTCTTTCACAAGACTACAGTCAAGGAGCTGACCAGGGCTGGGATCCATCTGAATGTTTGACCAGCTTCTATGCTCTCATGGTTGTTAGCGGGATTCTGTTCCTTGAAGGTTGTTGAATTTAGGGCCTTAGATCCTTGCTGGCTGTTGACTGGGGCCCACCCTCAATTCCTTGTCATGTGAGTCTCTTCTTAGGGAAGATCACAATATGGCACCTTTTGTTATCAAAGTCAGCAAGGGAGAACATCTGCTAGCTAGACACAAGTCAGAATCTTATGCAATCTATCGATGGAAATGAATCCCATCTCGTTTGCCAAATACTATTTGTTAAATACTGATTGGTTTAAAGTCAGGAAAGGTGTGTGTCAGGGTTGTGTCGTTTGATCATACCTATTCAATCTGTATGCTGAGCAAATAATCCGAGAAACTGGACTATATGAAGAAAAATGGGGCATCAGGATTAGAGGAAGGCTCATTAACAACCTGCATTATGCAGATGACACAACCTTGCTTGCTGAAAATGAAGAGGACTTGAAGTACTTACTGATGAAGATCAAATACTACAGCCTTTATTATGGATTATATCTCAACATAAAGAAAACAAAAATCCTCACAACTGGATCAATAAATGACATTATGAATAAACGGAAAAAAGATTGAAGTTGTCAAGGGTTTCATTTTACTTGGATCCAGAATCAACACCCATGGAAGCAATAGTGAAGAAATCAAAAGACTCATTGCTTTGGGCAAATCTGCTGCAAAAGACCACTTTAAAGTGTTAAAAAGCAAAGATATCACTTTAAGGACCAAAGTGTGCCTGATCCAAACCATGGTATTTTTAATCGCCTCATATGCATGCAAAAACTGGGCAATGAATAAGGAAGACCAAAGAAGAATTGACGTCTTTGAATTACAGTGTTGGTGAAGAATATTGAATACAGCATGGGCTGCCAAAAGAAAGAACAAATCTGTCCCTGACGAAGTACAGCCAGAATCCTCCTCTGAGATAAGGATGGCGAGACTTCGTCTCACATACTTTGGACATGTTATCAGGAGGGACCAGTCTGTGGAGAAGGACATCATGCTTGGTAAAGTAGAGGGTGAGCAAAAAAGAGAAAGACCCTCAACAAGGTCATTTACACAGTGGCTGCAACAATGGGCTCAAACATAATGATTGTGAGGATGGCTCAGAACTGGGCAGTGTTTTGTTCTGGTGTACAGATGGTCGCTATGAGCCAGGCTTAACAACATTTGTTAGAAGCAAGTCACAGGTCCAGCCTATACTTGAGGGGAAGGCATAACACAAGGTCATGAATACCAGGAAGTGGACATAATTGGGGATAATTTCAGAGTCTGTCCACTTCAGGGAGTTAACGTTTTATTGAGTAACTACTGTGGCAAGATACAGTGCTAGGAACTGTTACATATTCAGTTACTTAGAGGTCGAGCCTTTGCGTTCTGGGGACTTTAGAAGCTTGGAATCAGGAAGGATAATGCTAGTAGCTGGGCTAAAAATTCTCCCCTTTCTTCACCTCAGTTTCTTCAGCTATAAGAAGACAAAGCCTGGATTAGCATCTCATTCAGTTCTTTGGTTCCACCCCTTCAGGGGTTTGGATAAGCCTGTCCTTGAAACCTTTCCCAGTTCTCCAGATTCCACTTTAATTGTGGCACCTGATATTGTACTCATTCTTCTATAAAGGGTCTGCCTAACTGGAACGGAGTTAAAACGAATGACTATATTCTACAAAGGAGCCCTGTGGCTCAATGGTTAAGCACTCGGCTGCTAACTGAAAGATCAGTGGTTCTAACCCAGCAGACACTCCGTGGGAGAAGGATGTGGCAGTGTGCTTCCATAAAGATTACAGCCTTGGAAACTCTATGGGCCTTTCCACTCTGTCCTTTACGTTCGTTATGAGGCAGAATCAACTCTATGGGCAGTAGGTTTGGTATTTTTTCTTTCTTTTAATGTTCTACAAAACATACTTCAACATATACAGCTAAAGTATTTCCAAAAAACAGACTATAAGCCACACCTTTGTGAACCAAATCATTTTCCATTAATTATAAGAATTTACAATAAAAATAAACCTATCCAAAAAAAAAAAATTTAAAGTACGAGAGAAAAGATATAAGTGAGAAAGAAGGGGTGAGGTAGGCAATGATCAGAGGTAAGGTGGAAGCCAGCTGACATTTATTGAACACTACTCTGTGCCAAACCCCAAAATATCAAACTCATTGCCGTGGACTCGATTCCGACTCATAGCAACCCTAAGAGACAGAGTAGAACTGCCCCACAGGTTTCCACGGCTGTAATCTTTACGAAAGCAGACTGCTGTACCTTTCTTCTGTAGAGCAGCTCGTGGGTACAAACTGCTGACCTTCTGTTAGCAGTAGAGTGCTGAACCACTGCGCCACCTGGCTCCTACTCTGTGCCAGGCAGAATGCTAACAGATACTTGGCCTTTTAACTTTATTTTGAAACTTGAGCAATTACTTTTTTAAAACCTCTCACATCTATTTTGTACATATTTCTCACCTTTTAAAAACTCAGGCCCAGAGAGGTTCTTGTATTTCCTCCATATTTTCAAATATCACTTCACATCACCCAGCCCCCTCCTCCGAATCTTTTGAGAGTAATTTTGTGGAAAATATATCACATATGCCCTTGATACCAAATTAAACTAGTTCATAATTATGGTCCCCTAAGTGGGAGGAAATATTCCCTCCCAGGGTCCCTACAACCACTGGGTTCAGATGTAATCATGAAAATCAGGAGGAATTTGCCTGGTTGCGGTCTACATGGTAATGCTGGTTGGAGCTAGAAGTGAAATTCGGGTGATAGAGACTGTGGTTCTTATCTGGCATGAATCGTTGAAGTTTCCAGTTTGCACTGGAGCAAACTTCCTCCACGGGGTCAGCAGATTGGCTGCACTGAATCATAGCTTCTAGCCTAGGCTTGATTCAGTAGCTCAGTATGGACACCGCTTCAGCCCATGGTCTTTTAACTGCTCTAAGACCAGTTTTCAAATAAATAACTGACTAAATGGTTTCCAGATGCTAAAATACAAACTATACAGATGCAAATATATTACACGTAATTTCAAGGCTGTTTAAGGTTTTTACTGTGCCTTGAGAAGACAGCTATAAAACATATACATCATTTTAGCAGAGCATACTTCATCAATTACTCCATTAACAATAACAATGTGGGAAATAAAGGGTGAAATTGAGTGCAATAAAGCAATGAAGAAAATGAACATAAACAAGAAAGGGAAATCACCAAGCAATGGATTCATATGGAACCAAGCTACCCATAGCACCATTCAGGCCTTTCTTAAAAATATGATGACTCTGACCACTGATCAATAAGCTCCAGAATTTCAAATTGTTTTTCTCACAATGCTGCAGCTTTGGAGCTTGTGCAAGCATGTGCCTTTGCCCTGTCTTCCTTATGACCCACACTAAACACTTCCAAGATGAGCCTATGGGAGTACAAAACACAGTAAGGGAGCCTCCTGTCAATCAGCTCTAAAATATTGGGTTCTTTAGCACCTGTCAGGCTGTCTCTTGGAGCTCATGTGATATAAGGTGAGAATGGGTTAGTCTTCCCCAAAGTCACGTGGCCAGGTATACAAGTGGGCACACAAGGGGAGAATTTAGGACACAAAACTATCCTCATATTACAGCTGGCTGGCAATTGTCATTCAATCAGCAATCACTCACTCACTCTTTGCATTTAAAGATGTGCAAAGCAAAAGTCAGTCAGGCAGCAATGGAGGAAGACATCTGAGAGAAATAACAGCTCAGGGAAGAAAGGAAAGGGTGAGCTTCACAAAAATTAGACTGACATTTATTTTATGGAAGCCGTGACCTTAGAACACCATGATCTCCATTGTATGCAAGATTTTAAACTACGAATTCACAATGTTTCTTGGAAAGGTAGAGAGGAGAACTATGTCATTGAATGGGGCTGTAAAGAACATGGCGGAAAATAGGACATTTGGTACTACTTCAATTTATTTTTATAGGAGAAAAGCAGATCATAAAGAAGAGGAAAATAGTATTACTCCGTGTGAACTCATTTGTAAAGTTAAGAATGCTGAGTCAACTGTCCTTTTACAGTAATCCTTTTAATGTGGTGAATAATAATGGAAACCCTTTGATTCCTATCATGCAATTTGGTGAACAGGCTAAAATAACCTTGAAGAGGGAATTCCACAAGGTTTAGTGTGGAGAGTGGGAGAGAATGGAAATTTGACTCTCTGTGAGCTGAAGCAGAGAGAATCTCTAAAAGGCTATGCCAATCTGACAGTGTGGGGTAGGTGCCCCTCTGCACATGCCCAAAGCTGGAGGAGCTAGACAAAAAGGTGCTGCAGGTATCCTTTCATCTCTGTAGGCTTTAGGCTCCATGGACAATTAGCACTTGAGCTTTCTCTCTCATTGGTCTCCATCTCATTGCTTCTGTGTCTGGATGCTTCCACTCGGCCGGGTTTTAGACTGACAATTCATGATCTCGCCTTTTAGTTCAGAGTCTTCCATTTAGTCTTCAGACCCACCCATCCACTTTCTTCAACTCTTCTCATTAATGGTCAGAGACCAGTGAGCCCTGCCCCCAGTGCCCAGTAAAGGCTCTGGATGCTTCTGAGTCTGACTTCAACACCCCAGTCCTCAATTTGTCTGAAGAACGAGACCATGTATATTATGCTGGCCCAAGTTGTGAGCTTTCTCCTGGGTTCAAAATGATCCCATTCATTCATGTACGCCTTCTAATAAGCATCTTTCTTCTCTAATCTTGCTTTGATGCCCACAAACTCCAGGAAAAACTTCAAGGAAGGAGGATGAGGGGAGGCTGGTATACAAAGCACTGGGCAAGGAATTAAAAAATGTGGGTTGCAGACACACAGATACAACCAACTGTTTAACCTTGAGGAAGACACTTACTCTTCTAGGTCAGGCGTCTCACTTGCACAATGAGCACGTTGGACCCAGTCACCAAGACCCCTTCTAGCTCTGACACCCAATGACTCTGTTTTGCTCTGTTGGAGAAATCTGTGGTTCCCAAGATCTTCTGAAATAAAAAGCATAGGAACTTGGTCAAAATTCTAGTTTTAGAATCTTTGCGTAGTTGCCCATAGTTTTCTCCTGACCCAATTCCCACCACAACACTAAAGAGAAAAGAAATATCAATGGTGGGTTTTCACATTTATGAAAAAGAACACTCTGAGATCATTTCCATTCATGCATTCAGATTTACTACAGTGAAAATTGATGGGATACCACTGCATTTATTTCAACTTCTACCACCGTCATTGTGAATACAGCCAGAGGTCCCCCGAGGAGCTTCTAGATGAAATGCTAAATGACAATAAAAGTAAGCAAACCAGCATCTCACTTTCTGGTCCCCTGGCTGCACTGTCAGTATTTAACAACATAAGAAATACCCAGAAGCTATAGTTGCGTTAAGCCTGAGCATAAATAAAGTGACAATCCACCAAGCTAGAATGCTCATATCTTAAATTCTAAAATCATGTCCCATTCTCTCAGGGCACCCTTGAAGCTGAAGTTACATTCCTTCTGTCCTTACAAAATTCACTTTACCAGAGGGTCTTTCTAAAATTGAAACAGAGTGTGCCTTGCGTGAAGTTTGTCTTATGCCCTCCCCTCCCCACTTCTTGTGTGCCCTTTGGTCTTCCTTTTCCCTCCTTGGGAACAGAGTATCTTCATGGCCTCTCATGCTACAAAGTAACGGAAGTAAGGAAGGAAGACAACAATCCTAATTTTTAGAATACTTTTAGTGGCCTATCTCTTTTTGGCACTCAGCTGTTAACCTAATGGTTGGAGGTTCAAGTCTACCCAGAGGCTCCTTGGAAGAAAAGCCTGGCAATCCACTTCCAAAAAATCAGTCACTGAAAGCCCTATGGAGCACAGTTCTACTCTGCACATGGCGTTGCTGTAAGTCAGAATGGATTCAAAGGCAACTAATTTTACTGGTGAGCTTGTTAATTACATGATCAGGGAGCCAGATTGCCTATTTCCCACAGCTCGAGCCACAGCTGCCAAAGCTCTGGGCAAGGTAGTTGGAATGGCAGTGGATAAGGGTCTCTAAGTTGCAAAGGCAAAACACACGCCTGATGGGTCAGGAGACACATGAATTGGGGCAGACCCGTTAAGGTAACAGTTGTTAGGAAGAATGGGTCAGAGTTGGCATCAATGAGCATTTGCACGAGGATGCTGCTGGAATATGAAGGAAAAGATTAGGATCAGGAGGCTGAGCCTCAAACCACATTTCTAGAGCTGATTAACTCCAGGGGGTTAGGAGGAAGATTGCATCTTCCCAACTCTTTGTTCCTTTCTTTGGGTAATTCATTTGCTTATGTATCCAACAGGAAAGCTTCATTTAACTTGTGTTTTAAATGACGAGTAGTTGGAACATCCAGGTAAAAGAGAAGGACAAGAGAAAAGAAATTTGAAAATGCTCAAATCTTCCCATATGACCAGATTGCATGAGAGTAAGAGTGAGGCTTTCATTGCTGATGTCAGATGGATCTTGGCTGAAGGCAGAGAATAGAAAATAACAGAAAGATGTTTACCTGTTTTATTGACTACAGAAAGTCATTCATCTGTGTGGATCATGACAAACTGTGGAAACATTGCAAAGAATTGGAATTCTAGAACACTTAATTGTGCTCATGAGGAACCTTACATAGGTCAAGAGGCAGTTGTTGAAACAGAACAAGGAAATGTGTGTCAGGGTTATATTCTTTTACCATATTTATTCAATCTGTATGCTGAGCAAATAATCGGAGAAGCTGGACAATATGGAAAAGAATATGGCATCAGGACTGGAGGAAGACTTCTTAACAACCTGCGATATACAGGTGACACTACCGTCTTTGCTGAAAGTGAGGAGGACTTGAAGCACTTCCTGATGAAGACCAAAGACCACAGCCTTCAGCATGGATCTCACCTCAACAAAAAGAAATAAAAAATCCTCACAACTGGGCCAAAAAGCAACATCATGATAAATGGAGAAGACACCTGTTGAAGTTGTCAAGGGTTTCATTTCACTTGGATCCACAATCAATGCCTGTGGAAGCAGCAGTCAAGAAACGACCCTACTTATTGCTTCTGGTAAGTCTGTTGCAAAAGACCTCTTTACAGTGTTAAAAAGCAAATATATCACTTTGAGGACTAAGGTGTGTGCCTGACCCAAACCATAATATTTTCAATTGCCTCAATGAAAGCTGGACAATGGATAAGGAAGACTGAAGAAGAGTTGATGCCTTTGAAACACTGTGTTGGTGAAGAATGTTGAATATACCGTGGACTGCCAGAAGAATGAACAAATCTGTCTTGGAAGAAGTATAACCAGAATGCTCCTTAGAAGGAAGGATGGCAAGGCTTTGTCTCACATATTTTAGACATGTCTTTTTTTTTAATTAGGTGGAACCAGTCTCTGGAGTAGAATATCATGCTTGGTAAAGTAGAGAATCAGCAAAAAAGAGGAAGACTCTTGACAAGATGGACTGGCACAGTGGCTACAACAATGAGCTCAAACATAGCAGTGATTGTGAGGATGGTGCAGGACCAGGCAGTACTTCGTCCTGTTGTACACAGGGTCAGTATGAGTCAGAACCCACTGGACAGCAACTAACCACAACAACAACAACAATCAATGAAGCAGATGAGGCTGGAACTGTTTGTTGACACTGGTTCTGAAGAACCTTTTATGCCATACAGGGGCATCGGAACCATCTAGAGCAGCAGTGGGGCACACTGATACTTTTCAAGTAGGAACATGGAATGACCAGGATCATGACTTGCTTCACTGCCTGAAGCATGAATAGGCCATATGTCTTTGTAATATTGAAGTTAATTACTTACGCTTCCATTATTCAGATTATCAAGGATTCCAGCCTCTTCCTGTAGACCTCTGCCCTATTTCTCTGAATAGCCTAAGAATCATGGGAATGACTCCTTCCAAAGAAAAGAACTGTGCTTCAAACCGAGAACTTTAGGACTGGAAAAATAATTGAGATAATCTCTTTTCTGAGGCCTCTGCTTTTGTCACTGACATTTTTGACAATAAAGGCCCTCTCTGAAGCTGACGTTTTCTCTGCTCACTGCTGTAAACACCGCACCACTTGATCTACAACGGTTTTTTAAAGTAAAAAGTTTGGAGAAAGTGGAGGTTTCTGCCCAAGTTATGCTAACTTTTCTGTATTTATACCTGGACAGGCAGCTGTATACTATCTTAGCCAAAAACTAAAATCCAAACCCTTTGCTGTCAAGTCAATTCTGACTCATAGCAACCCTATAGGACAGAGTAGAACTGCCCCATACAGTTTCCAAGGAGTACCTGGTAGATCTGACCTGCCAGCTTTTTGGTTAGCAGCCATAGCTCTTAACCACTACACCACCAGGGTTTCCACTATCTTAGCCAGACCTTTCAAAATTCTATTCCTTTAATTCATTTACACAGGCATTTCCCCAGGTCTCCCAGGAAAGTTGTATCTGAACAAGTTCTAGTGTTTATACCAGGCTCACCAATCCCCTTTGACCTCTGTATTCTATCTTCTGACTCCAAAGTTCTTTCCTCATCCTCATTCCAAGCCCATACCTATTTCCTGTTGTAGAAAGAGGGACACATTATGGAGAAAAACCATGCAGTGTTACCACTGTATTTTAACTAACAGCCTGAAACAATTTTTACAAGTTTGAGTCACCTGTACAATAAATCATGTGCAGTTAATTGTTAAAATATAGATGATTTAGATTTCTGGGCCCCACCCTAGACCTAATAAATGGAGCTCAAGAAAGGTCTGGGAATCCACATTTTCAACATGTTTCTCGAATGATTTTAATACATAGTAAATTCTGAGAACCACTAACATCCTGTTGAGGATAAATAGACTGGGAAGACATAAGACATGCAGAGGCCAAGTAAGAAGTCATTGTAGGCAAGTGATGATGTGGGTTGTTACCACGACAGCGATGGTAATAAAGGAGGAAAAGGGATAAGCTTGAGAGTCATTTCAGATGTAGATTTAGGACATGAATTTCATCCACTTGTAGCTTTTAGATTGGAGTCAGATAGAACTTACTTTTTTCTGAATGTGTATGGATCCACCATTGTTATGAACGGTTCTTCCTGAAAACCTTAGCTCCTTTGCTAACTGTCTGGGCACACTGCATCTGCATTAAATTGATTCAATCCCTCCAAAGAATGGGTCCAGGGACTCTTTTGGTCAAGATTTTGGTCATACTTCAGCCCTTTTATTTTACTCTTACATGTACTAACAAAAGCAACTGGAAGCCTGGAAGGTTGGCAGTTCAAACCTATGAAGCAGCAACATGGGAGAAAGACCTGGCCATCTGCTCCTGTAAAGATTACAGCCTAGAAAACCCTAGGGGGCAGTTCTGCTCTGACACGTTTGATCACTATGAGTCATAATTGACTGGACACCACCTAACAACGACGACGACAATCATACTTACCTCGTACTTAAGTGAGATAATACACGGGGAAGCTTAGGATAATGACTGGCACATAGTAAGTGTTCAATAGCGTAAGCCATAAAATAAATAAACAAGTCCCTAGAAGTCAAATAGCTGTCTTCAAACTTAGTGACCTAGGATGGTTTTAGGGGTGGGAGTGGTAGCACTTATAATGACCCTATAGGAGAGAGTAGAATTGTCCCACAGAGTTTCCAAGGACTGGCTGGTGGATTCGAAATGCCGACTTTCTGGTTAGTAGCTGAGCTCTTAACCATTGTACCACCAGGTGGAATATGTATTCCTCATAGAAAGGTATTCTTCAGAAAGAAGTTTTGGAAGTGCAGTACTAGGAAACACCGGTATTTAGGAGGTTGAGAAGGAAGTATTGGTGGACAGCAGTAGAATTCTCATTTTCCATGAGGGAGACTCAGGTTCGATTCTTAGTCAATGCACCTCGTGAGCAGCCCCTCACCATCTGTCAGTGAAGGCTTGCTTGTTGCTGTGATGCTGAACAGATTTCAGCAGAGCTTCCAGGCTAAGATGGACTAGGAAGAAAGGCCTGGCAATCTAATTTTTTAAAATCAGCCAGTGAAAACCCTATGGATCACAATGACCTGATCCACAACTGATCATTGGAATGGCACAGGACTGAGCAGCATCCTGTCCCATGAGTCAGGGTGGCCAACTTGACAGCAGTTAACAACTACAGGGGTAGTGGAAGAAAAACAAGTCAGTAATAGAGACTGAGAATTGATTAAAGAAATAAGAAAAGAACTAGGGCTTGAACTGATGATTTTCTACCACCTTTCTGGTTCTGGTTCTAAATTCTGTGACCTCAGGTAAGCAAGGTCCAAGTCCAAAAAGGAAAACAGGGTTTTGGACCAGAAATCAAGAAGTGCTATGGTCCATACCATCCTCCTGGCTGACTTTACCCTGTTGTAAGAGTTTCATGGTACTTAAAGGGTACTCATCCCCATATATTAGGCTTACTAGATAATGGGCCAAGTCATCCTGTCTCTGTCTGGGAGGTTCACAATCTGTATCAGAAGCAATGTTTGTGCCTCCTCAGATCTGTGTAGCTTCAGCTGCCTTCTGAGCTCTCAGCTGCTTGGTCAATGGACAGGCCTGGCTGTTACCAGCACATCTCATCTCTCAACACCACTGATTGTCTCAGCCTGTTCAAGGGTGGGGTGTAGCCATTGGCATGGCTCCCATCACACCCAGTGAGGCAAAAGGCTAAGCAGATCCAGTGTCTATGTAGGCCTTTGGAGTCCCTGGATCTTTTTCCTATTTCTGGACCTAAAGGAAGTGCCACACAGCAAGACAGGGGATTTTGCTTCTTTAGTGGCTGCTGGAAAGATCCCAGAAAATGTAACTCAGGAATTCAGGGGACTAAAAACAGTGGGTATTCATAGAACAACTCAGTCAACTGGGCATAACATAGTTCATAATATGCTACACCCTAGTTTGGTGAGTAGTGTTTGGGGTCTTAAAAGCTTGCAAGTGGCTATCTAAGATGCAACTAATAGCCTCTATTCACATGGAGCAAAAGAAAATGAAGGGAGCTGAAGGCCCAAAGAAGAAACTAGTCCACAGGACTAATAGTCCACAAGAACTACAGCCTCTTCCTAGCCTGAGACCAGAAGAGCTAGATGGTGCCTGGCTACCACTACCAACCATTCTGACCAGAAACACAATAGTAGATCTTGGATAGAATGGGGGAAAAAATGTAGAACAAAATTCAAATTTCTAAAAAAGGCCAGACTTAACAGACCAATGGAGACTAAAGAAACTCCTAAAACTGTCTTCCTAAGATACCCTTTGAAATTGGAACTGAAGCTACTCCTGGAGGTCACCTTTCAGCCAAATAATAGATTGGCTTATAAAATAAACAACATCACCCATGAGTAATGTGCTCCCTTAAACAATCAGCTATATGAGACTGAATGGTCAACATTTACCCAAAAGCCAATATGAGAAGGCAAGAAGGGGAAAGGAAGCTAGATCAATGGCAACAGAATAAACAGAAGGGAAATAATGAGAATGCTGACACATTGTGAAAATTGTAACCAAATGTCATGGAACATTTTGTATGAAAATTATTAAATGAGAACCTAACATGCTGTGTCAACTTTCACATAAAATACAATAAAATATTTTTAAAAAATAATAGATAAATTGTGCTGGGACAACAGGATCACCACAAGTAAAAGAATGAAGCTCATCCCATACCTCACACCATATACAAAAATTAATTAAAAATAAACCAATGACCAAAGTATAAAAGCTAAAACCATAAGGCTCTTAGAAAAAAAGCATAGGGTAAATCTTCAGAGCCTTCTTTTAGGCTGTAGAGTCTTAGATATGACCCCAAAAGTGTGAGCAACAAGAGAAAAAAATAAACTAGACTTCCTCAAAATTAAAACCTTTTGAGCATCAAGGGGCATTATCAAGAAAGTGAAAAGACAATGTACGTTCTGTTAAGGGGGATGGAAAAATTCAGGGATGGTTAACGCTGGTGGCTGAACAATGTGATGAACACATTTAATGTCACTGAGCTATATATGTGAAGATTTTTGAAATGGCAGAAGTTTTATTACCTATATCCAAAAAACCAAACCCAGTGCCGTCGAGTCGATTCCAACTCATAGCGACCCTATAGGACAGTGTAGAACTGCCCCATGGAGTTTCCAAGGAGCAGCTGGTGGATTCGAACTGCCGACTCTTTGGTTAGCAGCCATAGCACTTAACCACTATGCTACCAGGGTATATAAATTTACCATAAAAATAAAAAAGGTTAAAAACATTCACATACACACACAGTGGGGCATCTTTCTCATTCCTCCCCATTGAGGGACAGGAGATGACTAGGAGATCACACCTAAATCCCTCCTCCCCCGTGGAAAACTATTCACTATCCCAAGGGGCAGTGTTTGCAAATGGCCTGTCCAGAAACTGGATGTGTTCTCCTGAAACTGTGACCATCTTAGAAACACATGACCTTATCTTTGCTTCTCTTCTTTGGCTTCTCATTTGTCTTAACCCCTCATTCTTCCTGCCTTAGGGTTCCATATAAGTAAGTTTTGCCTCTAGCTGTTTTTAGGAAACCCTCAGCTAAGACAAATTCCACATCAAAAAGGAAAACTGTGTTTTTTGGTGTCATTTGAATTTCATAGGTATGGCCATGTTTCTCAGAGATTTGGAAGATGGACAGGAAGAGAAGGACTTACAATGTTCGTTAAAATATACTTCTTGAGAACTTGTTTTTCTGGGCTGTGGTTTGAACTAGGTTGATGTTGTAAAAGTCTAATGTTTTTCTTTATACCAAAAACATAAGAAAAGGAATAACGTTTATTCCTCTCTCTGTTTCTAGCTCCAGACATAGTGCCTTGACTATATTGTAAGCACTGAAAAAAAAAAAAAAAAAAGTTCACGGGATAAATTTTCTTACAGTTGTTTCTTTTAGCAAGTGGGAAAAAATTTGTTATTCAGCTTAATTTACATAAGAATAGAACTAAAACTCCTAGGTGATTGGCTCACAAACCAGGATCTGTGGACCACTGGCAATCCACAGGGGGCTACAATGGATTCATTGCTGGGTTGGGGACATGATAGGTCTCACAATACACCAGAGTGTCAAAAAGACTGGCTCCGGGAACTTGACATAAAAAATGTGTGATGCCTGTTAAACACTAGCCTTCTCACTCTCCTGTTAAGCCCATTGCCAGAAAATAGTGTTACAACACAATCTTTTGGTGAAAGTGTAGACACTCAATTACAGGCAATTGCTAGATGTTTATAATGTAGGTAGGAACTATTGATTCATGTGAGGTAGTGGTTCTCAACCCCACCTGAATATAAGAATGGTGGGAATGTGAGAGAGAATTTAAAATGTAATCCCAGGGCCCCAACCTCAGTGATTCTGATTTCACTGGTCTAGTTGGAGTCTGGGCTTTTTTTTTTTTTAATACATGTTTTTTTAATTTCCAAGCATGTTTCTAGTATGCAACAAGGTTTGAGATCCCTGGTGAAAAGTATAGACTATGTTGTAAATACATTGAATGGCTTGTTTATGGGAGGTTTTGCAGAATTTTTTAAGGCAACTAGCCATTTTCTCTAAAGAAAAAAAATAATAATGTGTATGGATTAGACTGTGTGGGAAAATTTTAGTGGAAATGCTGGTAGAAAGAATACGAGAGTACCGATGAGTATCCAGGAAGTGGGTTGGAAAATATGCTTCTAGAAGTAGGGCCAAGGGTGAAGAATGGGAGACAGAGACATGGAAGGCTCTCTACACTTGCATGTCTCTTTTGTAGGAGGCACCTGAGGGCATCAATGCTCATGGTAGTGAACCCTGATAGAAAAGAGGAGATGGTAATGATGATGAGATGGAAAGTTAACAATTATTAAGCTCCCACCATAGACTGGGAACTGGATTTTTTTCTCATTTAATTCTCTCTCAAAAAAAATTCAACGAGTTTTATTCATTTAATGAGAAAATCCAGTTCCCAGTACATAGTGGTCATGATAATTCTTCTCCTTTCCCTTCTAGAAACAAATTGGGATATCTTCTGGTCTTTTATAACTATTGAGCCCAAGAGTAGAATCAAGATTAAAAAAATGATTTTCTTGAGGAAATAAAAGCTGGTCTAGTTTTAAAAATGATTTTCTAAACTGTAATTCTTTTTTCCCCCAGACAATACAAACCAAAAGACACACACACACACACACACACAGCCGTCTTTGCAAACTATTGACATCATTTTTTTTTACGCCAAGTACTTAGAAGCCAAGAGCACATTTCAGGAGTTGAACTTTTTTTCCTAGTTGTCTGGATTCCAGGTGTTCTTAAAAGAAGGATGCTCAGCTACACAAAGCATGCAAGAAATTGACTCAATATCATGTGGAACCTGGTGGCCAACCAGAACACTTGAAATGGGGTTCAAGTCCAGATGTCAAGGACTATGGCCAGAATGATACAGTGTTGGTATTCTATGGCCGATGCAAAGTTACAACTTCTGCCCCACATCGCGATTCCCCTAGCAGTATGAGTCGTTTAGGGACAGCCAGTTTGGTCTGTATGTGATCGTTAATCTTTATTACAGTTGTTGTAGTTTAAAAATTCTCTGTCATTATCTTTGAAATCTTCTTGTATAAAGGGAGCAATGCCTGGATTTCCATTCATTTTGCCTCTGATTAATACAGACAGGCAATTTAGAAGACTTTCTTAATTTTTCTATTTATCACTTTTGAATAATATATAAAAAATCTGTGCTCAGCTTCTGCCAAGACAATACATCGAGGACTTCCAAAGTTCCCTGGGAATTATTACTTTGTTTCGGGTTTACTTGGGATCAGACTCCTGGAGATGGCCCTCGAGTTTCAGGTTCATTTAAACTTCTTACTTGGGCCTGGTTTCCATCTGCAACCATAAAATTGCTTTGAATTTCACCAAACTTAGCCCAGGTTCACTGAAAACTCATCTCAGAGTTGGCTAGGGTTCACCAAGAGGTTGGCAGATCTGTTTGATTATTTATCTGTCAAAACTCAATTTCCAAATCACCAGGTGAGAACTTTACCTGGTTGGGGATTCTAGAATGTAGTGATACTGGTTTGTTACTCATGCCCAAGTGTAAAGGTTACCTTTTATTAATGAGTTAAGTGACCTGAAAGTATAAATGTCTCTTAATCTGAAAGCACCCCTTGCAATTTTCCCCAAATGCAAAATAAAAGCATTTAATTATCAAACTCTTCTTGTTTATAATGGGTGGCCCTATTCCTTGGTAGAAATCTCCTTTTTCATTGGAAGTTACTGAGATACATTTTCCAGTTGACTCTGGTGTAAATCAAAATTTAGCAAATACAAATGAACTTGAAAATATGCTGATTCTAAAATGAATTAGAGACCAGACAATATGAGAGGCGGTGGTGCAGGTTGGCATATGTGTATGTTTTACAACTGAAGTGGGGAGAAGGGAAAATGGAATTTATTTTTTAGTTAAAAGGGACATACGGGGCAGTTTCTCATAAACCGATGTCATCAACCTAAAAAGTAGACTTCTAGAATTTTAGAAGATTTACTACAATTTAAAAATTTGACTTTCTTAACAAAGTTTAGGAACAGTGGCTAGTTTCATTTTGCCTTTCTTTCCCTCCTCTACCAAGTCTGGTTAAATCTAGCTTCAACTCAGGTACTTCCAAACGATTTATATTGTTTGGATACATTGTCATCATTATTTTAGAATATATTCTTCACTTGTAATAACCTTGGAATGCTACCGATCAGCTACTGCTGGTCCATGTTCACAGCTATGCGTTTGGCTAAAGTGAAAAATGTAATTAGGATTTAAAATTAGTTTGAAATGATTATAGCTAACATTTAAAAAAAAAACCATTTTGATGGCTCACAAGTAAAACTCCATTTTGATGGTACCAAAATCTGTCTTTACTTTGTCACTAAAAATGCCAATAATTTTTAGTAAATTGCTGTAAATTTTACAGTCTAATAGTACAATTACATGGAGAAAATGAGAAAATAAGACAAAAAATAAAATTAGAAGGTAACTTAATGAGCTAGTTTGATAATTGATAATTTTATTTAATTTTCCTGGTGCATAGAAACTGTTTAGGCATACTAAACGCACTTACAAGACGAAGTTTTATATATATACATATACACACACACATAGACATATATATGTATAATTTTATACAGTCTGTCTTGGAGAGCACTTCAAATACAGTTAGAGACATCTTTTAGGAGTATTATAATCCTGTTATTTTTTGTCTTCTCCAGGAGACTTAGAATTTTTTTTTCTTTTTTTTACTTAAAATGTGCCTACCAGTCACAGTGAGTCAGATAAAAAATCTTATTAATATCAAAACAGGCCACACTAACAGAACTCAAATTCTTAAAAACCCCAGACTCACGCGACTGATTGAGGCCAGAGGACTCTCTGAGACTATCACCCTGAGATACTCTTTAAAACCTTAAACTGAAATTATCCTCTTAAGGTCACCTTTTAGCTAACAAACAGATTGGCTCATAAAATAAAGAATATTGCCCATGAGTAATGAGCTCCTTTAAAAAAATCATCTGTACGAGACTAAATGATCAAAAATTACTCTCAAACAAAGGTGAGAAGGTAAGAGGACAGGGAAACTAGAGTACTGGAAATGGTACAACCAGAATTAAATGAATGAGAGTGGTGACACGTTGTGAAAAGTATAACCAATGTATAGCTGAATAATTTGTGTAGAAATTGTTAAATGGGGACCTCATTTGTTGTGTAACCTTTCACTTTAAACAAAATAAAATATTATTAAAAAAGAAAACAGGCCACACAATACGAAGCCCTTGTCTTCAATGGAACTTATGCTTCTAGAGAAAAAAACATTTTTTGTAGTGTGCTGATGTTTTTGTAAGGAGCCCTGGTAGCACAGTGGTTAAAGCACTCTGCTGCTAACCACAAGGTTGGTGGTTTGAATCTACCATTAGCTCTGTGGAAGAAAGATGTGGCAGTCTGCTTCCTCAAGATTTACTGCCTTGGAAACCCTATGGAGCAGTCCGGCTCTGTCCTATAGGGTCACTAAGAGTCAGAATCAACTCAAGGGCAGTGGTTTTGGACGTTCATGTATTTGACTTCACTACCCACCCCCAACAACTAGATTCCATATCTTTGCTAATACATCAGAGCAATCAGCTACTTTGGAAATTAATAGGCATGGTCTAGATTTTGTGTTCTTGATTTTGCTAGGAATCATTGCATTTTGGCTTGCATCACATTCCCAAAATGAATACAGACTTAAGGTTATGTAATCTGTATTCAAGGGAGCCCTGGTGGAGCAGTGGTTAAAGTGCTTGGCCACTAACCCAAAGCCCGGTGATTTGAGCCCAACAGCTGAGCTGTGGGAGAAAGATGTGGCAGTCTGCTTCCATAATGGTTCACAGCCTTGGAGAAGAGAACCTATGGGGAAGTTCTACTCTATCCTATAAGGTGGGTGTGAGTTGGAATCAACTCAAGAGCAATGGGAACCTGTATCCGGGAGTCCTTGGGTAGTGCAAATGGTTGATGCACTCAGCTGCTAACCAAAAGTTTGGAGGTTCAAGTCCACCCAGAAGAACCTCAAGAGAAGGGCTGGCAATCTACTCCTAAAAAATCAGCCATTGAAACCCCTATGTAGCACGGTTCTACCCTGGCACACAGGGGGTTGCCATGAGTCAGAATCAACTGGACAGCAACTGGTACGGTAAAGTGTATCCAATTTAGCCACTTCAGTATACATGCTACCTACAGCCTACCCTCAAAAACAGAATCCCCACAAGGACCATAGTCCTTGGATTGAAAGACAATTTTATTTTCAAAACTCATTTAAATCTGAAATCACCTGTAGCAAAAGAGATTAGGAAGGGGATGTCCAGAGTTAAAAATGGCAAAGGCATTACCCTTATCTTAAAATATGTGTATACCTGCTAGAGAACCCAGCTGGAAATCATTTATGCAAAGAGGAAAACAATGCACGATGTCTGTTTTTGGTCCTTAAGTACTGTTTTTACTATTCCAGGGACAAAAATGAACAAAAATTCCATTTTTGAAAATCTAAGTATAAAATTCAGTGTTTCTGAATATGCTTGCCTCATAGAGATACTTTCCTAAAATTCTAGAAACAAAAGTAAACAGGCTCCCTCTGAAACAAATGTTTTAATTTTCAAGTTTTTTTTTCTTTAGTTTAGAACATTTGGTATACATATAAAAATGTACACACTATTTAAAATGTCCTCTTGTCTTGATGACATTTTAAATAGTGTGTACATTTATTCTGGAAACCCTGGTGGTATAATGGTTAAGAGCTACGGCTGCTAACAAAAAGGTCGGCAGTTCAAATCCACCAGGAGCTCTTGGAAACCCTATGGGGCAGTTCTACTCTGTTCTATAGGGTCGATATGAGTCGGAATTGACTCGATGGCAATGGCTGTGTGTGGTGTCTGTACAGTTATTTGTTTTTCCTTTACCAATCAAACATGTATTCACACATATTTCATTTAATTCCAGGGATGAAAATGCATTGAGAAACCAACCATGTGAAAGGCATGTTATTTTAAGTTGTAAAGAGAATGCAAAGAACATGTCAGGAGATGGGGGTACTCAAGACTGATACATGAAAAAGAGATAGTGAAGGGGAAAGTTAGACGGTGGAGCTGGAAGGAAAGCAGCATTTTCCGGAATATCTATAGATGGCAGACTTCTGCAAGGGGGTTGACATGGGTAAACCAATGTAGACATAGGCTGGGAAGAACCAGAGGGTCAAAATCATAGTTGTGAATGTGTGGTATCTCTTGGCCGTACACCCTACAGAAGCACAGGAATCCTTGTTAAAATCGTTTTCTTCTGTTTCCTTGATAAAGAAAGGAGGCCGGAGTGGACAAGGAGCTACTTACTTGTATTCACTCCTGAAGACTTCCTGATTTTTATATAGGAACATCTTCCAAGTCACCAGAAGTTCTAGGTTCTTGACAACTCCCTGTCTCTAATTATGTGTAATGTGTGGATTTTTAATTTCAGTAATTAAGTGATAATGTTTTCTCCTTGGCCACAGAGTTGTCCTTCCATTTACAGCTCTGAAATGTGCAGAGGCCATTTCGGCGGAGAAAGCAAGTATTACCTCTCCTCACCTGCATGGTCTGATGCCCTCCTGACAAATCTTTTTATAGTAGGGATGCAATCCGGGCCATCTCTGAAACCTCTGGCATTCTTAAATTGTCTTACTGAATCTTCCCAGAGCCATCTAAGCAAGTTCTTATCTGATTCCTTTTCTAGGAAAGATCATATTTTAAGTATACTGCAAAGTCTGGATTTGAACTCAGGACTATGAATTCCCAACCCTATCCTGCCTCCGTAGGTCTCTGGCAGCACAAAACGTTTGCGCTTGACTATGATTCAAACCTGGTCAGTGGTGCCACGGAAGAAAGGGCTCACTTCCAAACCCTATAGACTGTAACACATGTGGTCACCATGAATTGGAATCAACAAAACAGCACAAGGTTTTTGGTTTATCCTGCCTCCACTCCCTCTAAGAATTGAAATTGGGTGAAATTCTGGTCACTTGAGTGTGTTTAAGATTCTTGAGCCCATGCCAATATTTTCCTGTAAGAAGATTCTGATATAATCCCATCGAGAAATTGGTCCTAACATTGCTATTCAATAGAATCACCCAAGGAGCTTATGAAAACTCAGATGCCCAGATCATACTGTAGAGATGTGGTTTCCAGAGGTCTGACATGAGGCCAGACATCGGTATTTTTAGAAACTCCCTAGAAATTATAACAGACAGCCAGGGTTGAGAACTACTACCACAAAAAATAGTCTCACTCTATTAGGGGGAAAAAAAAGTAACAATGGGGAATATATTCCATTAGGATTTCAAAGCAAATGTAATCTCTTAAATAGAATCTTCACTCTTTAGCTGAAGAGTGCTGTTAATTAAGCTGAAGAGTTCTGTTAATTTAACAGAAATATACAAAGAAGTAAAAAACAGGAGTCATCATAAAAATGGGTCATTTTTGTCTCAGAATATTAAATTTGTAAACATTATGAATTGTTATTATTTACAAAATATATATTTATGAGATGCTACTGGGACAAACACTGGAAAAAAATACTTGAAACATAAGAACCTAGCTATATATGCTCGAGGAATAGTTAAAGAGTTGCTCGTTGTTCATACGAGAACTTTACTTCTTTAGAAATAATTTTCAAAACCGCGTGCTGAGAACATTTTCCAGCCTATTTTAAGATCTTTCATTGAGCAACAGTTCATCCCACTGCCCAGCTCTTTCTCTTTGTCCTCGATCCAGCCTATTAATATAATGCTTCACTGAGAACTAAATGTTTTCTTTCTTCCTTAGGCTTAAAAATTGAAGTCATGGTTTCACTATTTGAGAAATCTCAAATTCAAGCTGAATGTGGATTTTAGTTACACTGCCATGTTTAAACATTTTTTGATAGAAAATGCTTTATTGCCACTGATTCAAAGCCACAAACATGCTTTGAATCCAATTTAATATATTTCTTATTTGTTTCTGATTTTCGTTCCCCCCCCCTTTAATTATTATTAGAAGGTATAAATTTCCAGAAAAGCTTGGCCTTGACAAGGCTCCATTATTTGCACATGACAAGGTTTATCAAAAACAGTTGGATTTTTCTAAGAAGACTTTTATGTTTCCTCCATAAAATATAAATAAATGAAAAGGATTAGACTGAGGAAACGGATTATAATTCATCACCAACGTGAAACACAGTCAACCGGTTGCAGATGGATGAACTTGGGACACTGCTCCAGGCCAAGTGCGCCCTCTCTCCTAGGCCAACACAAGGTCTTCAGCTTTAGTAAAGGAACTGGGCCCATTCTGTGGTTTGTGATGCCATTTTAATTTATTAGCCTTCTTTTGTTTTTTGATATTTAGCATGTAAGTATAAAGCTGATTTTGACTCTTGAAAATCTTTCGTATTCTAACATTGAATCTAAACTATAGTAAAGGTCCTTCTGCTCTCTCTCTCTGTCTGCCTGTCTCTCTCTCTGTCTGCCTGTCTCTCTCTCTCTCTTCTTCTTTCTCACCGTCAAATAGAAACTATATATACATACATACACATGTACCCAAAACATGGACCACTAGTGGGTCTTAGCTACATGGCACACCATATTTAATAGATTTTCCATTTGAAAATACTTATTGTTGTCAGTAGGTGGGTGCTTTCAAGGGGGCCCCGATTCATGGTGACTCCATGCTCAATGGAACAACACACTGCTGCGTCCTGCATATCAACATGATCAGTTGTGGGTCAGACCATGGTGATCCATACAGTTTTCATTGGTTGATTTTCAGAAGTAGATGGCCAGGCCGTTCTTCCCACTATGTCTTAGTCTGGAAGCTCTGCTGAAGGCTGTTCAGCATCATAGTTGCCTGTAAGCCTCTGCTGACAGATGGGTGGTGGTTGTGTTTGAGGCGCCTTGGAGGGGAATCAAAGCTGGGTCATCAGCATGAAAGGTGAGAACTCTATCACTGAACCACCAATGCCTTATCTACATCAAAAGAAAACACTTCCCAGTCCTGCGCCTTCCTGACCATTGTTGCTATGCTTGAGCCTAGTGTTGCAGCCACTGTATCAGTCCATCTTGTTAGGGTCTTCTTCTTTTTTGCTGACTCTCTACTTTACCAAGCATGATATCATTCTCCAGGAACTGATCCCTCCTAATAACATTACCAAAGTATGTGAGACAAAGCCTTGCCATCCTTGCTTCTAAGGAGCATTCTAGTTGTACTTCTCTTAGTCCATGGTATATTCAGTATTCTGGCAGTCCCTAGGTTCTAAGGAACATTCTGTTCGTACTTCTTCCAGTCCATGGTACATTTAATATTCTTCGCCCCCACCATAATTAATAATTTTAAAAGTTATTCACTTTTATGTGCATAAATGGAAACCCTCATAGCATAGTGGTTAAGTGCTATGGCTGCTAACCAAAAGGTCGGCAGTTTGAATCCATCAGGTGCTCTTTGGAAACTCCATGGGGCAGTTCTACTCTGTCCTATAGGGTCGCTATCAGCCAGAATTGACGCGACAGCAATGGTTAATGGGTTATGTGTATAAATGCAATTTTTCTTTAATACTTTAGATAGTTTATCCCCCAAACCTAATAAAATTACTTTGGCTTTTATAGCTGCCTCTAATTTTGTCTTCATTTCTCACCAGGCAGTCTCATTCCTAGTGAAATAGAAATTCATGGCATAATTTCCCCTAAAGTCTGTCTCAACTTTTGGAAATAAGAGACTTTTCAAGTCCCATATTCTTTGCCTGAACTTCCGTTCCTATCTAACAATAATAGGGTGCCTTATAGCACATAAATCACATTTCTGGTGGAAAGTGACCTTCTGTGTGACCTTTTTGTCTCTGCCTGTCAGCACGTATTCTTTGACTAATAATAAGCTCTACCCAGGAACAGGTATTCAAAATTAGACTGATTCCAGGAACCACCTTTAGGAAGGCTGAGAAAAAGCTCATTTTGAAGCTAAATAACTTAACAGCTTTCCCCAAAAGTAGACACGAATTGGATGTGTCATTTTAAACACAGAAAAGTTTACTGATAATTTTGAAAAGGAGGAGAAAAAAAAATCCCAATAAGTTTGCAGCTGGGGAGAATTCTCTAAAAATGCTAATCCAAGTTTGCATCATCTTCCTGTAAAGCAAGAATCAGGAATTTGTTTTTGGTTGTTGTTGTTGAATTCTAGCCTGCTCCTTAAAAGCCAGAAGAAATTAGAACCTTAGCTTGCTATCCTTTTGACTTAGAAGTCTTTTGATCCCAACCCAGAAACCCAGTGCCATCGAGTTGATTCCAACTCATAGCGTCCGTATAGGACAGAGTAGCACTGTCCCACAGAGTTTCCAAACAGCGCCCTGTGGATTCGAACTGCCAACCCTTTGGTTAGCAGCCATAGCATTTAACCACTACGCCACCAGGGTTTCCTCTTTTGATCCCAGAATTCTTTAGTTTTAAAATACTATGGCATAATGATTCGCTTTAGCAGAACACATTTCCTAGTAAACCAGCACGTTTCCCTTGTGTATTAATACCCAATTACAAAAGCTTCGAGCACAAACACCACGGGCACTTAATTTCCTAATTTTAATGTTTTGTTCAGTAAAATAGTCCTGTTTAATGGCCGTCACAACTGTATCATTCATTGAGGAGAAAAGAAGGATGCAAGACAGAACTCGCAGAAGCTAACCAGGAGAAACATTTTAAACTGACTGTCTAATAATAGGTTGAGAGGCATTTTGTTCCCTTTCAAGCAAATGCTTTCATTTTAATCTGCTGGTGTAAACTGTATACAGATTTGATTCTGGCAGTGACTCAGAATGAAAAAAACAGCTTCCTTCCATTAGGTCAATTTATATTTCAACCTATTCTACATGGCTTGAAACTGTAGCTTTTAACTGGGAGCTAATTGCTTCTACCTAAATATCCGTTAAGGGAGGCATAGACAATTAGAACTGCACTGGTCCAAAATATAGATGACTTCCCCACTACTTAAGCTCTTCTGGACAGACCCATCAAGGAAGAAATGAAGGAGGAATACAGGCCTGCGTGATCACAGAATCACAAAATGTCAGCCTTGTAACAAACCCCAATGGTCATGCTACTGTGGTGTTTCCCAGCATGTTTGAGGGACATAAATAGTCTACCACATCAAAGGGGATCCAAGATCAAGGATTTGGGGGAACCTGTACCTCCTTTCAGGGCCCTGGTGGCGCAGTGGTTAAGCACTTGGCTGCTAACCAAAAGGTCAGCAGTTGAAATCAACCAGCCGTTCCTTGGAAACCCTATGGGGCAGTTCTACTCTGTCCTGTAAGGTCACTACGAGTTGGAATCAACGCCACAGCAATAGGTTGGATTTTTTTTTTTTTTTGGTACCTCCTCTCAGATGTGTACCATCTACACTATAAACATGTTACAGACACTGAGATGTTTCAAAGGAAAGAAGCCCGTTTAACTATGTTGAACGCAATGTCCCTCACATTTAATTGAACATGAGAAGGTTTTTTAGTCATGAATCCTCATATCTTCTCCATGTATTAACCCTTAATTTCCTGTAAAGAGTGTTCCATGGGGCGCTAACTTGAAACTCAACGTTTTAAGAATATTGGAACAAAATCCAGAGAAATGAAGTACCAACCTGAAGATCTCTTAGAATGCAAGTCTAAAGCCTCAGCATCCTAACTTCCACTGGACAACTTCAGAAAAGAGGCTAATTTGCATAATACTTATGCACAGTTGAGCTCAATATTTTTAGTCTGCCCATATCCTTGTTTTTGTTTTGACTGACTGAGATTTCTTCATAAGGGGGAATATTTCTGGGTCCCCATAGGTTAAAGGCCCCGTAAGTGATCATAGCAAGTGCAGAAGCATGAGCCTTTCAATAACATCCTATCCAGTCACACACAAAGACACATGGCTATACTTACTGGTAAGATGTGTGCATAGCAGATAAAAGACCCAAACTCATATGTGTAGACCATCTTTAATAAATATTCTCCCAGCATCTGGTTCACTGGCTGAGTTCCCCTCGGTATCTTCAAGTGGACTCGGCATCTCATTTTCCCAGCCTGGAGCTTAAGGAGGTTTGAGAAACACAGACTGTGGGTGAGGTGCTTTCTTCTCTTACTCACATCTGTGTGTAACTTTGATTTCTTTCAAATAAAAGTGAATGAGAGCTCAAGTCAACCCTATGGCTCAAAACGTTGCATAGGACTGAGATCTGACATGGGATTTGTCTGTGAGCCAAAGTTCAAAAGAGCTACTGATGAATGAGAAAGAACCATCAAGGGTGAACAGAAAGAAGCTGCGAACAATTGCTGGGCCGTGATACTCACTATCATCCTAACTGCCCCTCTCAGCACCTTTCATCTCAGCTGAGCCCTTTGCATAGCCTCAAGGCTCCAGGTGGGAGATATCCAGAATCTGTGGAATCTTCAGGGTTGAGTTTGAAGGATCATTTGGCAGGTGGCAACTGAATTATAGAGCCTCATCGGGGTGGATTATCCAACAGGCAATAAATAAATAAAAATCTTTTCAAATTTGTAATCCCTGACATGGACAGATTACCCAGTGAGCGAGGTAAGCATGGGCTTACTTGTGTTTACTTCCTAATCCGTGGTGAAACATATGTGAAATTGTTCACGGGCATCAGATTTTGGGAGGTCATCAGCGATAAGCATGGTATTGACTCCACTAGCAGTTACCACGGCGACAGAGACTTGCAGTTAGAGAGAATCAATGTCTACTACAATGAAGCTGCTGGTAATACATACGTACCTTGGGTCATCCTGGAGGATCTGGAGCCTGGCAACATGGACTCAGTCAGGTCTTAGACATTTAGCTAGGTCTTCAGGCCGAACAACTTCGTCTTTGGCCAGAGTGGTACAGGCAATAACTGGGCAAAGGGTCACTACACAGATGGAGCGGAGTTGGTGGAGCCGGAGCTGGATGTGTTTCAGAAGGGGTCTGAGAGCTGTGACTATCTCCAGTGCTTCCAGCTGACCCACTCCCTAGAGGGTGGCATGGGGTCTGGAATGGGCACACTGCTCATCAGCAAGATCAAGTAAGAGCACTCCGACTGCATCATGAACAACTTCAGCATCATGCCTTCTCCCAAGGTGTCAGACACCATGGTGGAACCCTACAGTGCCACCCTCTCTCTCCACCAGCTGGTAGAGAACACTGATGAAACCTACTTTATTGATAAAGAGGCCCTGTTTGATATTTACTTCCGGGGACCTCAGCCACCTGGTGTTGGCCACCATGAGTAGGGTCACCACCTGCCTGCGCTTCCCAGACCAGCTATACGCAGACCTCCTCAAACTGGCTGTGAATACCGTGCCGTTCCCTCTGCTGCACTTCTTCATGCCTGGCTTTGCCCCCATGACCAGCCGGGCCAGCCAGTAGTACCGGGCCCTGACCATTACTGAGCTCACCCAGCAGATGTTGGACTCCAAGAATATGATGGCTGCCTGTGACCCCCGCCATGGCCACTACCTGACGGTGGCCGCTATCATCCGGGGCCATATGTCCATGGAGGAGGTGGACAAGCAGACGCTCAAGGCGAAGACGGCTGTGTGCTACATCCCACCTCATGGCCTCAAGATGTCCACCACCTTCATCGGCAACAGCACAGCCATCCAGGAGCTGTTCAAAAGCATCTCAGAGCAGTCTACGGCCCTGTTCCAGCGCAAGACCTTCCTGCACTGGTACACAGGCGAGAGTATGGATGAGATGGAGTTCACCGAGGCCAAGAGCAACATGAACGACCTGGTGTCAGCAGCGTACCAGCAGTACCAGGGTGCCACGGCTGAAGAGCAAGGGGAGTTCGAGGAGGAGGAGAAGGAGTTCGAGGAGGAGGCTTAAGAACTTCTGACTAAATCATGCATCCTTAGTGAACTTTTGTTGTCCTCAAACATGGTGGGTCTTTGTATACTATGGTACTCAGTTTTGCCTGTCAGGCCACACTGTTGATGCAATACATGGAACTTGTCTCACAATTACGGTATTGTTTGTTAAGATATCTACACTAATAAAAAGCATGTGTCCAATGCAAAAAAAAAAAAAAAGATAGCGGCAACCTACCTTCTTTGTTGTTTCAGTGACAAACTGCAGGCCCCAGGCCTATCAAACACAGTGATGTGGAGCCATAAAGAACTCTGTAGAGGAAAGAGAAACTACGCCTCTTTCCCTTATGGAAGTGATTGTTAATCAAATCACCCAGTGTCAATACCAAAACAAAACAACACAGATGCAAAAACTTGCATGGATCCTTAATCATTTGTGGCACTGTTTCTCTTCAACGCCAGCCCTGAATATCTGCAAGATGTGTTTTTTTTTTTTTTTCTTTTTTTCTCTAGTGCAATGCTTCTCAAAGTTTAATGTGCATATAAATCATCTTCTTGTTAAAAATTCAGATTCTCATTCAAGGGGGCTGGAGTGGGGCCTGAGATTCTTCACAATTAATGAGCTCCCAACCAAAAACCCACTGCCATTGAATCGATGCCATCCCATAGGCTTTCCAAGGCAGTGAATCTCTACGGAAGCAGACTGCCACATCTTTATCCCAAGGAGCTGCTGGTGGTTTCAAACTGCAGTCAACCTCTTTAACCATTGTGCCACCAGGACTCCTTAACTAGCTCCCAGGGGCAGCCGATCCTGATGGCCCACTGACCACATTTTGAGCATCAAGGCTCATCAGTACGTTACTACCATAGCTAAGTTTCTACAATTGTTACGATTGTTTGCAAGACAATTGTTCAGTAGTAGAAGAAATCCCAAATAGTTGTTTTGAGTTGGTATTAAAACGAGGGGAGGTCACTATTCAAAAGTAGGAAGAACCTTACTGAGGATGATGAAATGAAAAGAGGACTTTTTCAATTTAATCGTTTTCTATTATTTATCATCATAGCTCACTAACTTCAATTTTTTTCAACTGAAAATAAATGATAAAGAACCCTATGGTGGGCATGTTTCCAGTGTCACTTCCTTCAGCTTTTGCTCTCCCCTAAAAATGAATTCAGATATTAGACCTTGTCGTGGATTTAATTGCGTCCCCTAAAAATATCCGTCAGCTTAGCTGGGCCATGATTCTCAGTACTGTGTGATTGTCTACCATTTTATGTAATTGTCCACCATTTTAAGTGATTTTCCTATATGTTGTAAATCCTATCACTATGATGTAATAAAATGGATTAGCAGCAGTTATATTGATGAATCTACGAGATTAGGTGGTGTCTTAAGCCAATCTTTTTTGAGGTATAAAAGAGAGAAACGAGCAGAGAGACATGGGGACCTCATACCACCAAGAATGAAGAGCAAGAGTGTGTGTCCTTTGGACCCGGGGTCCCTGCGCTGAGAAGCTCCTCAACAAAGGGAAGATTGATGACAAGGACCTTCCTCCACAGCCGAGAAGAGAAAGCCCCCCCTGGAGCCAATGCCCTGAATTTGGACTTACAGCCTACTAGACTGTGAGAGAATAAATTTCTCTTGTTGAAGCCATCCACTTGCGGTATTTCTGTTATAGAAGCACTAGATGACTAAGACAGATTCCAAAGACACTCAGAACTCTTCTTTGCCTGTCTTGCCTTCATCAGAGAGGACTGAATATCAGAGGAAAATTAGGTCAACGTTCCAGTGAGTTTTGTGTATTCTGAAATGTGATCCATTTTGATTCACGTCAGGCAATATAAAGGTTAAACTCTGTATTTGTAAAAAATAATGTTGGCTCATGATTGCTTATCCTGGCCAGTCGTCTTGTGTTTTCCAAGGTGCTCACTCAATTTCTTCGTTTTGAACCACTAAACAGTTTGTTAGGAAACAATGTATATGGCTGATTAAGTCACTCAATTGGCCAGGTGTTTTTAACAAAAGCGTGGTAACACCGATGAAAAGTCTCAGAACTTCTAAGAATTAGTGGTAAAGTCAAACCTTAGTCTTTAGGGAGAAGTAGCATAAGACCCAAGTCCTCCTTCATATATGTCGCTATTGTTGTTGTCGTTAGGTGCCCTAGAGAAGATTTCAACTCAGAGTGACCCCATGTGACAGACTGGAATTTCCCCACAGAGTTTTCTAGGCTATAATCCTTCTAGAAGGGGCCCTGGAGGTACAGTGGTTAAGCACTCAGCTGCTAACTGAAAGGTCGGTTGTTAGAACACACCAGCTGCTCCAAGAAAGAAAAATGTGACAGTCTGCTTTCTTAATGATTTACAGTCTTGGAAACCCTATAGAACAGTTCTACTCTGTCCTGTAGGGTTGATATGAGTAGGAATCAACTCAAGGGCAGCAGGTTTAATCATTACAGGAACAGATCACCAAGTCTTTCTCCAGAGGAGCTGCTGTGTGGGTTTGAACTGCTAACCTTTTGATTAGCAGCTGAGTACTTTTGCGCCACCAGGGCTCCTTCATGTACACTGACATGACTTTAATGATCAAAATCCAACATAGCATTCAAGATTCATTCTCATTATGTTCCTGATTATCTTGGCTGGAATGAATCTTTCCCTTGCATTATCATAGTGCTTGTAAGTTGAGTTGGTGCCTACATATCTGCTCTTTTTCTAGACAGTAAACTGCTGGAGGTCAGTAAACCCTCCCTCTTCATTTCTGCACCTCTCAGAGAACATAGCACAGAATCTCACACAAACAATGACCCCAGTAAATGTTTATTGAATTGAAGCTTACTTTAGAAACTATTTTTAAAAGAATCTTTCTCATTTGGTGTAGGGAGAAATGTCATTTAGCTAATATAAAGCGAGATAAATCTAAAACACTATTCTTTACATAAAAGTCTATTTTTTTTCTCTATTTTGGAAAGATCTTGCAGAAACTTTTGGTCAGGACAAAACACTGACCAAGCTGTGATTGCAGAACCATGAAGGAGGGGGAAGGTTGGTGTCTTAGTTATCTAGTGCTGCTATAACAGAAATACCACAAGTGGATGGCTTTAACAAAAAGAAATTTATTCTCTTATAGTTTAGGAGGCTAGAAGTCCAAATTCAGGGTGCCAGCACCAGGGAAATGCTTTCTGTCTCTGTTGGCTCTGGGGAGGTCCATGTCATCAATCTTCCCCAGTCAAGGAGCTTCTCAGTGCCGGGACCCCAGGTCCAAAGGGCATGCTATTCTCCTGGCTCTTGTTTCTTGGTGGTATGAAGTCCTCCTATCTCTCTGCTTGCTTCCCTCTTTAGTAACTCAAAAGAATTTGATATAAAACACAACCTAGTCTTGTAGATTGAACCCTGCATCATTAACATAACAGCCTTTAATCCCACCTCATTAACATCATAGAGGTAGGATTTACAGCGCATAGGAAAACCATATCAGATGACAAAATGGCGGACAATCACACAATACTGGGAACCATGGACTAGCCATGTTGACACACATTTTTGGGGGGACAAATTCAATTCATAACAATAGGTTTATAGAATGAGATTCTTTCTAGGGAAGGAGGGTAGCAGGAAAAAGACTTGCAGTTTGCTTAGGAGCCTTGAGTATTTAAAAACTAGGTCAACGGAATTAAAGACAGAGTGGCTATATTAATGATAAGTCCTATGCATACAATTAGAAGGTGTGGTAGACTTATTTTATTTTTATTAGAACCAGAGACATAATTATACAGTCAGAAAAGGTAAAAACACCCATGTCTTTTTTCTCTTGTTTTCCATCAATTCAGATTTAAATGCAGAATTCTTACTGTTATCAATGTGAGCTCTGTTTAAAAAAAAAAAATAGTTCTTATACAAAAATTCCATGATGAATATTGGATTCCAGTGTAACACAGTAGGGCTGGTTTATTTCTTTTAATCAAAACTGAAACATTAATCACACAGGGTACTTTAAACAAAAGTGTTTTTGTTAGTCTTCACCTCTTCCTCTCTCATTTACTCTGAGACCACAACCAACCCCCCACACTCCCCCTTAACTTGGGTTATCCCCTTGAGACCCTTCCCTCTCTCCTCCTCTCCTCCACTCCATCCTTCTGTCTTTCGTCAATTACGCTGACTCTTCCATCATCTCTTCTAGTTTTGTTTTGGGAAGGAACCCAAGTTTAGGCACGATGTTAACTTGGGTTGATGTTATCTAGTTCTGCTATAACAGAAATACCACAAGTGGGCTTTAACAAACCAATTTATTCTCTCACAGTTTAGGGGGCTAGAAGTCCAAATTCAGGGTACCAACTCCAGGGAAATGCTTTCTCTCTCTGTTGAGAAATTCAGTGGAAATTTCCTAGGAGTCCCATTGTAGAAACATAAATTGTCATGACCTTTAAGAGAGATTTAGCCAAAAGTGATTGCTAATAGACTAAGGAGCACCAAATGCTATCAACTAACTTTTTTTTATCTCAAGCAGTTAAAAATACATTATACTTTTTGTGTTTGTATTTGTAGAACACTGCTGAGAAATGGGACCAATATTACATTTTTCGTTGATGGTTTCATTGCAGTTTATCAAAACACGCATACAGAAACAGTATTCATCCACTCAGATAATGTGTTCCTCATATGTTTATGTTGGATATGAACTCTTTTCTCTGCGTATCTGGGGACCAAGGAATTTGCATGGGCTCAGTCTCAGGTTTTGTTTACTCCCTTCCCTATTTCTGATGATGGTTTAGTGAAGGCTTAACCTGCTATATGCATACGACTTCTTTAATTACCTACTAAAAAGGACCATTTTCCTTAGCATTAAGCTAGCCTTTTGAAATTAGAACTCTGTGTGTCTTCAATTTCCCTGGCACTCTGGACAACCCTGTTTGACATAGGTGGAGCAACAAAGTTTTGGGAATAATCCAAAAGTTCTGAAAAAATTAAAATGAACAAATCTTTAGATAATCCACCAGTTAGATTTACTTAAGGAACCGTTCATCTTGGTAAAGGTGTGACCTCAGGGCTAGAAGCCCTTACCAATTGAGGCCATAAAACAAATCATAAAAGGACTGGGCCTGAATTCTCAAGGTGTTAAAACAAGTCTATGTCCTAAGAATTGATTTTATTCTTACACTCGTTCAGATAGTTCCTCTTTTATGAATTGATTCATGACATCATCATTGCTTGGTGTTCATTAAATTTTTACACTATGTAAGTTTTTATGGGGTAAAGGTTCTATGTAGAAACTTGTATTAGAATTCACTGATGTCCTTTTTCTGACAAGACTTATGGCAAATTTCTCTTTATGTTGGAATAACTATGTTCCTCTTTTTACATTAATATTTCCCTCTTAGCCTGGAGAGGGTGAGCAGTTGTCTTTTGTGCAGATTTATGATCTTAAAGTTTGTGAAAAATGCCTTGTAAATAAACTCACTGAAAAATCTTTGCAAAGCAGTAAAGCTTTGCTCTGATTCTTGAGGCCAAATCAAGAAACACAATGATTTACAGCCTACTCCAGTTTAAGGACACTGCAGTTTTGTTGGTGATTCCTTTCAATAATTCTGTAAAACTCATATCCATATTCAGGATTGAATAAGAAAGTGTGTCAAGAGCCTTCCATGCATACTGCCATGAAGGTTGTGCTGAATTACTTATTTAAGTCACTGCCATATTTATTGCACCACTGAAAACCTGGCATTTGTAAATATTTCTTCTTTTTATGGGGTGATTATAGGGTGCTATGCCTTACACAAAACCCTCTTACAAGATTTTTCTATTCATTGGTTAATACGTAAAGTGCTTGGCATCCTTATTTTTTTTTTCTTCAAAATTTGAAAGACCAAAATAAAAGAAACACAAAGACATTTCCAAACTAATAATACCCTCAAAATGAAAGTTGAGGTGCTCTTTTAATACCAAAGTTGAGTAAATTTCCTTCCAACTGGTGAGATCCTCAGGTTCTCTGAATTGAAAGAGCATATCCACCAAGTAGTTGAATTTACTCAAGTTAAAATTTGGTCCAAACGTAAAAGATTACATACTATGGACTGCAAAATGCTGCCTGAGATTTAAATACCTACAAATGCAACCTAAGGCTTGACCTCATCTCATAGATGAAGTATCTAAGAGCATGGTCTTGGAACCAAAAGAGGAGCCCTGAATAACCAGCATTATTAATGTCTCCAGCGGTGTAAGATATTCCACGATATTAGTCAAGCACAAATCAGGCCAAACTTTAGCCATAACTTTTTGCAATATTAGTATTTCTTTGTTTAAAATGTCTTTTTTGCTCCAAATTAATATTCACAGAATATATTTTCCACATGTTCCTTTTCTTTATACTTCACAATTATATATTCATTTTTTATTGGTTCAGCACATATTTATTGATTATGTATTATATGCTGGGCACCGTTCAGGCTCAGTATGAAGAAGAATTGTCCAATTATGATTTGAAGTGAAATCAACTAGGCCTAAATGAAAAACAGCCTACAAACAGGAAGGAAATGTCTTAAAGAAATGAAAAAATAAATGTATTTCTTTTTAAATGTATTTAAGTTAATATTTGAGTAGATTTACACCAAAACACCTCGTGTTTATCTTCACCTCTCCCTCACATTTCTTCATTATCTGTCTTCCTTAGAGAAATAAAGTGTTTCTCAAGTCCTTATATTTTTAACATAATGGTACAATGGTACAAGATAATAATAATTAGAAAGAAAGTGCTCATAGTAAATCAAACTGGTATATCAATCTGGATTCCAGAGGGAAACAAATGGCCTATTTAAACGGGGCAAATGAAGAGAGTTTAATGAAGAAACTATTTGCAAAGGTGTTGACAGGACTCAAAAAAAAAAAAAAAAAAAAGCAGAACTAACAGCAGTGGTGGAGGTCTGAAGGGGCATGAGAGGAACAGAGTGAGTGGTTACTGAGGTCTGGAGAGAGGCCTAGCCATGCTGGAAAAAGGACACCTGATAGAAAGTGAGGCCTTGGATTGAGGAACAAGACATTGCTATGGCTGACCCATGGCCAGGATGAGGAAATAAATAATTCTTTTGTCCTCTGAGGAGTCCCTGGGTGAAGCAAACAGTTAATGTGCCCAACTGTTAATGAAAAGTTTATAGGTTTGAGTCCACCCAGAGGTGCCTAAGAAGAGAGGCCTGGTGATCTACTTCTAAAAAACCAACCATTGATAACCGTATAAAGCATAGTTCTACTTTGACACACATGGGGTTGCCATAAGTTGGAATCAACACAATGGCATTTTTTTTGCTTCTGGTTCTCTGATGTCCTGGTAATATATTTTACTAATCAAAGCCAGCCAAAAGGCAGAGGGCATGGCTCAATAATGAAGTCCTTGGACCTTCATCTCCTGAGATGGGGGATGTAGTGGAGAAGAGGAAAGGGTGGATATGTAGGGGCCAAAACTATCCAGCACAGCTATAGTGGGGTCACCGTGGGGGTACAGGGGTTGTGGACGTTACCAGGTGACACTGTCAGAGGGGAGGACACCAAAATGACTGTCTGTAAAATTTTTGTGCAGTGTTTCATCAGAATTTTATTATTTTTTTAATAAAACATCCTTGTAGTTAGTTATAACAACAAAAGCATTTTTTTGTAAGACCAGCTTACATGTATCGATATACCTACAAGGCGAAAATTCTATGTTAATTTACTTTTTGAAAAGGTAATTCATTAGAAATACCTTTTTTCAACAACTTAAAGGGGGACTATACATGTGGATTTCACCAGCCAGAATACACAGGAATCAAATTGACTACATCTATGGAAAGACACAATGGAGAATATCATCTGTCAAAACAAGGCCAGGGGCTGACTGTGGAACAATCAGTTGCTCTTATGCAAGTTCAAGTTGAAACTGAAGAAAATTAAAACAAGTCCAAGGGAGCCAAAGTGCGGCCTTGAGTATAAAAAAAATCCCACCTGAATTTAGAGACCTTCTCGAGAATAGATTTGATTCATTGAACACTAATAACTGGTGACCAGATGAGTTGTAGAATGACATCAAGGACATCATACAAGAAGAAAGCAAGAGGTCATTAAAAAGACAGAAAAGAAAGAAAATATCAAAATGGATGTCAGAAACAACTCTGAAACTTGCTGTTGAACATAGAATAGCTAAAACAAATAGAAGAAATGATGAAGTAAAAGAGCTGAACAGAAGATTTCAGGGTGGCTCAAGAAGACAAAGTAAAGTATTTTAACGAAATGTGCAAAGACCTGGAGTTAGGAAACCAAAAGAGAAGAACACACTTGGCATTTCTCAAGCTGGAAGAAGTGAAGAAAAGATTGAAGCTTCGAGTTGCAGTATTGAAGGATTCTATGGGCAAGACATTGACTGATGCAGGAAGCATCAAAAGAAGGTGGAAAGAATACAAAGAATCACTGAACCAAAGGGAACTGGTCAATATTCAACCATTTCAGGAGGTAGCATAATGATCAAGGAAGAAGTCCAAGCGGCACCGAAGGCATTAGTGAAACACAAGGCTCCAGGTATTGACGGGAATATCAATTGAGATGTTTCAACAAACTGATGCATCACTGGAAGAGCTCACTTGTCTGTGACAAGAAATATGGACTATCTGACCAAGCAACTGGAAGAGATCAATATACATGCCTATTCCAAAGAAAGGTGATCCAACAGAATGCAGAAATTATCAAACAATATCAGTATCATGCACAAGAAAAATTATGCTGCAGATAATTCATAAAACAGTACATTGACATAGAACTGCCAGAAATTCAAGCTGAATTCAGAAGAGGACATGGAATGAAGGATATCATTGCTGATGGGAAAGCAGAGAATACCAGAAAGATGCTTACCTGTGTTTTATTGACAACACAAAGCCATTCGATTATGTGGATCAGAACTAATTATGGATAACAAGCGAAGAACGGGGGAAGTCCAGCACACTTAATTGTGCTCATGAGGAACCTGTACACAGACCAACAGGTAGTTGTTCGAATAGAACAAGGGGATATTGAGTGGTTTAAAATCAGGAAAAGTGTGCATCGGGGTTGTATTCAATCTGTGTGCTGAGCAAATAAAATCTGAGAAGCTGGACTATATGAAGAAGAACACAGCATCAGAATTGGAGGAAGTCTCATTAACAGCCCTAGATATGCAGATGACACAACCTTGCTTGCTGAAATTGAAGAGGACTTAAAGCATTTACTGATGAAGATCAAAGACTACAGCCTTCAATATGGATTACACTTCAACATAAAGAAAACAAAAATCCTTACAACTGAACCAATAAGTATCATGATAAATGAAGAAAAGTTTGAAGTTGTCAAGGATTTCACTTTACTTGGATTCGTAATCAAGGCCCACGGAAGTAGCAGTCAAGAAATCAGATGACACATTGCATTGGGCCAATCTGCAGCAAAAGATGTCTTTCAAGTGTTAAAAAGTAAAGATAACGTTTTGAGAACTAAGGTATGTCTGACCCAAGCCATGGTATTTTCAATTACATCGTATGGATGCAAAAGCTGGACAATGAATAAGGAAGACAGAAAAATTGATGCCTTTGAATTACGGTGTTGACAAACACCACTGTGTTTGAATTATGTTGTTGACAAACAACACTGTCTTGGAAGAAGTAGAGCCAGAATGTTCCTTAGAAGCGAGGATGGTGAGACTTCATCTTATCAACTTTGGACATGTTATCAGGAGGGGCCAGTTTCTGGAGAAGGAAACCATGCTTGATAAAATAGAGAGGCAATGAAAAAGAGGAAGACTCTCAACAAGATGGATTGACACAGTGTCTGCAATAATGAGCTCAAACAGACCAATGATCTTGATGATTGATGGTACAGGACCCGATAGTGTTTCATTCTGTTTTACGTAGGGTTGCTATGAGCTGGAACCAACTCAATGGCACCTAACGCCACAACAACAATGCCCTCTGGTCAGAGCTGCCATTATTAATTAAAATGATGCTTCAGATCACGTGGTTTCGTCTTCACATGCTACAGGCATGAGCTATTGTTTTCATTTCTGCCTGTGTTTTTGTAGTCACTGACTTTATCAAATTTTCTGCTGTTTTAGCGTCAATATTACGGTAATTAGTATTTCTGAAGCTTAACTTTTGAGAATAAAGTAGTAATTAAAGGAAAAGAGGGAATGATGTATTTGAACGACGATTTATAAGTAACATTAGTGCAAAAAACATTACTAAGGATTCTGTACAGTCTGGTATAGGAGGTGGTCCTCGGCGGGGAGGGGTGACATCAGAGGTTACCACACTGGGTGACACCAACCGTAGTGATACCACTGCACAATTAGATCAAAAATAATAATTGCTCTAGGACCATTGCAAAAACTAGTGAGTTCCCACACCTCAGATGTAGGAGACTATTATATTTCATGTTTGTCTTTAAAATTAAAAATTAGAATCATTTGTTTTAAGTGAAACAAGTAGATCCATCTCATAAAGTGCCAATTAAGCTGATGAAAACTCAACAGCAATCCTGTTTAACTCATTGAAAACATTTGCAAATTTTTGCAACCTTTACAAAAAAACTTTGTGTACACATTTCAAGCATAAAGATTTAGCTATTCTTTATAATACGACTTTACCAATTTTCATTGGCAGCAAACCAGTCATATCACTGGAGTTTCCTTATAAGCCTTATAATGCAGTAGCTGATTCCATTGTGGGGATAGAGAGATTAAAAATACTTGAGAACTAAGCTCCAATTTACATGAACCCAATTGTGGTTTAAAGCAACTAAATAAAAGTACCGAACTCTAAGGCTTTTTATGGCTCACATGAGGAAACGATTCCAAACCACTGTTTTCTCTAACAAGGAATTCCTTCAGTGTATTTTGGAAACAATTCTATAAATGTCAGTATGTTTTATGCTAATTCTTCATATACAATGCATTAATTTTATAGGGATTTAAATCACTAGGTTTTATTATTCCTTTTACATTGCAATTCTTCTTTGAGAAGAAATATGACTCCTTGATGTATCTGTATACAGAGTTTTAATTGTCAAGTGGTGTAGGGTTTTTAATAACGGGTCAGATTCCCCTAGAAACCACATTGCTGATAACTTTTGTATGGGTGTTACGATTTAGATCCCAGCTGAGTCTATATACCTGTGTTAGATTAATAGGGTCATCTTGATTGAGGGATTGTTTTAGATGGTTTTTAAGGCCCCTTCCAGGGCTAGTATTCTCTTATTGACTTAAAACTTTGCGTTTCTAATTGCTTAAACATACACAGTCTCACTGAATCCTCATAACAATTTTATAGGTAGGGAAGTATTTTCCCTGTCTCGTAGTCCAAGAACTCATACTTAGAGGGATTATGTAACTTGTCCAAGATCAAGGCAAGATTCAAGATTAGTTCTTCTAATTCTAAAACTATCCACCATCAGATCTGGAGTTGGAACCTGTTAAGATGGATAGAATTTCTCTTCCTGTTTTCCACTGGAGAGAAGGCTGTCAAATCTTGAAGTTTCCTTATAAACTTTAGACTCTGGATCAAAAGTCTAGTGTCATCTAATTTATTGTACTAAATTAAGGAAGATTAATTCTGGAATAGATGGTGAGTTTAATTCTGCCAGTCTGTGTGTCTGGGAGATCAGCAAAAATGGACTTTACTGGAAATATAAAATGCAATATCATCTAACAGTATTTATATTAAAATGATTTATTGTTTGTTTAATAATGGCAAAAGCAAAAATGAACCACTGTTTAGATTGTAGTGAATATTCTTCAAATATTGTATCATTTTCAGCACATACTGTTTTTACTTAGAGACATATTACGAACACTTTCTTTTGAGAATATAGGTATTTTAGGACCACAGATATTTTATGATATTATCCTATTTTTAAAATGTACTGTAATTTAATCAGCCAATTTCTTTTACTTGGTTCTTCAATTCTTTTCTTTTTCTTTTCAGAGAAAAATTCTGTTACCATTATCTTTACCTGGTTTTGATAACTTCCTTAGGCTATAATGCTACAAAGGAAATTACTGGCAAAACAGTTTGTACATAGTTAAAACAAATATTTATTGGCCTCCTTTTATATTCCAGGGACAATATCTAATAGCTAAAAAGGGAGGTAGCCTAGGAAAACAGGCTTTTTATACACAATGCATAACATAGATTTTTAGGCTCCCTCCTTTATTAGCCTTATGGATGGATTTTTTTCTTAAGAGTTATAGAAACAAGAAAACATACAATCCTACATCTGTACCCACTACAGAAATGGTAAAATATTTTAAAATGAAGATGCCAAATTTCAGGCACCTATGAAAAGCTATATGCTTTTAGGAGCAAGTATTTAAATGACAAATCACTTGAGGGCGGTTACAGTAAAATTAGCACAGGAATTGAAGTCAGAAAATCGTAGTTCAAAACTTGGATCTTCTACCTCTAATCCTGGCTGCACATTCTAATTACCTAAGGCACTTTTAAGCCATATCAATTACCTGAGTTTTATTCTGGGAAATGCTGAAATAATTGGTCCTGGATGGGCCCTGGGCTGTTCGTCCAAGCACCCCTAGAAGAAGGTTCTAAGTGTACAGCCAATTGGAGAAACACCATACTAACAGGTCAAACCTTTGAACCTATGTTCTCATCTGCAAAAAACAAAAACAAAAACAAAACCCTGTTGCTGTCTAGTCAATTCTGACTCATAGCTACTCTATAGGAAAAAACAGAGCTGGCTTATAGGGTTTCCAAATCTGTAAGTTCAAATCTACCAGCCGCTCCTTGGATACTCTCCATGTATATGAGATCTAGTGAGCATACTAGCCCAAAAGCAAAGACGAGAAGGCAAGAAGGGATGGGAAAAAGAGATGAAAGGAAACACGGAAACTGGGGTGGAAAGGGGGATAGTGTTGATACATTCTGGGGTTGGAAGCCAATGTCACA
The DNA here is from genome assembly GCF_030014295.1 of Loxodonta africana. Lineage (NCBI taxonomy): Eukaryota > Metazoa > Chordata > Mammalia > Proboscidea > Elephantidae > Loxodonta > Loxodonta africana. The sequence goes on along the minus strand of NC_087347.1, from coordinate 25,087,191 downwards.
GAACAATTTATGTATTGATGAGAAACTAATTTGCCCTGTAATCTTTCACCTAAACCACAGTTAAAAAAAAAAAAAAAAAAGGATTATGCGGGTAAAATTACATTTATTAAAAAAAAAAAAAAAAAACTTTACAGAAGCAGACTGCCCCATCTTTCTCCCTCAGAGAATTCATGGTGGGTTAGAACTGCTGACCTTTCAGTTAGCAGCTGAGCACTTTAACCACTGCACCAGCAGGACTCCTTCCTCTCATCTGCAAAGTGGGGTTCTATTGATTATTGTCTAACCAGTTTCTCAGGGTTTTTAGGAGACTCAAATGAACTTTCAGTGCTAGCCTTTTTACTCTGTTAAATTGCTTTAGTGAACCAGGTGGTGCTCTGTAAGAGTACTGTAGTGTGTGTGTGTTTGTGAGACAGAGGGAGAGGGAAAGATTGATTTATTAATGTGGATGCCATTTGTGTGTATGTGTGTGTGTGTGTGTTTGCCCTATATGCCATATAGAATTAAGTTGTATTAATAGATTTTTTAAAACCCTGCTTGGTAGATTTAATGTGTGATTCATATTTTTCTACTTAGTACAGATGAACTGATTTCATCTGTATGCCAGCACCTTGCCTGGGAAATCTCGTCTCTTTTTGTCTCTATTTATGAACTCATTCACGTTTTGACTCTCCCTTAAAAAATAACAGCTGTTAGAGAAGTTTTTTATTCCCCTAATTATAGAAACAATATATGCTAACAGCTAATAAGCTGAAAAATATAGAAATGTGCCAAGAGGAAACAAAAATCAGCCACGATTCAGAGAAAAATGACAGTTGACATTTTGATTGCTCAATTCTCCATGTATTTAGTGTTTAAAATTATTTCTATGAGGGCATTCCACTAAAAGATACCAATATTTTATCTCATACATTTTAAAACATTTTCTGATTTCACTGCCTGCTTGTTTATTTACATTTATTTCTTTTTTAAAATTTTGGTATGTGGCTTAAAACTTCCTTGTAATCAAATTAATTGACTCTTTTCCTATGATTTCTTTTCTTGCTTTCATGTTTACAAAGTTCTTGTTTGACCCAATGTTAGACAATTTTTTTTTTTTTTAATATGGTTTGTGGCTTTTTTACTTAACCCTCTGATCCATTATTGCCCGAAGTGTAGGTCATTTTCCATAACTAAATATAATTTCAGATAATACAAGTACAAGGCTAAATTTCATGGAGCAATACAGTAATACATTCATCCTCTTTTAGTTTTCTTTTAAGACTTGCAATTAAATCAAGGAGAAAGTCAAAGATTGGAGTTAGCATGCTTTTTGAAAAAAATTTTAACACACCTTAATCTTCAAAAAACAAACAAAGAGGAGGCCTTTGACTCAGGGCCCAGACAACAGTATCAAGCAGCATTAGGAAATATTACATCACATGTATTAAATTTATTTTTACTAGTACTTTCAATTTGGTTTTCTATTTATGCTACCAATATAAAACATCTTCTAAAAATGAATATATTTATGCTTTAAAAAGGATATAATCTAAAAAAAATAGGTGAAGAACATAGAGGTGACATGGGATAGCAGAGAGATTAGTAGAACAAGGTGCCATGCTGGCTGTAATATTCTCGGCTGAATGCTCCAGGCATGTTGTTTCACCTTGCTGAGCCTCTAAGACCTCACCTGTAAAATGGGCACAATAATAGTGTCAATGTTGTTGTTAGGTGCCATTGAGTTGGTTCTGACTCATAGAGACCCTATATTCAACAGAACAGAACACTGCCCAATCTGGTGCCATCCTCACAGTACTTGCTATGTTTGAGCCCATTGTTGCAACCACGGTGTCAATGCATCCCATTGAGAATCTTCCTCTCTTTTGCTGACCCTCTACTTGTTCTTCGTGATAACATATCCGAAGTAAATGAGACAAAGTCTCACTATTCTTACTTCTAAAGAGCATTCCGTTGTACTTCTTCAAAGAGAGAGTTTTTTTGTTGTTCTTTTGGCAGTCCATGACATAGTCAATATTCTTCATCAGAACCAAAATTCAAAGGTATCAACTCTTCTTTGGTCTTCCTTAGTCATTGTCTAGCTTTCCCATGTATATGAGACAATTAAAAATATCATGGCTTGAGTCAGGTGCAGCTTAGTCCCCAAAGTGACATCTTTGCTTTTGAACACTTTAAGGAGGTCTTTTGCAGCAGATTTACTCAATGCAAGGTGTCATTTAATTTCTTGACTGCTGCTTCCATGGGTGTTGATTGTGGATTCAAGTAAAATGAAATCCTTGACAACATCAATCTTTTCTTGGTTAGTCATGATGTTGCTTATTGGTTCAGTTGTGAGGATTTTTGTTTGCTTTATATTGAGGTGAAATGCATATGAAGGCCAGCCACAGCATAATGTGGTTATGAAAGTTCAATTATTTACTTCCTATGAAGCACAAATAAAATGCTCAGTATAAGATATAATCATCGGTCTTGGGCTGGATTCCCTAGAGAAGCAAAACTAGTAAAGCATATAAATATATACAGAGGAGATTTATATCAAGGAAACGGCTCACTTGATTGTAGAGGCTGGAATGTCCCAAGTTGGTGGATCATGATAAGAGGCTTCTCCAGATTCATTCACATAGCTGCAGGGGCTGGAGAGCCCAAGATTAGCAGGTCGGAGAAAAGGACTCTTGTTCACAGGCTGTGAAGATTGATGAATCCCAAGAACAGCTGGTAACCTGCTAGCTCAAGTCACAAGAACAGAAGTCAGGTACAGAACCCAGAGAGGGCAAAAGCCAGGACATCCACTTATATTCGCCCAGGGAACTTCCTTTCAACTGATTGGCTACTCACAGCAGATCCCAACTTGGGGGTGATCACATATAAACACTGAGAATCACGGCCCAGCCAAGTTGACACACAATCTTAACCATCACATCATCACTATTAGGATAACTGAGATTTGGGAAACACTAATTCATGTGCATTTAATTTTAGATATTGTTTAAGACAGTAGTTGTCAAACTTGGGTCTGTGTCAGAATCACCTGGAGAGGTAACAGAGAGCACATGGACCTAGCATATTGAAGTAGGACCAGGCTAGGGCTTCAGTATTTTTAGCAAAAATAGGCTAGTGAAAACCTTATGAATAGCAGCAGAACACTGTTTGATATAGTGCCAGAAGAAGAGCCCCTCAGGTTGGAAGGCACTCAGAGTATGACTAGGGAAGAGCTGCCTTCTCAAACAGAGTCAATCTTAATGATGTAGATGAATTCAAGCTTTTGGGACTTTCATTTTCTGATGTGGCACAACTCCAAATGAGAAGAAACAACTGCAAACATCCGTTGATAATTGGAACACTGAATGTAAGAAGTATGAATCTAGGAAAATTGGAAGTCATCAAAAATGAAATGGAATGCATAAACATCAATATCCTAGGCCTTAGTGAGCTGAAATGAACTGGTATTGGCCATTTTGAATCAGACAATCGTATGGTCTACTATGAAGAGAATGAAAATTGAAGAGGAACGGTGCTGCACTCATTGTCAAGAGGAACATTTCAAGATCTAATCTGCAGTACAATGCTGTCAGTGATAGGATAATATACATAAGCCTACAAGGAAGACGAGGTAATACTAACATTATTCAAATTTACACACCAACCACTATAGCCAGAGTTGAAGAAATTGAAGATTTTTCCAGCTCCTGCAGTCTTAAATTGATCAAACATGCAATCAAGATGCATTGATAATTACCAGCAATTGGAATGCAAAAGTTGGAAACAAAAAAGAAGAATCTGTAGTTGAAAAATATGGCCTTGGTGATAGAAATGACTCCGGAGTTCCCATGATAGACTTCTTCATTGCAAATACCTTTTTTCATCAACATAAATGGCAACTATGCACATGGACCTCACCAGATGGAACACACAAGAATCAAATCAATAACATCTGTGGAAAGCGACAATGGAAAAGCTCAATAAAATCAGTCAGAAGAGGGCTAGGGGCTGACTGTGGAACAGACCATCAATTACTCATATAGAAGTTCAAGTTGAAGAAAATTAGAACAAGTCCAGGACAGCCAAAGTACAAACTTGAGTATAGTCCACCTGAATTTAAAGACCATTACAAGAATAGATTTGACACATTGAGCACTAATGATCAAAGATCAGATAAGTTGTGAAATAACATCAAGGACATCATACATGAAGAAAGCAAGAGGTTATTAAAAAGACAGGAAAGAAAGAAAATACCAAAATGGATGTCAGAAGAGACTCTGAAAGTTGCTCTTGAATGTAGAGTAGCTAAAGTGAATGGAAGAAATGGGGAAGTAAAAAAGCTGAAGAGAAGATTGTAAAGGGCGGAATGAGATGACAAAGTAAAGTATTATGATGACATGTGCAAAGACCTGGAGATAGGAAACCAAAGGGGAAGAACACAGTTGGTGTTTCTCAAGCTGAAAGAGCTGAATAAAAAATTCAAGCCTCAAGTTGCAATATTGAAGGATTCTATGGGGAAAATATTAAATGACGTGGGAAGCATTAAAAAAGAAGATAAAAGGAATAAAAAGAGTGACTGTACCAAAAAGAATTGTTGGACATTCAACAATTTCAGGAGGTAGCATATAATCACGAATCAATGGTACTGAAGGAAGAGGTCCAAGCTACACTGAAGACATAGGCAAAAAACATGCCACCAGGAATTGACGGAATAGCAATTGAGATATTTCAGCAAATGGATGCAGTGCTGGAAATGCGCACTCATCTATGCCAAGAAATTTGGAAGACAGCTACCTAATCAGCCAACTGGAAGAGATCCATATTTTGTACCCATTCCAAAGAAAAGAGATCCAAGATAACATGGAAATTATTGAACAATATCATTAATATCACACACAAGTCAAATTTTGCTGAAGACCATTCAAAAGTGGCTGTAGCAGTACATTGAAAGGAACTTTCAGAAATTCAAGCCAGATTCAGAAGAGGATGTTGAACGAGGGATATCATCTCTGATGTGAGATGGATCCTGGCTGAAAGCAGAGAATATCAGAAAGATGTTTACCTGTGTTTTATTGACTATGCAAAGGCATTCAACTGTGTGGATCATAACAAATTATGGATAACATTGTGAAGAAAGGGAATTCCAGAACACTTAATTGTGCTCCTGAGGAATGTGTACTTACACAGAAGCTGTTGTTTGAACAGAGCAAGGGGATACTGCTTGGTTTAAAGTCAGGAAAAGTGTGCATCATGGTTGTATCCTTTCACCATACTTATTCAATCCGTATGTTGAGCAAATAATCTGAGAAGCTGGACTTTATGAAGAAGAAAGGGATGTCAGGATTAGAAGACTCATTAACAACCTACAATATACTGATGTCACAACTTTGCTTGCTGAAAATGAAGACCACTTGAAGCACTAATCGATGAAGATTAAAGACCACAGCCTTCAGTATGAATTACACCTCGACATAAAGAAAACAAAAACCTTCATAACCAGACCAGTAAGCAACATCATGATAAACAGAAGATAGATTGAAGTTGTCAAGGATTTCCTTTTACATGGATCCGCAATAAACACCCATGAGAGCAGCAGTCAAGAAATCAAAGGATGCATTGCTTTGGACAAATCTGCTGCAAAAGATCACTTTAAACACTTTAAGGACTAAGGTTCGTCTAACCCAAGCCATGGTGTTTTCAATTGCCTCATATGCATGTGAAAGTTTGACAATGAATAAGGAAGACCAAAGAAGAATTGATGCCTTTGAATTGTGGTGTTGTCAAAGAATATTGAATATACCATGGACTGCCAGAAGAAAGAACAAATCTATCCTGGAAGGAGTACAGCCAGAATTATCATTAGAAGCAAGAATAGCGAGACTTCATCTAACATACTTTGGACATATTATCAGGAGTGTTCAGGTCCTGGAGAAGGACATCATGCTTGATAAAGCAGAGGGTCAGCAAAAAAGAGGAAGACCTCAACAAGATGGATTGACACAGTGGCTGCAACTATGGGCTCAAGTATAACAAGGATTGTAAGGATGGCATAGGATTGGGCAGTGTTTTGTTCCATTGTGGGAATTGACTCAATGGTCCCAGCAACAAAAACAAAACATATAAAAAATGATCAGAAATTTTTACTGTAGCTTTCTGTCCAGATTTGGAAAACCGACAATTTTGACAAATTTAATAATTAAAAGAAATGAAACTCAACTATTTCCCAATGTTTTTAAATTAAAAAAAAAATTTTTTTTGAATATGTTGCTTTAATTTGCTCTATGTATTCCACACTCCATTTGAAGACAGTTATTTATTATTTTAAAGAAAAAAATCTGATTATAAAATTGTTTATTCTCTTGCTTTAGGGTTAATTGTTCAAAAGTTTCAATATATATTAGATGTTAGTTTTTAAGAACAGTATTAATCATAACTGGTAATGACCATGTTTAATAATTAATATACTAAATTATGCATTCCAGCATGTTTCTTCTTTATACATTTATTGGGCAAGTAATATTCACATTATTCTAACATATGTCTTCCTGGCTAAATTCATGAAACCCATTTCTAACTCATTTGGAAGATTTTGTGCAAGCGTTGACGCTGGCCAAATGGCGCTTAATTTATTTAAATGTTCTGTAGTACCAATTAATTTGTCTCACAGAGTAGAGACCATAGAATTTATTACAGATGCTTGGAAGACTTTCAAGTCACCAGCAAAACATTAAAGATACAACCAACATCTTGTTTACACTGTTAAAAAGGCTAATATGGATTGACATATAAGTTTATATTATTAAAAATTTGAGTTAAAAATATTTCATATAACAAGATTGGGTGAAAATATAATCTCAGTTCAAAAAGTTTAATGATGTGAAGTTGACAGTTATATTACCACATAACTTTTTCTTTTGATATCAACAAAGATAATCTCATATCAAAATTTCACAGTGAATCTCTAAAATACTAATAGATAGAAAAACAATTCCTATCATAGGGAGTCAACTTTGCTTAGTGGAAAAATAACTGAGTTTTTAGCTTAGCAAGATTTGGGTTCAAATCTTGGTTCCAATGTTTGGTACCTGAGAAGCTTAAAACAAGTTTCTTAAGGGCTCTAGGCTTCAGTTCTTCAGTTGCTAAATAAAAGAAAAATATCCATTTGTGTATATGTTAAAGATTACACATTGTATACACAAAGGCGTTTGACTATGTGGATCATAACAAAGTGTGGATAACATTGCAAACAACAGGAATTCCAGAACACTTAATTACTCTCATGAGAAATCTGTACATAGACCAGGAGGCTGTCGTTAAAACAGAACAAGGGGATACTGCCTGGTTTCATATCAGGAAAGGTATGTATCAGGGTTGTATCCTTTCACCATACTTATTGAATCTGTATGCTGAACAAATAGTCCAAGAATCTGGACTATAATGAGAAGTATGCAACTCCAGGATTTGAGGAAGACTTATTAACAACACAACAACATTTATTTTTTCTTCGATAGGAAAAAAAAAAAAATCCTGTAGAACTTAGATTGAATCTAATTATAATCAAGTGTCACCTTGCATTATATTGACCAGTGGGATGTCAACAGTTGGGATCACAGCAGAAGTTTAGAATTCCCTTGCATTCAGACTTGCTTTCTTATTCCTCTACATTGCTATGAAAACAGCCAGGGCTAGCTTGCTGCAGGATAAGTGAGAGCTGGAGCAGATTAGCCCCAGTTGACTGCCAGCCAACATACAGACATATGATCGAGCCCAGCCAAGAACAGAAGAGCCATCTAGCTGACCCACAGCTTTCCCCAGATATGTGAGCATAACTTAATTGTTCATGCCACTGATGTTTTGTGGCTGTTTGTTATGTAACATTATGATGGCAGTGCATACCTGTCTTAGTTATCTAGTGCTGCTACAACAGAAATACCACAAGTGGATGGTTTTAACAGAGAGAAATTTATTTCTTCACAGTAAAGTAGGCTAAAAGTCCAAATTCAGAGCACTGGCTCCAGGGGAAGGCTTTCTCTCTTTGTTGGCCTTCTCAGTTATCTTCCACCAGACTAGAAGCTTCTCCTTGCAGGGACCTCTGGTCCAAAGGATGCGCTCTGCTCCTGGCACTGATTTCTTGGTAGTATGAGGTCCCCCAACTCTCCGCTGGCTTCTCTCCTTTGTATCTCAAGAGATTGCCTCAAGATACAATCCAGTCTTATAAATTGAGCCCTGCCTCACTAACACAACTGACACCCATCCTACCTCATTAACATCATACAGGAAGGATTTATAACATGCAGGAAAATCACACAATACTGGGAATCGTGGCCCAGCCAAATTGATACCCCCATCTTTGGGGGGACATAATTCAACCCATGACAGTAACTGTTATAGCTAGTCTCAGGAATTAGATAGACTGATAGAGAGAAAGAGAAGTAGATACAGATATAGAGATTTTTGTTAAAAAAAAAAAAAGATGGTGTTGTAAGGTGCACAAACATCCCATAGTAAGCTATTGCATGCTTGCAGTTTTTACAAAAGCTTATAAAAGAAGTAGAATAATGTCAGATTTCAATTTATAGTTGCTTTGGTGGCGTAGTGGTTAAGTGCTACAGCTGCTAACCCAAGGGTCAGCAGTTCAAATCTGCCAAGTGCTCTTTGGAAACTCTACGGGGCAGTTCTACTCTGTCCTATAGGGTCACTATGAGTCAGAATCGACCCGACGGCACTGGGGATAAGCCTGGGAATGAATCCCCATTAGATGTACAAGGTAAATTATCTACACCTGGATTGTGTATAGTATTCTCCTCAGTGGATAAATAATCTCCCAGTAGTAAGTTGAGCCTTTCTGTAAGAGCTAAATAAATATTTTCAAAGGTTTAAGTCACATACAGTTAAGCTCCTAGACATGAAACTCATGAACGGGTATTGATGCCATAGGCATTTTTCCTTCACACAACTTTTGTAGTTTGTGTCCTTTTCTAAAAATAGCAACATATCAATCCATAAGTGTTCACGTTTTCTCATTACTTCAAATTCCTCTTTCCCACAAACTCCAAGTTCTGACCCTTGCAGGGTCTAGACAAAAATATTCAACTGCCAGCTAGACACATCCACTTGGAGGTCTGTCAGGCACCTCTAACTCAACATAGCCAAAGAGGAATCCACTGTTTTTCACTGAAAACTGACATTTGGATTTCCTGTCTCTGTGAATGGTTCAACCAATCATGAAGCTAAGTACTTGAGAGTCATACTTCATCCCTCCTTTTCTGTCAGCCTCCCTTCTCTGAGCCTTGTAATGACTAACATCGTCCACACAGTCCTGAAAAATTATTTATCACAGGTTAACTGGCAGAAGCCATGCAATTATTTTAAGCAATTCATATTGACCACTAAAAATGAACAAAAGTTATTCATCTTGTACAATAATCTGTTTGGGGTATTAACACACTCCCAAAGTAAAAAGAAAGAAAGAGAGGCTCTATTTTTTAAAAACCATGCCAAAGCAATCGCCTGCTTTAGTGTTGCTGCATTCATGGAAGGTTTTGAGAAGGGCCTTTAAGAGAACCCCAATAACGAAAGATTCGCCATCTTTTTCATCCAACAACTAATCGATCCCTTCGGAAATCAAGCTTTTCAATGTGAGGATTATGGGTTAAAAGGGGTTTAAAAGTTAAAACACACAAACAGTTACCGAGCATGAGTCTCTTGAAGAAATTGTTAATACCTGAATACTTACTCTATGCTGTTCAGTGGCCTGGTGCCTGAACTTAAACAGAACTTCAATAAAAGCCATACTGAAAAAATAAATGGAATGGAATCCTAGGAGCTCAGCAATTATGTTAGAAATGTTTATCTAAGGAGGGAAAAAAAACTAAACATCAATTTTTAAATCCTTTTTTATTATAAAATATAAAGAGACTGAAAGTTTATCTCTAAATTGCATTGGGCAAATGAAATGCATATGTGTTGAATATACACTGATTTTCTCAAATAATAAATCTGCCATGTGGCTTGTTCAGCTCTGCTCTTGGTGTGAAATCCTGAGCGCATAGTCTGTCTAGCCTCGAAGAATACAGTAAGCTAAGTGTATAAAGGTCTTGACAGTAGCATTTCTTCATTGAAGCAGGTGCTTCTCTGCTGCATACATGAAAGATTTGAACAACCAGCCAGCATAAGGGATTTTGGAGGTCCTTGAGAAATGATTTCAAAATGGCCTACATCCTGGGCTCCACTATAGAGTTCCCAAAGTCCACATCTTTTCCTGGATGTTTCCCGTATCACAGATACTAAAGCAAGTTCCAGGAGGCAACTCCAACACAGGTCAGAGCCACCCAAAGACAGGATGGGTTGTGTTGTGTTGTTGTTGTTGTTAGGCTCCGTCAAGTTGGTTCCGACACATAGCGACCCTATGTACAACGGAAGGAAACACTGTTCAGTCCTGCGCCATCCTCACAGCTGTTGTTGCGCTTCAGTCTGTTGTTGCAGCCACTGTGTCAATACATCTCATCTAGGGTCTTCATCTTTTTTACTGACCTTCTACGTTATCAAGCATGATATCCTTATCCAGGGACTAGTCCCTCTGATAACATGTCCAAAGTATGTGAGGTGAAGTCTTGTCATCCACTTCCAAGGAGCACTCCAGCTGTACTTCTAAGACAGACTTGTTTGTTCTTCTGGCAGTCCAGATATTCTTCGCCAACACCGTAATTTAAAGGCATCAATTCTTCTTCAGTCTTCCTCATTTATTGTCTAGCTTTCACATGCATATGAGGCAATTGAGGTTGTCTTGTAGGCCATGAAAAATGCCTCAGCAGTATTTAGTAAGAGACTGGACATTCACTTGGGCTATTATAGAGGGGAATTCTGCCATGGGTTTTGCCATGGGTAGGAGTATAGATCCATCTCCTCTAAAATTCCTTTTTTTTTTTTTTTTTGAGAATATTTTTCTAATGGAATTAACATAGTTGACTGATTCACTTTGGATTCATAATAAGGATCAACCAGGAGCACCCCAACTTATTGCAACTGCTGTGTGTGTGTGTTGAAGAGTTAGTTAATGACATTACTGGTATCTCATTATTGAGATATGTGGGGAAATCCAATTTTAGTCTATACACCAATAAAGAAGATGAAGTTAGCACACACCCGCCCCTGTTGTTTCATCATAAACAAATTACAGATGAATCAGAATCAAAATAGTCAAAATGTAGAGGGATCATACAAGCACATATAAATAGTAAAAGGAATTTCTTTTCCAATAATAAATTAACTCAGCATCAGGTAATTTTGCAGCAGATATCACAGGACTAAAGCTCTATATTCTGCATGTAAAGTGAAATGTGCATTCATAAATGCAGAGACTGAACATTTTTCTTAATGTGATAATGATCCTGATCAAAATAAAGAAGTCTTAAAACACAGTTTCAGAACAGAGTGGGAACACAAAGAAAATCATCTGCAAGCTCAGATGATACAGGAAGAAAAGAACCCAGGTGTCTTAGGCTAGGTTCTCTAAAGAAGGAAAACCAGTAAAGCATATAAACATATGTATAACAAAATCAAACCAAACCCAGTGCCGTCGAGTCAATTCCAACTCATAGCGATCCCACAGAACAGAGTAGAACTGCCCCATAGAGTTTCCAAGGAGTGCCTGGCAGATTTGAACTGCCAACCGTTTGGTTAGCAGCCATAGCACTTAACCACTATGCCTAGAGAGAGAGATTTACATCAAGGAAATGGCTTATGAGGTTGTAGATATTGGAACGTCCCAAGATGGTGGGTCGGGATAGAGGCTTCTCCTGATGCACATAGCCACAGGGGCTGGTGAAACTAAGGTCTGAAAGCAGGGCTGTTGCTCACAGGCTGTCAAGATTGATGAATCCCAAAGATCAGCAGGGAAGATGACAGGTAAGCTGCTAGCTCAAGTCCTAAGAACTGGAAGTCAGATAAAGAGGCCAGCTGCAGGATCCAGAGTGAGCAAAAGCCCACAAACCTTGCCAGAATATCCACTTATATTCAGTGCAGGTCACATGCCCAAAGAAACTCCCTTCCAACTGATTGTCTACTTACAGCAGATCCCATCATTGAGGTAATCACATAATATCAAATTTCATCATGGAGGTGATCACACCAACATACAACTAACAAACCAGAAAATCATAGCCCAGCCAACTTCACACACAACCTTAACCATCCACCCCTTGCCAATTTGTCACCTGTGTACATCTCAAACCATAATCTCTGAATAAAGGCAAGTATAAAGTCATACTTGCCCTTAACATGATACAACAAACACACATACACAGCAGAAATATTCATAACAGTTACAGTCCTCGTTTCTGATACTGGTCACCTGGAGGTAAGTGGTATTTGGAACTACCTTCTTTTACCACCCGTTCTGTATTTCTTTTGCCCTCAGCCAGCACCTCGGCTGGTTGTGGTTCTATGCCTAGCGGAGTGTCCCAAACCTTCATTCTTGGAGGGACTGGGCCATTAGGAGTCATATTGGAATTGGGTTGCTATAGTTTTCCGTTGATTTTAATCACAGAACATGATAGTACTAAGAGACGTCCTAAGGGATCTCCTGCATTCCACACATACTCTTCTTTACCTTCATTATGTAATATCAATCCAATTTTCTCTTGGCAGTCTGGATCAATCTCATCAGCCAGTATGATAACTCCCTTCCTTGCCTGTTGAACCAGAGGCATAAGGAGTCCAAAGTGGCCAGGTGGTATTCTTAGCTTCCAGTTCAATGGAATCAGTGATGTGTCTCCAGGTGGAAGCATTTCTGTCTTTGGAACGAGGACCTCTAGACCCACAGAGCATAAGGCTGCTGAGATAGGAAGCAAAAATCTTGCAGTTGGGTCACTAAGGGTAATAGTGACTGGTGCCACTCCCATTTCCACCCCTTGATTCCTGGACCCACGAATTCTGGCTATGGGAGAATCAGCACCATATATTGGATGTTGGTTTAGAGCATATACAGCTTCCTGGAGAACATTTCCCCAACCCTGCAAGGTATTGCCACCTAGCTGGTGCCGTAATTGTGTCTTTAGAAGACAATTCCATCCTTCTATCAAGCCAGCTGCTTCAGGATGGTGGGCAACATGGTAAGACCAGTGAATTCCCTGAGCATGGGCCCATTGCTATACTTCATTTGCTGTGAAATGAGTCCCTTGATCCAAGGTAATGCTGTGAGGGATACCATTACGGTGGATAAAGCATTCTGTAAGTCCACAGCTGGTAGTTGTGGTAGACGCATTGCATGTAGAGAAGGCAAATTCGTATCCAGAGTAACTACCTATTCCACTAAGAACAAAACACTGCCTTTTCCATGATCAAAGTGGTCCAATGTAATCAACTTGCCACCAGGTTGCTGGATGATCACCTCAAGGGATGGTGCCATATCAGGGGCTCAGTGTTAGTCTCTGCTACTGGGAGATTAGGCACTCGGCAGTGGCCATAGCCAAGTCAGCCTTGGTGAGTGGAAGTCCATGTTGCTGGGCCCATGCATAATCTCCATCCGTGCCATCATGGCCACTTTGTTTATGAGCCCATTGAGCAAATATGGGAGTATCTGGGGAAAGAGGATGACTGGTTTCCACAGAATGCATCATCCTACCCATTTGATTGTTAAAACCATCCTCTGCTGAGGTCACCCTTTGGTGAGCATTCACATGCGACACAAGTATCTTCACTTCTTTTTTTTTAGTTGTGCTTTAAGTGAAAGTATCTTCATTTATTTGGCCCATTCAGAGAGGTCTATCCACATACTTCTTCCCAATAAATGCTTGTCTCCAGTTTTCTAATCATGTTCCTTCCAAGTTCCTGACCATCAAGCCAAACCATTGGCCACAGCCCATGAATCAGTATACAGTTGCACATCTGGCCATTTCTCCTTCTAAACAAAATGAACAGTCAGATACACTGCTCCAAGTTCTGCCCATTGGGAGGTTTCAGTTCACCACTGTCCTTCAGGGAGGTCCCAGAAAGAGGCTGTAGTTCTCCCTCTGTCCCCTTTCGAGTGGCCCCTGCATATCTCACAGAACCATCTGTAAACTAGGCACAAGTTTTCTCTTCTTCAGTCAATTGATCATAAGGAACTCCCCATGAGGTCATAGGTGCAGACTGGGAGATGGAAGATAATGTGATAGGAGTGGAGACCATGGGAATTTGGGCCATTTCCTCATGCAACTTACTTGTGGCTTCTTGTATATACCACTTCCACTGTGCTGCTGTGCAGGTCTAAATTTATGACTCTGTGGGTCAGACGACACCAGTTCATGATGGGCAACTCAGGCCGCATGGTGACTTTGTGTCCCATGGTTAAGCTTTCTGTCTCTACTAAGGTCCAGTAACAAGCCAAAAGCTGTAGAGCTCTTATCTGCAGAGGATGGCTGAGCTTTGCTCCAAAATCCTATGGGTCTGCTCTGTGATTCACCAATTGGGACCTGCTAAAGACTCCAAACAGCATCTCTGTCTACCACTGACACTTCAAGTACTGCTGGATCAGCTGAATCACATGGCCCAAATGGCAGAACAGCTTGCACAGCATCCTGAATCTGATGCAGAGCCTTCTCTTGTTCTGGGCCCCACTAGAAATGAGCAGCTTTTCGAGTCACTTGATAAATAGGCCAAAGTAGCACACCCAAATGAGGAATATGTTGTCCCCAGAATCCAAAGAGGCCCACTAGGCGTTGTACCTCCTTTTCAGTTGTAGGAGGAGCCAGATGCAATAACTTATCCTTCACTTTAGAAGTAATATCTCGACATGCCCCACACTACTGGACCCCTAGAAATTTCACTGAGGTACAAGGTGCCCGAATCTTTGTGGGGTTAATTTCCCACTCTCTAGCATGCAAATGTTTTACTGGTAAGTCCAAGGTCATTGACACATCTTCCTTACTAGGTCCGATCAGCATAATGTCATCAATGTAATGGACCAGTGTGACATCTTGTGGAAGGGAAATTCAATCAGGTTCCTCTCAGACTAAATTACGACATAAAAAATTACAACATAGGGCTGGAGAATTGATGTAGCCCTGAGGAAGGCAACTGAAGGTATATTATTTGGCCTTGCCAGCTGAAGGCAAACTGCTTCTGATGGTCCTTCAAAACAGGTATGGAGAAAAAGGCATTAGCCAGATCAATAGTTACATACCAGGTACCAGGAGATGTATTAATTTGTTCAAGCAATGAAACTGCACCTAGAACAGCTGCTGCAATTGGAGTTACCACCTGGTTAAGTTTTCAGTAATCTACTGTCATTCTCTAAGATCCACCTGGATCATTTTTTGCACAGGCCAAATAGGTGAGTTGAGTGGGGATGTGGTGGGAATCACCACCCCTGTATGCTTCAAGTCCTTGATGGTGGCAGTAATCTCTGTAATCCCTCAGGAATGAGGTATTGCTTTTGGTTTACTATTTTCCTAGGTAGGGGCAGTTCTAATGGCTTCTCCTACCATAACAGCCTTTATTCCATTTGTCAGGGATCCAATGTGGTAGTTCTGTCAGCTGCTGAGTATATCTATTCCAATTATGCATTCTGGAGCTGGGGAATTCACTGCAGGATGGGTTTGGA
Organism: Loxodonta africana; assembly: GCF_030014295.1. Taxonomy (NCBI): domain Eukaryota; kingdom Metazoa; phylum Chordata; class Mammalia; order Proboscidea; family Elephantidae; genus Loxodonta; species Loxodonta africana. Next base: position 25,071,632 of record NC_087347.1, on the reverse strand, counting down.
GACCCACTGGACCTACTGTGAAGCGGACATGAACTAAAACTCCATTAATAACCTGACCTCCATACGTCCCCACTCTGACTGGTAGACCACAGTGACATTTGGGGTCTCCTCGAATTAGTGTGAGTTCAGAGCCAGTATCCAGTAATCCTTGAAAAGATTGATTATTTCCTTTTACCCAATGAATGGTCACTCTTGTAAAAGTCCGTAGATCCCTTTGGGGAAGACTTGGAGAAAGGTTAATAGAATAAGTTTTTGGCAGTGTATTGGATGGAGTCTTTCCTCAAGGGGAGCCAGCTACCCTTTCGTTCAAATGGTTGCAGGTCTTTAAATTCACTCAAGTCTGGGAATTGATATAGGGACCGTGACTCTCTATTCTGGTGATTCTAATTAGGCTGCTGCTCACCTGACCTAGAATTCATCCATTTGTACAGATCAAGTAAATACTTAGTAGATTTCCTACCTATTTCACTCCTAGGGACACCAGGACTAAGTAGCCAATGTCATAAGTTCATATCAGTTAGAATATTCTGATTACTGCTTTGACTCCACTGTCTGTGACTGTAACCACTCCCACCTTGTCTTTGCTGATTAAGTCAGCCACTTGGCCCCTACTACCACGGGGTCCAATCAGCTCCAATGTAGTCAGTTGTCTTAATTCAGTTAGGGCAGTTGCCACTGTCAAATCTGATTTACGTAAAATACCAATCACAGCAGTCTTCAATGATGCTGGCGCTCCCTTCACAAATTTGTTTCTCACAGTTGTAATAAAAGGTGTGTCCTCTGGGTACTCCATGTGTGGGTCTGTGGGTCTAATCTGACCAATCCATCTAGCATGCCAATTTCCCTAAGCCTTTGGATACTTTCTTATAGAGTATTCCAAGGCCGGTCTGGAACTTCAATTTGATTTAGTGTAGGCAAGCATGTAATCCATGCTTCAGCAACCCAACCAAATAAACTATTATATCCTTTCCTAACTTTTTGAGCTGAAACATTGAAAGAAGAATCTGTGTTTAGTGATGCCATACCAATAAATTCAGACTGATCCATCTTTATGTTCCTTGCACCATTATTCTATGCCCTTAATAGCCATTCCCACACATATTCCCCAGGTTTTTGTTTGTACATATTAGAAAAGTCAAGCAGTTCTTTTGGAGTTTAGCGTACCTCCTCCTGGCTCACACTTTGTACTTCATCTTCTGGGGTTCTATGGGTGGAACTTAAGTCTCCTTACAGGTCTAGAAGCCAAAATTGGCAGTGGGGAAGTGTTTTAAGAATATTCAGCATTGTCTTGTAAAGCATATGACTCAGGCAACGCACCAGGCAAGGCCTCTTTAGAGGCAGCTGGGCTAATCTCATTAGACGTCAGTGAAGAGGCTAATGGTATTAATGGGCAGGGTGGTTTAGCAGACAAACATGGAGTAATCTCTTCAGATGGGAGTGACAGGGCTGGTTTTGTTGATGGAAGTGATTCAATGGAATTTAGGGGCTTAATGTCTCTAGCTTCCTGATTATCTGCCCATATGTCCCCATCCCAAGTTTTAGGATCTCATTTCTTCCCAATCAATGCCCTCACTCTAATTCCAGACACCTCTCAACGTTGGCAGTTGAGTTGACATTGTAATTCAGCCACTCTTACAGTAAGACTCTGGGTTTGGTTTTTGGGAATATCAGGTCTGTTACTACAAGAAATGAGGCTTTCTTTCAAAGCACAAGAGGAAACTTTGAGGTCATTTGTGCAGCACTTAAGCTTTGACTCTGAAGCCCAGAGCTCATCTCTTTCTTTAACCAGTTTGTCTAGCAAAAGTAGGACCAACCAACAAGTTTTCTTATACTTCTTATTATGACAAAACTCTAGAAAAATATCACACATGTGTTCACCCAGAGGCTCACCTTTCACCAATACCTGATCTATTGGTGTTGATATTTTGCATATTTGAACTGCCACCTCACACCACGAATTAGCAGTGCCCTCTTTACTATTGGAAGCAGAGTCATCAACATCTTTAAAACTAACCAAACTGGAGAACTGTTTTAGAAAACTCATCCTTACAATTTTGTTTCTCTAGAACCAGTCTTAGTACCAAATGTCTTAGGCTGGGTTCTCTAGAGAAGGAAACCAGTAAAGCATGTAAATATATATATTGAGATGTATATCAAGGAAATGGCTCATGTGGTTGTAGATGCTGGAATGCACCAAGTTCATAGGTCAGGATAGAGGCTTCTCCTGATGCATGTAGCTGCAGGGACTAGCAAACCCAAGGTCATCAGGTGAGAGAGCAGGGCTCTTGCTCACAGGCTGCAAATATCAATGAATCCCAAGACTGGTATTTCTCAAGCTGAAAGAACTGAAGAAAAATTCAAGCCTCGAGTTGTAATATTGAAGGATTCTATGGGGAAAATATTAAACAACACAGGGAGCATCTAAAGAAGATGGAAAGAATATACAGAGTCACTATACCAAAAAGAATTGGTAGACGTTCAACCATTTCAGGAAGTATCATATGATCAGGAAGCAATGGTACTGAAGGAAGAAGTCCAAGCGGCAATGAAGGCATTGGTGAAAAACAAGGCTCTAGGAATTAATGGAATACAAATTGATATGTTTCAACAAATGGATGCAGCACTGGAGGTGCTCACTTGCCTATGCCAAGCAATTTGGAAGACAGCTACCTGGCCAACTGACTGGAAGAGGTCCGTATTCATGCCTATTCCCAAGAAACGTGATCCAGCTGAATGCAAAAATTTTCAAAAAAAAAAAAAAATCATTAACATCATAGGCAAGTAAAATTTTGCTGAAGATAATTCAAAAGGGGCTACAGCAGTATATTAACAGGGAACTGCCAGAAATTCAAGCCAGATTCAGAAGAGGTTGTAGAACGAGGGTTATCATTGCTTATGTCAGATGGATGCTGGCTGAAAGCAGAGAAAACCAGAAGGATGTTTATCCATGTTTTATTGACTATGCATAGGCATTTGACTGTCTGGATCATAACAAATCATGGATAACATTGCAAAGAATGGGAATTCCAGAGCACTTTACTGAGCTCATGAGGAACCTTTACGTAGATCAAGAGGCAGTCGTTCAGACAGAACAAGTCAGGAAAGGTGTGTGTCAGTGTTGTATCATTTCACCACACTTATTCAATCTGTATGCTGAGCAAATAATCCAAGAAGCTGGACTATATGAAGAAGAATGGGGCATCGGGATTGGAGGAAGACTCATTAACAACCTGTGTTACATGGATGGCACACTTTGCTTGGTGAAAGTGAAGAGGACTTGAAGCACTATCTGATGAAGTGCAAAGACCTCCACCTGCAGTATGGATTACACCTCAATATAAAGAAAACAAGTCCTTACGACTGGAACAATAAGCAACACCAGGATAAATGGAGAAGAGATTGAAGTTGTCACGGATTTCATTTTACTTGGATCCACAATTAACACCCATGGAAACAGCATTCAAGAATCAAATGATGGATTGCATTGAACAAATCTGCTGCAAAAGACCTCTTTAAAGTGTTAAAAAGCAAAGATGTCACCTTGAAGACTAAGGTGCGCCAGACCCAAGCCATGATATTTTAAATCACCTCATATGCATGCGAAAGCTGAACAATGAATAAAGAAGACTGAAGAATTGATGCCTTTGAATTATGGTGTTGGTGAAGAATATTGAATATACCATGGACTGCCAAAAGAACGAATAAATGTGTCCTGAAAGAAGAATAGCCAGAATGCTCCTTAGCAGCGAAGATGGCAAGACTATGTCTCACATACTGTGGACACCTTATCAGGAGGGATCAGTCCCTGGAGAAGGACACCATGCTTGGTACAGTAGAGGGTCAGTGAAAAAGAGGAAGACCCTTAACCAGAAAGACTGACACAGCGACTACATCAATGAGCTCAAGCATAACAACAACTGTGAAGATGGCACAAGACCAGACAGTGTTTCATTCTGTTGTACACAGGGTCGCTATAAGTCAGAGCTGACTTGATGGCACCTAACAACAACAATTATTATTGTCTTATTTTCATCACTAGGCCTTGGCCTCCTCCATTTCCTCTCCCGAAGTGGGTTATTGTTCCCCCATCTGCTTTTTCCCCAGATTTCTATAGGGAGGGTTAACTGATCTAAAGGAATCTCAGCAGTACAACCTAAAGGGTACCCAATATTCATGGCAGTCAGCCTTGTCTCAATATGGTGACACAGCCACCAATGGTCTGTGCCACCTGGTAAAAAGTACTAATGAGTGAAGCAGGAGAAAGTTAGAGAGACGAGTGCATGAGGAGTCAGAAGAAAGGGATCCATAATTGCTCAAGAAGATTGGAGGAGACTCTGATGTTAAGCATGAACATGACATCAGCCAGGGAGCTCTGGCAGACTCATGGCTCTGCAAGGGAAGGTGACCCTCAGGCACAGTGGGGAGTGGCCTGTACCTACAACACTGGGCTGAATGGTAATATTTTGCAAAATTTTTCTTAGGAACCCAGGTCTCTACTGATTCCTCTTGGGTCTCACTATGAAGTATTGTTTCTGAACAGTCTGGATGGAAGAGAAACAGCGACATTTTTAGAGAGGAAAAATAAACTCTCTGTACTGAAATCCAAATACTAGGGTAAATACTAGAATCCAGGGTCCTTTTAAAGTTGTTTCAAAGCTGCAGGAAAAAAACAGAATAAACGGAGAATAAGGATTTATGTTCTATAGTCATCCACACAGCAAGTTGACTGACTGGCAAGTAAAGCATAGTGTGATTATTATAATGTAGGTCACAGACAGTAAGTGTAAAGAATTTTCTGAATTAGAAAACTAAGCCTCTTATATTAAGTGAAGAACACTGAATATTCAATATGGTCTTTACCATCAAAACAGAGGTCTGTAAATGGAGGGTCCTGAAATAAGTGTGTGTGGGGTGGCACATGGTGGGTGGGGAGTTTCCACCTTGCATTGAATTCCAAGGAAACGTATATTTCGTGGTTACTTTTTAACCAACACCAACTCCTTTTCCCCTCATCTCCCCCAACTGAATTTTCCCCTGTGAACTCACTGTCAACCCTTGGCTTTAGTGACCTGGCAACACACATGACCAATACAGATGGGTACTGAATGACAGCCAACTCTAAGGGAAGCTTCCAAATGTGACCTATTAAAAAATCAAACTTGGATAAAGCACGAAACCGCCCCCCCCCTCCGCCTTAAAGAGAAACCCTTGGGGGGAAAAGAATGCGTATGTATATGTACACACATGCCATAAATGTATGACATTGGTTGTGAATGAATAGTAAAAATATTACTTACTTTACAATTTTAAGATTAAAAGACAGTGGGATTTGGTATTACACCCTTTCTTTTGTCAAGTCTATTCAGCTGGTGGATTCAAACTGCGGACTTTTTTTGGTTACCAGCTGAGCCCTTAACCACTACCGCACCAATCCCAACTGTCCATGATTTCTATCCTTCTCTATCACCCCAGGGTCATCCATTCTTCCTTGGATAGTTCTCTAATAGTTACCTCATTCTACAGCTTTCTTTCTCTAACACTGGATAGTTACAGGAAGCCTAGGTAACATGTAAGTAACTAAAGGGAACAGATCAGAAGCTAACCTCTCTAGGAAGTACTGTATTTTCATGTAAAGACTATGTGCCATCTATGTTTGGTTGCAAAAATGCCCTCTCCTGGCAAGGTATTTTTGTAAGCGCTGCTATGCCAATTATTTTTTTACATGTTGCTGTAAAAATTAGTATAGGGTGCTTACAAAAATACCTGGGTGGGGGGAGGCACAGTTGGCAAACAAATGTAGAAAGTGTGCATTATTTCAGTAAAAATACAGTAATCTCCTCCCCCTTTACTCTCTACTTTCAGTCATTGAGCACATACTATTCTCTCCCCACCCAGTTAGGTACAAAACTGAGCCATAAGATTCTCAGAAATCTTGACCTATTTCCCTCCCTTCTCCATTCCCATTCTCTACATGATTGGGCTCCTCACTACAAGCAGAGTCCACTATGTTTGTCCTGAGAGATGCTGTTGAGTTGAAGGGGCCCCCCTCCTATCTCTTATCCTCCCCAAATATTATTGTTCTGTTTTTTTAAATTCATTGTTAGTTGGTTTCTGCCCTCCAGGCAATGGATCAAAGAGTAAGCTATAGCCAAAGCACTCTGGGGCAGGAGACAGACAGACCTGAAGAGCTACAGTGTTCTCATCTAAGCCCAGCCCTGAAATGGAGGATGAGCGGTAGTGGAGAGAGGACCCTTCTTTCCCACTCTGGCTGTGACAGGCAAATGTAGTGAGCATCTACTCTGGCCAGTGAAGCTTTGATAAGACAAGCGAGGTCTGTATGCTACCCACATGGCGTCCGTAGTCAGTCACTCCTAACAAACTTTATTCTCACCTCCAAAAGGGAGGAGATGCAGAAGACAAGCCTGGGACCAAAAGTCGAAGGAATTACAGGGCTGGAACTTATTCATTCAATAAATATTAGTTGAGGAAGTCCTGAAGGGCCAATTTTTTCCATTTAAACACTATAAACCCACTTTCCAGGACCTATAAGACATTCAAGAGCTATGGGAATAATCGGGTCCAGAAAAAAATCCACTTCTTGGCTCTAGGAATGTTGTTGTTGTTGTTAGGTGGTATATAGTTGGTTCCAACTCATAGGAACCCTATGTACAACAGAACAAAACGCTGCCCGGTCCTGTGCCATCCTCACAATCGTTGTTGTGCTTGAGCTCATTGTTGCAACCACTGTGTCAATCCATCTTGTTGAGGGTCTTCCTTTTTCGCTGACCCTCTATTCTACCAAGCGTGATGTCCTTCTCCAGGGACTGATCCCTCCCGATAACAAGTCCAAAGTATGTGAGAAGAAATCACACCATCCTTGCTTCTAAAGGGCATCCTGGCTGTACTTCTTCCTATACAGATTTGTTTGTTCTTTTGACAGTCCATGGTGTATTCAATATTCTTTGCCAACACCTTCATTCGAATGCGTCAATTATTCTTCTTCTGTATTCCTTCTTCATTATTCAGCTTTCACATGTATACAAAGTGATTGAAAATACCACGGCTTGAGGGCCTTAGTCTGTACTCTAAAGAGGTCTTTTGTAGCAGATTCGCCCAATGCAATATACCTGGCTCTGGGATACTGAAGAAAAACTTCAAAAATCAATTATTAAATATTGTATCAATATCTTAAAACAGAATGTAATGTCAGCTAAGCTATTCAACTCATATAATTATATAAAAAGGTAATATCAGTAGAGCAAAACAAATAATTTCTTCTTTGTTATTGTTGTTAGTTGTCATCAAGGCGGCTCTGACCCATGGAAATGTTATGTGTAGCCAAATGAAGTGTTGTCCAGTCCTATGCCATCTTCATGATCATTAGTATATTTGATTCCATAATTTCTTCTTGTTTAATATTCCCAAAATAATAAAAGATAAAACCCTTTCAATTTTTTCCAGTAAAAATTATATTTAAAATGGAGGGCCAGTGTGTTATGAAAAAAGTTTGCTTTTTTAAGTTGTAGCTTTTCATATATTTCAAATTGATGTTCCAGGTTTTTAGTCATGTCCACTTCTTAATTTTCTCAAATATAGGAATGAAGTCATAGCCTCCCTTTTCTATATTCAGTATGTATGGAGTCTATGCCATTCGAAGTCTTGTTGTTGTCAAGTTATTCACTGATAAATAATTTCCACTTTACGTTTCTTGATCGTTTTGAAATATATATACATATAACCAGCATTGATAACTGTCATCATAAATATATTAGCTCTGAATGGTCCAATCTCCTCATTTTCCAGATGACAAAAGTGAGCCCCAAGTGACTAATTTGACCAAGATCACATAGCAAAACTATGATAGATACAGGCCTCCCAACTGGAGTTTCTCATTCCAGCTCCAGGGTTCCTTCCACCACTGCATGCCAACTTTAAACTAAAACATCCCCCCAGATGCTTTCACCTCGTTCACAGAATGAAAATTCTGGTGTTACATTTAAAAATATAGTTGGTTCATCTTATTAAGATGTAATAGTAATATTATCCTTACACTTAATTCTATCCAGGCACACAATTAGCTGTCCCAACCAGCCTGAATGAAAATTAGCCACGATAAAGTGAAGATAATGCCACTGTTTATTTGCAAACCCTTCTCGTTTTCAAATTCTAAGTTTTGAGTCATGCCAAACGAATTTGGATATGAATGCATTTAGCACTTCAGTTTGCAATTATTTGAAATTATAAAAGCAGATATTGAAATAAAAGTCCTTTTGGGGGTGAGTTTGATACAGTGTATTAATTTTAATTACACCATTCATGATCGTAATAAAGTTTTATTGTTCACGTCTGAATTTTCTTACACAGAAATTTATTCGTCCAAGAATTTCTATAGAGCCTATAACTGGAGTACTTAAGAGCTTTGAAAGGAGGGTGAGATTAGCACAATAATAGCTTTCTTCTCTCTATAAGAATATATTAATACAGATAAAATGAAAGTATAGTAGACCCAGATTTTTTTTTTCCCGTCTGGGCCTTAGGTAGGCTGGTTTCCACTTTGAGTCTTTAAAATCTTAAAACATTAAGTATGACTATCTTATTGAAAATACGTTCTATGGTTTTTTTTTTTTAAGTCTTACATTAGGGTCATTTCCTTCCATATTTAAATTTAAAGTATTTTTATTTCTTTTTATTTGTGCTACTTTAACCTTCTCAGTGACTTAAAAACAACACGAACATTTTTTAAGCTTTGAGTTTGTTGTCTTCTTTTATATGAATTTAATCAGAAATATCAAATTCCTATTCCTAGAAAATACATATTTTAAGGCTTTTTAAAATCATTTTAATTGTTAAAAGTCACTAAGCTCATTGTTGTCTTGAGTATACAAGAATAAATAGGAAAACTTCATTTTAGAAAAATCCTTATTTCCTATTCTACTGACATTTCAAATTCAAAGTCATCTAAGAACATTATTAGATAAAGCCTTTGGTATAATTTTTGACAGATGGAGATGAATAAAGGAAAACTGACTTTGGAACTCTTCCACTAACTAGTCATGAAAGAAATGTCATCTGCTTCTTCTTCATTTTTGTTCCATTCCTTAAAATTTGCCTCTAATTTGGATTAGATTATTAAATTCCCTCGATTAATCCTTATCCTAGCCTTCATTACCCCCAAACTATGTTCTTTAATTATTTAGAATGTCCAGGAAGTCCCCTTCTAGGGTTGCCAGCATGGCTTTATGAGCACAAACATGTGCCTGCAAAGGAGAAACTTTAGTTCCTTAATGAAGTAGGCAAGGATGTTTGGAGGATTAGTAAGCATCTTGGGAATTAGTAGAATGTTTTGTGTCTGATTGGTATGTTGGGGTGTAATGATAACCAGTTTTCTCATCTAAATGTCTATTGATTAATGATGGATCCTCTCTAAAGACAGAAACAAATCCATATACTTTTGTCTCTTCAGGGAACAAATAAATAATGATTTTTATTAAGTCATCTAGGCAGATCTCAAATTAATTTTTACCTCCTCTCCTTTCTCATTCCTTTCCCCTCACCCCTTTTTCTATGCTGTTTTATAGACTCGCATAAGTTATAGTGTAACCTTTTGGAACAAATGCCTTTTCTCTTTGATTCATTCTTCTTCTAAAGTCTGAATTCTCCCAGACCACACATGGCAGAGATTGGGAGTGTCTTGGCATGAGTAAGCTGCAGGGATTTCCAAACTCTGCTCTGCAGTGTCCTAGAATTTTCTCAGAGTGCTTTTTGGGGCCACAAGATGGTTGTTGTCATTGTTGTTGTTGGGTGCCATCCAGTTGGTTCCGACTCGTAGCGACCTTATGTACCACAGAACGAAACACTGCCCGGTCCTGCACCATGCTCACAATTGTTGTTATGCTTGGGCCCATTGTCGCAGCCACTGTGTCAATCCATCTCATTGAAGGTCTTCCTCTTTTCTGCTGACCCTGTACTTTACAAAGCATGATGTCCTTCTCTAGGGACTGAACTCTCCTGATAAATATGTAAGACACATCTCGCCATCCTTTCTTCTAAGTAGCATTCTGGTTGTACTTCTTCCAAGCCAGATTTGTTCATTTTTTTGGCAGGCCATAATATATTCAATATTCTTTGCCGGCACCACAATTCAAAGGCGTCAATCCTTCTTTGGTCTTCCTTATTCACTGCCCAGATTTTGAATGCATATGATGCCATTGAAAATACCATGGCTTGAGTCAGGCACACCTTAGCCTTCAAGGTGACATCTTTGCTTTTCAACGCTTTAAAGAGGTCCTTTGCAGCAGATTTGCCCAAAGCAATGTGCCTTGATTTCTTGACTGCTGCTTCCATGGGTGTTGATTGTGGATCCAAGTAAAATGAAATCCTTGACAATTTCAATCTTTTCTCCATTTACCATGATGCTGCTTATTGGTCCAGTTGTTAGGATTTTTGTTTTCTTCATGTTGAGGTGCAATCCATACTGAAGGCTGTGATCTTTGATCTTCATCAGTAAGTGCTTCAAGCCCTCTTCACTTTCAGCAAGCAAGGTTGCGTCACCTGTGTAATGCAGGTTGGTAATGAGTCTTCCTCTAATTCTGATGCCCATTCTCCTTCACATCATCCAGCTTCTCAGATTATTTGCTCAGCAGACAGACGGAATGAGTATGGTGAAAGCATACAACCCTGACACACACCTTCCCTGACTTTAAACCACACAATATGCCCTTGTTCTGTCCAGGCAACTGCCCTTTGATCTATGTACAGGTTCCTCATGAGCACAATTAAGTGTTCTGGACTTCTCATCCTTCGCAATGTTATCCATAGTTTGTTATGATCCACAGAGTCGAATGCCTTTGGAGAGTCAACAAAACACAGGTACACATCCTTCTGGTATTCACTACTTGCAGCTAGGATCCATCTGACATCAGCAATGATATCCCTGGTTACATGTCCCCTTCTGAGCCTGGCCTGAATTTCTGGCAGTTCCCTGTCAACATACTGCTGCAGCTGCTTTTGAATGATCTTCAGCAAAATTTTGCTTACATGCGATATTAATGACATTGTTGGATAATTCCACATTTGAGTGGATCACCTTTCTTAGGAATAGGAATAAATATGGATCTCTCAGTCGATTGGCCAGGTAGCTGTCTTCAAACTTTCTTGGCATAGATGAATGAGTGCTTCCAGTGCTGCATCTGTTTGTTGAAACATCTCATTTGATAGTCCATCAATTCCTGGAGCCTCGTTTTTCACCAATGCCTTCAGAGCAGATTGGACCTCTCTCTTCCTTCAGCACCATGGGTTCCTGATCATATGCCACCTCTTGAAATGGCTGAATATTGATCAATTCTTTTTGGTATAATGATTCTGTGGATCCCTCTATCTTCTTTTGATGCTTCCTGCATCGTTTAATATTTTCCTCATGGAATCCTTCACTATTGCAACTTGAGGCTTGAATTTTTTCTTCAATTCTTTCAGCTTGAGAAGTGCAGAGCGTGTTCTTCCATTTTGATTTTCTGTCTCCAGCTCTTTACACATGTCATCACAATACTTTACTTTGTTTTCTTGAGCTGTCCTTTGAAATCTTCCACTCAACTCTTTTACATCATCATTTCTTCCTTTTGCTTTAACTGCTCAGTGTTCAAGAGCAAGTTTCAGAATCTCTTCTGACATCCATTTTGGTCTTTTCTTTCTTCCCTGTCTTTTTAATGACCTCTTGCTTTCTTCACGTGTGATGTCCTTGATATCATTCCCCAAATTGTCTGGTCTTCAGTCATTAGTGTTTAACGCATCAAATCTGTTCTTGAGATGGTCTCTAAATTGAGTTGGGATATACTCAAGGTCATACTTTGGCTCTTGTGGACTTGTTATAATTTTCTTCAGTTTCAGCTTGAACTTGCATGTGAGCAATTGATGGTCTGTTCCACGGTTGGCCCCTGGCTTTGTTCTGACTGATCATATTGAGCTTTTCCATCATCTCTTTCCACAGATGTAGTAGATTTGATTCCTGTGTATTTCATTTGAGAAGGTCCATGGGTATAGTCGCCATTTATATTAGTGAAACTGTATTTGCAATGAAGTCTTTGGTCTTGCAAAATTCTATCGTGCAATACCTGGCACTGTTTCTATCATCAAGGCCATATTTTCCAACTCCTGATTCTTCTTTATTTCCGACTTTTGCATTCCAGTCACCAGTAATTATCAATGCATCCTGATTGCATGTTCGATCAATTTCAGACTGCAGAAGTTGGTAAAAATCTTAAATTTCTTCATCTTTAGCCTTGGTGGTTGGTGAGTAAATTTGAATAATAGTCGTATTAACTCGTCTTTATTGTAGGTGTGTGGATATTATCCTATCACTGACAGTGTTGTACTTCAAGATAGGTCTTGAAATGTTCTTTTTCGCAATGAATGCAATGTCATTCCTCTTCAAGTTGTCATTCCCGGCATAGTAGACCATATGATTATCTGATTCAAAATGGCCAATACCAGTCCATTTCAGCTTACTAATGCCTAGGATATGGATCTTTTTGTGTTCCATTTCATTTTGACTATTTCCATTTTTCCTAGCTTCATACTTCATACATTCTAGGTTCCAATTACTAATGGATATTTGCAGCTGTTTCTTCACATTCTGAATCGTGCCACATCAGCAAATTAAGGTCCCGAAAACTTGACTCCATCCATGTCATTAAGGTCAACTCTTCTTTGAGAAGGCAGCTCTTCCCCAGTCATCTTTGAGTGCCTTACTACCTGGGGGGCTCATCTTCCAGCACTATACCAGATAATGTTCCACTGCTATTCATTAGGTTTTCATTGGCTAATTCTTTTTAGAAGGAGACAGCCAGGTCCTTCTTCCTAGTCTGTCTTATTCTGGAAGCTCAGCTGAAGCTTGTCCACCATGGGTGACCCTACTGGTACCTGAATACTGGTGGCATACATTCCAGCATCACAGCAATACACAAGCCCCCACAGTATGACAAACTGACAGACACCTGGGGGACAAGATGGTAGAATGGGGATAAGGAGATAGAAATGTGTGTGTGTGTGTCTTGGGGGGTATCAACCACTCTTTCTTTCGTGAGTTTCTCTGTATTACCAATAAGTGTCCTTGTACTAATTTTTTAAACTAATGGTTCCATTTTTTAAATTAAAAAATAACAATAAAGTTTGGAAGTCACTGTTATAAGGGGGTAAAGGAACTGGTCAAAGGACTTTGAGAGATGGGTTAAAATTTCAGATCTAGTGCTAATTAGATTTGAGACCTTGGCTAAGTCACTTGATTTATTTTGCCTTGAGTGCACTCATCCACAAAGTAAGGGGCTAAAGAAAGTATCTTTAAGCTCTCTTCTAGTTCCAACATTATAAAATTATATGAGAAGTTCAGTGATTTGTCCTCTCAATATACTCATTTTATCAGACTGCAATTCTCTGAAGGTACATCTTCATTAAGGTGCCTCTCCAAACTACGACCAAGTGCCCTCCTTTGTTAAATTGTTGTCTTGATTTAATGATTTCAGAAGTCTTTCCAAGCTCCAAAATTCTAGGATTTAATAGACTCTATATACTATTATAAGCCTGCAGGGATAAAAATTATAAAATTATAGTATTCATGGCTTTTACTTGCCTTCCGCACACTAAAGGGAATTTTGATTTAACTCCCATTCCCTCTCCCTGACTCACCCTTCTAGAAGTTTCTTGAATTTTTTTTTTTCATTAAAAAATATGTGAAGGGGAACCTCAGGAGGCTGTTGGGTACAGACCAAAGGATTTTTCTACAAGCAGGTCACTGGGGCAAGATGAATGGAAATAGTTGTGGTGTGTGGGGCCAGCAATGGGAGAGGAACAACAAAGACATGTATGAAATATTTCTTGGATCTATATGGAAACATCTTGAATTATTCTGAAAGTATTTCATCGCAAGAACTATGCTTTTTGCACTGTGCTAAACTACAGGGTCACACTACAGGAGTCATATAGCTTTATAGGAAGAAAGGCCTGGTGTTCTCATTCCAAAAATCCAGTCAATGAAAATGCTATGGATCGCAATGGTCCGATCTCACTGTACATGGAGTCACCACGAGTCAGCGTCAACTCAACAGAACCTAACAACAAGATAGCTTTATGAGTGGCCTAGAAGACAGCACTGTTTAGTAAAATAAATATTATATTGGAGTCTGAACTGTAAAGCTAAATCTTTTGGGGGTTTCCAAAGCTCACAATGGTAGTCCTCTTTTTGCTACTCTGTGAACTGCTCCCAACTACCCAACGACAGGGTTGTGCCTGTCCAAGTTATCCTCTGTGTCCCTGTGGAACTAAGGCATTATTCTCTCTGTCTCCACCTTGTCTCCTGCTTCCCTGCTCATGCTTTCTCTCTACCCGCTACCTTCCCTCTCCATAATTCAACTCACTAACTCTCTGTATATCTAATTCACTCTTCTCTCTCTGCAAAACATCTTTTATTTGGTCTATTTGAATACAACTTTCTCAAAGCTCCTAAATTTATATATCTTTGGTTCCGGACAACAGCAAAGTTAACTGATCTGTTTTTGTCTCAATTCCAAAATTGTGGGAAAGATTGATGAGCCAAGCTACAGAAAAGTATCAACACCTGGCCCAATCAGCCTTGGCAGGCAGTAGATGTCTACAAGTGCCTCCTTAACTATGAAGCATCAAAAAATCTTAGGGGACTATTGTTGTTTTGTTCTTGTTAGGCACCCTCGAGTCACTTCCAACTCATAACGACTCCATGTATAACAGGAAAAAACACTGCCCGGTCCTATGTCATCCTCACAATCATTGCTATGTTTGAGCCCATTATTGCAGCCACTGTGTCGATTCATCTCATTGAGAGTATTCTTGTTTTTTGCTGATGACCTACTTTACCAACAATGATATCCTTCTACAGGGACAGTTCCCTCATGTAAACATGTATCAAGTACAAGACAAAAATTCTTGCAATCCTCGCTTCTAAGGAGCACTCTGGCTGTACTTCTTCCAAGGCAGGAATGTTTGTTCTTCTGGCAGGCCAAGGTATACTCAATATTCTTTGCCAACATCATAATTTAAATGGAACAATTCTTTTTTTTTTTTTTTAAATTTTTATTGTGCTTTAAGTGAAAGTTTACAAATCAGGTCAATTTCTCATACAAAAATTTATGTGCACCTTGATATATACCACTAGTTGCTCTCCCCCTAATGAGACAGCACACTCCTTTTCTCCATCCTCTATTTCCATGTCCATTCAGCTAGCTTCTGACCCCCTCTGCCTTCTCACCTCCCCTGAAGACAGGAGCTGCCCACATAGTCTCATGTGTCTTCTTGATCCAAGAAGCTCACTCCTCACCAGTATCATTTTCTATCTTATAGTCCAGTCCAATCCCTGTCTGAAGAGTTGGCTTTGGGAATGGTTCCTGTTTTGGTCTAACAGAAGGTCTGGGGACCATGACCTCTGGGGTCCTTCTAGTCTCAGTTAGATCATTAAGTCTGGTCTTTTTACGAGAATTTGAGGTCTGCATCCCACTGCTCCCTGCTGCTTCAGGGGTTCTCTGTTGTGCTCCTTGTCAGGGCAGTCATCAGCTGTAGCCAGGCACGGTGTAGTTCTTCTGGTCTCTGGCTGATGTAGTCCCTGATTTATGTGGCCCTTTCTGTCTCTTGGGCTCATAATCACCTTGTGTCCTTGGTGTTCTTCATTCTCCTTTGCTTCAGGTGAGTTGAGACCAATTGATGCATCTTAGATGGCTGCTTGCTAGCGTTCAAGATCCCAGACACCACTCTCCAAAGTGGGATGCAGAATGTTTTCTTAATAGATTTTATTATGCCAATTGACTTAGATGTCCCCTGAAACCATGGTCCCTAAGCCCCTGCCCCTGCTACTCTGGCCTTCGAAGCTTTCAGTTTATTCAGGAAACTGCTTTTGCTTTAGTCCAGTTGTGCTGACCTCTCCCGTATTGTGTGTTGTCTTTCCCTTTGCCTAAAATAGTTCTTGTCTACTATTTAGTTAGTGAATACCCCTTTCCCTCTCTCCCTCCCCACTCTCATAACCATCAAAGAATATTTCCTTCTCTGTTTAAACTATTTCTTGAGTTCTTATAATAGTGTTCTCATACAATATTTGTCCTTTTGCAACTGTCTAATTTCACTCAGCATAATGCTTTCCAGATTCCTCCATGTTATGAAATGTTTCACAGATTCATCATTGATCTTTATCTATGTGTAGTATTCCATTGTGTGAATATACCATAATTTATTTATCCATTCATCCACTGATGGGCACCTTGGTTGCTTCCATCTTTTTGCTATTGTAAACAGTGCTGCAATAAACATGGATGTGCATATATCTGTTCGTGTAAAGGCTCTTATGTCTCTAGGATATATTCCAAGGAGTGGGATTGCTGGATCATATGGTAGTTCTATTCCTAGCTTTTTAAGGAAGAGCCAAATCGATTTCCCAAAAGGATCAATTCTTCCAAGGTCTTCCTTATTTACCGTCTAGCTTTCACATGCATATGAAGCAATTGAAAATACCATGGCTTGGGTCAGGCCCACCTTAATTCTCAACTTGACATCTTTCCTTTTCAACACTCCAAAGAGGTCTTTTGCCGCAGATTTGCCCAATGTAATCCACAGTTTGATTTCTTGACTGCTGCTTCCATGAGTGTCGATTGTGGATCCCAGTAAAATGAAATCCTCGACAACTTCAATCTTTTCTCCCTTTATCATGATGTTGCTGATTGGCCCAGTTGTGACTATTTTTGTCTTCTTTATGTTGAGGTGTAATCCATACTAAAGGCTGTGGTGTTTGAACTTCATCAGTCAGTGCTTCACTTCCTCTTCACTTTCAGCGTGCAAAGTGTATCATCTGCATAACGAGGTTATTAATGAGCCTTCCTCCAATCCTGATGCCTGGTTCTTTTTCATATAGTCCAGCTTCTCGGATTATTTGCTCAGCATACAGATTGACTAAGTATGGTAAAAGGATACAACCCTGACACACACCTTTCTTGACTTTAAACCATGCAGTATCCCCTTGTTCTGTTCAAATGACTGCCTCTTGATCTATATACAGGTTCCTCACAACCACAATTAGGTGTTCTGAAATTCCCATTCTTTGCAATGTTATCCATAATTTATTATGATCCACACAGTTGAATGCTTGGCATAGTCAATAAAACACAGGTAAATATCTTTCTGGTATTCTATGGTTTTAACCAGGATCTATCTGACATAAGCAATAATAGTCCTGGTTCCACATCCTCTTCTGAATCCAGCTTGAATTTCTGACAGTTTCCTGTAGATATATTGCTGCAGCCACTTTTGAATGACCAGCAAAATTTTACTTCTGTGTGATAGTAATGATTTTGTTTTTTAATTTCCACTTTCGCTTGGATCACTTTTCTTTGGAATGGGCAAAATATGGATTTGTTCAATGTGTTGGCCAAGTAGCTGTCTTCCAAATTTCTTGACATGTAGGAGTGAGCACTTTCAACATTGTGTCCTTTTGTTGAAACGTCTCTACTGGTATTCTGTCAATTCCTGGAGTTTTCTTTTTCACCATTGCCTTCATTCCCGCTTTGATTTCTTCCTTCAGTAACATTGGTTCTTGATCACATGCTACCTCCTGAAATGGCTGAATGTCGACTATTTCATTTTTGTACAGTGACTCTGCGTATTCCTTCTATCTTTTTTGGATGCTTCCTATGTTGTTCAATATTTTCGCCCAGATAATCCTTAAGTATTGCAACTCGAGTCTTAAATATTTTTTTCAGTTCTTTCAGCTTGAGAAATGCTGAGTGTATTCTTCTCTTTAGCTTTTCTAATACTAGGTCTTTGCACATTTCATTGTAATACTTTGTGTCCTCTAGCCACCCTTTGAAATCTTCTGTTCAGCTCCTTTACTTCATTATTTCTTCCATTTGCATTAGTGGATTTAATTGTGTCCCCCCAAAATATGTGTCAACTTGGTTAGGGCATGATTCCCAGTACTGTGTGGTTGTCCTCCATTTTGTGATTGATGTAATTTTCCTATGTGTTGTAAATCGTAATCTCTGCCTGTGGTTATTAAGGGAAGATTAGATTATGTTAAAAAAGATTAGGGTGGGATGTAACACTCACACTCAGGTCACATCCTTCATCCAATACAAAGTGAGTTTCCTGGGGTGTGGTCTGCACCACCTTTTATCTTACAAGAGTAAAAGGAAAGGGAAGTGAGCAGAGAGTTAGGGACCTCTTACCACCAAGAAAGCAGTGTATCCTTTGGACCTGGGATTTCTGTGCAGCGAAGATCCTAGTCCAGGGCAAGATTGATGACGAGGACCTTCTTCCAGAGCCAACAGAGAGAGAAAGCTTTCCTCTTGATCTGACACCCTGAATTTGGACTTCTCGTGTACTAGCCTGTGAGAAAATAAATTTGTCTTTGCTAAAACCATCCACTTGTGGTATTTCTGTTGCAGCAGTCTGAGATAACTAAGACACTACTCTATGTTCAAGAGCAAGCTTCAGAGTCTCTTCTTTTTTTTTTTTTTTTTTACATCAAATACATTTATTTATTTATTTTAATTTTTATTGTGCTTTAAGTGAAAGTTTACAAATCAAGTTGGACTCTCATATAAAAAATTATATACACCTTGCTATATACTCCTAGTTGCTGTCCCTGTAATGAGACAGCACACTCCTTCTTTCCACTCTCTATTTTTGTGTCCATTCGGCCAGCTTCTGACCTCCTCTGCCCTTTCATCTCCCCTGCAGACAGGAGCTGCCCACATAGTCTCATGTGTCTACTTGATCCAAGAAGCTCACTCTTCACCAGTATCATTTTTTATCCCCTAGTCCAGTCTAATCCCTGTCTGAAGAGCTGGCTTTGGGAATGGTTCCTGTCTTGGGCTAACAGAAGGTCTGGGGACCATGACCTCTGGGGTCCTTCTAGTCTCAGACAGACCATTAAGTCTGGCCTTTTTACGAGAATTTGAGGTCTACATCCCACTGCTCTCCTGCTCCCTCAGGGGTTCTCTGTTGTGCTCCCTGTCAGGGAGGTCATCAGTTGCAGGCTTTCTGTCTCTTGGGCTCGTAATTACCTTGTGTCTTTGGTGTTCTTCATTCTCCTTTGCTTCAGGTGGATTGAGGCCAATTGATGCATCTTAGATGGGCACTTGCTAGTGGTTAAGACCCCAGACACCACTCTCCAAAGTGGGATGCAGAATGTTCTCTTAATAGATTTTATTATGCCAATTGACTTAGATCTCTCCTGAAACCATGGTCCCCAAACCCCTGCCCCTGCTACTCTGGTCTTCAAAGCTTTCAGTTTATTCAGGAAACTTCTTCACTTTTCATTTGGTCTAGTTATGCTTACCTCTTCTGTATTGCATGTTGTATTTCCCTTTACCTAAAATAGTTCTTGTTTACTATTTAACTAGTGAATACCCCTCTCCCTCGCTCCCTTCCCACTCTCATAACCATGAAAGAATATTTCCTTCTCTGTTTAAACTATTTCTCAAGTTCTTATACTAGTGTTCTCATACAATATTTGTTCTTGTACAACTGACTAATTTCACTCAACATAATGCTTTCCAGATTCCTCCACGTTATGAAATGTTTCATGGATTCATCACTGTTCTTTATCTATGTGTAATATTGTGTTGAATATACCATAATTTATTTATCCTTTCATCCATTGATGGGTACCTTGGTTGCTTCCATCTTTTTTCTAGTGTAAACAGTGCTGCAGTGAACATGGGTGTGCATATATCTGTTCGTATAAAGGCTCCTATTTCCCTAGGATATATTCCAAGGAGTGAGATTGCTAGATCGTATGGTAGTTCTATTCCTAGCTTTTTAAGGAAGCGCCAAATTGCTTTCCAAAGTGGTTGTTACATTTTACATTCCCACCAGCAGTGTATAAGTGTTCTGGTCTCTCCACAACCTCTCCAACATTTATTTTGTGTTTTTTGTATTAATGCCAGCTTTTGTTGGAGTGAGATGGAATCTCACTGTAGTTTTGATTTGCATTTCTCTAATAGCTAATGATCATGAGCATTTCCTCATGTATCTGTTAGGTACCTGAATGTCTTTTTTAGTGAAGTGTCTGTTCATATCCTTTGCCCATTTTTAATTGGGTTGTTTGTCTTTTCGTAGTTGAGCTTTCACAGTATCATGTATATTTTGGAGATCAGACACTGATTAGAGATGTCATAGCTAAAAACTTTTTCCCAGTCTGTAGGTAATCTTTTTACTGTTTTGGTGAAGTCTTTGGACAAGTATACGTGTTTGATTTTTAGGAGCTCCCAGTTATCTAGTTTCTCTTCTGGTGTTTGTGCATTGTTAGTAATGTTTTGTATACTGTTTATGCCATGTATTAGGGTTCCTAGCATTGTCCCTATTTTTTGTTCCAGGATCTTTATTGTTTTAGATTTTATATTTAGGTCTTTAGAATCTCTTCTGACATCCATTTTTGTCTTATCTTTCATTTTCTTGTCTTTTTCAAGACCTTATGCTTTCTTGATGTGTGATGTCCTTGATGTCATCCCACAACTTTTCTGGTCTTCAGTCATAGCGTTCAATGCATCGAATCTATTCTTGAGATAATTCCTAAATTCAGGTAGGATATACTCAAGGTCATACTTTGGCTTTTGTGAACTTGTTTTTAACTTTCCTCCACTTCAGCTTGAACCTTATATGAGCAGTTGATGCTCTATTCCTCAGCCAGCCCCTGGCTTTTATCTGGCTGATGATACCGAGTTTCTACATCATTTATTTCCACAGATGTAGTAGATTTGATTCTTATGTATAACTATCTGGCAAAGTTCACATGTAGAGTCATTTTTTGTGTTGTTGAGAAAAGGTTTTCCAATGAAGAAGTCATTGTTCTTACAGAATTCTATCATTCGATCTCTTGTGTCATTTCTGTAACCAAGGCCATATTTTCCATTTACCGATCCTCCTTGTTTCCAACTTTTGCATTCCAATCACCAGTAATTATCAATACATCTTGATTGTATGTTTGACCGATTTCAGACTGCTGTTGATAAACATCTTTAATTTCCTCATATTTGGTGTTAGTGTTTGGTCAGTAAATTTGAATAATAGCTCTATCAGCTGGTCTTCCTTGTAGGCATATGGATATTAACTTATCACTGACAGCATTGTACTTCAGGCTAGATCTTGAAATGCTCTCTTTGACAATGAATACAATGCCGATTCTCTTCGTTTTGTCATTGATGGCATAGTAGACCACATGGTATTCTTTTTTGAAATGGCCAATACCAGTCCATTTCAGCTCACTATTGCCTAGGATATTAATCTTCAAGGGCTCCATTTCATTTTTCACAGCTCCCAATTTTCCTAGATTCATACTTCCCACATTTTATTACTAATGAATGTTTTCAGGTGTTTCTTCTCATTTTGAATCATGCCACGTCAGCAAATGAAGGTCCTAAAAGCTTTACTCCAGCCAAATCATAAAGGTTGGGTCTACTTAAGGAGGCAGCTCTTCCCCAGTCACATTTTTAGTGCCTTCCAACCTGAGAGGCTCATCTTCCAGCACTATATCAGACAATATTCCACTGTCATTCATACATAAGTTTTCACTGGCCAATTTTTTCAGAAGTACATCCCCAGGTCCTTCTTCCCAGTCTGTCTTAGTCTGGAAACTCTGCTGAAACCTGCCCTTCATGGATGACCCTACTGGCATTTGGAATACTGGTGTCCTAGTTTCCAGCATCACAGCCAACACATAAGCCACCACACTCCAACTAACTGATTGAATTAATAAATTCTGTAAGTCTACGATATCTCAGATTCTATGATCCTGCGATCTTTCCACACACAGGTTGCAAATGTTATGTACTTACAAAATCCTCCAATTTGCCACATCATTGAGAATTACACGTAGCCCATTACCCCAGGAGCAAACGCACTTGCTCTAATAGGAGGAATCTGAGCACTGAACCACGCATTCTCTCATTGCTGCAGCCCAACTCTGCTGACACTGATTATGAGATATTATTCACCCCAGCCTTCTGTTTCTGAAAGTTAAAGCTCTCTAGAGGCCTTGAGATTCGTTGTTGCCTACCTTCCCCTCTGGTATCCTAAGTGTTCTCTGCCTGTCTCCAGGAGTTTTGTCGGTAACAATTTCAAGGAAGCATAGATAATTTCTGAGCACTCTATGAATGCTAAATAACAACTCCTCCCAAAGAGCTGACTCATGAATGTCACTGACACAGAGGTAATTATGGAATATTGTCTAGAAACAATGGCGTGTCACTTTATCTCACAAGAAACATTCGGTAGGCTTTGTCTTATTTAGTCGGTGACCTCCACTGACACGTGCTTCAAAACAAACCAAAAAATTGGACGTTCATTTGTGGCTCAGGCCACCCTAGAGAAGATGATCAAGTTCCCTCCCTGGGTCAATTCTTCCGGGGTGTTAACATCTGATTTCCATCTAATTGATCCCATCAGTTCTGCTCTGATTTGAACTGGTCACCAAGACAATGAAAACCCTGCATCGACCCTGCCACTGTCTGCTGTTTTTCAGTTGTCTAGACATAGTCATAAATAGCTGGATGACTGCCCACTATAAATTTTTAATGAGAGATTTTGAAATTAGAAAAGGAGGGAAACAATTGTAATTTATGGCCTGGAGTTCTTCAATACAGAGGAGCCCACCTGAAAAGCGTGCCCTGGGTTTCCTTCCATCAGCCTCCTCACCTCTCAGCTCTTGGTTACACAAGCCCAGAGCATTAGTCCCATATTTAAGGCCCACCCTGTGCACACACACACTCTTCCCATAAAATCTCCATGATACCTCCTCCCAAATCTTATTTTATGGAATGAGGGTTTTTAAATTATCCAGAAAGCATGATCTAAACAAAATGAAAATGATTTTTGAACTATCTGTTGCTCTGGTTAAGTAGTTCTTAAGCAGATTGGATCAATAATGTGGAAGTCTGCTTCTGCAGAGATTTACAATCTTGGAAGCCCTTTGGGGTCCCTATGAGTTGAAATCAACTCTAAGGCAGTGTTTTTTTTTTTAATATATTCTCTTAAGGGGCCCTGGTGGTGCAGTGGTTAAAGCATTTGGCCGCTAACTGAAAGGTTACTGTTCAAACCTACCAGCTGCTCTGCAGGAGAAAGATGTAGCAGTCTGCTTCCATAAAGATTACAGCCTTAGAAACACTATGGGGCAGTTCTACCCTGTCTTATACTGTCTGTATGATTTAGAATCGACTCGATGGAGGTGGGTTTGGTTTGATTCTGATTATATTCTATTAAAAAGTGCTTATTGAATTTTTTTATTGAATTAGGAGTCCCCGGGTGGTAAAATAGTTAGAATGCTAGGCTAATAACCAAATAGTGGTTCCAGTTCACCCAGAGGTGCCTTGGAAAAAAGGCCTGGGGATCTATTTCTGAAAAATCAATCACTGAAAACCCTACGGAGCACAGCTCTAATCTAACACCCATGGGGCCACCAGGAGTCAGAACCAACTTGGTGGCAATTGGTTTTTATTGTGCCTTCAAAAAGGATAAAAACACTGTAAATCTACGTGTATAATGTATATGTGCTTATGGAAGGTTACTTTCCTAAAACTGTACTAGAAGGCTTTGTTGTTGATGTTACTCAATATGGCTTTTATGTAAAGATCTCAGTGATAAAACCTTTTCTTCCCTAGTTCTACTGCTGAGCTATCTCACAGAGGCTGTAAAATTATACAACTCAACATGTTTACTTTTTGTCTTGCCTTTCAGAAATCTTATAACTAAAATTTATCGCCAGCAATAATAACCAACTTATTCTCAGTTCCTCAAAATTGTCCTTTAATTTAAAAGTTTATTTAATTATTTTTAACAAATTTTTCAGTTGCCATAGAGTTGATCCCAACTCATGGCAATCCCAAGTGTGTCAGAGTAGAACTGTGCTCCCTAGGGTCTCAGTGACTGATTTTTGGGGAGCAGATAACCGGGTCTTTCTTCTGAGGTACCTCTGGGTGTACTCAAACCTCCAAACTTTCTGTTAGCAGCTGAACATGTTTCCCATTTGTACCATCCAGGGATTTGTTTAGCTAATTTAACTAATTTCAGCTACTTCAAAAAAATTTTTTTTAAAACAGTAAGGATTCAAATGATACAAACAGAAAAAGAAAAAAGAAAAAAAAAACAAGCCAGGAAATAACAATTATCCTCAATAACAAGAGAAATTTCAGCTTTTTAGTAAAAAAAATATATATATATATAAACAGCTTTCAAAATCTACTCAATAGAGTGAATTATACGCTCATCTTGATGCAAGAATGATACTAGATGCTTTATTATTAGTAGGATGTCTTTTTATTCCCCCACATAACATGCACTGAGCATGTAACTATACACCAAAGACTCTATTAGATGGACATTGGGGGTACAAATCAAGCAAGACACAGCCCTTGGCTGCAAGAGACGGGCTATTCACAGCTTGGGAGACAGACATACAAATAATGATTACCAAGCAATGTGAAAATGCTGCGTTGGAAGCACACACACGATACAACGTTCCGTATCTGATTTTATTTTCAGGAGCTGAGCAGATGTGCAATCCCTATCTCCAACTCTCAATGATATCGTCAATCCTTCACTTTGTCACAAAATCAGTCTTCCTAAAAACTTGGCTTTTGTCGTTTAGCTGCCTTAATTAAGAAGTGTAGTGTCAACCATGCAATCCACAAGAAGAAATACACATGACCAATCTAAAAGTTTTAAAGAGTTCGACTTCACTAAACATAAAAAAATTCCAAATAAAAACTAGGTTTTTTTTTTTTTTTGCTACCAATTTTACAAAAAGGATATGACCGAGCATTCATTAATAAGGAACAAATTGTCAGTATAATTGCCAAAGCCTTAAGCATGGGAGTAACTTTCAATTCAACTGTTTTACTTCTGTTAGTTTACTCTAAAGAAATAGTTATAGATGAGATCTATATGGCCTAGATATACAGTATTATTTATAATAATGAAAATTATCTCACAAAGTATGGTACATCGAACGTAATGCCAATGAAAATGGTGCTGAAGAAGTATGTTTTTATTACCATAGAAAGATTTTCATGAAGTTACCGAATGTAAATGAAACAGTTTATAAAACAGAATCTCTGGTATAACTCAGGTGTGGGTTGTTGTTATTAGGCGCTATCACGTCAATTTTGACTCATAGACACCCCATGTGACAGAGTAGAACTGCCACATGGGGTTTTCTAGACTATAATCTTTGCAGAAATAGATTGCCAGATCTTTCTCCCATGGAGCTGCTGGGTGGGTTCCAACCACCAACCTTCCGGTTAGCAGCCAAGCTCTTAACAATTGTGCCACCAGGGCTCCTTAGTCTCCAGGTATGTCCCCCAAAGTATTTATTAATTACAAAGGGGAAGCCGGTAACTTTGTGAAGAAACCTAGCAGACATCACTCTAACCAAAAGACCAAGGTTATTATCACCAAGAATAAGACATATCAATATAAACTCCTTAAGATGACGCATTGAGAGGGATACAGTATCATTTCTGTAGTATTCTTAGCAAAAAAGTATAGCATCATTACAACATGAGACAACATCAGACAGAGCCCAAATTGAGGGACACCCTGTAAAATAACTGACCAGTACTCTTAAAAAGTTTCAAGGTCATGAAAGGCAAGGAAAGACTAAGGAACTGTTACTGCCCAGAAGAGACTAAGAAAAAATAACTTAAACCAAGGTGGGACCCTGAATAGAATCCTGGAAGAGAAAAAAACCATTAATGGGAAAACTGGTGAAATTCAAATAAGGTTCCGTTTAGTTAATAGTATTTTTTTTATAGTCCACTTTAAGTTCCTGGTTTTGATCATCGTGTTATGGTTAT
Source organism: Loxodonta africana (assembly GCF_030014295.1). NCBI lineage: Eukaryota > Metazoa > Chordata > Mammalia > Proboscidea > Elephantidae > Loxodonta > Loxodonta africana. The sequence continues at coordinate 25,045,779 of NC_087347.1, read as the reverse complement.
GTAAGATATTATCATACACATCCTTGGCTGGCGCAAGCAGTTTGTGCTTGACTACTAACCTAAAGTTTGACATTTCAAATCCACCCAGTGGCTCCTGGGAATCACTGTAAACATTACAGCCAAGAAAGCCCTATGGAGCAATTCTACTCCGTAATGCCATGAGTTTGAATAGACTCTGACAACTGGTTTGGTTCTTTTCTTTTTAAGATGTTAAGATTTGTGGATGCTGGGTAAGGGATATAAGGAACTCTGTTCTACTTTTTTGCAATTTTTCTGTGATTCTAGTTCATTCTAAAGAAATATAAATTTTTTAAAACTGCTTTCCACTAAGCAGTCCTTTGATTCAGCATCTTTCAATTCTAACATATTTATAAATTAGACACAAAGGCAATCATAAGACTATCCCAAAATGGCTCTCTTCCTAGTGCCTGATTCTTAGAAGAATTCCTTTTAAGTCAGGTTGATGATGCTAGACTGAGAAACTCAGTTGGTAGTTCACAAAGTCTTAACCACTGCAAGGAGAGTAGTTGGAACTGCAGCATTGAAAGCAAATAGGAAGACCCTTTCTCGTCACCCCTGTCATCTGCTTCCAACTCAGAAGCTCAAGGTATGTTCGAATCAGAAAGCTTGCCAGCCCTATCTCCACATGGGTGCTGTTTTCTAAGGCAGCAGAAACTTCCTTTAGTTTGGGCAGATGCCTCTGTTCTTCTCACTATCTGCCTGAATCATAGCAAGGCTTTGGCACAGTGAGAGCTCCAAGGACTGTGCTGGCACTGGGCTCCAGGAGGGCTCCAGAGCCAAACTGCACCTGTATGGTGACCATGCCCAGCTCACTGGAATTTCAGGGACTGAGCCCTCGGGGTCTGGGGACCAGAATGGTGGTCAGGAGCCTTCCTAATATGTAGGCAGTCAAGCCTCTATAGAGGATTTCAGCAACGAATGTCAGCGAGATGGCCAGATTCATGAAAGGAAAAGCTTGGCAAAGCCACTGATTTGTTTGTAAGCACCTGTGAGACACCTCTGAAGACTTTCAGAAATTACTGGAAAGTTCTGGAAAGTGTTAGTGGGACTGCATTGCAAATGTAAGTGACAGCCAGTGAAATATGGTTTGTGCCTGTGCGCCTGGCATATTACTGAGTACAGACTTAATAAATGCTGGCTGCTGTTCCTACTGGAAATGCTATGGGCGTAGCAGTTAAGAGCTAGGGCTGCTAACCAAAAGGTCAGCAGTTTGAATCCACCAGGCACTCACTGGAAGCTATACGGGGCAGTTCTACTCTGTCCTATAGGGTCGCTATGAGCCAGAATCGACTCGACAGCAATGAGTTTACGGTTCTTATTAAGGAGCCCTGGTGGTGCAGTGTTTAAGAGCTCAGCTGCTAACCAAAAGATCAGCTGTTCGAACCCACCAGCTGCTCTTCAGGAGAAAGTGGTGCCAGTCTGCTTCCCTAAAGATTACAGGCTTGGAAACCACATGGATCAGTTCTACTCTTGTCCGTTAGGGTTGCTCTGAGTTGGAATTAACTCGAAGGCAACGGGTTTGGTTTAGTTTTTTTATTGGTCTTGTTGTTCTCCATTTGCACCCTCTGGCTGCAGAAATCTGATCAGATGCTGGTTAAACTAAGTTTAAGTTAATAAGAACTTATTTCTAGGCGCTGTGAGAGCTTAGGAAACACTGGTGGCATAGTGGCAGTTCGAATCCACCAGGTGCTTCTTGGAAGCCCTATGGGGCAGTTCTACTCTGTCCTATAGGGTCGCTATGAGTCAGAATCAACTCCATGGCAATCAATGCATTTGTTTTTTTTTTGTTTGTTTTTGTGAGAGCTTAACGCATCAGTGGGACAGACATTATGGATTAGCATGTAAAATTTGCATAGCGTTTTAAGATAAAACACAAAACCTTAAATAACATCTAGCATGAGAGTAGCTGCTCCAGGTCACTCCAACAGACAAGTAGGATTAAGTATCCAATTTCCTCTGAATATGAGAGTCCTGCTCAAAAAAAAAAAAAATTTGAGAATTTAGCACAATATCACTCCAAGTTGTCTTCAGTAACAACATGTTATTTTTATAATCAAGCAAGGGTATGTAGTGAGTCCTAGAATATATTTAATAAGCTCCTGCTCTTTCATATCTAAATTGCTAGCAGAAAGCACCCAAATGCTCAACATGTAGAGCAGAGGCTGAATAAATGTCACCTCTTTCATCAAAAATTTCCACCTTTTAGTTCACCTATGATGCCCTTACTCTCCAGCCCCGTTTACTCAAAGCCTGGTCTGCAGACCACCAGCAGCAGCATCACAGAACTTACTATAAAGCCAGAATCTCAGGCACCACCTCCATTCTACTAAACCAAAACCTCCTTTTCAGCAAATCTCAGAGGATTCAAATGCACGTTGAAATTTGAGAAGCATCACTTATCTCATCCTCCTTCTCCCAAAGTTGAGGCTTCAGTAGATCGTTGGTTCTTAACGTGTGGTCCCTGGACCAGCAACGCCAGCATCGCCTAAGAACTTCAGAGCTACTGAATCAGCAACTCTAGAGGAAGGGCCAGAAATCTGTGTTTTAACAAGTCTGCCAGGTGATTTTCAAACTTTGCTTCTTGTCAAAAATCACCTAGAAAAGATTTTCAAAATTGAAATGCTCAGGCCTAGCCCCATACCTGTTAAAACCTAAACCCTTAGAACAGTGGTTCTCAGCTGCATGCAGGTTAGAATCACCTGGCAGAGCTTTTTAACTATGCAATGCCTGAGCCTTACCCTTCAGAGATTCTAACTATCAGATGGGATGCCCAAGCATGGGGACTAAAAAATGTATATGTATCCCCAGTACTACTTTGTTATTATCTGTGGGTAGACCACTTTCAAAATCTCAGTTAACCTACCTCCCTGACTGCATCCTCCTATATTTCCACCTCAGCTCTTCCAGTGAGCTCTAGCAATTCTTTTAGCCTTTTTGGACCTCACATCTGTTGATACCTCACCTACCATTGTTTTACTGCTGAGTAACTCCCGCACAAACACACACCCTATCCTCAATTTCTTCCCTGCCTAGTCAAGATTCCATGGACCATTATTATAAGCAATCTTTGGTATTCAGCCTCATTTTTTTTGACCGTCTATTTCTTCTTCTTCTCTACCTAGGTGTCTTAGAGTTCTCTAGAGAAATGGAATCAGAGAGAGAGAGAGAGATCGATTGACTGATTTTAAGGAATTGGCTCACATGATTGTGGGAGCTTGCAAGTCCAAAGTCTGTAGGTCAGGTGGCTGACTGAAGATTCCTGTAACCTTTTGCCCCCAAACCAGTAGGTCAAGTGGTGGAGAGGGAGAGAAATTCTGGAAAGAAGTCTATTTATAGTCTGGAGGCAGAATACTCCCTGGGGAAACCTCCCTTTTTGTTCTTAAGGCTGTCTACTGATTAGATGAGGCCCACCCTCATCATGGAGGGTGTGATGGTTAAGAAAGGTTGTGTGTCAGCTTGGCTGGGCCATGATTCTCAGTGTTTATATGTGATCACCCCAATGATGAGATCTCCTGTGAGTAGCCAATCAGTTAAAAGGGAGTTTTCTTGGGTGTGTGGCGTGCATCCAAATATAAGTGGATGTTCTGGTTTTTGCCTGTTTTGGATCCTGCAGCTGGCTCCTGTTCATCTGACCTCTGCTTCTTGGGACTTGAGCTAGCAGCTTATCTGCCAATATTTGGATTCGTTGATCTTCACAGCCTGCAAGCAAGAGCCCTGCTCTCCAACCTACCAATCTTCAGTTTGCCATTCCCTGTGGCTACATGAATCAGGAGAAGCCTCTATCTTGATCCACGGACTTGGGACGTTCCAGCCTCTACGATCCTGTGAGCCATTTTCTTGACGTAAATCTCTCTCTGTATGGATTTATATATTTACTGTTTTGCTTCTTGACAGAACCCAGCCTAAGACAGAGGGTAATCCACTTTACTTAAGGCCAACTGATTTAATCACATGTAACTACTTCATAGCAGCATCTAGACTAGGGTTTAACCAAACAACAGGCATCATAGCCTAGCCAGGTTTACACATAAAATTAAGCATGGTACTCGAAAAACCCTCATGCTGGCTAAACCCAACTCTTCTCAAATTCTACAACTGTGCTTGAAGAGCTAAATTTCTCTGGAGGAAAACACCAGCTATAGCAACTGGTGATGGGCCTCATATTGTATTTTGACAACAAATCTCCAGTGGGCCCTCAGCACTGCCAGGTGACCCTATGACACTCCACAGTGGATTCACTCCCTGGTATCCCATGTGGCCAGTTAGCACTTTTTTCCTTGCCCCTCACACCTCAAATGCCCCTTCTCCATTAGGCATTCTCAACTCATGACCTGGCTTCAAATTACACTGAGAAAATAGAAGCAACCAGAAGAGAATGTACTTCTTTGCTCATTACCAACCTTCCAAATGCCCTGCATTTGTACCCTCATTCTCTGCCTTTCTGCTTGTTATGGTGAATGAATCATCTGGGCCCCAGTCTCAGGCTAGTATTTCCACTTGTTCTCTGGATCCCTTCCTATTCTCCCACTCAAGGGCTTTGCTCTTGTAATTTTCTCCCTCCTCCACTGCTTTGTCAACTTTTCCTGCCCTACTGGATCGTTACCAACATGCTGTAATATTTTCATTAAAAACTCTTCTTTGATCCCATGTCTCGCTATAGCTCCTGCATCATTTCTCTGCTCTGCTATGAAAGAAAACTTGGAATAATTGTGTGTATAGCTTTCTGCGCTGCCTCAGCTCCCATTCTCTCTCAGATCACTCTTATGAAGCTTTGTCTCAACGCCCTCCCTGTCTTCCCCTCCACTGAAACTGGCAAGGGTGCCAATGACCCTTTTGTTGGCAAATCCAATGGTCAATTTTCAGTCTGTATTTTCCTTGACTTCTGAAGAGCATTTGGCAAATCTGGCCATCCTCTCCTTGAAACGTTTTCTTCTCTTGACTTCTGGTCAGCCAAATTCCTCTTGTTTTATTTTTTTAGTCCTCTGCCCTTTTTTTCTCAGCCTCATTTGCTGGCTTTTCCTGTCTTCAAACCTCTAAATCTTGGAGAGTCCCAGGCTTCGAGCCTCCTCGTATATCTTTTCTAGCTACACTTACTCTGTAAGTATTTCATCTAATGCCATGGAGTTAAATATCATCTATAATGCAACCTCCATGTTTTCAGCCTTTATACTCCCACAACGGCATCCATTTTCTACTCTTCCAAAGATTCAAACCTCTTTCCATGTCAGCTTTACAAGAGAATTCTCCAGGCCTGCCTCCTTATCTCCCCAAACCTAGAGCTTGTGTCTCTGAAACCTCCAATACTAACACATCACTTAGTTTTCTGACCTATCTCTTTGATGCCTGAGTTCCACACACTGAGTCTAGTCACAATCCTTTGAGGTGTAATTATTTCAATCTCTATTCTAATATAACTCTCAATCATAAGATCCATGTCTCGGGGAACAAAGAACAGGGCCTATAAAGAAATAGAAGCAAGGGAGGATAGAGAAGGTGGAAAATCCCTGTGAAGTTGAAAAGAGGAATCTGCTCAAATGATTTCTTGTTTTGGATTGAGTTCTATAATCAAATCAGATATATTGTCCTTATTTTCCAGTATATTCCTCCCCTTTACAACTTTTCATATCGTCTTGGCCCCACTAGGAAAAGTTCTTCTTTGGTACAGAATCCATGTTTTAAAAGCCATTGATGAAACACTGTTGCTGAGCTGTTTATTAATGGACTTAATGTGAACAGAGAAAAAAAGGTAAGGACGCTCATGTAACACATTTGATTCCTCCTTTTCATTACAGGGTGATGTAGGCAATCAGTACAGAGGAGAGTTAACTGAGATGTATTAAGGTGAATAGCAAATCATGTTTGGATTTCCTTGTATCATGTCAGCAGAGTCTATAATCGCTGATCTTTCCTAAAATGGGCAGCTATTATGAGTAACCACAAAGTCATAGGAATTTGATTTTCAGTGGCTAAAATGCAAAGAAAGCTTCAAGAAAAAGAATTATGTTATCCCATTTCCTTTCTTTGTTCCAAAATGGTGACATGTGAGAAATTAATCTGTTACGTTTGGTGTAATTTTATAAATATAAAGAATTCTATTAATCTTATTAAAAATAAGTTGACCGAAGATGTAGGGGGATTAGTTTTCTCAAAACTGAGCTGTGAGACAGCTAATAAATTGCACTGTCATTTCTTTATCCAGTCTATAATCCCTCATGTGCCAGGAATGCTCTCCTACTGAACAGGTGTTTGAATAATAGACTGGAATTTGCTTAAAAAATGTATGCCTGGAATGGCTTTTATGAGGGCCTTAAAGCTAAGACCAGCACTATGAGAACATCAAACTGCAAAGCTGCTGACCAAGAAGAGGCCCATCCTTAGATACAGGTGCAACAGGTGACAGCAGAGGTGATGGCAGGAGTGTTGAGACAGCTCTGCTGTGATCCAAGTTCCCTCACCTGGCCTGGTAAAGCCTCACCTTGACCAATAGGTTTCCATTTGGATTAATAAGTTCAAAATATCCCTAAGCCAGACAGAATGACTTGGTGTTGCAACATTTAAGCATTTGGCTGCTAACTTAAAGGCTGGCAGTTCTAATTCACCCAGCCACCCCAGGAGAGAAAAACCTGGCCATCTGCTTCCTATAGCCAAGAAAACCCTATAAGGCAGTTCTACTCTGTCACATGGGGTCACTCTGAGTTGAAACTGGCTCGATGGCACCCAACAACCACCAGAAGCCAGATAGAATACATGATGTTTATTCACGTGTGTGTGTTTGTGTCTATGGGCCTGTGTCTGTGCATCTGTGCGTGTGTGTACGTGTGTGCGCGTGTGTTTTTGTTTTGGGGTGTGTACGTGTGTGTGTCCTTTTTTCAGTGGTGGTTTTTTACTTTTAGGAAAGCAGGTGAAAACTTCAAGACCTTGAACACTGTGTATGTGTCTTTGTTTATATATTGCCTGTGTGTCTGTATGCTTGTGTGTCTGTGCGTGTCTGTGTATGTGTGTGTGTCTATGTCTATTTGTGTGTATATCTATGTGTGTGTTATTGTATGTGTCTATGTTTGTGTGTCTGTGTCTGTGTGTGTCTGTACATATGAGTATGTATATGTGTCTGTTCGTGTATCTGTGTATATGTGTGTATGTATATGTGTCTTATTGTCTGTGTATATGTGTTGATGTGTCTCTGTACCCGTGTTTTCAGCAGTCTCTTTTCTAGAAGCAGCTTTTGGTTTTAGGAAACCAGGTGAGGAGACTTTGATGACCTTGGCACTGTGATGTGGGAGAGGAAGGAAGAGAGGCTCTAAAGAGGACCATTTTTCAGAACATGGGGCTCTAGGAGCACGTGAAGGAGCTGTGCCCCAGATGGCTTCTCCACTCTACGATTTTGCTCACAATCAGCCTCGACAGCATATTTCAGGCTCTTTACATATTCATATCTGAAGTTCTTATTTATAATATGATTGACTCTGCTACCGAAGACAGGAAACACCAAATGAAATGAAAATATTCTAATCAGTGACTGGGTATAAATTCGGGAGGTTGCCTTAAGAGTGTTTACCTTTCATTGATGGGCACTTTATGAAAGAGTCCCTCCCTGACCACCCTACTAACACAGGCCCCTCACCCATTTCCCCACATCCTGCTTCATTATCACTATCTGATATTTGGGTATTTATCTGATTGTATTTTGTGAGTCTCTGCCCACCATAACGTGAGCTCCAGGGGGCAGCCTTGGTGCCAGGAGAGGCCTTGTTGGTACCCCCTGGGACATCAGAGTTACTCCAACTCCCCCGTTCCCAGCCTGATCCCCAGGTTCCCCAGCAAGGCCCAGAACCCTGCATCAGGATTAGAAGTCACAGCTGCAGAATGGTAAGTGGATACTCAAGGATCTACTGACCTTGGACTCTTACAGCAACTCCAGGGTGGTTATGTTCATGAACGCTCTTGGCACGGTATTTTTCTATTCTGGGTAATATTGCTCATGGGAACAGTCATCACCAAACGTCATTTCCTCACTGCGGAAGCAAACCACACTCTATACATACAAAGCAAATTCTCCAGCATTTCTCCATAGCCCAACTTGAAGCCATTAATTGTCCCACCAAACCTGAGGTAACAAGTGAGAGATTTTAAAACTAATCAAACAATACTTGCCATAGAGCATCCCTGCTACTCGGTAACGGGTGTTTCTACGGTTATGATTGATATACAGGGAAAATTTTTTCACTCAGTGGTCCTTGTATTTCCACTTCCAACTGTGTTGTATGCTATTGTTAGTATTTTGGCTCGTAATAGAAAACATATTGTAGAAATGCCAGCTGCCTTCTGTGTAAGACACTAAAGTTATTTTTTCTCCAAAGACTCCGTTCCTTTGTTCATGTGGATTAATTATTTTCGTGTTTATCAAAACAACAGGGAACAAGCAGAAAGGAGAAAAGAGCCCACATTGATTTTCTTCACAGGAGCTACAAAGACAAGCCTTTTGGCCCATGACTAAGGGAAAACTGGAACCTTAGCAGTACTCGGACCATGTGTTCTAGTATCAAAGAATGTTAGCACCAGAGCTGGGGCCTGTTGTTGTTCTTGGGTGCTGCCAAATCAGCTCTGACTCACAGCGACCCCACGTGACAGAGTAGAACTGCCCATAGGTTTTCTTGGCTGTAATCCTACTAGAAGCAGATTGCCAGATCTTTCTCCTGTAGAACCACTGGGTAGGTTTGAACTGTCAACCTTTTAGTTAATAGCTGAGCATTTCACCACTGCGTCACCAGGGATCTTTAGAGGTAAGGCCTAATTCCCACAAGTTACAGAGAAATAGAACGGTGAAATGACTGAAAACCAGTTATCATGAAATCAAATTCCATCCATGGCAACTCCATGTGCACTACAGTAGAACTGTGCTCCATGTGATTTTGAATGACTGATCTTTTTCCAAGCAGATTGCCAGGCCTTTCTTCTGAGGCACCTCGGGGTAGACTCAAACTTCCAACTTTCAATTAGCAGCTGAGTGTGTTAACCATTTGTACCCTCCAGGGACTCCAGTGAAATGACTAGCCTAAGTTTATTCAGCGAGTTAGAGGGAGCACCAAAATTAGAATCTAGGTTTCTTGTACATTACGCATCTTCGTATCGAAAGAATAGAGAAATGTGGCAGAGAAGAGAAACCCTTGGCGAGTAGGGAGGAAAAAGGGAACCAATTACATGGGAAGAGCTGCACGTCACAACAAATACTAGGTCGTCAGCCTGTGTGTGGCTGAGAGAAGATGGTGACCTCAGGTCACTGGTGGCCTGAGGACAGGTCAGCACACACTGGGCCAGGAAATCCAGCCGGCAGCCATCAGGAAGGCAGGTGGCATTGGTCATCACATAGCTTAGGGAATGTAGCTTAGGAAAACCGCAGAGCGACTTGACAGTGCAGTTTCCCCACTGATGTTTACAGCAATGTGTACTCTTCCTACTCTTGCTTTTCTGAATGTACAGACTGGCTGAAGGCCCCCTGTTCACTCCCGGCAATTCTGTTGTGTTTTTTAAAATTGAGATAACAAATCGGAAAGTCTTGAAGTATCTATGAAGGACTTTCACTACTTCTGAATTAATAGGTCTGAGAGAAGTCAAGTCAGTGTTCTCAGTCCTTTGCGCTTAGGAGATTAATGCAGGGACATGCACCAACGTGTGCAATGAGAATTCACCTTTTATTCTTACTCTCCACCTCACTGTGACTGCTTTTTGTCACTTCCTTGACCGGTTTGAATCAGGGCTTCGAGCCAGTTCGTTCCAGTTCGAACCCTTGCTGAGAATTTGCATTTCTAACAAGTTCCCAGAAGTTGTACAGAAGAGTCACCTGGGGCTCTTGTTAAAATGAAGATTCTGATTCAGTATATCTGGGGTGGAAATGCAAGTTCTCAGCAGAGGTTCGAACCGGTTCAAGGCCTGGTTGGAACTGGGCCTTCAGCATTAGCTTCTAGAGCCTAACCTGTCCCTCAAAAGAGGGTTGTTGTGAATCCAGGGGAGAGTAAAGGGAAAAGAAGGTCACGAAGTTGAAATGTAAGCTTCATTTGTATCACAATTTTTTTTTTTCCCCAGGACCTCCTCATTAACCTTCAAATGATCACAGACAAATAAAAGCTGTGTGCAAAGGTAGTGCTGACCTTACTCATGGCACACATAAGCAACTTAATAGAACACAGCTGCTAAGTATCAGTATCTGTAAAGACCAAAAAGACCTAACTATTTAAGTATGTGGAGGGTTGGCTATAACTGTGGTGTGTTGTTACGCTGGTATTGAGGAAGACGGCCGTTGCTTTTTCTTTCAGATTAATGTCTACTAATCCCCAGGCTATTTCGGTGTAATGCACTGGAGATTTTCAAGGATAAATAATTCCTAAAGACATTAACCTACCTTAACATCTCTGCTTGTGATAAAAATGGAGCAGCCTATGTCTTGACAACGACGGTCTTTTGTTTTAAGGCAGAGCCAAGTTATCCATTTCGATGTGGGTTTTAATTCTAACGGGAAAACCAGGCTAGCGGTTTAATTCAACATCAGGAATACAATAAAACTGGTTTGTTCTCTTTAAGTGGAAGAACAGTTCCTATTTATATCCGTGATTATTCTGGCTGGTTCACTTGATAGTTTTCAGGGTCAATGCAAAAGGCAAAGGGCAGGTTTGTGGAATTGGGAGTCTTCCTAATTAAAGATTAACTCAACCCATCACTCTATTCAAAGTGTAAGGGTTTTATACCCTTGACTTTTCTTCCCCAGATGTTTCTTTTAAGTCTGAATTCAGTGTTACTTTTGGGCTCTCTGACACCATGTACCAGGATAACAGAAATCCTACGAATACCAATAATCCCTTATAGCGGGTTAAGGAAGGACAAGAATTCTTTGCCACTCCTTCTAATAAGAAGTCCATCTTTCGTCCCTGGTCTAAGCTGGACTTGTGACTTGCTTTGACCTAGAGAATGAAGCACTGTCAATATGCTCCCTAGAAATACCCTTAGCCAGAACCGAGAGTTCTTTCACTACCCTTTCTTTCTTCTAACCATTTCACTAATTGTTCTCTTAAGTGTATAAACTGGGTCCCTTTTCTCCAGCTGCCAATAACATTTCCTGCCCATCCCTCAAACCTTCACCAACAGGACCCTGGAGGCCCTTCCAGAGTCCACCTGCCACCCAGTTCCAAAGCCAGTGTCACATGTTTTAGCTTTTGTGATGGCAGCACCATAACTCCAGGACCAAATTCAATTATTTATTGTCATGGAACAAACTACCGCTCCAAAATGGAGTCACTTAAAACAACAACCTTTTGTTATCTTTCCCAATCTGTGGGTTGACTGAATCCAGCTAAGTGGTTCTAGCCCTTCATGTGATCTCTTCTGTGCTCTTGGTTGGGCTGGAACCTCCAAGATGGCCCCCTCCTACAGCTGGCAAATAATGCTGGTTGTCAGCTGGGGCACCTACATGTAGCCTCTCCATAAGGCTTGACATTTTCACAGCCTGATGGCTGGGTTCCTAGAAGGAACATACCAAGAAAGAAAGTGGAAGCTTCCAACCCTCTTACAGGCAAGATCCAGGACTGGCACAGCATCCTTCCCACCATATTCCATTGGTTAAAGATTAATTAAGCAATCACAATTCCAGGGAAGGGAAAATAAAGTCTACTTCTTGACAGACAAATTATGGCCTCCTTTAATCTGCCTTACGGAGCTCTGGGAGCCCTGGTGGTGCAGTGGTTAAGAGCTTGGCTTCTAACTAAAAGGCCAGCAGTTTGAATCCACTAGCCCCTCCTTGGAAACCCTACAAGGCAGTTCTACTCTGTCCTATAGGGTCTCTATGAGTCAGAATCAACTCAACTGTAGTGATTTTGTTTTGTTTTTTGTTTTGGTTTATGGAACCCTGGGTGGTACAATCAGTTAAATGATCAACTACTAGCCAAAAGGTTGGTGGTTCAAACTCACCCTGAGGCACCTCAGAGGAAAGGCCTGCCAATCTTCTTTCAAAAAGTCAGTTAAAAAAACCATTGCCATTGAGTTGATTCTGACTCATAGTGACCCTATAGGACAAAGTAGAACTGTCCCATAGGGTCTCTAAGGCTGTAATCTTTACAGAAGCAGAAGGCCACATCTGTCTCCTGAAGAGCAGCTGGTGGGTTCAAACTCCAACCTTTCAGTTAGCAGCCCATCAACCAAGCATGTAACCACTGTGCCACCAGGGCTTCTTTTCCAGAGGTCACATGTTTTCCTTTCTTTCCATGCGTAGACTCATGTTCACAACAGCAATCCAGATACTTTCCCCCACATTCTTACACCATCTGGAAGCATCATTAGTCACTGTTTTTCTGAATATGAGTGGAGTAAAAAGTATGTGGAGTGTACACAGAACAAAACTGGCCATGACGATCATTGAAGCTAGATGGTGGGTACATGGGGATTTGTTAGTTTCTCTACTTTTGTATAAAGTACAAATTTTCCACAGTAAAAAGTAAGAGAGGAAGGTAAGTCAGGGACCGAACATACTCTGCAGTAGTGACCTTTCAGTCACTCCTAGCTTACTCACAATGCTCTTAGCTGCCTAATAACTTTTTAAGCAAGTTTTCAAACTCCCAGGATACACATCATATAGACATAGTCACAGGGAACCTAATTACCTGGTTTTGAAATATAGGAAGAGGACGCACTTCTTAAAGTATGCAATTGCCAAAACCTTAGGAGGCATAGCTGGGTAGTTATAGACAGAAACATTTGAAGTAATAGAAAGGTGCTTACTGAAGACTTCATTATAAGGACTGAACTATAATCCATTTTATACACAGAGACGTAGAATGCCCTTCACAGTACATATTAGTACACACTGGATCGGATATGTGTTATATATGCAACATGTTTAAGATTATTGCCTGGGATATTGTAGCCACCATGTGAACGTTCGCTTCCATCATTATCAGCAGCAGCAGTTGTAAGAACTGACCTGGCCGATAATGGCTAGTGTGACTCTATGGGGCCCTGAATATTTGGGGATGCAGGAGTGAAACAGCAGAGGACACAGAACAAGGATAGAGACTAAAGGAGATAACCTCAAACCAGGATATATATGGCCCTAGAAATTTCACCCAAGTCACAGGGACAAAGTCTTGGTAGGTGATCCCAGATTCCACTTCTATGTTACCTGTTTGCCAGTTGTATGTTTAGCTCATAAAGCTTACAGAGCCAACAGAAGATGTAATCACTGCCAAATTGAGGGCCGCTGACCTGCATCTCCAGGGAGCCACATCCTTAGGCCTCTTGCGGAGTGAAGTTGCTAGCGCCCTTGGATATTTTTCTATTTTGACTATATCATCCCACTTGGTGAGTTGATGACAAACCGTAGCCCAGTAAATTGAAGTTATTTTCTCTTACTTGTTTATTATTTTTCTTGCCTGTTAGAATACGAGATCCATGAGGGCAGGCCAATATTTGTCTTGTTTTTCATTATATCCCCAATGTCTAGAAGACTTCTTGATATGTAGTGAGTACTCACTAAATGCTTGCTGAATGGCTATGTATATGATGAATGACTAACAGTTTACTAACATGCGAGTTCAAGAAACTCTTGGGTGACCTTAAGTATAGGTATCCAACTGGATGTATAAAATCAGAATTTACTCACCATCTTGGTTTCCCAAGTTAATAGTCAATATCTCTTACAAAATGTTACCTGAATAGGGGCCATTCTGTTTGGCTTCACTTTACCTTACAAATAATGAAACGGAGTTTCATCAGGCTAATTGTTTTTAATCTACTCTGGAATGAGATTCACTTCTTTTTCAAGAAAATGGAAATTTATTTTAATGAAACTCTAATGAAAAGCATTTTGATCTCAAAATTAGCAAAGGTTTCCCATCAGTTAATATTTAGTAACCAAAACCATGTCATGAAAGATATATTTTCTAAATCTCTTCTAATTATATTTCTTCTAATTATATTCCAACAACTAAATATTAATTGGTCTTTGAAGTGAGTAAATGATCAATTTCAGTCTAAAGTGGGATACAGGTAGGAGTACAGTTTGACAAACTTAATGAAAAACCCAAAGCATGACATAGTCTTTGAAAACATGCTGACACTAATGTTTTATATAATATGGTTGCTAGTATTACTTTAAGAAGCCCTAGATGCACAGTGGTTAAAGCACTTGACTGCCAACTGAAAGGTCGGCAGTTTGAAACCACCAGCGGCTCCTGGAGAGAAAGATGTGGCAGTCTGTCTCTGTAGAGATTTACAGCCTTAGAAACCCTACAGGGTCACTCTGAGTCAGAATCAGTTCAATGGCAGTGGGTGGCTGGGTGGGTGGGGGTATTACTTTAATCTGCCCGTAGCTGTTAATACTAATAGTATATTTTCACTGTGCTTTATAGTTTGAAAAATACTTTAATATAGTCATTGCCCTTTTGATCTTCACAATAACTCCACACCTTAGGTATTATTGCATTTGTTCCAGCAACAGCACCCCTAAGGTATTATTGTTTCTGTTCTTTAGATGAAAAAGTACGGGTTGGGGATCTTGAGTGACTTGCCCTGGGTCATCAAGCTATTTGCATTTTGACATATTTAAATATAAGAGGTTTTAAAGCATCTTAATTACATTTAAAACACATTTTTAAAGCATTGAATTTGTGTTTGCTATCAGTCCCTCTATGTTTTAAGAAAGACAAAGAAGATTCCAATCATATAGGAGGTGACGGCCATTTGGAGGGGAATGCCACTTGGACTAAACAGGGTTAAACACATCTTACTGCTTGGGCTCTATAGAAGAGTGAAGACCTCCTATGATTCAATTTTCTCCTTCCTGAACAAGTTTTTAATCATTCCACCCTTCTAGAATTCACATCTGTTCATGACATAATGCTGTGGGTCAGCCTGGGTTCTGTCAAAATGAAGCCAGTATTACCAAATCCCAAATTACAGTATGTTTTACTAACCAGTTTTATAGACTAGACATTTCACTCAGGCAGAAAGGAATTCCCCCTGCTCTTGAGGGGTAGCAGAGCCTCTAGAGCAGGCTACTGGTTCTGCCTGGCTCTGTCCTGCCCGCTGCCTCAGGGACCCCAAAAGGAACAAGGAAAATCAGGAGAGAGATGAAATTAGGAAACCAGCCTTCTTGATTATAACTTGCCTTTATTTATGAGGAGAAACCAGTGGGCGCCCTGATCGTTTACTGTGCTGTAGCAAAGAGTTCAACTGAAAACTTTTTAAAAACAGAGAACTCAAGTCCTGACATCATAAGAACATGAGAACATAGTTTCAGCTCCCTCAAAGACAGGAGGTCACATTTCTGGTTTTTTTTTTTTTTTTTAATAAGGCTGTTGGTTCATAAAATTCTACAGAATTAATATGTTTCGTACAGCTTAATTTATCCTTTTTCTATGGCTTTACTTAACAAAAATAACATCAAAATATGCTATCTAATATCTTTGGTAAATCCCTCAGCTTAGTTTCCATTCTAGAAAAAACAGAAAATCAATAAACGAAGCAGTCGGAAATTAGATGGAGCTGTAAGACGGGTAACATGATTCCCAAATGAAGGGCATGTGTATTCATGCCTTAAAAAATTGCCAGTTGCGTTTTTTACTGAACTTCTGTTTGTGTATATGTAACAAGAATCCTGGAATTATGGAGTAAGATCTCTATCTGCTATATTTTCCCCACTCATTCATCTATTTTTTGATATCCCCAATGAATAGTTTGCGTGACCAGGATATGTAGGCACTATTCTAGGCACAGAAGATGCAGCAGAGAACAAGAAAGAAAAATTCCCTACCTTCTTGCAGGTACTGTGGTGGTTGGCATGTCGCTAATGATGCTAGAATCTATGACACAGGTATTTCAAATACTGGCAGGGTCATCTACAGTGGACAGGCTTCAGTGGCACTTCTAGTCTAAGAGAGACTAGGCAGAAAAGCTTGGTGATCTACTCCCAAAAAGTAGCCAATGAAAATGTTATGGATCACAACAGAGCATAATATGACTCACTTGCTTTAGACATGGCATCAAAAGGAATCAATTGCTAGAGGAGGACATCATGTTTGATGAACTAGAGACCGAATGTGAGCAAGCGTGAGCCTCAGTTAAATAGATGGGCACAGTGGCTGTAAGGACAGACCTGAACATGTTGGTGATTGTGAGGACGACACAGAACAGGGCAATATTTGGTTATGTAGTACATAAAGTCACCATGAGTTGGAGTCAACTCAGTGGCATCTCTCTCTCTCTCTCTCTCTCTCTATCTATCTATCTATCTATCTATCTATCATCTATCTATCATCTATCTATCATCTATCTATCAATCACCTATCTATCATCTATCTATCTATCATCTGTCTATCTATCATCTATCTAACTATCTCTCATCTATCTATCTCTCATCTATCCATCATCTATCTATCTATTATCTGCCCGCCCACCGGCCCGCATGCCTGCCTATCTAGTCTATCTATCTATCACTTAAGAGTTTAGAAAATGACTAGGGTTGGGACCTCTTTTAGATTTGGTTAGGAAATTTTGTATGAGCAGATGATATTTGAGCACAGAATGAAGTTTGTGGATCCATTTGCTAGAGAACCCTGCAGAACTTCATGGATAGGTCTGACATCCCACCCCACTCTCCAGGGCTGGATTTTTTAATCACCACGACCTCCGTGGGTACCTATCCTGGAAGAAAGACTTCATGGTGAGACAAGAAACTCAGTGTGCAAAGACTCAGATCAATAGCTGGGATGTGACTGTTGAGTTCAGCATGAGGTACTCACGTCACACACTGTCCTCTAGCTCAGCTGCCCAGGGACCCATTTATGTCGGGGCACTTGGGAGATGACACAGAAAAAGCACTGTAATATCCATGAATCTAAAAATCACTTTGTCACATCCACGACCAGTAGAAGAAAACAACACTTGTGCAGGAGAAAGACATTTTATTTCACTTTGTTTTGGTGTATGAAGTTAATGTATGGAATTAACTTCAGAAACATCAAAGAACATCCTCAGAGTACCACGGTTATGGAGACACATTGGCCTCTCCGATAAGTCTCCATCCTTCTATTAATAGGACCCTATTTCCTCTAGGGAACCCATTCAACGTGGTCAGGTGGAGCTAAACCCACTCCTGGTCACAGCAGAAATTATTTGGCCCAGCCAGGGTCTACAACTGTCAAATACAGTAACGGGTGAGAGACAGGCATGTGATACAAACTAGTCTCAGAATCATCAGCAGAATATTTCTGTAGAGGCTATTAGAGAAGTCTAACAATTCATGACAGTTACATCAGAGAAAGAGACAGAGCCCTGAACCCTGAAGACATTTGTAAATGCCTGGATCCAGCTATGTCTGAAGGCATATCTTCAATATAACTCAAATGTGTTAAGCAAAACCAGGTATATAAATCAATAATTTCCTGGTTTTGCTTAAACATGTGTGAGTTGGGTTACTGTCATGAGCAATTGAAAAAGACCTACAAAATGAGAACCAGGGACCCACAGGGAAAAGGTGAGTAATGACAAGGAATATACCAGGGGCATTCACTGCTGGCCAAAGTCAACAAAATGGGCCATCTTGGAGTAAATGCCAAAAGGAACAAGAAAGAGAGCCATGGTCTTCCACAGTCACATGGGAAATACTCCAGGAGTGTCATAAAATGGAAGGAAACAGTGGTGAGAGGCATTCCAGGTGTTTTGCTGAAGGACCTACCCCAGAGAGCTGCTATGGTTTTACTGTCTCTACTAGATTGTACCTTTCAGATTGGTGTGACTTAAACAACTAAGAATTAACATTGTTCCTTAAAAACACTGTGATGAATAACATTTCCAGAGAGGGCCAGCAGGAAGCCTTTTCTGTTTGTTTTTGTTTTATTTTGGGAAAATGCATATAATATAAAATTTACCATTTTAATCTCTTTCAAGTGTATATGTCAGTGGCATTAATTACGATCTCAATGTTGCACAACCACCACCAGTGTCTTTTTCCAAAAATTTTCATCACCTCAAATAGAAATTTGGTACCTATCAAACAAAACTCTTTTCTTCCCTCCTCCCAGCTCCTGGTAACCTCAAATTTACTTTCTGTCTCTATGAATTTGACTATTTTGCATATAAGAATCGTATAGATTTGTCATTTTTGTGTCTGGCTTATTTTACTTAGCATAATATTTTCAAGATGCATCTATATTGTGGCATGTATCAGAACTTCATTCCTTTTTATGGCTGAATAATATCCCATTGAAGGAATATACAATATATTTTGTCTACCTATTCATTTTATTTTTCTCTTTTATTCATATGTTGATGGACACTTGGGTTGTTTCTACCTTTTGGCTATTTGGAGTAACACTACTATGAACATTGGTATACAAGTATCTATTTGAGTCCCTGCTTTCAATTCCTTTGGATATATACCTAGGAGTGGAATTGCTGGGTCATATGGTAGCTCTATGTTTCAATTTTTAGGACTCTCCGAACTATTTTTTCACAGCAGCTGCATCATTTTGCATCCCCATCAGCAATGTACAAAGATTCCAATTTTCCCTCATCCTCACCAACATTCATTATTTTGGGTAATAGTTTCCTACCGGGCGTGAAATGGTATCTTGTGTGGTCGGCAGCAAGTCTTGGGCCATGACTTTAATTTAACACTCATATAATGAGTGCCAGTTTTGTGCTAGGTCTATGTGAGGTAGGTCCTGGAAGGACAACACTCAGGCTAGGAGGCTGTTGCTTTCCTTTAAAGTTTACTGAAATGGCTGCTAGTATATCATACTCTATGTCCCTCCCCAAAACCCTGGTGGGGTAGTGGTTAAGAGCTACAGCTGCTAACCAAAAGGTCGGTGGTTCAAATCCACCAGGTGCTCCTTGGAAACCCTATGGGGCAGTTCTACTCTGTACTCTAGGGTCACCATGAGTTGTAATCAACTCAAGGCTAATGGGTTTGGTTTTGGGTTTTGGCTCTCCCACCAAACTATACAGGTGAAATCTGGGTAGGGAAATGTTGCTTTTGAGGAAATATAACGACAAAAACATTAAATTCTTCCTGCAGAATGCATATGAAAGCAATGAGGCAGCTTTGATTAATTTTGGCTGACTTGTGTACCTGTGTTTCGTGGGATATTTTAAGCATGGGCTGGAGGCACCAGCTGTTTATCCTCCTTCCTCTAGAGGTTTCCCTGTTTCACTTCCCATCACCAGCAACATGGGCTCCCAAAACACCAGTGCAGGTTGGGCCTGTGAATCCTTGCCCCCTCTCTTTCCCCTGCAAGATGGCTGTCTTTCTTTGATGGAGAAATTGCCCTCTTCCTAAAATGGCTTGTGTTGAAAGAATTTCGCTCATCACAAGAACAGTGAGTTACAGTACACCTGCTTTATATGATGGTAAACAAATTGCTTAATAAAGAATGTTGTTATCTGCCATTAAGTCAGCCCCTGACTCATGGTGACCCTCTGCACAACAGAATAAAACGCTGCCCCAACATGCACAATTCCCACGATGATTGTGGATCGAAACATTGCGATCCACAGGGTTTTTGTTGACTGATTTTCAGAAGTAGATCACCAGGCCTTTCTTGCTAGTTTATATTAGTCTGAAGTTCCACTGTAACCTGTTCAGCATCATAGCAACATGCAAGCCTCCACTGACAGACAGGTGATGGCTGAAAATGAAAAACATTGGCTGGGAATCGAACCTGAGTCTGCTGCATGGAAGGCGAGACTTCTACCACTGAACCACCAATAAGGAATAACACAAGTCACGTGAGTCACTCTGTTTTGGTCCCCATTCACTCTCTCCTTTCCCCTTGCCTTCAGGTCTGTTTAGGATTTGGAGCTACCACCTGCACTGAGTATGTGAAAATTCCACGTGGAAGGTGTAGCAGGCAAAGGTTTACAAAACAAAACCAAAAACCAAGCCAAACCTGTTGCCTTCAAGTCAATTCTAACTCATAGTGGCCCTATAGGACCAAGTGGAACTGCCCCATAGGGTTTCCGAGGAGCAGCTGGTGGATTTGAACTGCTGACCTTTTGGTGAGCAACCATAGCCCCTAACCACTGTGCAACCAGGACCCCTACAAAGCAAAGGGCAACAAAAACTGTGGAGAAGGGAAAGAAGAAGATGCAGCAATTCTATCGGGGATAAAACTGTGGCAGCTTCGAAGGAAAATCTGGTGTTGAGGGATTAATTCTATGAGATGAGTTAGCACATACCATGTTTCAGACTTCCTACACCTATCCTCATCTGTACTTTCCAGTCTGACTATTCTGCTTTCTCTCCTCCCTTCCCCTCACAATCTTGTGGTTTTTCTTCACAGCATTGCAACACTCGGTAGAAATTATTTTGCATGATACCATTTCAGCCAGGAATGGGACTCCTAGGCTAGCTTTGGCCATGTGATGGGCCTCTTCAGAGAAGAGAGGAGGGTTCCCTCTTCCCTGCACTCTGTAAAATATGAAAGAAGAAAAAGGTAGGAATATCATCAGCCCTCTCACAGGAGGACACAGAGCTGAGCTTCTCGAAGTTCCCTAGGGGTATGCACACAGTTAATTTAAACACGTTCAAATTAACAGACTGTGTTGACTGAAGGGTGCATTTCTCTCCGTCTTGGATAAAAACTAATTTAAATGTGGTGGTACCAGGCTGCAAGCAGATTCCTACAATGAAGTAAACAAATGTTACTGCCTTCACTTAGAGAGTCTTGCCCAATTAGGTTGATTATAGTGATCACGGAGATGTTTCCTGAATGCACAAGAAAGTAGTAATGCTCAGATTTGTTGTATAATATTTATAGACTCTGTGGGAAAGCTTCAGATGAATTAAAATATACAATATTGTGTTTCCTCAGACGAGGGAAATGTGATCCACATGTTTGCTAAAAGCAAGAGACACGGCCAACAAACTCCTTGACATTTACATTGATAAGACCTTCTCTGAGAAATTGTAAACGCCTGTTGTAAACTTCTGTTTTAAACAACAGAGATCCCAAGTCACAATTTGGTCTTTGCTTGGACTTCAGAAACTGTCTCTGTCATTTTCTCTAAAATGGATTGACTTATGAAAGTACGTACAGTATATAAAATAACCTACGTTACATCATCTTCAGCCTGATTATTTTATTATCGTACTCCAAGGAATATTAGTCAGCTGATTTACTTAGATATTACCATAGATTAAAGATGGACTTGACCATGTTTCTGCGACTAGTAAGTATGTCAAGGTCCCCCACCTCAAAAAAATTAAAACAGCCAGTCATTTTAACTGTAGAATCTATTAATTAATATTATAACGGAGTTGATGAGGAAGTATGGTATAATAAAAGGGCAATGGTCCTGGTGATGCATGATGAAATCATAGATGAAAAGTTTAACCTCCCTGGGTCCCAGTGTTCTCATGTAAAATGATAGAGTTGTTTTAGGTGATCTCACAGGCTTTCCCAGTCCTAACCATCTGTGATCTTTCATCGTTAACACACAGGCCCTGGGGATGGCAGCACAGGAGGGTTCCCCAGGCTGGGGGGACCAAGACTAGGAAGGTCAAGTTGTGTGACAAACACTGGTTCAGTATGACAGTCATTTGTATTAATTTGAAATCAAGAATAAGGAGACCATCAAGAACAGGGAGACAGACAAGACTGGAGGAATAAATAAAAATATATATATTAAATGTAAGTACTTTTTAATTCTCTCACATATAGGCAGTCTCTGGGTTATGAACAAGATCCATTCCTGTGTCTTTAACTGGAATTTGTAGGTAAGTTGGAACAGGTGGCTACAGTTCTTACTAAGCCTTACTTTAGTGCAAGAGGAAAGCCTGGTGGTATAGTGGTTAGGTGCCACAGTGGTTAAGTGCCACCACTGCTAACCAAAATGTCGGCAGTTCGATCTACCAGGCACTCCTTGGAAATTCTATGGGGCAGTTCTACTCTTTCCTCTAGGGTCACTACGAGTTGGAATCGACTCGACGACAAGGGGTTTTTTGGTGCAAGAAAGGAGCCCTGGTGGGGTAGTGGTTAAAGTGTTCAGCTGCTAACCAAAAGGTCAGCAGTTTGAATCTACCAGCAGCTCTGCGGGAGAAAGATATGGCAGTCTGCTTCTGTAAAGCCTTGGGAACCTTCTGAGGTAGCTCTAGTCTGTCTTATACGGTCGCTATGAATCGGAGAGCACTGGACAGCATGGGTTTGGGTTTACTGTTTAGTGCAAGAAAAGGCACAAAGCCTTGTCAATGATCTAAAAGCTGCACGTGCAGCAAGCAAAGGTGATTGTGATGAGGAAGTTGTTGTCAGTGGGTTGGTTCAATCTTTTCAGAGTGAGGGCAAATTTACATAATATTAAAGAGCAAGTACGAGTTACCCTAAATCAGACATTCGTAACCCAAGGACTGCATGTATACATATATATGAGAGAGAGAGAGACACAGTTAAAAAAAATTGCATTTAAAATAAACATTAATTACAGCTTTTTTTTTGGCATAGTATGTGACTTGAAAGAGTGCTTATTATTTGGGTAATTACTTGAATGGGCCTGTTTGTATTAAAAGCTAAACCTCGTTGTGGAACAAGAGAGAACCGAGGAGTTCTCCATCCCAACCCTATCCCTACCCCTCTATGCAATCAAAAAACGTGAAAGAATAACCAGCACCAAGAGAGATGATTTCCTGGTCAACTTTGCAAATCTGATTTCCGGGTTCCCTCTTCCACTTTCTACCTGTGGGAACCGGAGCAAATGCCTTCAGCTTTTTGAATCTCACCTCCTCATAGTCGTGGCCATTTTCACCATAAATGTTTTTGCATTGCTGCTGGTGGATGTCATCAAGTCAGTTCTGACTCATAGTGACCCTACTTACAAAAGAACTATGAAACACTACCTGGTCCTGAGCCATCCTCACAATCTTGGCTATGTTTCAGCCCAGTGTTGCAGACCCTCTGTCAATCCATCTCATTGAAGTTCCTCCTCTTCTTCACTGATCCTATACTTTACCTTTTTTGTATACTTTACTGATTTCTTAACTGCTGCTTCCATGGGCATTCATTGTGAATCCAAGTAAAATGAAAATCCTTGACAACTTCAATCTTTTCTCCATTTTCAAAATGTTGAGTATGAGTCCAGGTGTGAGGATTTTTGTATTCTTTATGTTGAGGTGTAATCCATACTGAAGGCTATAGTCTGATCATCATCAGTGAGTACTTAAGTCCTCTTAGCTTTTAGAAAGCAAGGTTGTATCATCTGCATATTGCAAGTTGTTAACGAGTCTTCCTCCAATCCTGATGCCACGTTCTTCTTCATGTAATCCAGCTTCATATAATCTCAGATTATGTCCTCAGCATACAGATTGAGTAAGTATGGTGAAAAGACACAACCCTGATGCACACCTTTCCTGACTTTAAACCAAGCAGTAGCCCCTTGTTCTGTTCGTACAACTTCCTCTTGGCCTATGTACAGGTTCTGCATGTGCGCAATTAAGTGTTCTCAAATACCCATTCTTTGCAACGTCATCCATAATTTGTTATGATTCACATAGTCGAATGCCTTTGCATAGTCAATAAAATACAGGTAAACATCTTTCTATTATTCTCTGCTTTTAGCCAAGTTCCATTCACATCAGCAATGATATCCCCCATTCCGTGTCCTCTCCTGAACCCAGTTTGAATTTTTGGCAGTTCCCTGTAGATGTACTTGTTGCAACCATTTTTGAATTATCTTCAGCAAAATTTTACTTGGAAGAGATATAAATGATATATTTTTTGATAATTTCCACATTCTGTTGGGTCACCTTTCTTTGGAATGGGCACAAATATGGACGTCTTCCAGTCAATTGGCTAGATAACTGTCTTCCAAATTTCTTGGCATAGACAAGTGAGCACTTCCAGTGTTGCATTTGTTTGTTGAAACATCTTAATTGGTATTCCTTCAATTCCTGAAGCCTTGTTTTTCACCAGTGCCATCAGGGCAGCTTGGACTTCTTCCTACATTATCACCAGTTCTTGACCCTATGGCGCCTTCTGAAATGTTGCAACACTGACATTTCTTTTTGGTACAGAGACTGTGTATTCCTTCTACCTTCTTTTGAAGCTTTCTGAATCATTTCATATTTTGCCCATGGAATCCTTCAATATTGCACCTTGAGGTTTGAATTTTTTTCTTCAGTTCTTTCAGCTTGAGAAATTCTGAGCATATTCTTCCCTTTTGTTTTCCTAACTCCAGGTCTTTGCACATTTCGTTATAATACTATACTTTGTATTCTTGAGCTGCCCTTTGAAATCTTCTATTCAGCTCTTTTACTTCATCATTTTTTCCATTCACTTTAGCTTTTTTTTTTTTTTTTTTAGCTACTCTCAGTTCAAGAGCAAATTTCAGAGTCTTTTCTGACATCCATTTTAGTCTTTTCTTTCTTTCTTGTCTTTTTAATGACCTTTTATTTTCTTCACATACGATGTCCTTGATGTCATCCCACAACTCATGTGGTTCCGTCATTACTGTTCAGTGTGTCTATTCTTGAGATGTCGCTAAATTCAGGTGAGATATACTCAAAGTTGTACTTTGGCTCTCGTGGCTTGTTTTAATTTTCTTCAGCTTTGACTTGAACATGCATATGAGCAATTGATGGTCTGATCCGCAGTTGGCCCCTTGCCTTGTTTTGACTGATGATATTGAAATTTTCCCTCATCTCTTTCCACAGATGTAGTCAATTTGATTCCTGTTTTTTCTATGCAGTGAGGTCCATGCTGTTTATGTTGTTGAAGAAAAGTATTTGCAGGGAATAAGCTGTTGGTCTTGCAAAATTCTTCATGTGGTCTCCTGCATCGTTTCTATCACCAAGGCCATATTTTCTATTGATCCTTCTTTGTTTCCAACTTTTACATTCCAATCACTAGCAATTATCAATGCATCTTGTTTGCATATTTGATCAATTTTAGACTGCAGAAGTTGGCAAAATCTTTAATTTCCTCATCTTTGACATTAGTGATTGGTGGATAAATTTGAATAATAGTCATATTAGCTGGTCTTCTTGATAGGTGTATGGATATTATCCTATCATTGACAGAGTTGTACCTCAGGAGAGATTTTTTTTTTTTTTAATTTTTATTGTACTTTAAGTGAAAGTTTACAAATTAAGCCAGTCTCTCATACAAAAATTTATATACACCTTGCTATATATTCCTAATTGCTCTCCTTCTAATGAGACAGCCTGCTCCTTCCCTCCACTCTCTCTTTTTGTGTCCATTCTGTCTGCTTCTAACCTTCTCTGCCCTCTCATCTCTCCTCCAGATAGGAGATGCCAACATAGTCTCAAGTGTCTATTTGATCCAAGAAGCTCATTCTTCACCAGCAATCTTTTTCTATCCCATTGTCCAGTCCAATCCATGTCTGAAGAGTTGACTTTGGGAATGGTTCCTATCTTGGGCTAACAGAAGGTCTGGGGGCCATGACCATCAGGGTCCTTCTAGTCACATTCAGACCATTGAGTCTGGTCTTTTTATGAGAATTGGGGATCTGTACCCCACTGCTCTCCTTCTCCCTCAGGGGTTCTCTGTTGTGTTCCCTGTCAGGGCAGTTATTGGTTGTAGCCGGGCACCATCTAGTTCTTCTGGCCTCAGGCTGATGTAGTCTCTGGTTTATGTGGCCCTTTCTGTCTCTTGGGCTCATAATTACCTTGTGTCCTTGGAATTCTTCATTCTCCTTTGGTCCAGGTGGGCTGAGACCAACTGATGCATCTTAGATGGCCACTTGCTAGTGTTTAAGACCCTAGACGCTGCTCAGGAGAGATCTTAAAGTGTTCTTTTTGACAATGAATGTGATGTGATTCCTCTTCAGTTTTTGAGTTGTGCCATATTAGCAAGTGAAGGTCCTGAAAGCTCGACTCCATCCATGTCATTAAGATTGACTCTACTTTTAGGAGACAGCTCTTCCCCCATTGTCTTTTGAGTGCTTTCCAACCTGAGGGTCTCGTCTTTGAGCAATATATGAGACAATGTTCCACTGATATTCACTGGCATGGTTTTCACTGGCCTTTTTTTTTTTTTTTAGAAGTTTACCTCTAGGTCCTTTTTCCTAATATGTCTTAATCTGGAAGGTCCACTGAAACCTGTTCACCATGGGTGATCCTGCTGGTATTTGAAATACTGGTAACATAGCTTCCAGCATCACAGCAACATGCAAGCCACCACGGTATGGCAAACTGACAGATGAATGATGGGTTTTTGCATTAATCAGTGATAATTCCTACCTCATCTTTCACCTTAGTTGAATAATGGAGTTGGGAAGACTTTACCTGTGTGGGCTCAGAAGTCCACAGATAAAACCAGATGCACTATACAACTTTTGGTTTCCAAAGAAGGTGTACACAGGAATAAACAGCTGGATCATAGGAAGCCATCAACTTTTGTAGTATTTGACCCAGTGTCAAAAATTCCTTTAGTTGATGGTAACCCTCATTGCTTTGAAGCTTTGCATGCATTCCTAACCTGTGGCTGGATCACTATCCTAGTGTCTGGGTCTAGTATTGGTACTAGTGTAATTTTTTTTTCACTCATTCCTTCATTCATTCCACCATCATCTACAAGCTGCTAGATACTGGGAATATAATGATGATTTTGCATAGACCCTATACTAGAAGTCTTCAGAATCTCGTACACTGGTTTCTCAAACTTTGAATGCATACCAATAGCCAGAGAATTTGACAAAGTGTGAGTTTCTGGAACCCTTTTCTAGATATTTTAAGTAGGGTGGATATAGGTTGATAAGTCTTTATTTTCACCAGGCTTCCGGGGAACTCTGCTACAAATGATCTGAAGTTGCCATTTTTAGAAACTCTGATCTAGTATACGCTCTCCTTTCTCCCTGACTGAAGTCCACCAGCTTGCCTTGGTCTGTGGCTTCCAGTGATTTCCAAAGCTTACCTCCGAACTCACCTGCCTCTATTCTGCTCTGGCTCTTGCCAGCTCCATTGCTTGACTTGTGTCCACGTCCCTGAACTGCTGCAGACAGGCACAGAGCATTACCATAAAACGACACAAACAGTAAATAATGTGTGGGTTTGGGTACTAGCAGAGATGGAATAGATTATAGAACTTTTTGGGGGATATATGCAACTGAAATTCTGACTGAGTCCTCATAGCCAGCCTGTAATGGAGATTGGCTAGCAATCTGATGAATTCAATCAATGTAAACAGTCTACTTAGATAAGACTAACCAAACCATCTCTGCTTGCTGTCATTTTGTATAGTCACTTTGTGTATAAAGTCATAACCAGCATTTAATCAGGACCCACTAGTCCACGGTGGTATACATCTTATAAATAACACACAAAGATCTAGATTCTACCAGTTTAGGAATAAATTGCTATGTCCAGATGTGTTATTATACATAAAAATGAATTAAAAAAAAAAAAAACTCAGCTAGTGAAGCTAAGGCAAATACAGGCTAATAAGGTTAAACAGATTGATGCCAGATTCCAATAAATATAATCAATTAATCAACGCATACATAAAAGCATATTTAGCACTTTTGCACAAGAATACATACGCACATGCATCTTAGTAACCTATCCCATAGAGAGCAAAGTCACAGATGGAAAATAAATTGGGAAAATTTTTCTGATCTTTGAGTATTTTGTTTGATTCATTTTTTTTCATAATTGTAAAATGCACATGGGAGTGAAATTTATGATCCCCATGCCACTGAAAAGCATAATCTTAAGTTAGGGGAATGATGGGATCAACTGCTGGTTTCTAAAATGTGGTTAGGATGTGTATTTAAAGAGGGCCCTCGTAGGGTTTTATTCTATAAAATAGCTAGACAAATAAATCTGAGGCATCTGAGTGTAATGGCATTTTGAGAGATAATGGATATTCAATCTGGGAGATGAGGAGGAGATAAAACCTTGGCTAGGGTATGTTAAAAAAAAAAAAATTCAGAGTTCCTGTTACACTGTTGGATAGGCTAGTCCCTATAAATTTTCAAAAGGGTGTCCTGGGTTTTATCCAGGAGCTATTGCAAATGAGATACACACTGCTAAAATTCACCACAGCTCTTCAGAAATTTTAGGGCCAGTTCATGTAACATACACCTTATGCCTGGGGTCAATCACCAGTAGTTCTTGGCAGAACAGAATCTCTAATGCTCTTAAAGCAAACCCATGAAAAAGAAGAAAAATCTACACTAGATTTTAATTTGGAGATGGAGTAGGTGCCTAGTCCAGTCCATTATCAGATATTTTCCAAACGTTTAAAGGAAAACTAAAGGTAATTCTTATTAGTATTTTTGTTCATTTATTCCCAGGAAGATCGTACTTTACCTATTTCATTTTTCTGGGAGCGTCCATTGTCAACCCACAGGACACAGAGGTTTGGTGTAGTGCATTAAGTGACTTTTAGGATGCTCACAATCAGTATCACTATTTTCTGGACAACTTCCGGCATTTACAGGAAAAGCAATTTTTCATAAAGATTTTCTCCCAACATTTTTTTTGCTGCTGGTAGAGGAACGGAAAGTAGGGGCAAAGATCTTTTCTTCTGTAGTTGGTGCAGTAGAGTAAGTACGTAAAGTCTTCAACCTCCCTGTGCTCATGCCCTTTGTATCATAAGCCATTGCTTATCTTCGTATCAAGGGCTGGGATCTATTTCTCCATTCCTTGAATCTTGGCTGGCCTTGTGACTTGCTTTGGTGAAAAAGAACATGGCTGAAGTGACAGTGTGACAATTTGGAGCATAAACCTCATGGGGCCCTTCAGGCTTCCCCTCCTCCACTTGGTCTCCTGACTCTACAATGAGATTAAACCGTAGCTCTTCAGTTAAAGCCATCACCTGCTAACCAAAAGGTCAGCAGTTAGAAACCACCAGTGGCTCTCTGGGAGAAAGACGTGGCAGTATGTTTCCGTAGAAACTTACAGCTTCGTAAACCTTATGTGGTCACTTTGAGTTGTGATTGACTGGATGGCAGTAGATTTATTCAGCTAGACAACGGGAGACCATATCAAGAAGATCCCAACTTCCCCAACCAACATTTTCCTAGATAAGCCTACAGACAGCCGACCTGCAAAGATATGAGAGAACCCAGCCAAGATCAACAGAGACTGTATCTGACCTACAGCTGATTGCAAACACATGTGTGCCCAGTCAAGACCATCTAGCTAGCCCATAGATTTGTGAGCAGTGATAAATACTTACTGTTTTAAGCTACAGAGTTTTGGGGTAGTTTGTTATATAATAGCTCGCTAATATAGTTGATTACATAGAAAAAGCAAGAAGTGAATGGAAAGAAACAATAAATACGATTTTCTCTCCTCAAGAGGCTGTGTTTGCAGATCTCATATTTGGTTGGGTCTTAGCTTTGGATATGGGAAATACCTGTGGTGAGAATGACAACAGCATTGAAAAATGGCAAGCAAAAAAATCCGAAAGAGGCATGGGTGGAGTTTACGCAGATAGGAGAAAATTTTGCATGTCTAATTATATTTTTAAAAAGGACTTTCAAATCTGTACTATACATTCAAGCTATGCATCTCATTATGCTCTACATTTCATTAGGCTATAGGCTTCATTAGACACTTGAATCAAGAATCTCATTACACACTCCAGACACACATCTCATTATCCCATGCATCTCATTAAGCTCCCAGCCAGGAACAGATGTAAAATAGACAAATTTCAGCAAGGCTTTGATTCCACCCACATGGCATTCTCATCAACAACTGAGCAAGGGTGGACCAACAATTGTATGATTTTTGAATGACATTTGACACAAAGGAACCAGTTGAATCAAGCACTATGAAATAACAGAGGAGAAAAAATAGCTTGGTGTCAAATTCCACTTTGCTGTCCACTCTAGGAATGTGTTCCTAGTGTCAATCAGGAATGACTTGTCAGCGCAAAGCTGGAGATGAGGTGGAAGAGGGCATGTGTCTGTAACACTGCAATCACCTGTCACGAGGCAGACACTCAACAGAGGGTAGTATCAATGTCACCTTGGGTTTGGCTTCAGCAATTGTATCTGTTCTATGTCCTCGCCTGTAATCAGTTGTTTGGCATCCAAGGATGGGTCTCCTGATGACGTCCCTGGTTAAGCAGTACTTCTTTGGTCACAAAAGATAAAAAGCCCACCCAAACTAATTTAAGAATAGAATGTATTAAGGAGCCCCGAGGTGTGGCTGATCTCTAGCTCAACTCTATTCAAAGGTGAAACACCACCACTAGGAACCTGATGTGTCCCGATCGCTCAGGTGCAGGTGGTTCTAAGCTTTCACTATCCTCACAGCCATCAAGTCCAGAAAAAGAGAGTGTCATTCTAGGGGATGGTTCTCATTGGTCTATTTAGGTCAAATGACAATTTAGAAGCCAGTCTTTCTCAGGGAATGGATAATCTAAATGGCCAGTCCTAGGCCAAACACCGTCCCCTAAATAGTCATGGACTGAGACTAGAGGGAGAGCTGGGCACTGAAGGGATGCTGGGTAAACAAAAATATCCATAGCTACTTCACCTGCTCCATCCTGGGAATACTCGTAGGTCAGCTAAGGTCTGTACTATTTCTGTCCACTCTGAGAACTTGGGAGTTCTACCTGGTCCCCAGGAAAATGTTTGCCACTTTCATTCAAATCAATGACATCTCTTTGGCAATACAGGGGCTAAATAAATATCAGGGATGTTTCTTGGGCTCTTGTGATGCCATAAATGTAAATAATCAGCATTCTGCAGGATTTAGGTTAAAGAGAGCAAACCAGCTATAGATAGTATGATTTCCATTAGTCATCAAATCTCCTGTGACTCCTGAGTGGCTACAATATTTTTTCCCAACTGTGGCTGATGCCTGAATGTCTTTAGAAAGGGGCAAATAAGGGAACTACAAAACGAACAAAAAGGAGGAAGGGAGAAAAATAGAGTTGATTTAATTCCACACTCAGGCACAAATGGCATATTAAGTGCCTCCTGGAGAGTAGGTTGTGGGCAGAAAAAAAGGAAAGGAGAGTCCTCATGAATATCTGCTATTTGGTAAGGGTAGAGGGTGGGTAAGAAGATACGGAATGAAGGGGGGGAAGGTGAGGAGGGGAGAGCACCAGAAAGCACTGAAGGCAAAATTCTTCAACTTCATGGTTACCTAGGGCTGTGCCCAGGTAACCACTCTGCAATTTTAAATAAATAAAAAATTTCCCAAATCTGAAAGGGTGGTGATACTGTTCGCTAGTGCTAGAGATATCCAACTACAGCCAGTTATTAAAGGATATTTTCACTGGACTTTTCCAGGCAGTATTCCTTTGAAAGACTGTTTATCAATACAGTCGTGACCCTATGGGTCCCTGTGAAGCTCCTCGCTATGAAACCTTCACAGTTTAAACACTCTGTGCACATTCCTTTGAGGTGAAGTACTGTATTACCGATTGTCCAAAGTAGACAAAGCGGTTTCCTTTTCTAGCTTAGCAGTGTTTGTTTTTAAAAAGATCATTTATCTGGAAGATGTTAGAGAAGAAGGAGGGCTGGAGTAACTGTTACGGGTCAAATTCTCACTTCATGTTGTAATGGACTCCCTCTGGTACCATGTTTCACTGAAGCCAAAGGAATGGGCTATGTCTAATTTGCAGCTGATTTTTACCTTAAGAACACCCTAGAACTGGAGGAATCTGATACATTCATGTTAAGGGAAGCAGCAAATGTTTCACCTACTTTAAAAAAAAAAAAGCTTTGAAACTCTTATTTATTAATTCACAAGTAATAAGCACAAAGATGCATAAATCACAAATGATAAAATGAAGCAAGGATCTTTCTCTCCTTATTTGGTAGGACTTGTTACTAGCTCATTAGTTCTTACTCTGTCAATGAAAATTTGTGTCCTCACCACATCATTCTTTACCCAGAGATCAACTGGTAGGTATTTAGCTTCCCAGCTCTTTCTTGGCCTTTGGAGACGTACCCTCATTCTTCGGTCCACTCTCTACCTGCATGCTAAAAAAAAAAGGAGTAACCTGTAGTTAAAAAAATAAAGGATAGTGTCTCTGATAGGCATATTACTTCAGATTCGGAATCCGAAGCAACCTGTCTTTCCCCTTTGTTTTATAAATGCTATTCTGAAAACACAGACTGAGGTTGTAATCACAGGGTTAAAAGTAAATGTCAATTTTCTTTGCCACTGAGATTTGCTGTCGGGTAGAATTTCAATTCATAGTGACCCTATAGGACGAAGTAGAACTGCCCATAGGGTTTCCAAGGCTATAATCTTTACAGGAGCAGACTGCCACAACTTTGTCCTGTGGCTGGTGGGTTTGAACTGATGGTCTTTTCGGTTAGCAGCCATTTGCTTAACCACTGTACCAACAAGGCTCCTGACTACAACAACGGTGGTTGTGAAAGGCCATGTGTGCCCACATCACCTCATTACTTCCAACTTTTTGAACAATATGGTAGATGGGTTTTTTTGTTAGTTGCTGTCAAGTCAGCTCTGACTCATGGTGACCCTGTGTACAACAGAAGAAAATATTGGCTGGTGGTCCTGCGCCATTTTCATGATCATCGCTATGTTTACCAATGAGTCCATTGTTGTGACCATCGTGTCAGTCCATCTCACTGAGGGCTTTCCTTGCCTTCACTGGCCCTCCACTTTACCAAAACTAACATCCTTCTCCAGCAATTGGCCCCTTCCAATGACTCATCTAAAGTATGCTAGTTGAAGTCTCAGACTATATTCTGTGATCCATAAGGTTTTCATTGGCTAAGTTTTAGAAGTTGATCACCAAGCTCTTTTTCCTAGTCTGTCTTAGTCTGGATGCTCCACGGAAACCTGCCCACCGTGGGTGACCCTACTGGCATTTGAAACATCGGCATCATATCTTCTGGTATCACAGCAACATGCAAGCTACCACAGTATGCTAAACTAACAGATGGGTAGTGCAGATGAGCTTTACATGGGTGTTAATTAATGATAGTAGCTTTAAGACTGACTATGATCTCATTTCCAAATAATGCTTAGGAAACGATTCTTTTTTTAAATTTTCCTACCATCTTTTATTCTTAATGGCAGGGAAAAGAAAGTAAAGGAAAAATTCATAACTATGCAGCCAGTCAATTTTAAGACACTAGTGAGAGACAAAGGGGTCTTAGTGTCTGGTTGGCAAGCTTATGCCTTTCAGGAGAACACAGTCACCCAGTGGTACATGTAGCTCAAAAAGGAAAAAAATTGTGAGCCTTAATAGGGAAACATACCCTGTCAGGGCTTGTGGGTCTGAACCTATGGAATATTTTGACTCTTTCCAATAATCCCAGGGTGACACTTTTCTGTTTCTATTTTGCTGTGGAACTTGTATTTCATTTTTCATAAACAACAAATAATATTTAGACATTCAAAGAGAAAAGGGTTTGCTCACTTGGCTAAGGTGGTAGCATGCGTGGACTTCAGAAAAAAGAAGGCGTTCTGACCTTTGGGTGAACAGTAGAACTTAAAACGCTATTGTTGAAACGTGGCATGGGGGAAAAAAGCATGATTTAAATATAAATCTTTTATCTCTAGCACCATGAAAGACTATGCCTGGGAGGTATGAGAACATGCAAGCTCTAAGGTGACACATATTTTAAAAAAGTTGAAATACTTAGTGCAACCCCAAAGCTGCTTCTCTGAACTGCATTTTGCCCATAAAATAGAGTATATAGTATTATATTTATATTTAAAATGAGTTGCTCTTGAACCATTTAGTCTCTGGCTCCTGGGCCTCTGGTTCTAAAATTCAGTTTCAAGAAGTGGGTGGCTTGGCTGTCTGCTTTTTCCCTTCATCTCCAAGGAAGCTCCTGCTGGCGCCTCTCTTTCTACCCTCCGTGCAAAGGTCCTCACCATGAGCAGACCTGCCCCCGGAGGCTCTCCAGGTTGCCTCCCGCCTCCCCGTGCTGCAGAGATGGCCACAGAGGACATTGTCTTTGCTGAAGGTCAGATCTCCATTTTCACATTCCTTCACCTGCCTGTGGCTTTTGAGAGAGAAGAAATTAAATCCTGTGATTTTTTGGACCAAGCCATGGGCAGGATTGGGTTTATGACAGTTTCTGCATATGGGCTGCAGATTGGACACAGTTGGAACTGACGATCCTGCCCAGATTTTGCTCTCCGGTTTCCATATGGCTTTGTTGGTGCTGATCGTACCTTTTCCAAGCCCAAACGCCACTCTCCCCTTTAATAGTATCCTGCCGATCCTACAGTTTTCATCTCCTGCTGGCTTCTCTACCCCTGACACCAGTTTCTCAGGTTGTTTTTATCCCTGATGCCATGTGCAGACCAGGCAGAAGTCTTCTTTCCCTGCCCCCAAAAGAAATGAATGTCATGTGCAGGCCTGAGTGAGATATTTACTTCACTTGGGGCCATATTCTCTGGGCTGGGCTGCGCTCCTTGATTTGGGGGCCATGTCTTTTGTGTTTCCAGATCTAGCACAAAATAGTCACTTAACAAGTTTCTTCAATGAATGAATGAATGTATTCCATATGCCTCTGAGTTTTAGATTTCTTTAGTCCTTTACCAGGGTCCCTGGGTGATGCGAGTGGTTAAACCCTTTACTACTAGCCGAAAGGTAGAAAGTTTGAACACACCCAGAGTGCCTTGGAAGACAGTTCTGGTAATCTTCTCCTGAAAGGTCACAGCCTTGAAAACCCTGTGGACCAGTTTCTGCTCTATACACGTGGGATTTCCATGAGTTGGAATCAACTCGACAGTAACCAACAACAGTCCTTTACCATAACCTAAATTACACATAAACTTCAAAACATTTCCCATCTGTTTCCTCTGCCTAGAATCCTCTTCAACTCCACCTCACCCCACATTCCAGGTTAGAGGCCCGCTGTCGTTAACTTTCATTGCACCCTGCATTTTCCTTTTTAGCCCTAATGCAACTATAATTAAATGATGATATGTATAATTTAACGTTTACTGTTTTCCAAGCTAGGCTGTAAGCCCACAAGAGCAAAAGATCATGTTTATCTTATTCCTCACTCTATTTACAACACCAAGGCAATACTTGGCACGTAAAAGACAGAATATTACATTTGTTAAATGAATGATGAAGACTCAATCCATCGATGATTTTCAAAATGTGTATGTATATGTGTGTGCTCATGTGTTTTACTCATTTGCCTAAGATATCTTTACAATATTTTTACACAAATAACACATGTGCTGCGGGGATTTTTTTGCCAACCTTGAATCCTCCTAAGGTAAAAAAAATTAGCATAGCACTTATGAAAATACCTGGGGGGTGGGAGGGCATGGCTGGCACAATGCTTACAACATGTACATTATTTGCATAAAAATACAGTAACTTACCAAACCGAAACCCATTGCCATGGAGTCGATTCCGATTCATAGTGACCCCATAGGACAGGGTAGAACTGCCCCATTGGGTTTCCAAGAAACACCTGGTGGATTTGAACTGCCAACTTTTTGCTAAGCAGCCTGAGCTCTTAACAACTATGCCACCAGAGTTTCCACAGTAACTTAGTCCTTTGAAATTTATTTTAAGCCCACCCCGCCCCTCCAAAATACCCCTCCTCACTCTGAATTTCTTTCTCTGCTCAGTCTTCTTCATGCCTAACACTTTATTGGGATGCTGTGCCATGACATTGACACATAGAGACTCAGGAAAATCTCAGTACACTCCCCACATATATTCTTGTCCACACGTAAAACTTTCTCCTGCATTCTATCTTCATGCAAATAAAACAGAACCCAGAATTTTTCCTTTGCCCTAAGTATGTATAACAATATATAATATATATATATGTATATATATATACACATGACAATTACCCATCACTTTACACTTTCAGATCATTAACCCTGTGAAGTAGTCACTGCCATCCTATTCCACAGGTAAAAGAATCTCAGATCCTCTAAGACACAGCAGAGCAGTCATTGATTCGTTCTGGACCATTCTCCAAGGACTCTTGGGTCCAACCTTACTATATCTTCCTACAATAGCATTCTTTCTCTTTCTCTGTTTTTGTAATCACAGTCTTGAACAAGATCCTGATTCTTTCTGACTGGCAATAAGAAACTTTTTCATTTCTAGAATGCTTTCTTTTAAATCTGTCTTTTTCATTTACCTATCATTGTATCTAAATAATATTCATCCTTAGAGCTGTAAGAAGGAGCCCTAGTGGTGCAGTGGTTAAGGGCTCGGCTGCTGACTGAAAGGTTGGTGATTCAAACCCACCAGCGTGGTGATCTGCATCTATAAAAATTAAAACCAAAACAACAACAAAAAAAACAAAAACCCACTGCCACCAAGCAGATTCCAACTCATAGTGACCCTTTAAGACAGAGTAGAACTTCCCCATAGGGTTTCCAAGGCTGTAAATCTTTACAGAAGCAGACTGCCACATCTTTCTCCCAAGGAGTGGCTTGCGGATTTGAACCACTGGTCTTTTGGTTAGCAGCCAAGAGCTTTAACCACTGTACCACCAGGGCTCCTGTAAAGATTACAGCCTATGAAATCTGATGGGACAGTTCTACTCTGTCATATAGGGTTGCTAAGAGTAGGAATCAGCTCGAGGCAACACAGCAAAAGAACCACAAGAGCTTTAAGAAATCTCTGTAGTTGCACTGTGGTTCAGAGAAGAAAATCCCCCTAAAGCAAACAGCTCATAGAGTTCTAGCAAACACAGTTATCAGATAATAACACCTTAATACAGAGAGAGCTTGTATAAATTAATATAAAAATTCTCAAGATTATTATTAAAAAAAGACTACAAATATTTAATAAAAGGGGAAATACACAAGGCTAGTAAACAGGATGAAAAATATTCATGATCATGAACTATGGGAAAAATTGAAATTAAATAAGAGAATAAACCAAAAACCCACTGCTGTCGAGTCGATCCCGACTCATAGGGACCCTATAGGGTTTCCAAGGCTATAAATCTCTATGAAAGCAGACTACCACATCCTTCTCCTGAGGAGCTGCTGTGTTTTTAAACCACCAAGCTTTCGGTTAGCAGCCAATGGCTAACTGGTTAGCAGTCGATCGAAAAAAGTTGTGTCTTTTTTCTTTTCCTTCTCTCTCTTTTTTTTTTTTAACAATCATAGTTAATGTTGACAATGTCTCACTTTCCTACATTTTTGGTGAGATGGTTACCACTTTCTGCAATGTGTATCAGCACCATAAAAATGTATGACACTGTGGTGGCGCAGGACCAGGCAGTTCTGTTGTACACAGGGTTGCTATGGGTCAGAACCAACTAGATAGCATTTAACAACAGTGACCCAGTAATCCTCCTTTCAGGATTCTTGCCAAAGGAGATAATCAGAAGTGCAAAAAAGCTTCACATATAAAAATGCTCTTCACTCTGCTGACTTGCTTAGAGCTTAAACTAAGGAAAAAAGAATTTGAAAACGGACTTTGAATTAGATGATGGTATTTTTTTTTTATTATAACAATAGGAGCCCTAGTGGCACAGTGGTTAAGAGCTCAGCTGCTAACCAAAAGGTCAGCAGTTCAAATCCACCAGCCAGTCCTTGGAAACCCTACGAGGCAGTTCTACTCTAATAGTGTTGCTATGAGTCAGAAACAACTCAATGGCAACATGTTTGGCTTTTTGTTTTTGTTTTTTGTTTTCGTTATAATAATACTAAATCTCCAATTTTTTAAAATTCTGCTGTTGTTACATAAGAAAAAAATTACTGTTCTAAAACAATACTAAAGGGGCATACTGGCCCTGAGGCAAGGACTAGCAGGAAGGAGGGCAGAGCTGGAATAGGGAGCCTAAAGTTGAGAAGGGAGAGTGTTGACATGTTGTGGGGTAGTTAACCAATGTCATAAAACAACATGTGTACTAACTGTTTAATGAGAAACTAGTTTGTTCTGTAAACCTTCATCTAAAGTACAATTTTAAAAAAAGTTATTGTTTTTAGGACACACCCACTGAAGTGTTTAGAGATAGGAAGACAGTTTACACAAATGTATGCACGTTTGTGTCTCTGTTTGGTAGGGGGAGAATAGAGAGAGAATGACAAAGTAAGAGGGGCAAAATGTAAAGAATTAGTGAAGCTGGGTTAAAGCAATATGGGAGTTCCTTGTAATATTCTTCCAACTTGTAAGCATGAAGTTATATTACAATAAAAAATAACAAAACATGCTCTTCGCTGTGTTATTTATAAAAGTGAGAACAAAAAAGCAAACAACTGACATGTTCAAAATAGGAGAAAGGCTAATTAAATGATGATACATCTCATGACAGAAAATAAAAATGTCTTTATTTACAAAAAATTATTAAGGAAATGGAGGGGTGTTTACAGTGTATGTAGTATATCCCACTGCCCACTGCCCACCAGGGGTTCCATGATGTATATAGCCAAGTGAAAAGAGATGAATGAAAATTACAAATATAGCATGATATTGTGTCATCGTTAGATGCCGTCAGGTCAGTTCCAACTCACAGTGACCCTGCGTATGATAGAATTAATGTACTTTTAATTCCCCTTTAACAGAAGAGGAAGAAACTGAACCTCCAAGACCTGCACAAGCATCCTATGTTTGACTGTTATTTTGTTGGCCATTAAAGAAAAGACACAAATAAATAACTAGCTGTTGCCAAGTCGATTCTGATTCATGGCGACCCCAAGTGTTGCAGAGTAGAACTGCTCCACAGAGTTGTCATGACTGTGTCCGGTTGGAAGTAGAGCATCCTTAACCATTTGCATCACCCAGGGACTGAAAGAGAAGACAAAGGAGGGAAAATTAGAATATCATCATATTAATACCATGGAAGTTTCAATAAGTCATGTCCTTTCCTGAAATTCAAAACCCCTTACGGACCTGTAAAGAAAGAGAACTCCTCTGCCTTTTTAAAAAGTCAGGCAAAAAGAGAATTTCCACAAAACCAACAGAAGTATTGCATTCCCTCATCCCCCATTTTCCTGGGACTGCTTCTCCTACAGGGGTCACTTGGTGAAAATCGTCTCCCTTCATTCTCTCCAGTTTTCATGGTGCACAATTGTTTTCTCCAGAGGATTACACTGACCCCACCGAGTTTCTCTGCTGAGGCAGCTGTGTCTCACTGCTGAGTAAGCGGAGACTTGAAGGGCAGAGGCCACAGGGGAGTTGGTGGCAGCTTTAGGCCCCTGCCCACCCCAGGGGCATAATGTTGCTTGCCCTACCAGGGTCACCTGGATGAGGCTTAAAAGATTGGGAAAGGATAAGAATTTAGGAGTCAGAAATGTAAAAACTGCGAGCCCTTTCCTGTGTCTTCATGTAACTCTGCAAAAAAA
The DNA here is from genome assembly GCF_030014295.1 of Loxodonta africana. Taxonomy (NCBI): domain Eukaryota; kingdom Metazoa; phylum Chordata; class Mammalia; order Proboscidea; family Elephantidae; genus Loxodonta; species Loxodonta africana. The sequence goes on along the minus strand of NC_087347.1, from coordinate 25,006,529 downwards.
AAACGAAATCAATTCATAATATTTCTTAGATGAAAAAGGGTGCAACCATTCAGCCTGAAGGAAAGCTTAAGGCATATTCAGGTTGCTAAGTGAAGATGAGGTCTTGGCAAGGGGCCATTATTAGTTCTTTATAACTGCCATTTCCTGGAAGAAAACATCTTTCGTAAACTTTCATTAAGTGTTGATATTGCCAGCTGCCGTTGAGTTGGTCCCCACTTGTGGTGACCCCATGTACCACAGAACAAAACACTGCCCAGTTCTGTACTATCTACATGATCATTGGCATGTTTGAGTCTATTGTTGTGGCCACTGTGTAATGCCTGCCAACTTAGGGGGCTCATTTTTCAGCAGTATAGGGGGCAATATTCTGTTGTGATGCAAAGGATTTCACTGGCTAATTTTCAGAAGCAGCTCGTCAAGACTTTCTTCCTTGTGTGTGTTAGTCTGGAAGCTCCACTGAAACCTGTCCACCATGGGTGACCATATTGGTATTTGAAATACCAGGGGCATAGCTTCCAGCATCATAGCAACACACAAGCAAGCTACCGCAGTATGACAAACTGACGGACCAGTGGTGGTTTCATTAAGTAAATTACCCTAATACAACCCCACACAACACGAACTCCAGAAATTCAACAGTTCCACGACAGAAGGAGAGCAGCTAAACAGCTTCAGTGTCAGGACAGTGATAAGGATGGGGTTCGTAATTACGGACAACGTTACTAGCTCCCAGGGCCCACCTACCTCATGATTAACTTCTTTCCGAGAATCTCACTCTCGCTCACAAGTTCCTTGTTCCTACCCTCTTGCAGAGCTCAGCTGACAGCCATAAATCCCCCATAAATATTAGCTAACAGTAAAGATGTGTTCTCCTTCTCCCCAAGGGCATTTGCATCTAAGAATAAATAAGCTTTCATGATCCAAGCAAATGAAGCTTTAATGATGGAATAATCAGCACTGAGTTTGAGAGTTATTGTTAGTGCTCATTCATTCCACAAACTAGTCTAGGTGTCTATGTAGACTCCCAGTCTCAAAGATCTTATAGTCTAGTGAGAAAGGGGCACTTGTAAAGAGAAAACTGAAATACTTTGTAATCTTTCTACAGTAGAGGTATATACAGGGTGCCATGGACCACAGAGAAAGAACATCTAACTGAGGTGGGGAGAATCAGGAATGCCTAAGAGTGATCAGAGGGTGGCATCACTTACAAAGCAATTTCACATCTCCTTTGAGCGTTATCATAAAGCTGAGATAGGCGTTATGCCAACTTCCCAGGGGGGCATACTGAAGTACAGAACAAGCAATTCACTGGCATGGCCAAGGTGAAGCTGCCAGCGACCGTGAAGCCACTATTGACTCAAACCCATACCTCTGACTATTCAGCTGGAGCTCATTTTCCTGAACATACCAGTGGTTAAGAACTTGGCTGCTAACCAAATGTCAGCAGTTTGAATCTACTGGTGCTTCTTGGAAACCCTACGGGGCAGTTCTACTCTGTCCTATAGGATTGCTATGAGTTGAAATTGACTCGACAACAACGGGTTTGGTTTTTTTGGTTTGAACATATAGTAAAAAAGAAAATCAAACCAAACCCGTTGCCTTCAAGTTGATGCTAACTCATAGCAACCCTATAGGACAGAGCAGAACTGCCCCATAGGATTTCCAAGAAGCACCTGGTAGATTCGAACTGCCAACTTTTTGGTTAGCAGACACGCTCTTAACTACTCTACCACCAGGGCTCCACTTCATGTTCAGACCCATAAAACCAAACCAATTGCCATCGAGTCAATTCCAAATCACGGCAACCCCATGTGTGGCAGAGTTGAACCGACTTTCATAGGGTTTTCAAGGCTGTAGCCTTTTGAAAGCACATCATTAGCCTTTGTTAGAGGTTTCTCTATATGGGTTCAAGCTGCCAATCCTCTGGTTAGTAGTTGAGCATTTAACCACTTGTGCCACACAGGGACTCCTGTGTTCAACACATGCCCTCTGCGATGCTGCTAAGATTCACTCCTCATCAGGGCAGGACCAATCACGTTGATTGAAGTGACTCGGAAGTGTCAGGGCAAATCTAAATTGAATCATCTTAATGTGAAAATATAGCCTAATCTTTCTCCTTCCTCCTCGTGAGGAAAGAATAGAAGTGGGGATTGATATACGACTTATTTTCCAGGATGTCAGTGGTTGGTTTTGTCTGATGTTTTAAACCAATTTGGCAGTCAGAAGACCAGATCCTTTAGCTCAGCAACCAGTCCTCATACGAGGACAAAAACCACCACCAGCTTCCCAGGAAATAGGTGACATGTAAGTGCTGCTTATCAGTATAAGTAAAAGTAGAAGTCATGCTTTTTCATTGCCTCTATTTTAAAGAAAAAATAATTCTTAAGAAGTTATGTGAAGATGAGTCTGATTTCACCAAAATTCATGGAGGAAGATCTTAAAGATATTGTCATTATTCTTTAAAGCCTGTAAGAGCCAGTTCACTTATTCAACAAACACTTGAAGCCTACTATGTTCAGGCACTGTCACTGACCAATCTTTAGATACAAAGATTAATGCTGTAAGGGTCTTGTTTTCAAAAATCTCAATCCCTGGTGGCAGAAACATCCCGGGGAAAAGGAAACTTGAGTTCACTGTGGGTGCTGTCGAGTCAGTTCCGACTTGTAGCGACCCTACAGGACAGAGTAGAACTGCCCTATGGGGTTTCCAAGGAGCAGCTGGTGGATTTGAACTGCTGACCTTTTGGTTAGCAGCTGAGCTCTTAACCACTGTGCTACCAGGGCTCCATCCATATTAAGGGTGACCTAATTCAGACCTGGGAGCATGAACTAAGCAGGCCACCTGGGCAAGGAGATGATGGTGGTGTTGTAGATGAAAGATGTGTAGTAGGTAGCTAGGTGCAGAGAGAACAAAGAAGCTTCCAGGCATGGGGAGCAGTTTTGGCAAAGGCAGAAGCAGGAGGGCTTTTGAGGAAATGGACATGATTGAGGAGACAAGTAGGGAGAGGTGGGACAGGGAAACCAAGGCCAGTGACAAGCTACACATTCTGAACTGTTTCTTGAGGGCAATGCCACTGTATAGAGCAGGTATGCAACATGTCAGATTTTCACTTTAGGTAGATCACATTGCAGAAGTATGGCGGATGAACCAAACAGGTGGAGGTTTAGTGACGCTAACAAACTTACAATGACAGCTAATTAGAATGGGAAAAAAATCACACAACCAATTTTGGGAGGAGAACGTCTAAGGGAGAAGAAGGCTAAATTTCACCAGGATGGAGTAAGAGCTCACTAGTGGTACAGTTTGCCCTCAGCTACTAACCAAAAGATTGGTGGTTCAAATCCATGCAGCAGCACCATGGAAGAAAGGCCTGGCAATCTACTTCCGTAAGGTTATAGTCATTGAAAATCCTACGGAGTAGTTCTACTCTGAAACAAGTGGGGTCATCATGAGCCCGAATCTACTCGATGACAATGGTTTTTTTTTGCTTGTTTGTTTTATTAGGAAAATTGGTATGACTCCACCTAGGCTGAAATAATATTGCCTGTTTGCATTACTGCTAAAAAAAAAAAAAAAAAAGAAATATTTCAAGCAAGATAATACTGTGTAATCCAACATTGCTAAAGAGATTGTTTTTTACAGAACTGTTTTCCTGTTTTTTTTAATTGCTAAAATATCCATTTACTTATTAAAGTGTTCTTCAGTAATTACAAATGAATATTATTTATTAATTAAAACCAACCTCACAATTCAGTGTTCTTAAAACTACAAAACTGCATCTGTTTTATCAAAAAGCTCTAAAGTTTCAGTAATTTAGACTGGCCTCTCGCTGATATGAGGATTTATTCTACCATCTTTAACTGATTTGCTCACAACGTTAGCAAGCAATTCTGGAATTGTGTAATCAAAATCTAAATGGATCTTAATAGCCCCAAAGAATTAATATGTCTGGGACAATGTAAGTAATTTATTCCCTTCACACCAGTGGATTCTGCTTCGGTGATTATTAAATTCTGGATTATTTGTAGGAAAAACATTACACGAACAAAGTAGTCTTTTAGATTGGCCTTTTTTGTTTGATTTTGTTTATTTTTGTTGGGTCTCTTCCATCGGTAGTAAGTCGTTCATTTCTCAACTATTGAGCACAATTTTGTGCCGGACACTGTGCTATTCATCTCAGGGTCCTGGACACCAAGGGCTCGGCTCCTGCCTTCAAAGGCATCACCATCTGGTGAGGGATATTGGGATATAAACAAACGCCTATTAAATGATGCAATAAATCCCACAATGGGAGTTTACTTCAGGGGGTTATAGGAACCCAGGAGAGCAAGACGAGGGGATGAGTTGAGAGAACTCCCCAGAACTTTCCCAGAGGAGCCTGATGAAAAACTTAGAAGAAAAAAGGGCATTTCAGTCAAAAGAAATGAAGACATGAGACAACACTGGGTGTGTTAGAGAAAGTATAATTAGTGGAGACAGAACAGAGAAGGTTGTACATAGAGAAGGTAGGTACACAGCCCTGGTTGAGAATGTAGGTGGGGCATCACACAAGGGGCTTTGCATGCCATGCAGAGTATCCTGGAGGCAGCTGTTAAAGCATCTATATGTGACTTTCATGCAGACTACCAATTTCTCTAGACTTGGAATGTTGTCTCCTTCTGTCCCCATCATTCCCCAAAGGTGTTGACATCTGATTAAATGGCAGGGCAATGACAGACTTTGGCATATTCAGAAGTAAACTCCGATGTCTGCCCTCACATAGTTTGCAATATAATAAAACTGTGCTCAGCATATTACTTTGATTTATTTCTTAGTCTCCTAGGTGTACACTCAGATAAGATAAGAAAAGGCAGTTGAAATTAAAAACCAATCATTTGAATCAGGAAATAATGAGCAAACATTATTTGAAATAAGAGAAAATGATGTGGGAAAAGGTATTCAAAATGGCGCATGTGTGTGTCCATGTGTGTTTATTTTTCCCCCAACTATTTAAGCAGCACTGAGGGCTTTTGCTGGGGCCTTGGTGGCACAGTGGTTAAACATTTGGCTGCTAACTGAAGGTCAGCAATTTGAATCCACCAGCTGCTCCTTGGAAACCCTACGGGGTAATTCTACTGTCCTATATGGTCTCTATGAGTTGGAATGGACTCTGACAGCAATGGGTTTGGTTTGGTTGGAGGGCTTCGGAGATGTACTACTTCCAAAGTTGGGTCATAACCATAACAATGCAAGATAAAGTCATTACAAAAATTTGATTTGAATATTAAGAGCAAATACTGGAAGATTCTGAGCCAAACATTTATCTCTGAGTGGGGAAGAATTTAGGAGGACACAAGAGCTGTTTTCTGACCACTCCTTGAGAGGATCTGAAACTTCTCTGAGAAAAGGAAGTAGAGAAGAAACAGAAGGGAGCCTAGTGTGGGATTCCTGGGGTAGGAATCCTGAGCCCGAGCCTGCGTCCCAGGTTGGAGGATTAAAATTAAAAACAAACTCAGATATGTTCTAGCATATTACAGAATAGAGATTTAGCCACAGAAAGAGAAGCTTTCTTAGAAAAGTCATGCCCTTTTCCTGCAGAAGAGAAGAGGTGACAGGACAGACGTAACTGAATGAGGGCCTGCTAGAGTTCCCCAAATTTTTCATGGCTGAGAGCAGTACACTAAAAGAGTTAAAAGCTTTCTGTCCTCCCAGGAGGGATACAGAAGAAGCTGAGAGGTGTAGGGCAAGCTGAGGCTCCTGATGGGGTACAGAGGAAGCAGTGTGTAAACCCAACACTTGCGGTCCCATGGCAGGAGGGGTACAGCAACAGCTGAGGCCACACAGGCAGAGGATAGCCAAGACAAACACGAGCAGTCGCTGCTCAGTGGGCCCCAAGTGGGAAGATACATGTGGACTAACACAAGCTTACCCTGAACCCAGAAGCAGAAAGACAAGGGGGTAAAAAATACTGAATTGACTGAGTTGTTGTTGTTGTTGTTAGGTGCCATTAAGTCAGTTCTGACTCATAGTGACCCTAAATACAGCAGAAAAAAAACTGCCCAGTCCTGCACCATGCTCACAATCATTGTTTTGCTTGAGCCCAATGTTGCAGCCACTGTGTCAATCCATCTCATTGAGGGTCTTCTTTTCCACTCACTCTCTACTTTACCAAGCATGTTGTCCTTATCCAGGAACTGATCCCTTCTGACAACAAGTCTAAAGTATATAAGATGAAGTCTTGCCATCCTGGCCACTAAAGAGCATTCTGATTGTACTTCTTCCAAGAGAGATTTGTTCATTCTTTTGGCAGTCCATGGTATATTCAATATTCTTTGCCAACATCACAATTCAGAGCCATCAATGCTTTTTCAGTCTCCGTTGTTCATCGTCCAGCTTTTGCACACGTATGACGTGATTGAAAATACCATGGCTTGCATCAGGCGTACCTTAGTCTTCAAGGTAACATCTTTGCTTTTTAACACTTCAAAGAGGTCCTTTGCAGCAGATTTGCCCAGTGTAATACATCTTTTGATTTCTTGACTGCTGCTTCCATGGGTGTTGATTGTGAATCCAAGGACAATGAAATTCTTGACAATTTCAATCTTTTCTCCATTTATCATGATGTTGCTTATTGGTCCAGTTGTGAGGATTTTTGTTTTCTTTATGTTGAGGTGTAATCCATACTGAACGCTGTGGTCTTTGATCTTCATCAGTAAGTGCTTCAAGTCCTCTTTACTTTCAGCAAGCAAGGTTGTGTCATCTGCATATCACAACTTGTTAATGAGTCTACCTCCAATCCTGATGCCTTGCTCTTCTACATATAGTCCATCTTCTCAGATTATTTGCTCTACATACAGATTGAATAGGCATTGCAAAAGGGTACAACCCTGATGCACAACTTTCCTGACTTTAAACCACAACTAGCCCCTTGTTCTGTCTGAACAACTGCCTCTTGATCTATGTACAGGTTCCTCATGAGCACAATTAAGTATTCTGGAATTCCCATTCTTTGTAATGTTATCCATAATTTGTTATGATCCACACAATTGAATGCCTTAGCATAGTCAATAAAACACATGTAAATATCTTTCTGATATTCTCTGCTTTCAGCCAAGATCCATCTGACATCAGCAATGATATCCCTCGCTCCACGTCCTCTTCTGAATCTGGCTTGAATTTCAAGCAGTTCCCTATCAATGTTCTGCTGCAGCCTCTTTTGAATAATCTTCAGCAAAATTTTACTTGTGTGTGATATTGTTTGATAATTCTGTGTTTGGTTGTATCACCTCTGTTTGGAATAGGCATAAATACGGATAGGAAAATAAAAAATAGGATAGAGAAATTCTGAGGAAATGAAGAAAACAGCCACTTGAGTCTATCTGTCACCATGGGGATAATCTGGCCAGAACAACATTATTTTACCATTTTGGCTGTCTTAGGAGCCTTCCATAGATCTGATTTCCTAATGGCCACGTTCATACTTCTTCCCACTATGAAACTTAATAAAGTACCTATAAAAAAAAAAAAAAGATTTTTTTTTTCTTTTTTTAAGAGGAGTGTAAAGGAGATCAGTCTTGTCTTAAAGGACAAGTAAAATATCTATTGATCCTAGAGGTCTTTCCCACTCACACCTTTCACAACAAGCCCAGATATCAACAAACAGCCTTTTGTGTGATACAAACTAGTCTTGTTGCCCAATGCCAAATATGTCATATAGAAAAATTCAGCCCCACACCTTAAATACCTGAGATGTAAACCTATTGACAGGTAAAAAAAGTGTCCAAAAAAAAAAAGACACATTATCTCCCAAACTATATAAGAAAGAATCCATGCCAATTGGTTGGCTATAGAAAGATTTTTTTTTTTTTTCAACACAGTCACTGTGTTAAATTGGAGAAAACAAACAAATTGATCTCTACAAGTCAGGTAATTGCTAATTACACACTTAGGGGTTTATTCTCCCCTGTATATGTATGCCCAACTCCCATAAAAACTATTCAGAGTCACAGTCAAGTGCAGAAGGGAGTACAGTCTCCATGGTTGTAACTGCAGAAGTAATGAAATTCCATTATAAGCCCATGTTGCCTCATAATAGTACCGCAATATTGAAGCTCAAGTTTGTGAAGGAGCAAAGACTCAATATAACTATTCACCGTGAAGCTTTCCCAGGAAAAGACCCCAGTATGTGCCAAATATTTTAGTATTTTCTTAGAAACAATTAGTTTTTTTAATTACTTTAATTGGGGGGGGGGAGCCTTTTTCATGATTATTCAGGCAAGGGTAAGTTATAATCCAATGGAGTTGGAGGTGGAGTTGGAAGATGAGTAAAGGAGAATTTTACCAAATCCTTAATATTAGCTCTATCTGGCTTGCTATTTTCATAAGTTTTTGTTTTGTTTTTTCCTTTTTAATTTATCTGAATTAAGAAGAGAAGATAGAATAACTACTTAGCAAGACTGAGCTCTAAAAACACAGGCATAAATATAAATCAGACAAGACATGTATTACTACCCATTACTATTCAGTCAATTCAGACTCATGGTAACCCTATAGAACAGGGTAGAACTGCCCCATAGGGTTTCCAAGGCTATAATCTTTATGGAAACAGGCTGCCACATCTTTCTCCTGAGGTACAGCAGGTGGGTTCAAACCACCGATCTTTTAGTTAGCAGCTGAGTGCTTAACCACCGCACTACCAGGGCTCCTTACGTGTATTACTAGGTGGGGAGTATCTATCTTTGAGGCTTTAACAAAACCTATAGTGGTTCTTTCTGAAATGTGAGCTTGGAAGGCCCAGATCCAAGCCTAAGATTCATTCACCTATGGGTGAGATGGCAGTAAGCTTTTCTGGAAATAGCTAGGGCAGGCTGAACGGGGAGAATCAATTTACTTTGACAAAGATTTAACACATATGCACACACGTGCATGCTCACACTCTGTACACAACCTGTGCACACATGTACACATATGCCCTCATACTCACATACATACAAATGGTCACACACTCACATTTATAAACATGCCAGCCTCAGTAAGTCTGTAAGCAACCACTCTGATGCACCACTTCCTGTGAGAGAGGAAGAAAGAACTGGAACCTACCAGAAGGCTTCTGATCTTTCACTTGGACTTGAGTTTACACAACTAATGAAGAAAAATGAAATAATGGGCTAGCATTTTGTCATCCCCTGACAATCAGGATTTGTGACAAATCCCCAGGAAATTTGGGCTCATTAACGCTCAGATGCCCATCATCTATTTGCTCTATTTAGCTGAGCTATCAAGTGTTCAATTTTTTTTTTAATCAAGTGTTCTAAGATGTAAAAAGGCCTCCCCATGCCCACACCTCTGCTTTCTGTCCTCCTGATAGGAATTGTAGAAGCAAAGCAAACAGAGGGCTCTGTTCAAATTTCCTGTTTTACAAATGAGCCATAAAATTGTCCATTAATCAGTCCTGGCTCCCAGGGGCCAGTTTGCATTGTGGAGGTTTCCTTTTTCTTTTCTGATCCCCATTTTGTTGAAAAGATTATTCAAAAAAAGAAAAAGTCACACAGCCATAAGCCCCAAAGAGCAAGCTTTGAAAAGCCAACTTTTTTTTTTTTGTAGGCAGTCTATGGCCAGAGCCAGATTCTCATCACTCAGCACCATTCAAAACTTTGAAATTTACTCTGTTCCCTTAAGACTTCCTGTAAAACCTAAACTATCCTCCTCCCCTTCCCGGAGGGCATGGTGCACCTATCTACTCAAGCAAGGGCTATGGGTAAGTTCTTCAGCACCAATAAAAGATTCCTCAGGTTCTCTGGGGCAAGACTGCAGGAGCGCAGACGGAATGAAACATGGGAGAACTCTCAAGTCTGGCATTTCAGGGCTTCCCCCCCCCCCCCGCCACAAAGTGTCAGTTCTGACAGTTCTTGCATTTATCTTGAGGGTATTTCCTTTAAAAGACAGAAGGAGGAAATATATATCAGGCTTTGCAGCTGTTTGAGAGGGGAGCAGGCACTGGGTGTTCCCCCTTCCCAGCTGCAGCCTTCTTATTGGGCGACTGCTTGCTGAGACCAGCCTGTCCACCTGAATTTCCCCATGAACTAGATTTCTCACCTACAGTAATGCTCCCGCACACAAACACAGAGACTGTACAAGCATCATTAATAAATCAGGTACATGTATATGTATATATATAAAACACCAAACAACCAAATGAAACTCAGGGCCACGGAGTCAATTCCAACTCATAGCAACCCTAGAAGAGGAGTAGAACTGCCTCACAGGGTTTCCAAGGCTGTAATCTTTACAGAAGCAGACTGCTACATCTTTCTCTCGCAGAGCAGCTGGTGGGTTCGAACAGATGACCTTAGATATAATTGCCAATTTTAAGTATATTACCAGTTTTAAGTGTACTAATATAATAAATAAATAAATAAAATGGGCATTGATGGGATTGGAAAAAAAAAAAAACAGCTATTTTTGTCTGTACACCAATGTTCATTGCAGCATTTATTCACGAGAGCCAAAAGGTGGGAACAACTCACACAAAGGAATATTACTCAACAATTTAGAAAAATGGTGTTCCGACACATGCCGCAACATGGATGGGCTTTGAAAACATGCTGTGTGACATAAGTCCGTCACTAAAGGACAAATACTCTATGATCCCACTTATATGAAATAGGCAGAAATATAGAGGCCAAAGTTTATCAGTGGTTACCAGGGACAGGAGGAAGGGGGAAAGGCAGAGTCATCACCTAGGGGGCACTGAGCTATTGTTAATGGTGGTAGAATAAATTGGAAACCGATAGTAGTTAACAGTTGCCCAACCTGATGAACGTAATCGATGATACTGAATAACACTAGTAAAACAATTGTTGAGCTGGCAAATGCTTTATTTATATTTCTACCACAATTAAAAAAAAAAAACAGTTGGTTTTGTTTACTTTGGGGATGCTGGCCTTTGTTAGCTTTCAGACTCCCACCTCCCCTTCCTCTATTTCTCTATACATTGTCCTTTATTTGCACAGTGTAAAGCTTCCATAAGCTGTCTTCAGGGTTTTCTTTATTTTTTCCTTACCTTTTTTTTTAGCTATCCTATTAGTCTAACTTGGGGAGGGGATAGTTTACAAAAATTTTTTATTTCTAAAGGAGAGTCATCCCAAGTTTAACTTAGAGGCTAAAGAGTTTTAAAAGTTTACGTCGCCAAAGTCGAAGCTAAATACTGTGGTGTGGAGTCCCTTGTGTAAAAATAGAGCTGTTTCTCCTAGAGGCCCCCATTGTTGATGGGTGAAATGGCATCCAAGCACTTTACAAAAAGCTGAGTGTGCCTAACCAAGAATGTCTCTCTCTTGGTCATTAATGTTGTTTAGATATCACTCTCGGTAGGTTAAATACATTGGTCTGAACTGATTAATCGTTCCATTAAATGTCTTCTGAGAAAGTAGACAGGCTTCGTAATCACCTCTCTATTTCTTAAGAGTTCAGTACTTCTCCAATAACATTGCATTTGTGCACATAAAATTCTGGAATGCCAGGACTTGCATTCGATGGGGCTCACTCACACCTGGGGACCCATTTCTCTCCTTTGGAGACTGAAGAAGTCTGAGCTCTTTGAATCATTGATTTCGTTAGCACAAACATGTTGGATTTTGCTAACATACCTTAAGACTTTATTAGCCTACCTTATTTTATATGTCCTACAGGCTTTGGCAGTTTTGCACATTTAATCACATTGGCGTCCATAAAATAAGAACTCACTTAAATCAAAAAGGAATTTCCCTTAATCTCTCCAATAATAACACTTGTACGTTTGACAGTCCCTGCTGCACCCGGCGTTTTGTGTATGTAGCTGGGATCTGAGGTCTCTTCTGACTTACTATCTGTTTCAGTCTTGCTGCCTGAAATCTCTTTGCTGTCGTATGGATGGGAAGGAAGCAGGGACAGATAACCCAATAAGCTGGGTACGCACAAGCTTACCTGTGCTTACTTACTAATCTGTAGCCTACAATTTCACAGGGGTTTCACCAGATGTGGTGTGAAATTGTGCACTACGGATTAGTAAAGAAATGCAGGTAAGCCCGGGTGTACCTTGTTTACTGGTTAATCCATTCCTGGGAGGAAGTCCAGGAGGGGTGTCGGGGGCGGAACGCTGTGTCCAGAGTGGAAGCCAAGAGATACTTTCATTTTGCATATTTCCATTAGCTCTTGTGTCACCCAGGACAGTCATCCTAGAAAAGGAGTGTATGAAAAGAAGCTCCTGTGACAGGGTGAGCTTAGCTGGAAGGGAATTTGCCAAGTCTTTCCTCCTTCGTCTGCTCAGGTCCCACTGACTTCTGTGCGTTCCTAAGTATCTTAACCCTGACTCACCTCTGGGCTAGCCAACTACTGCTGAGATCTTCTGCGAGCAAATTGTGTTATCCTTCTTTGAAACAAGCAATGCATTTTAGGACTAACTAACATTCGACAGCACTGGGTTTTTTTTAACATATGCAGACCCTAGACTCATTCTCCAGCATGCTATTGGAAACAAAAACCGATTCTTGCAAGAACAGGGTGTCCTACTAGGAGGAGGTGAAAATCTCAGGTAATCCACATTCCCCATGTAGCTAGCTGGTCTCCTAATTCTTTCCTCGTTGACCTTCACAGTAAAGGTAAGGTTGTTCCTGTAGGGCTGCACACGGTCTCACACTTCACTCTGATGACCAGGGCCTCCCATTCTCTGTACTCACTTTTTGTTTTCTTTTCTTCATCCAATAATCCAACCTGTTACCTCTTTCTCTAACTGCCTGGCTGATACCATTACGACCAAGCCCTCTAGATATGACTTTTTTTTTAATATTTTATTGTGTTTTCGGTGTAGGTTTACACAGCAGTTCAGGTTCCCATTCAACAATTTCTATACAATTTCTCATTACTTCTATTCTAGTTGTTCTGTTTCCATTAATCTAGTTTCCCTGCCCCCTTACATTCTCATCTTTGTTTTACGGTAATTGTTAACTGTTTGGCCTCATATAGGTGATTTTATTTTTTGTTTCTGTTTTCAAAGGAGCACAGTACTTATAAGTGATACTCATTATTTTTTTAGCAAATCTGTTATTTAACTACAAGGTGACTTCAGGGGTTAGTTTTGATTCAAGGTCTGAAGAGTATCTCAGGGAAATAGTCTCAGGGAGTCCTCCAGTCTCACCCAGTCCAGCAAGTATTTTTTTGGTTTGGTTTGCTTTTAGAAATTTGAGGTTCTGTTCCACATTTTTCTCCCATTCTGTCAGGGTCTATCTATTGTGACCCTGATTAGAATGGTCAGTAGTAGTAGCCAGGCCCCACCCAGTTGTTTTGGGCTCAGGGTAGATGATGCCATGATTAGTGTAGACTGCCCTGTGGGCTCATTTCTTCTTTGGTTTCCTTCTTTTCCTTTTGCTCTGGATGAGTAAAGACCAGTACTTGTATCTCAGGTGGCTACTGGTAAGCTTTTAAGACCCCAGACACTACTCACCAAATTAGGCTGTAGAACATAACTTTATGAACTATATTATGCCAATTGACTAGGATGTCCCATGAGACTATGGTCCTAATCCTTCAAATTCAGAAATCCAATCCTGCCAGGTATTTGGTTATGTCTAATAAGTATCCATAACTGTGCCTCCTAGATAAGACTATTGATATGTTAAAGAATCAAGTAAAGGAATTTAGAAAATCCATTTCTATTTCACTAATCCTTGCTTCCATACCTATCGATGGCTGTGGTCTTGAAAATATTTTTAGGGAGAATCATATAGAATATTCATCCTTTCTTTCTCTATTATTTTTATCATGTTCCTATTCATAACTTTTCTTTTCTCCCTTCCCTTCCCCTCTCCCACTTGCCTTCCCTTCCTCCCCCCAGGTATGTCTCAGGCTGCCTAGGGAGAAGATCTAATAAACAGAAAGGTAAAAGAAACACATTAATTTGATTCCTTGGATCACTTCACTGGTCTCCAGAGAGCCAAACTCTTTCGCACCTCCTTCCTCATTAATCCTCCATCCTAGCTCTCTTTTAGCAGTTCTCTCTCCCACTCCCCCACCCTCCACCTCTTCTCACCTCTTAAAGGTTGGAAAGCCCCAGAACCCTGCCCTACAATCTCTTCTCTATTTTCCTTCCCTTAGTGACCACAATTTACATCTCCAGCTAAAACTTCTCTCTGAAAGTCTGGACTCCTATATTCGATTGGCTACGAGACATCTCCACTTACAGGTTTAATAAGCATTTTTGTTGTTGCTGTTAGGTGCCATTGTATCAGTTCCAACTCATAGCAACCCTACGTATAACAGTACAAAACACTGCCCAGCCCTGCGTCATCCTCACAATCATTGCATGTTTGAGCTCATCATTGCAGCCACTGTGTCAATCCATCTCATTGAGGGTCTTCCTCTTTTTCCCTGACCCTTTGCATTACTGAGCATGATGTCCTTCTCCAGGTACTGGTCCCTCCTGATATAATATGTCCAAAGACATGTTACCAGGAGAATAAGCATCTTAAATTTATTCAAATATTAAATGTCAAATATTCATATTCAGATCTGAACATCATACTTTTACTGCAAAATCAGCTCCCTCCACAGACATCCTCATCTCAACTGATGGCAGCTCCATCCTTTCAATGGTTCTGGCTGAGGATCTTTTGTTCTTGCTTCCTCTTGTCAAACCCCATATTCAAGAAACAGATCTTCTTGGCTCTACCTATTAAAATATATTCAGAATCCAACCTCCTGTGGCCTCCACCATTACCTTGCCAGTGTGAACCACTATCTTTTCTCACCAGGCTTACTCTGGTAGACCCTACCCTGGACTCCCTGTTTCGCCATTGGACAAGCAAAGTCTTCAGCTAGAGTTACCTTTTAGAACCACATATCAGATTAGATCTCCCTTCTGTTTCCAGTGGCTTCCCATTTCTATCAAAATAAAAGCAAAAGAGCTTCCAGTGGTTTGCAAGCAGGGCACAGCTGCCGCACCCCCCCCCCAAAAAAACTTTGCATACATTAAAGAGAAGCACACAAATTAGGAAAAAAAATGACACTTAAAACCTTAGAAACCTAATTTCCAAAAATGTATCCCAAGGACATAATCATAAACTGGATCTAAAATTTTTACATAGTATTCGTAATAACTGCAATAACACCCACTATGGTGGACGTTGATTGAGTGCTTATTACAATAACAGTTTCTAAATGCTTTATAAAAATTGACTAATTCAATCCTGCAAACTCTATAATGTACACACTATCATTGCCCCCATTTTATAGAGCAGGAAGCTAAGGTATTAACAAATAAATGAACTTGCCTAAGGTCATAGAGCCAGGAAAGAGTAGTTCAAGGATCTAAATTCAGGCAGTCTATCTGCAAAACTAGACTCGTAACTACTCTGTAAACTGAGCATATAAGCTAGAAACCACACAAATATTCAGCAATATATGTTTGGTGAATAAAATAAAGTGTAACCATATGACAGTTAAACATGTTAACTTTCTAAATCTGTAACGATACGAGAAAATATTCGTGAACTTGTTAAGTGAGAAATGATCAGGTTATACAGAAAAAGTTAAACTTGACAAGTGCAAACACAAACATACACATACGTGCGTATTTATAAAAAGCAAGGAAGGAAATGCCCAAGGTGTTTATTTCACGATGGCCCAATTACTAGATGATTTGTGTTTTCTTCAATATACATTCTCTTTTTTAATACATTGTCTCCTGTGATTGTGTATTTATTTTATAACCAGGAGGAAAAAAAAAAAAAAAAAACCTTTTGCAAAAAAATTAACTTTCCTTTCACAATTGCTAATTAAGTGGATATACAGTAAGTTTGTATGAAAACAATCATGAAGGCTCTGGCAATATGTAATAATTATATAAAAGAGGTTTCCCAGTGTTTTGCTACCAAGAAGGGTCCACAATTTTCTCTATATAAATCCCAGATTTTGAAAGATTCTACTTGAGTGTAATGCCTTTATTAATTTTTACTCATTTCTTAAATACTCAAAGACATACACATCCTTATGACAATAATGCATGCCTTCCCCAATTGTTTGCCAATCTTGCCCTCCCTCCACCCCCCCCCCCGGTATTTTCATAAGCACCGCTATGCCAATTTTTTTTACACATTGCTGTTTTTTGTGTAACCGATACACCTATAAGATTCTTGCCTCTATAGGCAAACCGGGATAACTACCTTGGTTTGCTAGAATTCCTGCCACAAGTGAGGATGATTATGAATTTAGTTAGTGCAAACCTAATAGTATCTCTGGGCTTTCTTTTTAAAAGTTAACTGTTACTTGAAGACTCTCATTTCTGCCTTTACAAAAAACAACAGCAAAACAAACTAATTGCTTTTGAGTTGATTCCTACTCATGGCGACCCCATGTGTGCAGAGTAGAATTTTCCATAGGGTTTTCAACACCGTGGCCTTTTGGAAGCAGATTGCCAGACCTATTCTTCCAAAGTGCCTCTGGGTGGCTTCGAACTGCCAACCTTTCCGTGAGTAGTCAGGCACTTACTGACTGCACCACCCAGGAAGGGTGCCTCTGAAAGTGACTGTGATAACACTGTTAAATGAAGAAAACAGAACAGAAATCTGTTGCTGCACTTGAAATTCAATATCATTTTGGAATTCATTTGGCTATGGAGAACAGAAAAACTCCCAGGCAGCGCTGAATACTACCTCACATACATATACATACATATACTGACATACTAACTCAGTCTGTACCACAACCAGGGGAGTATTATCACAGATTAAGAAACCGAGGAATAAAGGTGTTAAGAAACACATCAAAAAATACACAGCTATTAAATGGCAGAGCTGGGATTCGAACACAGGCTTGTGGACTCCAGAGTCTCTGGGCTCGTCACCTAAACTGCCCTGCCTACAGAAGGGGACGGGACTCCCCACATTAGCCAGAAACGCATTCAAGAGTCTCTTTAGCTGGGCCTGTACGGGATGAGTTTGTGGGAAGCATCAGAAACCCGGAAGTCAACGAGTTTTTTTTGTTTGTTTGTTTTTGTTTTTAATTTAAATCAAGAGCCATTTAGGAGTTTTGCTAATGCAGCACTTTCTCCACCTTTCTGTCTGCAGTAAGGTTGAAATGCCTTCCTCCTCACAGGAAAGAACCTCAGATGAAACAAGGAGACACAGTTGCTCTCCTCGGTGAGCTGTTTGAAGGGCAAACGATTCCTGGTCCATCCATTACCACGTAAATAATTAAACACCCTGGGCCTGCAGCCGGGGTTGGGAAGTCTGTGGAGGCAATTTGCTTTAAATATTGGTGAGCAAGCTTACAAGCTGGTCAGTCATTAGCTCCTCCTAGTGGCTTTTCTGGCCCTCATTCAGGCGGCAGCTGAGGTGTTGCTGTCTTTGAGGAACGGAAATCCTGACCAACGAGTAGCCTGAAGTTACCTCAGAAGGGACAAGACCTTTCTTCACCTCTCATGCCACCTGATATCACCACTCAGTCAGAGATGCCCCACCCCTGAAAATGGAATCTGGTTTGGTCAACAAACTACTTTTGCATAACCAGGACACAGCATAGTCCAGTCTATGTACGCGGCATTTACGGTAGATTGTCAGTCAACCCTTTATGTATAATTCTGCCTATAAATAGAGCCTGTTCACAAATATTTCTTCTGCTGAAGATTAGTAGAGACACAGATAAACCCCAAAAGGCAAATAATACACTGACAATTTAAATTTGGCTTTTAATTAAGTTTTGCGCCTGCATTTGAATGAAGACACATCTGCCAGGTTAAAGTTTATTCACTTCAAGTAAAATAAGAAGGCCACAAACTCACTAAACCCATGCCATTGAGTTGATTCCGACTCATAGTGACCCTACAGGACAGAGTAGAACTGCTCCAGAGGGTTTCCAAGGCCACATCTTTCTCCCGAGGAGGGGCTGGTGGTTTCAAAACACGGACCTTTGAGTTAGCAGCAGGGCACTTTAACCACTGCGCCACCAGGACTCCAAGAAGGCCAAACCTATAGAAAAAAAGTCTGTGAAGCTGTCTAATTTCTCCATCTTGAGCTCCTACTCATGTGCTCTGTGGAAATGACCCCACATTTGAGCCAACAGTTCTTTTTCAGACTGATGCAAGATTCAACATCCCCAAAACCTATTCTAGATTAGGTGAAGAAGTCCAGTGTTTGAGCTTCGAAGGACACCTGAGCAATACAAGTAAGCAGAAGGTGCTGAGATGTCACCAAAACCCTCAGTGTAGAGTAGGCATCACGAAAAAACCTAAAAGCACATTTTTCGTCAAGTAAACCCGCACTAATCTAACCATGGATAATCCAGGGTAGGGGCAGAGAGGTGAATCCAAACAATACTGAGAAAAAAAAAAAAAAAAGGAAATCTCTTTATTCTATCAGAGTGCAAATATAACAAACAGAAAGAAATTCCAGCTACCAATATTGCTACTATGAGTACAGTCACATAGTTTGATATGTGAACCTTAATTTACCACATCATCTACCACATTGAGTAGATGATGCTATTATCATCATTAGTATTAAAGTTCTACCTCATTTTTTTTTTTTTTTCAGCTGGAATGGAGAGGTTATTCCAAGGATTTGGCACATTTACCCACCCAGCATTGCTTACCCATCCCACTGCCATCAAGTCTATTCTGACTCACAGCGACCCTACAGGACAGAGTAGAACTGCCCCATGAGGTTTCCAAGGAGCGCCTGGTGGATCTGAACTGCTGACCTTTTGGTTAGCAGCCATAGCACTTAACCATTACATCACCAGGGTTTCCCAGCATAGTTTAGAAGACAGGAATACGTACATATGCATGCCCGTGTATACAAACACACACACACACACACTCTCACAGGCACACATACTACGCTGGCACAGCTTTATAGATTTAAGAAAGATTTGTGTTGCCCTGGCACCCCAGAAGCCATAGAAAAAGGACAACTACAGACTGTAAGATCTTTCATAAGAAGGGTGTTCTCTAGAAGAGACTATGGACTCTGGAATCAGGACTAGATCTAGGTTAGTGTCCTGGCTCTGGCCTTGAAAGCTGTTTCCCCTTAAAGCAAATCTCACAACATCTGTAAGCACCATTCTGTAAAAGAGTGTGACTAACACCTAATTCACAAATCTGCCTGTGGAATGGAATGATACCATCTTTAAACTGCTTAACTGTGCCTGGCACAAAGCAAGCGCTTCAAGCTGCTTAGTATCTTCCTACTTTCCTCTTCTTGACAAGTCTTGTCCTGGAGAATCTCCAGGAGCAGGTTAGCGCTGACACACTCCTGAGAATTCTAAGATCCCTGGAGTATTTTCCTGCTCCTTATAGTATTACTGAATGGTTTAGAACCTTCTAGTGAGAAGCGGCTTTTTTTTTTTTTTTCCTCATACCTTGGCATATCCTTGGACTATTTAAATCAGTATTCTCCCTGAAGAGGCCAGCCTGTGGTTCACACTCAGCCTGTGTGTTCTCATGAAGCTGTGATTCCTTCGTAAGTTCAAACTATATGTTCTTGCTATTCACCCATGTGGAGCCCTGGTGGCTCAGTGGTTAAGAGCTCGGCTGCTAACCGAAAGGTCAGCAGTTTAAATCCACCAGGCACTCCTTAGAAACCCTATGGGGTGGTTCTACTTTATCACATAGGGTTGCTATGAGTTGGAATTAACTCGACGGTTACAGGCTTATGGGTATTCATCCATGCGTTCAACAAATATTTATCATGCGCTGACCTGGGGATAAAATGGAGACTAAGACAGGCACGGTTTCTACCTTCCTGCAGGCCATGTCCTTGAGGAGGAGACAGACAGAAAAGAATTAAGCAGACACATAAAGGCTTTAATTATAACGTGTGAAAGTGTGGCAAGTTCTGGGACTGGGCTCCAGAAAAATCTTTAGGAGGGGCCCTTTAGGCAAAAGCAAGCAGCATCCTGAGAAAGGAGCAGGCTTCCTGGCAAAGGGAACAGGTTGTGCAAAGGCCTCAGGCAGGAGGGAAACCAGAGTAGCTGGTTGTTGTTGTTGTTGTTGTTAGGTGGCATTGAGTCGGCTCTGACTCTTTGCGACTGCCCAGTCCTGTGCTATCCTTACAATCGTTGTTAGGCTTAAGCCCATTGTTGCAGCCACTGCGTCAATCCATCTTGTTGAGGGTCTTCTCTTTTTCGTTGACCCAAGTTGCATTTGGGACATTTGAAATGGAAGTGTTTGGGCATAGGGTAAAATGTCAAATTCTTTTTCCCAGATTCTTCTTCCATCCTTGTAATCCCTCACTCCTTCCTGAGGTTTTACTTCATATATATGCTTCTCAAGATAATAGCTTTCTGTGACTTTTCCCTCTTTTTTCCATTTTTAGTTTTTATTTTTGTCTCTCCATGCCAACATCTATCCAATCATCTAGATTCCCTTTCTCAACTGGAAAAATTAGAAGCTAGCAGTGCCTGGACTCCTACTTCCTTTTGATTGGCACAGGGTTTGTGTAACTTTGCTAGTCTTATGGATGCTCTTGTGAAAAGAAAGCATGGGTCAAACACAAAGGCTGCCTTACTCCAGGATACTGTCACAAGATAGCCGCTTCTGGCCTCCTGACATCCATCTGCCAGGGCCTGGGACCTTCCTTCATGCACTACAGGTTATGAAATACTCCCACAGGCAGTTGCCTCCCTTGGAGATGGGCCCCGTCTTCCACAAAGATCAGCTTGGGAAAAAGCTGCATGGCTACTCGTGGCTGTCTGCTTTCAGCAGGGGTCTCAGCCAGCATTTCCTCCTACAGGGCATTCAGGGTTTTCTTCTAGCTGCTGCTTTGGAAGGCTCCACAAGCTCTTTCTAGCACAATTCCACCCCCCTCCTCTCCTCCCACTTCCCTCTCCCTCACCCACCCTGCACAGATCCTGTGCTGATTGACTAACATCTCCAGGCTTATGTACCAGGAATCAATCAAAAGATGGCTTCCCACACAGAACAGCTCTCCTCTCCTCTCACCGGGCTGCTGCCTCGGACATTTGTGCATGCCCAGACTGAGCTTGCTTGGAAGCCTCCAGCCTCCTCCTATCTGTCTCCTCCTACCTGTCTGAAAGCAGGCCTGTGTCTGGGCACACTGGGTTCCCATGGCAGCTGCTGCTTCAGAGTCTTGACACTCTGCCACGTCAACACTGGCTGGCCCATTTTCCTCAGCTCTCATCTGCTGAACTCAAAGTTCCTCTGTTGGCTCTCGCTCCTGGCTTGAACGGGCTCCCAGTCAGAAAGGGTTCCCCGAAAGCCTGACTTTCAGCAGCTCACCTTTTGCAGCTTTCTGACTAAAGGATATTGGATCAGCTCTACGGTCAGTTGACCAAAAGAAATTCAGTTCCATGCAGCCTCTATCTAAGCCCCCTCAAATGGCCATCCTTGCAGATGGTGCTTGCTGGCCTTGGCACTGGCCTTCCTTTTGGGTTGTTTACACTATCGTTCGTTCCTTCTTTCTGTAAAAGTGGGATGGGCTCAGGGCCTGGGGGAGTTGTTGCAGGTCCTTCATACTGACTTTACTAAAGCTTTTTTTTTTTTTTAGCTTTAAGTCAATTTCTTACCTTTCTACCTAGAATAAATAAAAAAAAATTCATCTCTGTTCTTTTTACCCAAACAGATGTCCCCGCTAACTTTTCTGGCTCCAAATTTCAGGTGGAAACCCTGGTGGTGTAGTGGTTAAGTGCTACAGCTGCTAATCAAAATGTTGGCAGTTCGAATCCACCAGGCGCTCCTTGGAAACTCTATGAGGCAGTTCTACTCTGTCCTATAAAGTCACTATGAGTCGGAATTGACTCAATGGCAACGGGATATGCTGAGATGGAGCCCTGATGGCGCAGTGGTTAATTGCTTGGCTGCTAACCAAAAGGCATGGTTTTGAACTTGTTCAAACCAGTGCAGTCATGGCCAACAAAGCGAAACCAGAACAGATCAGAATTTTTACAATTTGAGTGAACTAGAATGATAACCAGAAGGGGAAAATTATGGGTCAAAGCCCTGGAATGGGATATTCGGAAGAGGTATAGTGAGCCCATTCAGAAGCCTTATGTGTGAATTAGGTTATTGGCAGGACTGTGGCGAGCTGCACACACAGAGCAGCACAGTCAGCTGCCATCTCTGAGCGGGACACCACTGTTTGCAACTCTGCTCAGAATCCACTGGGCAAGAGACTTGGTTACTATACAACACATACACTGTTCTTGTTTTCTAAGAGGGAGATTAGATTTCTAGCAGGGCTTTGACCAGTAATTTTTCCCATTCCAGTTATCATTCCAGTTCATCTAAATTTTTAAAAATTCAAGTCTGTTCCGGTTTCATTTCCTTGGTCATGGCTGAACCCGGAAGAACTAGTTCAAAGCCCTGCCAAAAGGTCGGCAGTTCTAACCAACCAGCCACTCGACAGGAGAAAGACGTGGCAGACGGCTTCTGTAAAGATTTACGGGCTTGGAAATTCTATGGGAGTGTTCAACCCTGTCCTATAGGGCCTTAATGAGTCAGAATCAACTCAACAGCAGCGGGCTTGGGTTTTGATATATTGAGAAAGAGCCCTGGTGTAATTGTTAAGCACTGTGCTGCTAACCGAAGGGTGGGATGTTCAAACTCACCAGCAGCTCTGCAGGGAAAAGACCTGGTCGTCTGCTCTCACTACAGCCTAAGAAACCCTACAGGGCAGCTCTGCTCTATCTTATAAAGTTCCTGTGAGTCAGAATCAACTTCATAGCACACAACAATATACTCAACAAACTCCTGAGCGTAGACTAATTGGAAAATCCAGATGTCTTAGCTATCTAGTCCTGGTATAACAGAAATACCACATGTGGATGGCTTTAATAAAGAAAAATTTATTATCTCACAGTCTAGCAGGCTAGAAGTCAGAATTCAGGGCACCAGCTCTAGGGGAAGGCTTTCTCTCTGTGTTGGCTCTGGAGGAAGGTCCTTGTCGTCAATCTTTCTAGGAGCTTCTCCACACAGGAACCTCAGGTCCAAAGGACGCACTCTGCTTCTGACACTGCTTTCTTGGTGTTATGAGGTCCCCCTGTCTCTCTGCTCGCTTCTTTTATTTCTCAAGAAGAGATTGGCTTGAGACACTATCTAATCTTATAGATCTCATCAATATAACTGCCACTAATCCATCTTATTAACATCATAGTGATAGGATTTACAGCACATAGTGAAATCACATCAGATGACTACATGGTAGACAATCATACAATACTGGGAATCGTGACCTAGCCAAGTTGACAGATATTTTTGGGGGACACAATTCAATCCATGACAACAGAAAACCACAAAAAGGTAAGTTTAAAAACTGCCTCTAAGGACCAAGTGATAGTATCTACTTACATGTTGGGGTATAGCCTTACAACTTTCTTATCTGCATTCTACCTGAAAAGAGTAAACACATAGACATTCCCCTTTTTACATAAAAGTGACATCACTTTACACGTCTTATAACCTTTTCTGATTTAATATTTTATAAAGTTTACAGGCAGGTATATTCTTTGACCCAGCAATTCCACCTCTAGAATGGACAAACGTATCAAGGTGTATGTATAAAGATATTCACTATGGCTGTCATCAAATTAGCCCCAAATCAGAGACAATTTAAATGTCCAATAATAAGGAATTGGTTAAATAAATTGTGGAATGACCATACAATACTATTAAAATTTTAAAAATGGTGACGTAAGTTCATATTTATTAAACATGACATATTATTAAAAAGACCACAAATTAGTATGTATAATGTAATATATATATGTATGCATATGTGTGTGTTGGGTATACATATACATACTATCTTTTATAAAAGAATATCCAAAATAATACTAATGGTTATTTCTGGGTGAGTGTTTTGTGACTAATGTTTATTTTTAGTTAACCTGTTCATGTTAATATTTTTACAATCAACACTTCCGATGATGTAAAAGTTAATAAGAAAAAATACATTAGAAATGATTTTTCCATACAATTATTTTTCTTCAAAGTGACAATTAGTGGCTAGGGACCACAATGTATATAACTAATTCTTTATTTTGACCCCATTATTTTGTAGGGGGGAAAAGAGGAGGTGCAGTTTAGAAACAAGAAGTAACTGACTAATTTTGGGAAAAGCCACAGGTAGAATCTAAGTCTTCGGTTTCAGAGGCCTAAATCCTATACTACTTTCTGATTGTTATAAATCCAAGGACCTTTATAACTGATTATAAGAGCACCGTGTGTGTGTGTATGTAAGTAAACTCATATACACATAAAATTTCAAAATTATTATTCTTAAAAGAGCAACTTGAAGTTGACCTTAGCATGACTGCTTATACTTTATAGGTTTTCCAGATTCCTAGTTCCTTCCCTCCTTGAGCAGTGAAATCGCTTCATATTCTAACCTTATCTCAACTTTCATCCAAAACCCACTGCCGTTGAGTCAGTTCCGACTCATAACTACCATATAGGACAGAGTAGAGCTGCCCCATGGGGTTTCCAAGGTTGTAAATGTTTATGGAAGCAGATTGCCACATCTTTCTCCCGAGGAGGGGCTAGCGAGTTCAAACCACCGACCTTTCTGTTAGCAGCCATGTGCTTAACCACTGTACCACCAGGGCTCCTTCAACTTTCATCAGTGGTTCTCAAACTGTGGTCCCCCATCAGTACCATCAGCAACAACTGGGAACTTGTTAGAAACGCACATTCTCAGATCTCACCCCAGACCTAGAGAATCAGAAACTCTGGTGGTGGAGATTGGGGATCTGTGTCTTAACAAGCCCGCAGGTGACTCTGATGCGCAGGCAAGTTTGAGATTTGCTCTAAGCACATAAGCATGTCAATAGACAAAACTAAGACAAAATCCAAACAGCAGAAAAACTGCAACAGTCTTTGTTTCCCATTATTTTCCTTCCTTAAGTTGCCTTCCTTTCTGCCCAAACTGCCTCTTCTTCCTCCGGATTATCCTAGATGATTATTAAGAATGTGGATTCTGAAGTCAGATTGCTTGGGCTTAAATTTCAACTCATCACATATTAGCTGTGCGACCATGGGCAAGTTACTGTTTCTTCGTCTATAAAATGGGGTTGAAAATCACAGTACCTGTCTCACTAGGGCCATTGTACTTATAAGGTTGAGTGTCTGGCTGTGGAAAGTATGTATAGTGTATGTTAAAAAACTATCTTTATTTCTCCCCCTGTTCCTCTCCCATCCTGTTGCTGTCTCTTGGTTTTGCCCACCAGAAGCCCTACATGCTCTGAATGCCACCCCCCCCATCTTCATTCATACTCACAGGTCCTGTGTTTAAGTTCTCCAGGTTCTAGGTTGCTAAGAATTTCTTATAACCCACTCTGCATTAATGTTTACTAAAGGTTTGAAGACAGGAGCCCTGTCTTCAAGCACTTGGCCACTAACCAAAAGGTCAGTGGTTCAAATCACCAGTTATTCTGCAGGAGGAAAAGATATGGCAGTCAACTTTTGTAAAGATTTACGGCCTTGGAAATCCTTTGGGGCAGTTCTACTCTGTCCTACAGGGACACTATGAGTCGGAATTGGCTCGAAGGCAGCAAGGTTTTTTTTTTTTTTTTTTTTAATGGTTTGCTATATTGGCTCTGTAGCTCACATGTATTATTATCCTATTTATCCAGAAGGTATGCTTTTAACATCTTCAGTAATATGGAGAATAGTTGTAAGACTTAAACCTGAAGTCAAAGCCCTGGGTCCAAATCGCAACCCAAACACTTCCTAGCTCTGCAAACTTGGATTGGTTCCTAAGCTCTCTGAACTCAGTCTGCTAACATGTAGGCTTCCAGTTAAAAAGCAGACACCCAATTGAATACGAATTTTCGATAGACAACAAATAATTCTTTGGTATAATTATGTCCCATGCAAGCATGTCTCTGGGTATATGCTTACACTAAAAAAAAAAAAAAAAAAACTTTCTTTATGTGAAATTCAACATCACCTGGGAATTCTGTATTTTTATTTGCTAAATCTGGAAATCTAATTAACATAAAAATGCAGTTAATATCTGATTTGCACTCTTACTGTACAAATTAAAAGGAAAACATATAAGAAAATGCCTGTTATATTTTTAAGCCCTCAATAAATGTAAACAATGAGAAGTAAACAAAATTATCTTTGAAAGATTCAGGTAAAGAACACAAGCTATTTCATACAGGCATTCTCAGGCCCTCACGCAAACACTACCTATTACACCCAATTTTCACAAGCACGATTTATCTGGCTTCTTATCTTCAGAGAGATTTAATTAGAAGAGGATGCTGGAGATAGAGGTTAGACCATTTTTAGCAATATCTATCTATTATCTATCTCCCCTGCATGTCTGTCAGTGGGGGCTTGTGTTGTTGCTATGCTACTAGAAGCTATGCCGCTGGTATTCAAATACAAGCAGGGTCACCCATAGTGGATAGGTTTCAAATGAGCTTGCCATTAGAGAAATCAAGTCAAAACTACAATGAGATACCATCTTACCCCAACAAGGCTAGCATTAATCCAAAAAACACAAAATAATAAATGTTGGAGAGGTTGTGGAGAGACTGGAATACTTACACACTGCTGGTAGGAATGTAAAATGTTACAACCACTTTGGAAATTGATTTGGTGCTTCCTTAAAAAGCTAGAAATAGAAGTATGATGCGATTCAGCAATCCCACTCCTTGGAATGTATCCTAGGGAAATGAGCCCTTACACCAATAGATCTATGCACACCCATGTTCATTGCAGCACTGTTCACGATAGCAAAAAGATGGAAACAACCTAGGTGCCCATCAGCGGATGAATGGATAAACAAATTATGGTATATTCACACAATGGAATACTATGCAATGATAGAGAACAATAATGAATCCAAGAAACATCTTATAACATGGATAAACCTGGAAGGCACTATGCTGAGTGAAATTAGTTGCATGAGGACAGATATTATATGAGACCACTATTATAAGAATTCAAGAAAAGGTTTAAACACAGAAGAAAGCATTCTTTGATGGTTACGAGGGTGGAAAGGAAGAGAGGGGGTATTCACTAACTAGATAGTAGACAAGAATTATCTTAGGTGAAGGGAAGGACAACATACAATACAGGGAAAGTCAGCGCAACTGGACTAAACCACAAAAGCTAAGAAGTTTCCTGAATACATCCAAACACTTCCAGGGACAGAGTAGCGGGGGAGAGGGGGGGGCTTGGGGACCATGGTTTCAGGGGGACACCTAGGTCAACTGGCATAACAAAATGTATTAAGAAAATATTCTGCATCCCACTTTGGTGAGTGACCTAGCAAGTTGTCATCTGAGATGCAACAATTGGTCCCAACCAACCTGGAACAAAAGAAAATGACACATCAAAGACACAAGGAGAATATGAGCCCAAGAGACAGAAAGGGGCACATAAACCAGAGACTCCATCAGCCTGAGACCAGAAGAACTAGATGGTACCCAGTTACCACCAATGACACCCCTGACAGGGACCACAGCACAGAGTCCCTGACAGAAAAAAAGTGGGAGGAAAGTGGGATGTAGAACTCAAATTCTAGTAAAAAGACCAGACCTAATGGTCTGAATGAGCCTGGAGGGACCCCAGAAGACATGGCCTCCAGACTCTCTGTTAGCCCAAAACTAAAACCATTCCCGAAGCCAACTCTTCAGACAAAAATTAGACTGGACTATAAGACGTAAAATGATACTTGTGAAGAATGTGCTTCTTAGCTCAAGTAGATATATGAGACTAAATGGGTAGCTCCTGTCTGGGGGGGAGATGAGAAGGCAGAACGTGACAGGAGCTGGTTGAATGGACACAGGAAACACAGGCGGAAAGGAGGCGTGTGCTATTACATCATAGGGAGAGCAACTAGGGTCACATAACAATGCGTGTATAAATTTTTGTATGAGAAACTAACTTGAACTGTAAACTTTCACTTAAAGCACAAAAAAGAAGAAAAAAGCAGACACCCATACTCTGAAACGGCCAGAGTTTGGGGCCATTTAGTATAGGGGGAAAAGCAACCTAATACAGCAAGAACTCTCAAGTGTATCATGGTTTTATCAATCACAGTTCAGTAATTAATTATAACTCTGGTTCATTGAATAAAGGTTAAACTGTGTGTGTTATGCTGTTTTTGTGGCAGTATATACTCTTTCAGAAATCTTTCTTTTGGAAATGAAAACCTAAATAGGCTTAAACAAGAAAAAAAAAAAACCCTTTCCCATCAAGTCGATTCTGACTTATAACGGCCCTATAGGACAGAATAGAGCTGCCCCATAGAGTTTCCAAGGAGCTGCTGGTGGATTTGAACTGCTGACCTTTTGGTTAGCAGCTGTAGCTTATAACCAGTATGTGAGCAGGGTTTCCGCTAAACAGGCTTAGGCACCAAAAAAACAATCTTTACTCATCTAGGGATTTCACTCCTTAGAAGATGAGGTATTATCATATTCCAAGAATGGTTTTCTGGTGATACAAGGCCTTAAGCTGAACATTTAATAAAATGGTGGAAATTTCCAGTATTTTGGACCCTTGGGGGCCCCCCTCAACTGACATCTAAAGGATGTTTTTTTTTCTTTTTTTTGCCTTCACAGATAACAGGTCTGAAAAATAATATTTTTAGCTTATTGATTTCAAGTCAACACAAAATTATTGAATAATTGATTTAGTAAAATTTATCGACAAAGAGTGAAAACAATATAAGACAAAGAAGAAAAGTCTACTGAATAAAACTTTAATAGAATCTCATTGCTCATCTATAAGACCCAGAATTCATTTCTAAATACTGTGTTAGTTTTCATGAATCCAATGTTTTTAGACCTGTTCAATAGTTACTAACTATTGAAAAATAATTAAATAGAAAATACAGTCTCTCCAGAGTTTAATCAAACAGAAAATATACACTCATGAGGCCACATATAATCATGAAATGTTAGTCCTATGACAATGGAATTTTATATTTTAAGCCTGCATTTTCTGTACTTATTGGACAAAATTAACCTTTTTTGTTTGCTTGTTTCAAGGAATATCTACTAACATGCAGTGGAATATAATTTGAGAAACACTGGACATTACACACTACTGTTTAGCCCCGCTTAACTTTCCAGTGTCGTCTCTGATCTCTGCTACCCATATATCCTACCAGATTGAAATGCCCACAATTTCGTTTTCTGAAGAAACAGGGTTTCCACGTATGGTATGCATAATCCAGGGTGTACATAAGAATGAATTGGGGTAAGGAAAAAAAAAAAAGGCAGAGTGTTTCTATTTATGTTATCTAAAAATTAAGACTAAATTAATTTTTCAAATATTTAATATATAAACACTGGTACATGTACGCAATGCGTTAACAATATGGATATGCTAAGAGTCTATGCTCAAGATGTTTTTCCAGAAAGGGGTGTGCAATTAGAAATAAAGGGACTGGATCATTGCTCTCAAGATTCTGGGGTGCCTTGGAGTGGTTTTTTTTTTTCAAGTTGCTCTGTTTGTCCTTCCAGGGCCTCCCCTAGTCCTCTACCACTCCCAGTGCAAAACAGTTTTAGTGGAAGTCATCTCTGTTCCCGTTGCCCTTTGTGTCTGTGAGGTAGCCTATGTCACTAGACCATGAGTTCCTTAAAATATCTTTGAATCCCTGAGACCCATTGTACTCTTAGCAATTCAATACAGATTTGTTGAATAAATGAACAAATGAGCTAATGAATGCCCGAGCTCAGAGGGTTAGTCTGAGTCACATACAAAGGCAACCTGAAATAACACATGATCCTTCTGCCAATTTGGATTCATTTCTGCCAAAGTCATATCCTATCCAGCCAAATAGTCTTTACCTTGTATTTGTGCAGTTTGTTTTCTCAGAGAGGATAACTAGGCAATTCTCCCTTTACATCAATGCCTGTCTGGTCTTCATAACTTAGATAGACTAGTTTGCAAAAGATAATGACGGCTAGGAATTAGAAGCTATGGGAAAATGGAAGAAGCATAATTATTTACTGAGGAAACCATAATTAACTGACAGGTGCCTTGTCCTAATTATAACACTCCGTCAGTTACCCGTCTCCATTTATCAAGATCTCCAACTTCTCCAGATAATGCCGCTGCTCAGATTAGTATGAGCGGGGATATTTTTCCACTCCCTTCACTGGACTAATGTGCTTCTCCCCTTAGAAGTTAAGGAATGATAGCTGAATCTGGTTCCACTGTGTAACACCTCTCCAGGCACTTTCCCATGTAAGGAAAGTGCCTCGAGACAGCTCAAGAGTATCCATATTTGTATAGACGGAGCTTGTTCCACGTCCTGTGAAATATGACTATGTCCAGATATACATGTATTCCTTAATTATATTAAGTGGAAAAATATACTTACTAAAGATTATACCCGCTTGTTCAAAACAAAGACTAAAGAAAAGGAAAGGTCAGCAGGAGACATTTCTATTAGAGAAAAGACTTGCGATTAACAAGATTTGCGCTCGACTGCTAACCTAAAGGTTGGCAGTTCAAAACCACTTAGTGGTGCCACAGAAGAAAGGCCTGCCGGTCTGCTTCTGTAAAGATTATAGACAAGAGAAAACCCTGTGGAGCTCAGATCTACTTTGTAACACATGGGGTCGCCATGAGTCAAAATTGACTTGACAGCAATGGGTTTGCTCTTTGGTTTTTTATTATTAAAAGATAAAAAGCCCCACCCTCTTTGGTTCAGGTTTTCTAGAATAAGATAAGCAAGTCCAGGGTGGTTTGTGTTTAAATTTGCCTGTAAAAAAAAAAAAAAAAAGGAAATTATTTTGCAAGGTCCTTCTAAACTCTTTGGGGATGGGCACACTAGCTATGCATGAAGACTGCCAAGGACCCAGAGAGACACAACGGTGATTTACACATTTGTTTGGATTTTATATTGTGCTATTCAGTGAAGAAAGGAGGGCTAGTTCTGTCTTGAATTATGACTTTCAGAAGACATTGAGTTGTGGGTTGGTAAAATCACACCTAGAATACCACAGTCAAGTCGGGGCGTCAAAGCCCCAGAAAGAAGGCAGCAGATAAATTGAAGGGCATTCAGGGACAAGCAACAAGAATGATAAAGGTATTGGAAGACATGACTTCTGTGGCAAGATTGATGTACCAGACTGTATATCCGTAAGTATAGCTTGCCAAAGCGATGACTAAGGCAATGACATGATGATACTTGAAAGGCATAAACAACCAAAGAGCTGGAAGACAGCTGGGGTCTGGGGTGCTCATAACTTACAGAGATGAATAATTAATGCTTCCAAGAGCAGGAAAGGCAGGGTTAGTCTGAATACCAGAGAACAACTGTGCTCCCAAAGACTTTAACTGATCTGGCTCTTTTTTTTCAACCCAAATTACATGATTGTCCTTAGATTATGTGATGTGCTAGAGAAAGAAGGAAAGAAATTGAGCTCTTGGAGTAGGAATGGAGGAAAACTCACAATTACTCTGCCTTCCTGAGGCCATGAAGTTTTGGGAGGGGACCTGCCCAGCAAAGCAGATCTGCTCAGGGCTACTTCTTGTGACTATAATATTGATGTCAAATCTCCCATAAACTACTAGGAACAGTGTACATAAAAACATTTGACATTTTTATATATCCTTTTCTTACAGGTATATAAAATAGTTGACATAAACATTTGAGGAAATTTAGGGAACTAAAGTGTCATCATTCGTAATTCTTTTTAGGGTTTCTTGTTCCATAAACAATATTTTTGTGCCTCTAGTCCTCAGTTTCTTCTTCTATCAAATGGGTCACTGGGATGAGACAATCCACAAATTCTTACTTAATTAGAAACGTTAAGAATGTTACATTTCTAAGTCACTCACTTGCCTAAAGAGTCTAAATGATTAACTTGCTCGACTGCTAACTAAAAAGATAAAGGTTCACGTTCACCCAGAGATGCTTTGGCAGAAAGGCCTGGCAGTCTGTCTCCAAAAGGCCACAGCCATTGCAAACCCTATGGAGCAGAGTTCTACTCTGACATATACAAGGTCGCCATGAGCTGGAGTTAACTCTGTAGCAACTGGTAATATTAAAAAAACAAACTCGAAGAAATTTTTCTTTCTCTCTTCCAGATATCCTCATAGACAAACAATGGACAAAATATTTTTGTAAATGGCCAGAAAGTAAATATTTTAGGTTGTGCAGGCCATACAATCTCTGTTTTAACTACTAATGCCTGTCATTGTGGCAGGAATTCAGTGATACACGATACGTAAATGACTGGGTGTAGCTATGTTCCAATAAAATGTTATTTATGAACACAAATTTGAATTTCATATGATTTCCATGGGTCCTAAATATAGCTCTTTTGATTTTTCCTAACCACTTAAAATTGTAAAAATATTTTTAGCTCGAGCGTAGTACAAAAGCAGGTGGTGGTCAGATTTTCTAACCCAATAAAATTTACGAGTATGGCTTTCAATTTTATTTTCCAACACATTGTTTATGACTGTAACTTGGATGTACAAAAAAAAATCTCTGGTATAAAAGGATGTTAAAGAGAAAAAGTCCTTCAGCTTCAAATGTACTGCCTGAAATTTATCAAAAGCAATGACGATGGCCTTGATGGTGACAAGAAAAATACATCATCATTATATGAAAATACCCTGGGACCTTTGTCAATTGCCAACTACTTTTACTTCATAATCAGGTAGGTTTCCCAAACAGGAAGAATAGGAGAGTAACAAGTATAAATGTACCTTGCCTGCTCCATGCCTCTCTTGTTTCAGATTTCCCTAAAAGAAAAAAAAAAAAAGATTCCTCCTTCCATGTGACAGAAGATAAATAGGAGATATAAATTCTCCCACAGCCACCTGGACTTTTGTTTTGAAGGTTTAAAGCATCCAGGCATCCTACTGGCAGGTTAGGCTATCAGTTTATAGGGCATTGGTTAAATTAATATTTCTTCTTCTAAATGGAAATGGGATGTTACTAAAGTATGAGAAACAAAGCAAATAAAGGTCATATCACAATAAGGATGTGTCTTAGTCATCTAGTGCTGCTATAACAGAAATACCATAAGTGGATGGCTTTAACAAAGAGATTATTTTCTTACAGTAATATAGGCTAAAAGTCCAAATTCAGGGCTTCAGTTCCAGGGAAGAGCTTTCTCTCTCTGTTGGCCTTCTCATCAACGTTCCCCTGGACTAGAAGCTTCTCTGTGCAGGGACCCCAGGTCCAAAGGATGTGCTCTGCTCCCGGCACTGCTTTCTTGGTGGTATAAGGTCCCCTGTCACTCTGCTCGCTTCTTTCTTTTATATCTCAAAAGATGCCTCAAGACACAGTCCAGTCTTGTAGATTGAGTCCTGCCTCACTAACACAACTGCCACCCATCCTCCCTCATTAACAACATACAGGCAGGATTTACAACATAAAGGAAAATCATACAATACCAGGAATCATGGCCCAGCCAAATTGATACACATTTTTGGGGAGACATAATTCAATCTATGACAGGATGGATTAGACAATCCTAGAAGTTTGGAATCGACTCTATGGCAACAGGTTTGTTTATTTTTGTTTTTTTTTCTTGGTTTTATAAGTCAGAAAGAAGCTCTGGGGTTAAAGTGCTTGGCTGCTAACCACCAAAGTCAATGGTTCAAACTCACTAGGCGCTCCTTGGAAGAAAGATGTGGCAGTCTGCTTCCGTAAAGATTTACTGGCACAGTGTTTAAGAGCTCGGTTGCTAATCAAAAGGTCGGCAGTTCAAATCCACCAGCTGCTTCTTGGAAACCCTATGGGGTAGTTCTACTCTGTCCCGTAAGGTCGCTATGACTTGGAATTGACTCAACAGCAATGGGTTTGGTCTTTTTTTTTTTTTTTTTTTTAACCCTATGGAGCAGTTCTATAGGGTCTCTGTGAGTTGGAATGGACTCAACGGCAATGGGTTTGGTTTGGTGTTTAAGTCAGAATGTCCATCAAACTGGCTCATTAGGAGCACTGTGAAAATAAGCTAAACAATACAAATTTAAAAAGAAGCTCAAACAGCAGCACCCAGAGATCGAGTGGTATTTCAGTGTGATTATTTTCTTAAAATCAGTGTCTCCAGCTCAGATGGTGAATCATGGGGGCAGCAGCCGAAATACTGATTCAGGTTTCACTAGTAGGGAAAGAGACGGCTTTGGTTTCTGGCGCTCTCGGTTCACTTGAGTTAAAAAGGCTTAGAAACGAATACATGTGTATCTTTGCAACTAAAAAGAAATTATTTTCCTTTTTGGCTTTATATAGTTGGGTAAAAACAAGTCTGGCCTTCAAAACGGCAACTTTTGCTCAGATTTATAGGCGAGGTTTTATGTTTTGAAATGCCTTTTAATCTGTTTCTGAGTTGGCAGCAGTTAATAAAGTCAATAAATAACTGTATTATAATTTTGAATGTTTATGTCTAAGGAAAAGTAACAAATTCACCCCTGGTGGGGGAAGATACTGTAGAACTATCGCAAAGAAGAAACAAGAGGGCAAAGCATCTCCATTTTAACAGTTACAAAGGCAGCTGAGTTATTACCATTTTCTAAACCACGTGAAGCAGTGAGAATTTATAATGATAGTGTATTGTCTCTACAAAAAAAAGCGCAAATTTTGATAGCTGACATTAGCCTAACAGAATATTCCATGCTACTACTGCTAACCAAACCAAACCTGCTGCTGTCGAGTCGATTCTGACTCATAGCGACCCTACAGGACAGAGTAGAACTGCCCCATACAGTTTTCAAGGAGCCCCTGGTGGATTCGAACTGCTGATCTTTTGTTTAGCAGCCAAGCTCTTAACCACTACACCACCAGGGTTTCCATTACTGCTCTGCTGGTAGTAAAATGAGAAAAAGTTGTAGATTCTGGAGACAGTGCATACTAATTTCAATAAATTTATATTGAAATAAAATTTGATTAGTTCCCAGACCTCTAGGAAAAATAAAAATGGAAAATACATAAATGTGAGGACACGCTGAAGTTTAAGAAGAAATGGAATCTATTGACTCAATGTTCCATATATTAAAACAGTGACCCCATAGGAAGGTGCTCAAGAAAGCGTGGCTCAGGAAAGGAAGAATGAAATACCATAAATACAGAGGGCTGACAACGCAAATCTTAGTATCTTTTGCTTGTAGATCATCTGGGCCAGGCTTGATAAATGTTATTGCAAAAGTGAAGCTTAGCCCAGTGTTTAAAGTCATGGGCTTAGGAGTTTGAATTCAACCTCCAGCTCTGCTACTCGTGCTCTGTGTCCTTGCCAAGTTACTTAACCTCTCTGTGTCTCAGCTTCATCTGTAACTGGGGAATAGTACCGACCTCATGAGGTTGTAACGAGGAGTCATTTAGTATTTGTAAAATGCCTAAAACAGTGCCTGATAGAGAGTAAAAATTAAGTGATTGTAAAACAAAAGCTTGTCTTTCTTGACCCTTTATTTCTTTTTCTATGTTTAGTAACAGAGCCCACCAGTGTCTTTTATGCCCAGCTAGAACCCCTTCACAAGTGAGTCCAGCCCCTGCTCCACTCTCTTATCCCATTCAATAATTTTTTCCCTATCTGCTTATCAAATCTTGCTTTCTCTACATCTCATTTTTCAGCTTGCTAAATCTGATAACCTACTTACAATAGGTAGCATTTTTGAAATGTGTACTACGTTCTGGACAAAATGCCCAGGTCTTTCCATATAGCATCTCATTTCATTTTATTTAATTACTTTCCTTAAATAAATCTAACTTCACTTCTCTAGGAAAGATGAGTGAATTGCACAGGATGACACAAGCCAGGAAGTGGGCTGAATAAAGGAAAAATGACCAGGGTTAGGGCTAGCTACCATGCACTGCCAACCCTCCCTTCACTGTACATGGGGGCCAACATGGAAAAGTTCACTGTTCCTGGTTACACGTATGCATTTTAACAACAGCCTCTGCCTAAACCTCATCATTGAGCCCTGATTTCAGTTCCTAAGAGCTAATACATGGAGAAGTGTGGAAGGGAGAAGTGGAGCTACAGACACTGCTCAAATCAGTCTCTCTCATGTGCCTCTGCACACCATTTTCACCAAAGGGCTTAGATACTTTTATAAGAGCTGGGATAAATTTTTGTCCTGGGGTAGGAGCCACCGGGGTGTTTTGTTTCTTTCTCAATGGAGGCAAGATCTCCTCCAGCCCTGTTGTTGTTAGGTGCCGTCCAGCCTATTTCAACTCATGGTGACCCCATGTTTCAGGGTAGAAGTACTTTATAGGGTTTCCTAGGCTACAATCTTTACGGGAAAAGATTGCCAGGTCTTTCTCTGGAAGAGCCACTGGGTGGGTTCAAACCATCAACCTTTTGGTTCCAACCAAGTGCTTAACCTTTATACCACTAGAGCTCTGTCTTTCAGCCCTAAATTCCATAAATATTCTGGCTGGATTGCTTATCATGGAGCTATGTAGCAAACAAAAGTGTGTTGGGGGGGACGGTATTTGGAGAATCATTCTAATAAGGAAAAGACTTAAAGAACTGAGCGAACTGGGTAGTGTAGATGGATATTCCTGCACAGAGGACACTGGTGTGAACTTCTCGGTGACATGAAGCCTCAGGAGCCTGATTCTGATGAAGGCATGGCCGAAGGGCCAGAGCTGGCCATGCTGCTATGGTGACCCTGCTCTGTGGGTCCAGATGCAAGCAGTCGGAAAGGACCTTAATGCTCACACACACCTGATGGGCATCAGAACATCCTCAGAAATTTTTGGAAAACATACATTCCTGGGCTTTCCCCAGACCTACTGTAGAATTGTCTAGAATTTGACTTTTTAGCTTCACTACATTGATATTGATGCTGCCAGCTGGTCATGGTCCTTGGACCTGTAACGAACACCATTCATCCCCAGTATCTATGCCATTGGCACATAAAGAAACATTGACTCAATATACTCTTTCCTCTGCAAATGATTGTTTTTCAAAATTCACAATTAACTGTGTTGCTCCTCATTGACTATCTTAGTTATAATCAATTAGATTCATCAGATGAAAAAAAAAAGCCATTACTTATTTATGAAACATACTAGATTATTTGAAGGTCCTTGGGTGACACAAAGAGTGTGTGCTTGACTACTAATCTAAAGTTTGGTGGTTCAAACTCACCCAGTGGCACCACAGAACAAAGGCCTGGCAACCTGCTTCCACAAAAATTGCAGCCAAGAAAACTCCATGGGGTCACCAGGAGTCGGACTCGACTCAACAACAACCAAGTCTACATTATGTGATCATCCTTTCTAAGGTGAAAAAAACATAAAGCTCCTGCTTTTGAGGTTAACAGAACAAGGAGCTAGAATTAGGAAAGCTGGATAAATGAATACGTTTGGCAGTCGACTGAATGACTGAGTCAACACACTTCACCTGCGACCGTTTTTCCACTCTTCGCTTTCTCCGATTTTGAAGTGTTAGTTCTCCAACTCTTCTCTGAGTCACTGTATACTATAAAATACTACAGCTTATAAATTCAGTTTAAATTTGGAAAAGACATCTCAGGCATGAGCTTTGTCACAGGTAAAATCAAAAACAAATTAAGGGAACGCCCATCACTCCTCTCCTCTCTGACCAAGACACAGCCAGCGGTGCAGAGGCCGCTCAGCACACATCATCATATACATATGTGGAAACTTTAAAGAGAGTGCAGCCTAGTTTTATTTTTCTGCGTTGCTAATCATTCACTTGCCTGTAATTCATCACAGTGTGTTTAATTTTGAAATTAACTCCCCAGCTAATTTTAAGATTTATGGCTTAGTCTTTGTCTCAAACACCGATCACGTTATTAAAAAAAAAAAATTTAAATTGAAAAAATAATTAATCTGCTATTTTAAACTGCCTTCACTTTGGGTTTAGATGGGTACATTTTCAATCCAATGAGCTAAATCAAATTTTTTAATAAATTAAAAGCAAATATATATATATATATATATATATATATGACCAGAAACCAAACCCATTGCTGTTGAGTCAACTGTGAGTCATAGCAACCCTATAGGACAAAGCAGAACTGCCCCAAAGGGTTTTCGAGGCGAGGCTGGTGGATTTGAATTGCTGACCTTTTGGTTAGCAGCAGAATACTTAACCACCATGCCACCAGGTCTTCACGCACATATAAAAAAAAAAATTAAGCAGTCATTTAAATTTTTCAGCAAGTCAAGCGACCAACTATGTCTTTAATTCTGGAAGAAAAACTTCATATCTCAATGAGGGGTCTTAAGAGAGAAATGACCATGATTTAAGTATCTACACTGCAAGGTCTCTTATTCAGTCATTGTTTGTGGTCTCTGGGGAAGATAGTATCAACTACATTTTATGGGCAGATGGGGAAAACAAGGCACACAGCAATTATACCGTCTGCCTGAGGTTGGCACACACCTGGAGAGTCCCCTACCTCCCCCACCCTCCATGCCAGCCTCTCCTCCTGCTTCACCTGTGCTCACAGGCCTCATTGTGAGGGCTCCACCAATAGGTTAAGCTCTTTTCTGACTTAGGGACTTTTTGCACTGTTCCCTCCTCTTTGTCAGGCTTTTCTCTTGCTCCTTCTAGTACTTCAGGTCTCAGCATGGGTCCCTTGAGGCTTTCCATGATCATTGCATCTGAAAATAGATCCAAAGACCCACAGGGCAAATTCAAATTATTTAATGTGTTTTTATCATCAATCAACTTTAGTCTTCCTTTCAGGATGCTGGCTTCCTAAAATGTTCTGGAAAATATACTCTTAGTCTCATGTTATCGGTCACAGGGGCTCCAAGGAAATCACATCTTAATGGCTGCCAAGGGGTACAAAACAGCTTTTTTCCAGAAGGAGCTGAGAGGCATGGCTTGAACACATCATTTGGGAGAAACTATTACATGAGTTTGAGCCATATCTCTTTCCCATATCTGATGTGATTCATTGCCTACTTTGGGGTCAAACACAGAGTTCAGTGAAGAAACCAGGTCAAACAGGTGCTCTCTGAGAGCTCAACCCTTCATTTCCCCTGGGAGTCCAGGCAAAGGTTCAAGCTGTCGCTTTCTGAGCTTCACACCAAAATTCCTCAGCCTGTACCCAACACCTAAAGGATGCTAGTCATGTTGGGCCATTGACCTAAGAAAACATGGTGAGGACAAGAGCAGAGGAGATGTACTTCGGGTAAGAGGGACAGATGGTACTTTATTTCACCTGGCCATCCAAGCAAACCAAACACGTCGATTTTGACTTATGGTGACTCCAAGGGTTGCAGAATAGAACTTCACTTTGTAGAGTTTTCAACACTGTGACCTTTCAGAAGCACTCACCAGGGCTTTCCTTCCAGGCATCACTGAATGGGTTAAAACTGCCAATCTTTGGTTTAGTAGTCAAGCACTTAATGGTTTTTGACACCCAGGGACTCCATCATCTGCCCAAGTTGTTGTTGTTGTTAAGTGACATGGAGTTGGGTCCAACTCATAGTGACCCTACGTATAATAGAACAAAATCCTGCCTGGTCCTGTGCCATCCTCACAATCGTTGCAATGTTTGAGCCCATTGACGCAATGATTGTGTCAATCCATCTCATTGAGGGTCTTCCTCTTTTTCACTGACCGCCTACTTTACCAAGCATGATGTCCTTCTCCAGGGACTGATCCCTCCTGATAACATGTCCAGAGTATGTGAGACAAAGTCTCACCACTCTCACTTCTAAGGTGTGTTCTGGCTGTACTTCTTCCAAGACAGATTTATTCGTTCTTCTGGCAGGCTGTGTTATATTCAGTATTCTTCACCAACACCATAATTCAAAGGCATTAATTCTTCTTCAGTCTTCCTTACTCATTGTCTGGCTTTTGCATACATATAAGGCAATTGAAAATGTCAGGGCCTGGATCAGGTGCACCTTTGTCCTCAAAGTGACACCTTTGCTTTTTAACACTTGAAAGAGGTCTTTCGCAGCAGAGTTGCCCTATGGGGGGGTGAGAACTGTCAACCTTTTGGTTAGTTGTTGAGTGCTTAATCTTTTGAGTCACCCAGGGACCCCATCATCTGCCCACGGGGCGGCACGAGTCAGGAGACTCCATGAAGCAAAGGGAAATATGAATTCTAACAACGTTGGATGTAAGTTTTTCTAGTTGCCATATGTAATATTCTTCAAAAAATTTTCAAGATAGATCTTTAAAAAAAAAATTGTATGGCTCAGTTATAGTCTCTGTAATTTGAAAAAATGGCCAGTATTTGTTCTTCCCTTTTTTACCACCACAAATATATATATCAACCAGTTGCCTTCTACCTCCCTCACCCCTCACCCCCTCCCCCAGGGAG
The DNA here is from genome assembly GCF_030014295.1 of Loxodonta africana. Classification (NCBI taxonomy): domain Eukaryota; kingdom Metazoa; phylum Chordata; class Mammalia; order Proboscidea; family Elephantidae; genus Loxodonta; species Loxodonta africana. Next base: position 24,966,328 of record NC_087347.1, on the reverse strand, counting down.
CTATGCAGTTGTTATTTATCAACCGCCAGTTGGTTTAACAGGCTTATTACTAGAAGGGGACTCAGTCAGCTTTTCTAAGGCCTTTCAGGTGTCTGAAGATCAGAATGCTCACATAGAAAGTGAGAAAAACCTTTGTTTGATACCTTTCCAGGTCATTCTACCTGGCCACTGCTGTGTTTGAACAATGAAAGCGTAAGAGGGAAAAGATAACTAGGAGAGATAAATAGTCTGGATTTGACATTGTGCTTTTTGGCATGAAAATGTTTTAAAAACCTTTAGACATACCAAGTTTGAAAAAGCAATAACTGTATTCCACACTTACAGCGTCCATCTGTAGATTATCCTGCTGACCAAACGATGAGTGAACAACCCCAAAGTTGGCTATTTAATAGAAAGTATAATTTTTAAAGGTTAAAAACAACAAAATCTTGTATTTAATATGTGCTCGATGTACGTGTAAGGATGATTTGATATGATTTTAAGCCACTTAAACAACCAAATAGCCAATAAAATCTATCTTGCCAAAAAAATAGCTCCATTTATATAGCTAAAAGCATAAACCGTTAATTCCCATGGAATGGAATATGTAAGGGCGGAATGTTTCTTCCTGTGTTTGATTCTTGTTTTACATTTGTTTCATCATTAAACACACTGATCAATATATCAATAGAAATAGTTAAACATAATTTTGTAAACAACTAAGGAAATAAACCAAACCTGGATAAATATTAAAGTTTCACATCGATGCTTTAGCATTATAAATAAAAGTAGGTTTTATTTTTCTCTTCCAAACACAAAACTGGATAAAAAATGAAAATGTAATTCAACTGGGATTTGAGGCCCTGCAGCTTTAAATAAACATCTGGATTACCTTTTAACCAAATTCATTCATTGCTTTTAAACCACATACAATAAGTATATTTAAATACTTTTTAAGAATACGGGAAACAGAAAGATTTTATATAAAGATGATTAGAAAGAAGACTTATTTTTCTGGTATATTAAGTAAGCTAATACAGAAAGTGATTTTTTTAAACATTTAAAAAAATATCTTTAGCATCCATGAGACATAAGTGTATCAGGGTTCAAATTTCAGCCTGCAGCCCAAAATTGTCCCATGATCTTAGGAAAGTAACAAACTCTCTAAGCTTCAGTTTCCTCATCTATGAAGTAAAGAGAATGACAGTTATCTACTGTATAGATTTGTCAAGATTTAAAAGGACACTGGATGTGCCTCTATGAACAACTGCTTCCTTTGCCATGAGACCAGAAGAACTGGATGGTGCCCAGCTTCCATTACTGAGCATTTTGATCAAAGATTCTATAGAAGAATCCTAATCAAAAGGAGGAATATGTAGAACAGAATTTCAAATTCTCAAGGTCTCCAGACTTGCTGGATCCAAGAAGGTTGGATGAATCCCTGAAACAATTGCCCTGAGATAATCTTTAAACCTTAAGCTAAAAATATCCCCTGAAGTCTTCTTAAAACAATAGCTTAGCTTAACTAGTAAAAAATGTAGGCCTTGTGCATTATGTTCTTTTAAGAACTATCTATATGTGATCATATTGACACCGGCAACTAGAAAGATTAGATAGGAACATAACGGGGTAATGAGTTTATGTTAACGGGGGAGGCACATAGCTCGAAGACTGTAAACCACATCACTGAATACTAGATGTAGAAACTGTTAAATTAGTATATGTTTTGCTATGTATATTCCCAACAACAACACAATAAATAAAATTATGTACGTAAAAAAAGATAATGCATGTGGAGAGTTCAGGATGGTGTCTGATATTTTAAGTGCGTGGTATTTCTTAGCTGCTATCATTATCTTATCATCATCATTGTTGCCTTCCAAGGTTCTACTGTGCTTGTTAAAAATTCGATACACTAAATCCTGCAAAAGTCGGAACCTGTGTAAGGCGGAAGCCTGTCAGAGAAGGAAAACCCAAATATTTTCCTCTAATCAAGAGCAACAGAAAAGTGATAAGGCTGCACCCTGTCAAAGGTGGAAAACTTCTGAGACCTCGAAAAACAGAGCAGTCCCACGGAGCTCTGGCTCTCACAGGTTTCAATGTATTTCTAACCATAGAATCAGGAGTCACCAAATGACTCAGCAATCCACTGGTAGACATATACTCAAAAGAACTGAAAGCAAGGACTCAAACAGATACACCAATGTTCATTGCAGCTCTATTCACAATAGCCAAAGGTGGACACATCCCAAATGTCCATCAACAGTTAAACGGATAAACACTGTATGGTATGTACATGAAAAAAAATATTATTCACCCATAAAGACAAATAAAATTCTGAGATATGTTACGACACGGATGAGCCTTGGAAACATTACGCTAAGTGAAATAAGCCAGACACAAAAGGACAAATACTGTGTGATTTGACTCATATGAAATATCTAGATTAGGCAAATACATAGAATCAGAAAGTAGATGAGTGGTTTCCAGGGGCTTTCGGGATGGGGGTGAATGGAGTGTCCCTGCTTAATGGGCCCTGAGGTTCTGTTTGGGGTGATAGAAAAGTTTCAGAAACAAACAATGGTGATGGTTGCACAACATTGTACCACATTAATGCCACTGAATTGTACATTTAAAATGACTAAAATGGCAAATTTTAGGTTATATATATATATATAACCACGAGAAACAATTTAATTCAATATTTTACTTGATATCAAGCTTTTTTACTTGCTATCTTACCTTTTTAATAACATGATGTTGGTTTGGGGGAGGTAAAACACACCTGGGATAGTCAGAAAGCACTCTTTAAGGCTACTCCTATCTGTAGATCAAAGTATGGAGACAAGGGAAAATGTAACGGCAACATGAGGGAAACACATGATGAAATGTGTAAGCGATTTTATATCAAATTAGAAAAACCTGCCACATTGTAAATTTTCATAGTAATGAATTTGTGTGGCGTGTGTGCACTAGAAATGCTTTTATGCTGAGCATCTCGGACTCTCTTTCCATTTATGATAAAGGACAATAAATGGTACAACTGACGTGTTCCGATGACTTGCTAGACTCTCCGGAACAGCCTACGAGAGGCCATTCAGTCCATACTCAGTGGTGCCAGTTTATAAATCCTTCAGGATTAGCTGCTCATTGACAAGCAAGCCTGGGAAATGTCTTGAGGGTTACCTTTGGTTCCAGTTCGTATTAATAAATGTTAAAATACTTACCTAGAAAATTCGGTGCTGATTAGATACAAACCCTGAACAAACTAAAATCCAATTCAATGAATAGCTTTCAAGTTTGGGAGGTTTTCTCTCTGTTTCAGGAAAGCGCTAGAAGAAGCATTAATTGCAAAGCACATTTAAATATAAAGACTCCATGGAGCAATCAATGCTTCCTTAGGTGGACTTTCAGTAGGAAAAAAATAGGTCTTTCATGAAAAACAATCTCAAACTACTCCCTTCCACTCAGAATTCATCATTACGCTTAATCTGCCGCTCCTCTGGCTCGTTTGCAAGTCCTGTTGGCAGGTAGTGAATACAAAATCATTTTAATGGGGGTCCCCTGGGAATGGAGCAAAAGTTTTGAGCATTCACCATCTCACAATGGAGTACGGCCAGCTGTTGGGCGCCCTGAGTGCCAGGGCCCCAGCTCCCCCCGAAGCAGGCATTTGCACGGGTGGCTTCAGGTTAGCGACCTGGAAAGGAAGAGGCGTCTCTGAGCAAAGGGTGGCCCTGCGTGAGAATGGGAAACGCGAGAGCTCAATAGCACGGGGCTCGCCAGCAACAAAGCGGATCGCGGAGCCAACGAGCCAGACAGGGAAGCGCTCACGGGATAGGGCGATGCCCAGCGCGGGGTGCGCTCAGGCCTGCGCTCCTTTGGCGAGTGCTGATGAGAGTGGGGCTCTCCGGAGAGATGGGAGATGCTTGGCTCCCTCCGTCAGAGGAGCCATTCAAAGCTGCACTGTCTCCACCACCCACTCATCAACTGCCAAACCAGCTTAAATTACTATCCTCTCCGCATACCTTAAAGGTATGTTTACTTGGGGATGGGACAGACAGGGAGTAAAAGAGAAAACATTTCTAAATGTGTGTGTGTTAGATGCTGACATTATGTTGAGTGCATTGTGATTGCGTACGTGTGTGTTTTAATCTATATTTAAAATAAATTTGAAGGGACAGTAATATTACCAATTCCAAAGAAAGCGGTTTATGTTTATCAAAATCATTCATTTATTCATTCATTCACTCATTCATTTAAACAGGTGCTCTTCAGTGTTTAGGGCATTAGATTATAAATCGCCTTTGCCCTTTAAAAAAATAAAAATAAAGCTGTTGTGAAAGAATTTTCTTTAGCTGTTTTTTTAAAAAAGACGCTCATTCTCCAGCTGTCAGCATTTTAAAGAGGTACTGGTGGCACAGTGGTTCAGAGCTCAGGCTGCTAACCAGAAGGTCAGCAGTTCAAATCCACCAGCCACACCTTGAAAACCCCCTGAGGCAGTTCTACTCTGTCCTATAGGGTGGCTATGAGTTAGAATCGACGCTTGGCAATGTTTTTTTTTTTAGATAGTTTGCTTTTTTTTTTTCTCTTGGGAAAATGATTTTTACAAACAAAATGTATTTATTGGTCATTCCTGATTTCTCTAGTCCCTTAATTAGAGGTAAAGATTATGTGTGTGCGGATATACATGCATTATTTGCTAATAAAAATATTTTACTAAGCACCTACTATGTGCTGGTCTTTGGAATAAATGCTAGGTCCCTGGGTGGCTCAAACAGTTTGCCCTCACAAACCCACCCAGAAGTGCTGTACAAAAAAGGCCTGGTAGTTTGCTTCCATAAATATTACAGCTAAGAATACCCTATGGAGCTGTTCTACTCTGTAACACATGGGGGCGCCCTGAATTGGAATCAGCTCCCCAACGATGTTTTTGTTTTGCTTTTTTTTTTATCTAAAGAGTAGGACACAGCCATGCCTCCTGAAACTCTCCCTGGTAATGGGCAGATGTGCACGCATGTTAGCAAGTCGGGAGCTGAAAGCTGTTAAAGGCTCTGAGAGTAGTGAGTATCCAGCATGATTGCAACCCAAAAGAAAAATGTCCTCAACATCACGGAAGGTCTTAAAGGAAGATATACTGGACTTGGATCCTGCAGCTATACTGAATTTCTAACTAGTATCTCTCTCATTTTGAGCAAGCCCCATAATTAGGTTATGGTTGGTAAGGCTTAAAAAAAAAAAAAAAAAAAAAAAGGCTTATGGAGTATTAAATGGGCAAGAGCCACACCTTGAGTGGGAGCCACAGAGCCCTGGACTGACAGGATGGAGTGATCAGAGAGCCTGCACTTCTAATATGTGCATTTTTCACATGGAAAGCCCGAGGCCTGCACAGTGAGAAGGAAGATGTCTGGAGTCATTGGCTTGGGCCCTTCGGCCCCTTTAGAATCCAGAGACACCCCAGCAGCTCAATAGTCAATTAAAAAGGGAAGAAGAAAACCCTAGATCAGGAGATCTTTTAATTCAATACTTTTTCATTACAGGGGAACATTTATTAAATGTTTCTAGAATCTAGAGTTTTTTTGTAATCTTAGCTGGCTATAGGATATATAATACACACTCACGGGCAGGTGAGCATACGCACAAATGAACACTTCTGAAAGACTAGCACTAACCAATGGCAGTAAAATCAAGTACAGTCCCTTCTTAGGTTGTGTATCTGGTATTTGTGCCTCTGGGTCCCTGACAGTTGGCCAATTCCTTCATCAGCAAACATATATCAAACACCAATTTGTGTTAGGCACTATTCTAGTGACCCGCAAAGAGTTCAAAGTCAAGTGGGAAGGTCAAAGAGGTGAATTAAATTAAAAATTATAATATGGCGTAAAAAAGTATAAAGATAAAAGCATGAACAATGCCGAACAGTTTTTACTACTAATAGTAAAGCCACTGAATAAAGTAAGAATCCAAGGGTCTAAATGGATATAAAACCATCACTAAAGGAAAAGTGAAAGCCAACTAACGAGGCATGACTAACTTTTGGGTGAGAGCGAGAGACAGGTAACAGAAAAGTAATTAGCTCTCAAGAATAGAGAGCAGGCAAACACAGTAAACTGAGCTCACCTGGATTCATGTGTTTCTGTGTTTGCTTAGGACCAGTTTATAAAGTACAAGATGATCTTCACTAGCTGCTGTTTCATTCTGCTGTTCCAGCGTTTTCAGTGCTTCTACTTCAACAAACTGCATGGAGTTCTTGAACCTGTGGTCTTAGAAACCAAGGAACAATTGAGTAGAACCCAAAGACTGTGGCTAAGCTTTATACATATACCTATTATGTGTACGTACACAGGCTGTATGACAAGTGGTGGTGCTATCATCTAATTGTCAATACTCCCACTTTAAAAATACTGACAAGGATTCTGGCCTCACTGTAATGTTTTTTTTTTTTAACCCTCCCAACCCCAGGAGTCCCTATCCCTTAATCTGGATCACTTGAGAGTAAGTAGTAGATGTGATACCTTGCACCTCTGAATTCTATATCCCTCCTTATCACCTGAAATGTTACTTAACTTGTATTTATGTGTTTGTCTCCCCAAAGAGTAGGTAAGTGTGGTTGGGGCAGGTAGGTAGGTAAGTGTGGTTGGGGCAGGTAGGTAGGTAAGTGTGGTTGGGGCAGGTAGGTAGGTAAGTGTGGTTGGGGCAGGTAGGTAGGTAAGTGTGGTTGGGGCAGGTAGGTAGGTAAGTGTGGTTGGGGCAGGTAGGTAGGTAAGTGTGGTTGGGGCAGGTAGGTAGGTAAGTGTGGTTGAGCCAGCACTCTATCCTCTGTCTCAGCACATAAAAACTCCTCAACTACTATGTATTAAGTGAACCAATGTTTAATGCTTATCCTTAAGGATACGTATAGAAATAGAATGCTTGTAAGCATATATATGTTTTCTTTAGTCAGGCAATTTTTAAATCTATCAAAGTTGGACCCAGATTTTTTTTTACTAGTGTTGTAAATTTATAAAATTTTAATCGCAGCTCTTCTGGGATATGCCCTGGTGCATAGTTACAGGGTCAATTACCCCTGGTTAGGTTGGCAGCCCATAAGGGACCCATCAGTGCCCCATGGCCATAGGTCTCCTTGGGACAGACCCTCTGCCCTAGACTGGTCCGCCCAACCACAAGCCAAGAACCGGCCACCTTTGACCACCACATTTCTGTGATCTCCCCTAAGGCTCCAACATCTCTTAGAATGTTTTTGGGATTCTGTGAGGGGTTCACCATTTTTGCCTCTATGGGTTAGGGCTGGCAGGAATAGTTCCTGAGGAAAGTATCACTGTGACTTAACTTCCTCAGAAAACAACAGATTATTTTCTCTATGGCCTTTTTCAATTCCTCTTTCAGAAACCTTCCCTGCATTGGTGGGAGTAGGACAAAACATCTGTGCTTAATATTCAAAAGCCATGGCTTATATTCAAACTGCTGCTTTCCTAGTGGGGGAAATCTCAACTGGTAGCTCCTAAAAGTTTTTAACTCCTTCCTGCCCCATGACTTCATTTTATGTGCAAATATATATCTAGGTCTTACAGTCTGGTTCAGTAGGTCTTACAGTCTGGTTCAGGTAAAGATAAGGCAAATACCACTTACCTAAGGAATCAGGATGGTATGTCGGAAAGAGTACAACGTTAAAGTCACACAGATTTGGGTTTGAGCCCTAGTTCTTCTACTGGCTTTGCCTAACAGGTGACCTTGGATAAGGGACTTAATCTCACCGGACTTTAAGTTTTTCAGAGGTTTTAACTTCTGCTTCAGGGGGGCTTGAGGAGGATTAAAAGAGAGAACAGATGTGTGCCACCCAGCACGGAGCCTGACTCAGAGTCGATGCCGATTGGTTAGAACATGCGCATTGCATTAACCCAGCTGCTGCGGAGTTGATTCCAACTCATGGTGACCCCGTGTGTACCAAAGTAGAACTGTGCTCCACAGGGTTTTCAATGGCTCATGTTTTAGAAATAGATCACCAGGCCTTTCTTCCAAGGTGCCTCTGGGTGAACTCAAACCTCCAACCTTTCAGTGAGCAGTCAAGTACATTAATTATTTGCACCACCCAGGTACCCCCATTGCATTAGACTGGCACATAGTAGGATCTCAATAAATATTTGCAGGATGGATGAATGAATGCATGTCTGAAAAATGTGAATTCCATGCCCCCTCCCTTTGCCAGAAGCTCCAGACCCATTTTATCCCCCAAATTTTCATAGGAATAGTAGCATTAATGTAACTAAAATTAATCAGCGTGAATGCTTTGATATTGCATCCCTTCTGGTCATATTCATTGCCAGGAAGGTCTTAGAGATGTATTTGCTTATAGAGATAAACAAAACACAGACAGGAAACAATACTTTTGTTATTATTATTTTGTCCTGTTAGCAAAAGCCTCAGTACAGTGGGAAAGCCAAATTCCCTAGCAGATGGCTCCGCCAGCATTTGCAGGGGCGGAGGCATTTCTTAGTTATCTACTGCTGCTGTAACAGAAAAACCACAAGTGGATGGCTTGAGCAAAGAGATATTTATTCTCTCACTGGCCGGTAGGCTACAAGTCCGAATTCAGGGCGCCGGCTCCAGGGGAAGACTTTCTCTGTCAGCTCTGGAGAAAGTTCCTTGTCATCAGTCTTCCCTTGGCCTGGGAGCATCTCAGCATGGGAACCTCAGCTCCAAAGGACACACTCTGCTCCTGGTGCTGCTTTCCTGGCAATGTGAGGTCCCAGCTCTCTGTTTGCTTCCCTTTTGTTTTATTCTTATAAGATAAAAGGTGGTTACAGGCCACACCCCAGGGAAACTCCCTTACATTGGATCAGGGATGTGGCCTGAGCAAGGGTGTTACATCCCACCTTAATCCTCTTTAACACAAGGAGAGATTATGATATATAACACATAGGACAATCGCAAAATGGAGGACAACCACACATTGCCTAACCTAGTTAAAACATGTTTTGGGGGGACACAAAATGAGATATTCAATTAATATATAATTCTGGGCCCATCCATCACAGTCATTTATTTTATTTTGAGTTGTTTGATATCTGAAGACAACTTTTCAAACTGAACTGATATGGCAGGTCATTGACTAACTGGGCCACCTATTCTTCCTCACTGTTTATGACAGAGACATATGGATAGTCCCAAATTTTATAGTCTCTTCTTCCACCTGTGCACACAGCTAGACTACATTTCCCAGTTTCCCTTGCAGTTAATTGTAGCTATTGGCTAATTTCTAGCCAATGTAAAGTGAGCAGAAATGAAGTACACCACTTTCAGGCATGGCCCATGAAGCTTCTCACTAGCTGCCTTCCATATTTTCCTCCCTCTAGTTAGAGGAAGGAAACCCTGGTGGTATAGCAGTTAAGTGCTACAGCTGCTAACCAAAAGGTCAGCAGTTTGAATCCACCAGGCACTCCTTGGAAACTCAAAGAGGTAGTTCTGCTCTGTCCTATAGGTATGCTATGAGTCGGAATCGACTCAACGGCTATGAGTTGGTTGGTTGGTTGGTAGAGGCATGGAGACAACCCCAGGGTGACCTCAGAAGCTACATATTGAAGATGGCTGCAAGTCTTTAAGTCCCAATCTCTGAATATTTTGTGGAGAACAGCCATCTGCCAACCTGTTCATCTGCTTTTATGTAAGCAAAAAGTCAACTTCTTGTGTGTTAAACTATGGTGACATGTTGAACCATGGTGACCTCATGTGTCGCCGTGAGTCAGAATTGGCTCCATGGCAAATTTTTTTTTTTTTTTGGTATTAAACTGTTATACATTTGGGGGTCAATTCGTTATAGAGTTCATCCTCTATTAACATACTGCAAAGAAGCAGACTTTCCACATCAATCATATCCTACAGAAATGAAAGAATTATAAAATTGGCCAATCTCAAAATGGGTACTCAACATACATATATAACCTTACATTGCCTTTATTTTGAAATTCTTTATGTTCAAGCATTTTCAGAACAAATATAAGAATGTTCCACCAGTGTTTGTCATAATGTCTTAATACATTTTGCACTGAGCATTTCTTTAGCTAGTACTGAGATAAATGATATCTATACTCATTTCCGGAATCTTGGTGCTGCAGTAGTTCAGAGCTTGACTGCTAACCAAAAGGTTGTCAGTTCTAATCCACTGGCTGCTCCTTGGAAACCCTATGGTGTAGTTCTACTCTGTCCTATAGGGTCACTATGAGTCAGAATCAACTTGACGGTGAGTTTGGTTTTGGTTTATATTAATTTCCACATTTCTATTATCAATCCTTAATTATTAAACAGATACTTTTTAAAAAAAAAATTACTTTTGTTGTACTTTAGATGAAGGTTTACAGAACAAACTAGTTTCTCATTAAACAATTAGTACACATATTGTTTTATGACATTGGTTAAAAACCTCACGACATGTCAACACTCCCCCTTCTCATCCTTGGATTCCCAATTAGCAGCTTTCCTGTCCAGTCCTGCCTTCTAGTCTTTGCCCCAGGGCTGGTGTGCCCCTTTAGTCTCGTTTTGCTTTATGGGCCTATCCAATCATTGGCTGAATGGTGAACCTCAGGAGTGACTTCATTACTGAGCTGATAAGGTATCCAGGGGCCATACTCTCAGGGTTTCTCCAGTCTCTAAACAGAAACACTTTTTAAGGAATTGTGCATCCTATACAAATTTCAACAGCCTGCATATTCTTCCTTCACTCCATATGGTGAAATACGTGAGGGGAGGTCCGGAATATCTTATCTAGGAACCTCTTGCACTTAGTAGAGTGCCTAGCATATAGGAGGCACTCATTAAACGTCAGAAGAACAACTGAAGCATTTGAGTTCTGGTGTTGGTGAAGAATACTGAATATACCATGGACTGGCAGAAGAATGAACAAATCAGTCTTAGAAGAAATAAAACCAGAATGCTTTTTTAAAAAGTGAGGATGGTAAAACTTAATCTTGCATCCTTTGGACACGTCATCAGGAAAGACCAATCCCTAGAAAAGGATATCTTATTTGGTAAAGTAGAGAGAGGGTCAGCGAAAACGAGGGAAACCCTCAATTGAGATAGAATAGCACAATAGCCATAACAATGGGCTCAAACATATCAAAGACCATGAAGATGGTGCAGGACCAGGCAACATTTCCTTCTGTTAGACATAAGATCTGAATGAATCAGAGTTGACTCGATGACAACAACAACACTAAACATCAAGCTTTTTGCAATCAGAGAAACACAGTCATGGGAAATATATTTTTGGATTAACTCAATGTTTCTATAGTTTTAGTCAATGGATGGCAGATTATGTATTCAATATTTGCACAGCAATAATACAGACTATTTGAGAAATGGCAAAAATGGAAAAGAAACAGAAGAAATGCTCTCTTTTATTAATGAGTTTCATGAGAGGCACAACACAACAGAGATACAGGGTAGGAGGATGTGGCCCCAGCAAGGGACCGGTGCTAAGCCAGAGAAGAGTCCATGTCACTCTGGTTTTTCGCCCATTGCATCTTGTGTACACCATGCCAGATACAATGCTTCTGTTAAAGGCAATTTTAAGACTCAGCAGCCTATAAGCCCTTCTTCTTTTTTTTTTTTTTTAATAAAGAAGCTTTCCTAAGCCTTTTTGTTACACAAAGAAAAAGCTGTTTCTCCAAAAATAAAGGATTGCTGAAAGCCAGAAGCTTTTGATTTAACAGAAACCTCCAAACTCATCGATTTTAATCAACGCCAAATTGGTAGCTCTCAGGATCTTAGATTTTGTACATTTCTTAACATCCAGTGTTTTATAGAGTATTTAATTAAATCAGCTACCTGAAAAAAATAGAGAGTCAAGAAAAAATACAGCAAAATGTCTCAAGGCTTACATAGAGACTTCTTTTATTCATTGAAAAAGCTGTAGGTTCATGGGCCTATAATCCAAGAAAAATTAATTCATTCATCTTTAGCCATATGCATAGATGTGCCTCTGATATTTTTTACCCTGCCGACACTAATTCTTAACTGTCCATCAACTTTTAAAGCGTTGATTATGTCTGACGATCTAGGTGAATTTAGCCGGCCACCTTATAAACTCCTCCTACAAACCATTATACTTCCTTCGGTGTCAATGATAACCACCTAAATGGAGTCAGTCTTCTTTTCAAAATCATATTCCCTATTCCCTTACTTGCTATAAGTCAGTATGAAAGGCTTTGTCATTATTATGAAAGTAACATGCACTTAAATACCACACTAATGACATTAGCTAAAAGAACCAATTTTCATAATATGAAATCGTTCAAATTTGCTTTTAAGACTTCTTAACCTTCTTGGAAGTTTTAACAGTTTATGTTTTCTTCTCTATTATGGCCGATAAATTATTTGCCAACATTTAAAATTCTTAAAGTATTCTGGATGTTGTTCAGGAGCCCAGCTTTGCCATCAAATGACCTACAAATCTACCTTAAATGTTCGATTTAATGAACCACATGCGGGTATGACCACATTTCAAGAATCAATGCCTTTGAATTATGGTGTTGGTGAAGAATATTGAATATAAAGTGAACTGCCAGAAGAACGAACAGATCTGTCTTGGAAGAAGTACAGTCAGAATGCGCCTTAGAACAAGGATGGTGAGACTTCATCTCACATACTTTGGACATGTTACTAGGAGGGATCAGTCCCTGGAGAAGGACATCATGCTTGGTAAAGTAGAGGGTCAGCAAAGAAGAGGAAGGCCTTCAATGAAATGGACTGACACCATGGCTGTAACAATGGGTTCAAACATAACAACGATTGTGAGCATGGTGCAGGACCAGGCAATATTTTGTTCTGTCGTACATATAGGATCGCTACAAGACCAAACCAACTTGACAGCACCTAACATAACATCACATAACCAATCCGCTTTGGAAAACAAAAAAGATTATGTATTACCTTTTATAGTAAATGTTGTATTTTTTAGTTTTTGTTTGGTGCATTGTCTTTTAATTTATTGAAGTGAAATTCATGTAACATAATATTAACCATTTTAAGGTAAACAATTTAGTGCCCTTTAGTACAATCACAATGTTGTCCAACCACCAAGTTTATTTAGCTCCAAAACATTTCCATCACTCCAAAGTAACTTTGACCTCATTATTTTAACCCTTTTCTTCTCCACTGTCCCCACCAGACTCCCACGTTCTCCTCCTCCCAGGGCTGCAAAAATCCTTACATGACAACAACACCAGAAAGCCTTTTCAAACAGGAAAAATAAGGTATAAAATTATAGATCAACATAATTATTCTACAAGTTCATCTATTATTTCCTGGGGAAATACGTGTATTTGCATCTTTGTTGTCTTAAGAAAGCTCAGTGATTCTCTAAGTATCGAGAGGCATAAGGTTGAACAAGATCTCTTTAGAAACTCTAAACCTTTCTACATTACTACATATCTCACAGGCATTTAAAATGCTTTACTACGAGGAAAGGATGATTTTCAGTTTGTTGACAAGATATGCTATGCGTTACTGGGATAAGCATAGCATGTTGATAACAAAGATTTGGCCTCATAGATTGGTCTGTAGTTATAGAGAACATTTTCACATTCAGAGCAAAAAGAACTGGAGGTATGAATTCCCCAAGACAAAGAGAAAATGGAAACCATTTCCTAATTTATCATCTGTAAATTTGTATTAATTTGCTAATGATAACATCCCTTTCTGCCAATAATTTACAATTTTAAAATTCATTAACTAGGACCACTGAGATGATTTAGGAGTGTACGTATATATATATATATATATATATGTGTGTGTGTGTGTGTGTGCGCGCGTGTGTGTGTATGTTTAAAACCAAACCAGTTGCTATCGAGTCAATTCCAACTCATAGCAACCCTATACAGCAGAATAGAACTGCCCCATAGGGTTTCCAAGGACCAGCTGATGGATTCGAACTGACAACCTTTTGGTTAGCAGCCAAATGCTTAACCACTGTGCCACTAGGGATATATATATACGTACATATATACACACACACACAAAAATATATATACACATGTGTGTATAAACCAAACCTGTTGCCGACAAGTCAATTCTGACTCAAAAAAAAAAATACATATAAATAAAATTAGAAGTACATATTATTAGGAATAATAATATATCCATGTAAGCTGTTCAAAATATAAGATTATATCTTTAGATAGATGATTAAATTGAATACCTGCTTCATTCATATGGTGTTGTAAATAGACACCAGTAATCCCCAGTCCTTGACAGCCATAAACCTGCATATGTATTCATTTATTAGAGTTGATATTTATTAAGTATCTCCTGTGAGTTGTGGATGCTGGTAGGCACTGGGACATAGCAATGAATAAAAGATCTCACCATCATGTAGCTTACATCCTAGCCAAGCCATACAATTAAATATGTTCCTCACGTGAACCACACATGCAAATGTGCTCTTTATTTTGTTTTCATTCTATATTTAAGTTAAACACATTCCCAAAAAGCAAAATAGTCGTCATCATTCCACTCAACTTTAGTCTCTTAAGGACAAAAAAAAATGTGTAGGCTTGTAATAGTTTACAAGTATCTTTTTATAGAAAGTGTTAAATGTTTTTGAAGTGTTTAAAAATGTCACGTTCAAGCAACAAGTTTCACTGAATTTAAAAATATCTTGAGATTTTCTTCCTCTCTGCTCTTCCATTTGTGTTTTTAAAGTAACACTTTATACAGATATACCTGTAAGTATATGTAGAATAAAAGAATGAATATTTTTATGTGACGTATGAAAAACCTGGTGGTGTTGTGGTTAAGTGCTACAGCTGCTAACCAAAGGGTTGGCAGTTCGAATCCGCCAGGCTCTCCCTGAAAACTCTATGGGGCAGCTCTATTCTGTCCTATAGGGTCGCTATGAGTCGAAATCGACTCAACGGCACTGGGTTTGTTCTTTTTTGGGTTTTGATGAAAAGCAATATTTGAATCTTTAAAGACCAGCTATGTTTCCATAGATTTTTTTGCAGTTCCAAAATCACATACAAAAATTATTGGTGTTGTTTTTTGTTTTTGTTTTTAGTCTTTTTCCCCTTACTGTTCTTTCCCCTTGTCATCTTTTTTCCCAAAATGGGGTAACTGGAGACGGGAGAAAAAATCTTTGTTTTTATTTTAAAGAAAAGATACCTCTTCCCATGATGACTATTCTCTGGCCCCCACTGAGACTATCCTACAAACTTTCTGAAATGGTCAGCTGATTCTAATGGCCCTAAGGTTTCTGTCTGACCACTGAGTTTAGTGTCAATGCAATTTTTACTTTGTCAAAGCTTCCAAAACAATCATTGAAGTGGTCCCTGGTCACCACTGCTTTTAAGCCCAACACCACGGTGCATCACAACCACAGAGCCTATGAGAAGTACAGTGTCTGAAAGCTCATTTCCCAGTAACTATAGGGTCGCTGTGAGTCGGAATCCACTCAATGGCACTGGGTGGTGGGTGGCGGATGCCATTTGATGGAGCCCTGGTGGCCCAGTGGTTAAGAGCTACAACTGCTAACCAAAAGGTTGGCAGTTCGAATCCACCAGTTGCTCCTTGGAAGCCCTATAACGCAGTTCTGCTCTGTCCCATAGAGTCTCTATGAGTCCGAATCGACTCAAGAGCAATGGGTTACGCTGTCTGATGTCGCATTGAGCATCTATAAAAATATAGGTGCAAAGCCAGGCAGACTTTTCTTTGGAACAGTAGGAGCGGCTGCATAGATGACACAAGCTAATGCTGGTTCCATAAACAGCAACATGGAGGAGGCTTCTCCTACACTAAAACCAGAGAAGGCACGCCGAATGAGAAACCAGCCTGAATCTGAGGACTTTTTCAGACTATCCACAAATTGACTATGACTTAATAAAGAGTAGCCCTTTGGCTGTTTGCTGATGAATCCGAGTCAGATATCCACAGGATTCAGAGTACAAGGGCCGACAGCAATATTAGAAGCTGCAACAGCAAGCAGTACGCTGTCAAACCAGATTCCTTGAATAAAATAAGCAGGATGTAGGATGTAAAGAAGAATAGCTCAGAAAAGGAGGGTGAAAATGGCTGCACAACTTGAAGAATATGATCAATGTCACTGAACGGTATATGTAGAAACTGTAGAATCAGTGTGTGTTTAGCTGTGTATATTCGCAACAACAGCAACAAAATAAAACTTAAAAATCAGGATGTAAGTAACTACTATTTACATATAACAATTTTTTTCTCTCTCACTGTATCCAATCTAGAAAAACACTTTCCCCTCCCACTCATAAATATCTCTTTTTCACCCATTTGTAGGGGTGGGAGTTTTCTCTGTATCTTGGAAAAGAAAGAGGAGGTTTTGGTAACGGCTTTAGGAAAGGAGTGGAGAGGTTTAGACACTGTCTCTCGCTGTGTCCAGCTGAATCATGTTGACCTACTACAATGACCAGGGATTAAAGGCCAAAGTTGATAGGGTTATTCAAAACAGACTGTGTGGAACTGGGTACAAGGTGATGGACCTTTTATCACGGAAGTGAGCCCTGATGGTACAGCAGTTAAGCGCTCAGTCGTGAACGAAAAGGTCAAGAGTTTGAACCCACCAGCCACTCCGAGAGAGAAAGATGAGGCAGTCTGCTTCCTAAAAGATTACAGGCTTCGAAATCCTATGAGGCAGTTCTACTCTCTCCTCTAGTGTTTCTATGAGTCGGAATCAAGTCGACAGCAATGGGTTTGGTATCAGAGAGAGACGCAGGGTGGGGTGGGATATAAACTCCTCCAACCCTGAATATATCTTGGAATATTGGTATAATTGGAGACTAGGAAGTGTTAGAGGCATCCAGGGACACTGAAGTTACCATAGACCATGGCAATGAAGAGTTTTCTAAGTAGCGTGTGGATACACATGGATATGTGGGAGCCTGAGCTGGAGAAAACACCAAGGTCAAGTTTGTATAGACTCTTGCTAACAGATCATCTTGTGGGCTCATGTGAGGCATTCCTTTAAATGCTCCCCAAAATAGCTCAGGACTTTCTATTTGGGGTGGGCCTGAGGTCCTACTACTAGGAAGATTGCGCTGTTACCTAGTTGTCTAGTGCTGCCATAACAGACATACCACAAGTGGATGGATGCCTTTAACAAAGAAAAATTTATTTCCTCATAGTAAAGTAGGCTAAAAGTCCAAATTCCAGGCATCAGCTCCAGGGGAAGACTTTCTCTCTCTGTCAGCTCTGGAAAAAAGGTCCTTATCCTCAATCTTCCCATGGCTGAGGAGCTTCTCAGGCACAGGGACCCTGGGTCCAAAGGACGCACTCTGCTCCCGATGCTGCATTCTTGGTGGTATGAGGTCCTCCTGTCTCTCTGCTCGCTTCTTTTATATCTCAAAAGATTGCCTCAAGACACAATCCAATTTTGTAGATTGAGTCCTGCCTCACTAACACAACTGCCACCATCCTCCCCCATTAACATCATAGAGGCAGGATTTACAACGTATAGGAAGATCAAACAATGCCAGAAATCATGGCCAGCCCAACTGATACACACATTTTTGGGGGGACATAATTCAATCCATGAGACAGACTGTTTCTTGAAAGCTTGTTTGGAAATTCTAGCAAAAGAGGCCTATAAAAAAAAAATAGCTTATAAAAACATCTTTGAAAACGTCCTTGTTATTTTTTGCTTGAGCAATGTCAGACAGGCTGTACCTGAAGAAGCAGCCCAACCAGCCAGATCAGTCCAATCAATCCTGGGATCAGCAAGGTGACAGACAGACAGATGTAATAGAGAGATAGATGTCTCAGCCAGATTATTCTATGTCGCTGTTCTTTCTGGAGTCAAAAGATCTTTCTAGCTTTTACTTTCAAGGAATTTTGTCTTTAGCTTGTTCAGTGAAACAAACTCTCCTTCCCTCATCCCACCTCATTTCCCCCACCCCGCCCCATCCCCTGCCAACATTTAAGTAACTCCTTACCTTGTCCTAAGAAAAGGTCAGTCTTTTAGGTATACTAAATGCCACCAACTGTCTGTCAGTTTGTCATATTGTGGTGGCTTACATGTTGCTAAAATGTTGACAGCTTGAATCCACTAGCCACTCCTTAGAAAACCTATGAGGCAGTTCTATTTTGTCCTATAGGTTCGTTATGAGTTGGAATTGAGTTGATGACAATGGGTAACATTTTACTATGACGCTGGAAGCTATGCCACAATATTTCAAATACCAGCAGGATCACCCAGGGTAGACAGATTTCAGCAGAGCTTCCAGACTGAGACACACTAGGAAAGAAGGCCTGGTGAACTATTTGTGAAAATTAACCAATGAAAACTCTATGGATCACAATAGAATATTGTCCAAAACAGTGCTAGAAGATGAGCCTCTTAGGTTGGAAAGTATTCAAAATATACAGTGGCCACAACAATGGACTTGAGCATACCAATGATCATGAAGTTGGCACAGGACCGGGAAAGGTTTCATTCTGTTGTACATGGGGTGACCATGATTTGGAGCCAACTCAATGGCTACTAACAACAACAAAAACAACAAATGGCCTACAATGAAATTTACCTAAAAAACTCTGTAGCTCTCCAACATCCTGGTTTTTCTTTCTCTTTAATTTTTGTTGTTTGTTTACTTATTTTTGTTTGTTTTGTAAACTCCCTTAAATAGAACATGGTACTCCAGTACCTACTGTTTCTCCAGGTGCTCTCATTTGCCTATCTGAATCAAAGTGTATATTACTTAAGCTTGGCAGCTGGGCACCCTTACTTTACTCTTGTCCTTATTTTCAGCTCTCACTCTTCCCTTTTGATCAGTGGTACCTGTAGCTCCTCTACTATTATTACCTATGTCTAAATTTTTTCTTGCTAGCTTTGATCAAAGCTCTTTTGATGTATATTTTTATAATGTAATCTATCTTTGGTTTATATTTTCATCATACTTTTTAGAGAAGAGTCTTTTTATGTAGTACTTCATGGTGGCCACCATCTTTATTTTATTGTCAATATTTAGCTCACAAATGAAACACTACAGGAAATGTTATCTCTATTCTAAAGAGCCTAATTTTACTATATATTTCAATTTAAGCTTCAGCCAAACTTCCATATCTTTCAAACTTGGTTAAGGAGGACTTGGTATCATTTTGATGTTTAAAATATTCAAGTTGAGAAGGAGTAAAGCTTGTTCGTTAGGAACACATACCCTGAAAGTAAACTGAAAAAACAAAAAAAACAAACCCACTGCCGTCGAGTCGATTCCGACTCATAGCAACTGTATAGGACAGAGTAGAACTGCCCCATAGAGTTTCCAAGGAGCACCTGGCAGATTCGAACTGCCAACCTTTTGGCTAGCAGCCGTAGCACTTAACCACTACGCCACCAGGGTTTCTGAAAGTAAACTACGTGGGCTCAAATCCCAGCCCTAGGCCTTCTAGCTATACGATCTTGGGTAAGTTACTTAACCCTATCCACAGTTTCCTCATCTTTACGATGGAGACACACTTGCATCTACCTCATTAAGTTATTGTGAGGATTGTATTAATTAATGTAGGGATTAGAAAATAGCTTGGCACAGAGTAAGTGCTATGTAAGGGCATGCTATTAACAAATATTGTGTGTATTTTTGCTTATACAGAAGAATCATTGAAACATTCCTTTAACTCGAAAAACCTGGCATCTTTGCTGTCGTTGTTATCTAGCACCGCTGTAACAGAAATACCACAAGTGGATGGCTTTAGCAAGGAGAAATTTATTTTCTCAGCCTAGTAGGTTACAAGTCCAAATTCAGGGTGTCAGCTCCAGGGGAAGGCTTTCTCTCTCATTCAGCTCTGGAGGAAGAGTCCTTGTCATCAGTCTTCCCCAGCTCTGCTCCTGGTGCTGCTTTCTTGGTGGTATGAGGTCCTCGACTCTCTGCTTGCTTTCCTTTCCTTTTATCTCTTGAGGCCACACCCCAGGGAAAGTCCCTTTACACTAGATCAGGGAGGTGACCTGAGTAAGCGTGGTGTTACAATTCCACCTTAATCCTCTTAACATAAAATTACAATCACAAAATGGAGGACAACCTCACAATACTGGTAATCATGGCCTAACCAAGTTGACACATATTTTTGGGGGGACACAATTCAATCCATGAGACTTGCCATGTATCCTTGCCTTCCTCTGTTACCGGCAAAATAATATTAGCAAAAGTTGCCCCCCATCACCCATCTGTCAGTTTGGCATACTGTGGTGGCTTGCATATTGCTGCGATGCTGAAAGTTATGCCACTGGCACTTCAAATACCTGGAGGATTATCCACAGTAGACAGGTTTCATTGAAGTTTCCAGACTAAGACTAGGAAGAAAGGCCTGGTGATCTAATTCAGAAAATTAGCCAATGAAAACCCCAGAGGTCATGGCTCCCAGACTCTCTGTTAGCTCAAAACCAAAGCCATTCCCGAAGCCAACTCTTCAGACAAAGATTAGGCTGGACTATAAGACATAAAACGATACATGAGACTATGTGGGCAGCTCCTCTCTGGAGGCAAGGTGAGAAGGCAGAGAGGGGACATGAGCTGATTGAATGGACACAGAAAATACAGGGTGGAGAGGGGGAGTGTGCTGTCACATTGTAGGGAGAGCAACTAGGGTCACATAACAATGTGTATACAGTTTTGTATGAGAAACTGACTTGAATTGTAAACTTACACTTAAAGGACAATTAAAAAAAAATTATGAATCACAACAGAATATTGTCTAATATAGTGCTGGAAGATGAGCCCCCTAGTTTGGAAGGCACTCAAAATAAGCCACAAAAATGGACTCCAGCACACAAGTAATTATGAAAGGTGGCACAGGACTGAGCACCATTTTGCTCTGTTGTACATGGGGTCTGCATGAGTTGGAGCCAACTTGACAGCAATTAACAACAACAACAAAGTTGCTCTCATAGTTCTAAATATCCCTGCATCTGGTGGGGTTCAAGATAAAACTATTTTATCCTGAACTATGCATTATAATGTTTTAAGAGGAGCCTCTCCTAGGACATCCAAATTATACTATGGTGTTACATATTGAAGAAATTATCTTCATATTTGGCAATTTTGCAGAAAACTGGCTAGACTGCCTGTTGGTGTGAATTAGTTTGGAAACTCTTATGTGCTTTGTTCTTGTGCAGTTTAAGATACCAAATCCTTGGGTTCATATATTTTTGAGGGAGGATTACATTTACCAAGTAAAATTTTGAAAGGGCAACAAGAAGGGGTTGTTGTTGTCAGGTGCCGTGGAGTTAGTTCTGAATCACAGCTACCCTATATACAACAGAAGGAAACACTGCCAGGTCCTGCACCATTCTCACAATCATTGTTATGCTTGAGACCGTTGTTGCAGCCACTGTGCCAGTCCATCTTGTTGAAGGTCTTCCCCTTTTTCACTGCCCCTCTACTTTACCAAGCATGATGTCCTTCTCCAGGAACTGATCCCTCCTAATAATATGTCCAAAGTATGTGAGATGAAGTCTCACCATCCTTACTTCTAAGGAGCATTCTGGCTGTACTTCTTCCAAGACAGAGTTGTTTGTTCTTTTGGCAGTCCATGGCATAGCCAATATTCTTCACCAACATCATAATTCAAAGGCATCAATTCTTCTTTGGTCTTCCTTATTCATTGTCCAGTGTTTGCATGCATATCAGGTGATTGAAAACACCATGGCTTGGATCAGGCACACCTTAGTCTTCAAAGTGACATCTTTGCTTTGTAACACTTTAAAGAGGTCTTTTGCAGCAGATTTTCCCGATGCAATGTGTCATTTGATTTCTTGACTGCTGTTCCAATGAACATTTGATTGTGGATCCAAGTAAAATGAAATCCTTGACAACTTCAATCTTTTCTCCATTTATCATGATGCTGCTTACTGGTTCAGTTGTGAGGATTTTTGTTTTCCTTATGTTGAGGTGTAATCCATACCGAAGGCTGTATGTACTCTCATCTTCATCAGTAAGTGCTTCAAGTCCTCTTCACTTTCAGCAAGAAAGGTCGTGTCATCTGCATAATGCAGGTTGTTAATTAGTCTTCCTCCAATCCTAATGCTCCATCCTTCTTCATATAGTCTAGCTTCTCTGATTATTTGCTCAGCATATAAAAAAATTGTGTAAATGTGGTGCAAGGGTATAACCCTGACACACACCTTCCTGACTTTAAACCACACAGTATCCCCTTGTTCTGTTCAAACGACTGCCTCTTGATCCACATACAGAGTTTTCATGAGCACAATTAAGTGTTCTGAAATTCCTATTCTTTGCAATGTTATCCATAATTTGTTATGATCCACATAGTTAATAAAACACAGATAAACATGTTTCTGGTATTCTCTGCTTTCAGCCAGTATCCATCTGACTTCAGCAGTGATATCCTTTGTTCCACCTCATTTCCTGAATTCAGCTTGAATTTCTGGCAGTTCTCTGTTGACGTACTGCTGCACCCACTTTTGAATGATCTTAAGCAAAATTTTATTTGCGTGGGATATTAATGATATTGTTTGATAATTTCTGCATTCAGCTGAATCATCTTTCTTGGGAATAGGAATAATTATGGATCTCTTCCCATCGGTTGGCCAAGTAGCTGTCTTCCAAATTTCCTGGCATAGGAGAGTGAACACTTCTAGGGCTGCATACATTTGTTGAAATATATCAGTTGATATTCTGTCAATTCTTGGATGCTTGTTTTTTGTCAATGCCTTCAGTGCATCTTGGACTTCTTCCTTCAGTATGATCAGTTCCTGATCATATGCTACCTCCTGAAATTGATGAACATTGACCAATTCTTTTTGCTATAGCAACTCTGTATTCCTTCTATTTTCTTTTGATGCTTCCCTGTAGAATCCTTCAATATTGCAACTCAAGGCTTGAATTTTTTTTCTTCAGTTCTTTCAGCTTGAGAAGTGCTGACTGTGTTCTTCCCTTTTGATTTTGTACCTCCAGATCTTTGCACAAGTCATTATAATATTTTACTCTGTCTTCTTGGGCTACCCTTTAAAATATTCTGTTCAGCTCTTTTACTTCATTATTTCTTCTTTTCATTTTAGCTACTCAATGTTCAAGAGCAAGTTTCAGAGTCTTCTGACATCCATTTTGGCCTTTTCTTTCTTTCCTGTCTTTTTAATGACCTCTTGTTTTCTTCATGTATGATGTCCTTGATGTCATTCCACAATTCGTCTGGTCTTCAATCATTAGTGTTCAACGAGTCAAATCTTTGAGATGGTCTCTAAATTCAGGTTGGATATACTCAAGGTCATACTTTGGCTTTTGTGAACTTGTTCTTATTTTCTTCAGCTTCAACTTGAACTTGCAAATGAGCTATTGATGGTCTGTTCTGCAGTCAGCCCCTGGCACTGTTCTGACTGATGATACTGAGCTTTTCCATCATCTCTTTCCACAGATGTAGTCCATTTGATTCCTGCCTATTCCATCTGGCAAGGTCCAAGTCTATAGTTGCCCTTTACGTTGTTGAAAAAAGGTATTGACAGTGAAGAAGTTGTTGGTCTTGTGAAATTCTATCACGTGATATCCAGCATCATTTCTATCACTAAGCCCATATTTTCCAATTACTGATCCTTCTTCTTTGTTTCCAACTTTTGCATTCCAATCACCAGTAATTATCAATGCACCCTGATTGCATGTTCCATCAATTTCAGACTGCAGTTGTTGATAAAAATCTTCAAATTTTTCATCTTTGGCCTTAGTGGTTGGCGCCTAAATTTAAATAATGTTCATATTAACTGGTCTTCCTTGTAGGCGGATGCCTATTATCCTATCACTGACAGTGTTGTACTTCAGGATAGATCTTGAAATGTTCTTTTTGACTATAAATGCAAGGTCATTCCTCCTTAAATTGCCATTCCTGGCATAGTAGACCATATGGTTGCCCAGTTCAAAAAGGCCAATACCAGTCCATTTTACCTCACTAATGCCTAGGATATGATGTTTATGCATTCCATTTCATTTTTGAAGATTTCCGATTTTCCTAGCTTCAAACTTCCTACATTCCAAGTTCTGACCATGAATGGATGTTTGTAGCTGTTTCTTCACATTTTGAATCATGCCACATCAGCAAATGAAGTTCCCAAAAGCTTGATTCCATCCACGTCATTAAGGTCAACTCTACTTTGAGGAGGCAGCTCTTCCCCAGTCGTCTTTTGAGTGCCTGCCAAACTGAGGCACTCAACTTCTGGCACTGTATAAGACAATGTTCCGCTGCTATTCATAAAGTTTTCATTGACTAATTCCTTTCAGAAGTAGTCTGGCAGGCCCTTCTTCCTAGTCTGTCTTGGTCTGGAAGGTCAGCTGAAAACTGTCCACCATGGGTGACCCTGCTGGTATTTGAATACCAGTGGCATAGCTGCCAGCATCACAGCAACATGCAAGCCCCTACAGCATGACAAACTTACAGACGAGTGTTAAAACAACATGGTTCCCAAGTTGCAATGATTAGATGGCTGTGAGCAATGCATCCCTCCCTCCACCTTTTGATTTATTCCTCCTATAGAGATATTCCCCCCCCTCCCCCCCGTCCCCAGGAGATGGTAAAGTAACAAGACTGGTTCTTCAATATCTACAATCGTTTGCCAGACAACCCAAAGAAAAGAACAGAATTAGGTCTTCTGAGACAGTACAATGAATACTTAAAATGAATGTCAGGATTTCTGAACCCATAATGAACTCATGTTCTAGCTATTCATAAGGATCTTTAGACTAGGTCAAATTTCAGAATTGAAATATAAGCCTCAAATATTTCTACCAGATTATTAGACTTTTACATTTTATATTCTTTAAAGCTGTATTCCTGACTCTGCTTTACAAGTAAAAAGAAAAATATAGTTGTAAGAGCACTTATGTGTGTGTTTGTTACATAATGTAAATACCTTCTTTGATCAATATCATTGAATTGAGCAATTGTTTTGGTATCATTTTGAAATGTGAAAAGGATGGTGTAGAATTGCGCTCAAGTTCAGGTGTATTTATAGTGGAACAGCCTGGGTTTGAATGTCACCCTTTTCTCCTAATAGCCTTAGGCTAGTTACTCAACCTCTCTAAGAATCAGTTTCCTCACCTGTAAAATGGGAATTAAAAATACCCCCCTCACAGTGTTGTTATAATGATAAAATGAATGATAGCAAGGGCTTGGTCAACACCAAAGACAGCTTCTACTAGGGCTAGAAGATTCAGACACTGTCTAGATACTAAGTATCTGATATGTCTTTCTTCAAGCATCTAGTTTATTCTACAAGTCTTAATCAGATTTTACTTTTGTTTTCTTTAGGTGTTTACTTGCTTGAGCAAAACATGAAGCTGTATGTAGGAACCCTGTAGGTTCATTTTAGGAATCAGTTTGATATCTTAAACCAAAGTGTCGCCTGAATAGGTTTAATTTCTAAACAGATTTCAGTGCATTTTTGTATGTTGACTGGGGTGAGGAGATGTGTGCTAGTGCTGAATAAAGGCTAAGGCCTACGAGATTCCATCTCTGTGAGTATCCTTGTCTGCTCAGCCTGCTCTAGGTGCAGTGGAAAATCTAAAAGAAGGTGACTGTCTTTTGTTAACAGCTTTCACACAAGGTGAAAAGAAAAACTTGAATATGAGGAATATTTGCAATACACTGTGAGTGTACATCAATACAAGAAGGAATGTTCTATGAGAGAAAGGGGGGAAAACCTACTAGGAATTCCATCAATATTTCTCACATTGAATTGCCTTGAGTCATTTTAGGCTGCATTGCATGAGAAGGCTTGGAGGAGTGTGGCTGAGATACTGGCAGTGAGTGAAAACACATTTGAAGCTAAGGGAGTATAAATGACCATTGTTAGAAGTGAGTGTGGAGGGAAGAGGGAAAGGAGGCACCTAATTACCCCAATAAGACAGAGCATTTGTGTGGAGGGAGGTTAGGCAGAGCCACAAGCCCAAACAGCAGGACAGCATGTTGTAGGGGTGAAGGTCAGTGCTTTTGGGACACAGTGCCTAAGGTCAGCTACTGGCCCTTCTGATTAAACCCATGTGACCCAAACCTCACCATGTCACGGTATCATCACATATATAATAGAAAGGAAAACACTGGCTCCTCCATTAAGAGGTTGTTATGAGAATTAAATAAAATGATGTAAATGAGCCACTTAGCATAGAGCAGGACGCACAGCAGTCAATAATATTAGCTATTAATATATATTGAGTAGTAACTGTGTAACATATTTATAAATGCAGTAGCTACTTAATACTCAGACAAAGTCATCAAGTGGGTGTTTTGTCCTCATTTTGAAAGCTGAGAAATCAGAGGCTAAAAAAAGTGAAGTAAGTTGCCAAAGTCACACAGCTGCTAAGTAGTGGATTCCATACATGACCCAAGGCCTGCCTGCTTTCATAGCCCATGTTTTTCCCATTATACTATGGTACTTAAGCCCATCAGATTAAGTAAACTGGAGCTGGTTAATGGAAGGCTTGGTAGCAGCAACATGGTCCAAAAACAGACAAGTGGACTAGCAGCAGTCATAATCACCGGGGAATTTGTTAGCAATGCAAATTTTCAGGCAACACAGCAGACCTACTGAATCTGAAAGAGGGCTTTAAAATTCCGGTTTGACCTCCTGCTGAGAATTTGCATTTCTACCGCACATATACTGAATCAGAATCTACATTTTGACAAGATCTCCAGGTGATTCTTATGTATATTAAAATTTGAGAACCACTGCTCCACTAATGGTTCTCAGAATTGGTCCCTAGGCAGCACCATTAGTATTGTCTAGGAACTTGCTAGAAATGCAAATTCTCAGGAGGGATTCAAACCTGAACAAACCAGTCTGAAGCCCCAATCTAAAACTCTGGGGGTAGGGCCAGCAATCTAACAATCAGTGACTTAACAAACCATCCAAGTGATTCTGACGCATATTAAGTTTGAGAACCACTGCTCTAAGTCCTATGACTTCTGTCTTATCTAGTGCTGTTATAACACAAATGCCACAAGTGGATAGCTTTAACAAACAGAAATTTATTTTCTCACAGTTTAGGAGGCTAGAAGCCTGAAAACAGGGTGCTGGTTCTAGGGGACAGCTTTCTCCCTCTGTCATCTCTGGAGGAAGGTCTTTGTGCCTTCAGCTTCTGCTTCCTGGTGCCTTGGAGATCTCCATGTGCCTTGGCATCTATCTTACCCCATCTCTCCTCTGCTCACTTGTTTAATCTCTTTTATATCTCAAAAGAGATTGGCTCAAAATACACCTTGCAGTAATCCTGCCTCATTTATGTAACAAAGACAACCCATTCCCAAATAGGATTATAACCACAGGCATACAGGTTAGGATTTACAACACATATTTTGGGAGAACATAATTCAATCCGTAACAACTTTGAAAAGATAAAAAAGATAATGGGACAGAGGATTTGTGGCACAGTGGTTAGGAGTTATGACTGACTGCTAATCAAAAAGTCAACAGTTTGAATCCACCAGCCGCTCCTTGGTAACCCTATTGGGGCAGTTCTACTCTGTCCTATGGGATCTCTATGAGTCAAAATTGACTCAGCGGCAATGGGTTATGTTTTGTGGTAAATTCAATAGGATAAA
The DNA here is from genome assembly GCF_030014295.1 of Loxodonta africana. NCBI lineage: Eukaryota > Metazoa > Chordata > Mammalia > Proboscidea > Elephantidae > Loxodonta > Loxodonta africana. Next base: position 24,938,806 of record NC_087347.1, on the reverse strand, counting down.
GTAGGCAACTGTCAAAGTTCACGTTTCAGCCAAAGATTAAACAGGCCTTTTTTATAAGATTAACAAACAAAATGGAAAAAAAAAGAATGACGTAGGCAAAAAAAAAAAAAAAAGTGGCAATGACTGTGAACTTCAACAGCAGGCTTCAAGTCACACCACCAATCAAAGGCACTGCTGATGAATAAAGTCACTAAAGAAAGGTGGTATTAGCTAAGAACTTGTGAGGCAAATTTGCAGAACCACAAAGAGATCGCCTAAGGAATACATTGAATAAATCTCTACCTATACTCATCAAAAGGAAGAAAGAGAGCTTTACACACACTGTATGCCTACTGTGTCCTTCCATCTGCAGTCCAGCCCCAGGTCTTGCCACTGTCTGCCTCGATTATATTTAGCAGTGAATTAATTGCAACTTTCTTCCCCATTGCATTTGTCACTATTCTTCTCTGGAATGCTCTGACTTTCCTTCGTCATCTGGCTGACTCCTGCTCATCCTTCCAACTTCATCTAGGTGTTATCACCTCCACGAAAGCTTCTCTGATGCCCCAAACCACTCTAATGCCCCGAAACCTCTCCCTCTATTCTCAGGCTGACTGCTGACCCTTTCTCTGCTCCCAGAGATCCTGCACACTGAGCACAAGAAAACCTGGTGGTTCAACATCTGAACCCTCGAATTTAACCTCCTAGGTTCTAATCTAAGCTCCAACAATTACTTGCTTGAGCAGCTTACTCGAGTTCTTTGTACCACAGTCTCCTCATGTATAAAGTGAAGATAAAAATTGTATGAGACACATAAAATACTTAGCACAAATAAAAGACTTATAAATCATTGTTCTTGGTGCACCATTTATCTGAGTGTTTGATAGGTTTCCCAGCTAGACTTCTTTTATGGCCAATAACAATAGAGTTAATATATATAATAATATAATTACTTTCAGATTTGTATCCCCAGCTCCTGGTATAAAGTCTAACATATAGTAATATTAAACACACACACTCACACACACTTGTAAAAACTAAACCAGATATAAATCCCAATCCTGTCAATGGAATTAAACTTTTTATTTTGTGTCATAGATCCCTTTGGCAGTCCGATGAAGCCTATGAATTCCTTCTAGGAATAATGATCTTAAATACATAAAATGTGTCCTCGGGTTACAAAAAATTATTGGTACAGAGTCATTAAAAATATATAAAGACAAATTGGTGACATCATTTGGTCTCTGCTTATTTCATATGAAGTAACAAGATCTAGCAGCTGATCTAACAGCCGTAACTTCAAAGAAGTGATGCGTTTAAACAATGTTGGGAACTATCTGCAATGCAATATGAAAATAACTGTGACCACTAGGGTGACACAGTCAATGGCACTGCTAACACTATGGTGGCAAGTTGTCTTGATTCATAACTGAAGGAAGTGCTGCCTTCAGTTAGAGGTTAGTGAAGATATAGACCTAATGTTTTCCAATCTACGTTCGCAGTCTTCCCTTGACACCAGGTTAAGGTCCACAAGCTTGAAGCCTGATTGATAAAAATTCACGCATTCCACTACCAGCCTGCCATACTGATTGGACCAAGCTGTCAATTGAGCCTTCACTCAAAAACTTGACAGGCTAAATCCGCTCCAACACCTTTGATTGGTAAGGACTGTCCAGCGTGATTGATTCTGCACACCAGGTGGTGATGTCGCAGAAACAATATGGCCTCTCCTGGCCTTTCCTAATTCTTTCCTTAAAAGGTAGTCCAATTGAGAAAACTCCTACTTAATGGATTCATTATTGCATTCAGAAATGTAAATATGATATTTTGGCTTTAGCTGGAGAGGAAATATGTCCCATTTACAATGCTGGCACTGTGTCGAAGTGTGAGGCAATTTGCACTAGAGAGAGATGGTTCTCCTTTGGACAGGAGCCAGGACTCACGATAATGCTCCTGTTCATCAGAGTGAATCCTGGGCTGCTGCCCCGTTAAGATGTTCAACCTCTTTTCATTTTAATTCTGCCTTTTTAATACAGTACCAAAATCAAGCAGGATTCTATACTCCCTGTTCCTGTCCTTTAGATGGTGTTAATTTGCATCATTTTTGTGTAGGGAGAAGGCTTGGGGAAGGTGAGAGAGACATGAGTAATTTTACCAGTGTGCCTATAACTACTTCTGCAGAGGAAAATTGGACATCATATAGATAATTCCATATTTATATATTATTAAAACGTTTTTATTTATTTGTTTTACAATGAATTCAGAATCATGCATTACTTTAAACTGAAAAGGCAACAGGAAATGACAAAAGCAGATGACTTTAGCAAGCCCTTTCTTCTTGGGGGACCTTGAGGAAGCCTGTGGCAGTCTCTAGGCACCACTTTGCTGATCTGTAAAAATGGGGTCAGTGTGGCATTCTTCACAGTGCTGTTGTTGTTGTTGTGCACCGTTGAATCAATTCTGACTCATAGGGATCTTATATGACAAAATACAACTGCCCCATAAGGTTTTCCAGGCTATAATCTTTAGGGGAGCAGATAGCCAGGTCTTTTCTCCCTCAGATTCACTGGGTGGGTTGGAACTGCCGACCTTTTGGTTATCAGTGAGCACTTAACTGTTATGCCACCAGGGCTCTTTTGTGATGCTGTTAGGGGGATAAAATTGGATAATGTAACAGTTAATTTTATATGTCAACTTGACTAGACTAATGTGTCCAGTTGTTTGGTCAAACACTACTTCATTCAATCAGTTGAAGGTCCTAAGAGCAAAAACTGAAGTTTTCTGGGGGAGAAGATTTAGTATTGAGATTGTCACATAGCTATCCTGCCAGAGTTTCCAGTCCGCTGTACGACATACTCCGACAAATGCAAATAACATACGTGAAAAACATGCTGTAAGCTATAACCGAAACCTAACCCATTGCTGTTGAGTCGATTCCAACTCATAGCAACCCTATAGGACAGAGCAGAACTGCCCCATAGAGTTTCCAAGGAATGCCTGGTGGATTCAAATGCCGACATTTTGGTTAGCAGCCATAGCACTTAACCACTACACCACCAGGGTTTCCTGTACGTTGTAAAACCAAAAAAACCAAACCCAGTGCCGTCAAGTCAATTCCAACTCATAGCAACCCTATAGGACAGAGTAGAACTGCCCCATAGAGTTTCCAGGGAGCCCCTGGCAGATTCAAACCTCCAACCCTTTGGTTAGCAGCCATAGCACTCAGTAACTATGCTACCAGGGTTTCCTGTACACTATAAAGCACCATGCAAATAGTAGTTTAATTATTAGATTATCCATATTACATTCTCTATTTTATTTTGCTGGTACAGAGCTACTGTAATGATAAAAGTTATGTAATACTTGCAGTATTAAAATGATTCAGCAAGATAGAAATTAAAAAAGTGCATTTCTGAAGATCAATATATTTTTTGGTAGATTGGGAACCATGACAAAAAAAATGTTTTTTCTAAGAAATATTGGAATTACTAAACCTTAAAGATAGTTTATAAACGCTAGTAGAGTTAACACTTAAAAGCTGTGATGATCCAAAGGCTATCCAACACCCTGAAGACTGGCATAGACATGCTCAACCATTTCCTAAAAGTAGAACAGCTTGTTGAGTAGACAGTTTTACAAGGTATGCTCTGGTTTGAGGATTGGTATCATACACTTAGTGAAAAGACGGAAAGCTACTTTAACTCAAAGGCTAGAATCCTTTTTTTTTTCCCCTCCAAACATCTGAAATATCAAGCTGCCCTGGATTGTTCTATTAAAGCAGTGTTAATGTTAGTTCTCTTCATACTCCAGTGTAAGACCCATAGAGCAGGGCTGAGAAAAACGTTATCCATTGGGATTGTATATTTGCAAAACATAAAAAAAACACACAGCCCATAAACCACTGGAACAAAATAAAGAAGTTCTGAGTTCCTTCAATGATGAAAGGTAGAAATGTGTCCTTAATTATATTATAAATCACAGTAAAGACATTGTTATAGAAATGGCATTGTACTCTTGCCACTCTGTTCATTCAGTTTTCATTCTACATAAGGTTTGGGGGCTATTAATTCTGTCAATAAGAAGAGTTCTGTAATTACTTCTGTAGTGTTATTTGTCTTGTGCACTTTTTTCTTCCTTTTCTTTATTCAAAAGAGTGGGGCGTGTATGAATGAGCAGTGACAAGCTTAATAAAACTTACAGTTGGGAGAGATTTATAGCAGAAACATGAAACTTAAACAGCATTCATATTACTTTGTGATTTCAGAAGTCCTCTTTTCCATTTCATAGGATTATTACAACTTAGAATAAAAATTGTAATGTCAATAACAGATAAATGTAATACTAGAAATTACAATTGTAGATTGTATTTATGCAGTTTAGATGTCTGAAGCTGTAGTGTACCGTTATTTTATGTGACAAAACTTTGCATGCTTTAAAAGGTAATCTTGCAATCTAAGGTTGACATATTTTCAAAGAAACGAGGGTTGGTTTTAAAGGAACTGTTTGAGGCATGCAGTAAAAAAAAAAAAAAAATTAGGTGATTTCCCCTTAAAATACGGTCTATCTGGTTTGTCACAGCTCATCCTCAGGGCCAAGTCACGTGGCCAGAAGCTGAATGCAGGGCTTTGCTGAACCAGGTGGACCTTATTTTTACAGCCTTACGTCCAGTTTGCTGTCTGTCATCACATGGACTGAATGCTGGGAACTGACAGGTTTCAGATATTGATGGGCCAACGCTGGTAGATTCAGAAACTTGGAACTTGCCCAAAATATCCAACTCTCACAAGTCTGCAAAATCAGCCAGGGAAGCAGGCTGTGTTGTGAAATGTCCACAGTCTCCTATTTTCACACAGGATTAAAACATGCACACACACAAGCAAAAACTGTCCTTTTGATATCTTAACACATGAATTTTGGGATGTTTCAGCACCTGGGTTTGGAACTTACTTTAGAACAGGTAATACACCCCTGTGAGAGAGACGGAATAAATCTTTTCAAGTATATTTGGGACTTAAAAAATTTCCTGGGGAGTACTTGTTATTTATTTATTTTTTCACGAATTCCTTTTCCCCTGTAGTTTTCTATGTGTGTCAAGAGGGACTATGAAATCCACCCACTGCTTTAGAGAGTGTCATGGCCTCTCAAGTAAGCCTCCTATCTACATGGCCTGGTCTCGTTTTGTGACAAGTACACTACCTGGAGTCTTGTATGGCTCAAAGAAATCCATGTTGCTTTTTGGCTTTGCTGCCCACTGTATTTTTTCTTTTATGTATTGAAAGAGGAAACAAACAAACAAAAACCAAACTCATTCCCGTCAAGTCCGACTCATAGCGACCCTATAGGACAGAGTAGAACTGCCCCACAGAATTTCCAAGGAGCCCTGGTGGATTTGAACTGCTGACCCTTTGGTTAGCACCATAGCACTTAACCACTGTGCCACCAGAGTTTCTGAAGGAGGGAAAGACAGGTGAAAATTGTGCTGCCTGTGTGTAGACAGACAGAGTGTGACCAGGCTCTCAAGCACTTCTCACCTGGAGGGTTGATCTGATATTCTTAATTATTCCATGCTAACCTTTTTGTCCATGCTTGTGTTTGTGGCTAGTACTGGGGAATTGTTGAACGTGTAAGAAAATAACCGTTCCACACCATCTCTATAAAGTTCTTACTCTGCGTGTGTATGCATGTTTAAGACACAGATACAGAACCAGGTTGTGTGCACTTGAAACTTGAAGGCTGAAGGAGAAAGCAGATTTTGGGATTTGAATAATTTCATTTAGTCAATAAAGGGATAAATCGCTCTGCAGTAGCTATGTTTCCTTGACACGACTTTGGATTGGAAAGTCAGTCCATCTCAGAGAAGCACTTATGCAAATAATGCTAGCAATAGTGGTCCAGCGGATCACGTTTAAACTGGGGGTCACTGGATTACCTGTGCTGCTGTGATGAAAAGATCAGTGCGTTCCATGTTCATGCTGAGATGAAATGAGACAAGGCATTGGATCGTGTCATCAGCAAATGTCATTTTAATAGGACTACAAATGAGTGTGATATCAACAACCTCCAATAAATCTTCTGAATATTTAAACGCATTGATTCTTCCTTGAAGGCCAATGAAAGATGTAAAAAAAAAAAAAAAAAAAAAACCAAAGAGAATATTTCAGTCACAGAGATAGCAACATCCAGAAAGCAGAGTTTTTCATTTATTTTAAGCTATAAACTAACCTAAATGACCAGAGGACACGTGATGTGGTGGCTTTTATGGGACTGTGGATGAGTAATTTCCGAACGACTTACCATCGAATCAATGCCAGTGTTAAAGGCATGAAGAACAGTGGTACATATATATTATAGGCAGGAAAATCAGAAAAAAACATATATATAGGTTCACTCTTCATCTCTCTTATCACTGTATTCACAAAGAAAAAAAAATGCTCTAGGAAGCAAGGACTGTTTCTGGTAGTAGTTTTCAAGCAACCTGGATTTTGGTAATACGTAGATCATCAAACCTGGAATTTTCTTATAATAGAACTACTCAAAAGAACTGTGATGTCACACACTACTTTCTTGATCACAATATCCTATGATCCTTCTATGAAAAAAAAAAAAAAAACCTCTACAACAAAAAGAAAAATAAATAATCCCATTAAAAATGGGCTAAGGATATAAACAGGCATTCACCAAAGAAGACATTCAGGCGGCTAACAGACACATGAGGAAATGCTCTCAATCACTAATCATTACAGAAATGCAAATCAAAACTACAGTTAGATACCATCTCATCCCAACATTACTGGCATGAATTAAAAAAACAGAAAATAACGAATGTTGGAGAGGCTGTGAGGAATTTGGAACTTTTATGCACTGCTGGTAGAAAAGTAAAAAGATACAAACATTTTAGAAAATGATATAGTGCTTTCTTAAAAAGCTACAAATAGAAATACCACACGATCCAGGAATATTACTCCTAAGAGTACATCCTAGAGAGATAAGAGCCGTCATACAAATAGACATACGCACACCTATGTTTATTGCAGCATTATGCACAATAGCAAAAAGATGGAAACAATCTAAGTGCCCATCAACAGATGAATGGATAAACTATGGCACATACACACAATGGGATACTACACAACAATAAAGAACAATGATGAATCTGCAAAACATCTCACAACATGGATGAATCTGGAGGGCATATGCTAAGTGAAGTAAGTCAATCACAAAAAGGACAAATACCGTATGAGACCACTATTACAAAAACTCATGAAAAGGTTTACACACAGAAAGACACAATTCTTGATGGCTACAAGGGAGAGGAGGGGCAGAGAGGGAAAAACACTAACTAGACAATAGATAAGTGGTAACTTTGATCAAGGGTAAGACAGTACACAATATTGGGGAAGTCAGCACAACTTGACCAAGGCAAGGTTACGGAAGCTTCATAGATACGTCCAAACTCCCTGAGGGATCAAATTACCAGGCTGAGGGCTGAGAACCATGGTGTCACAGAACATCTAGCTCAATTAGCATTACATAATTTATAAAGGAAACATTCTTCACCCTACTTTGGTAAGTAGCGTCTGGGGTCCTAAAAGTTCATGAGCAGTCATCTAAGATACTCCACTGGTCCCACCCATCTGGAGTGACGGAAAATGAAGAAAACCAAAGACACAAGGAAAGATTAGTCCAAAGGACTAATGGACCACAGTTGCCACAGCCTCCACCAGACTGAGACCAGCACAACTAGACAGTGCTCGGCTACCACCACCGACTGCTCTGACAGGTATCACAACAGAGGGTTCTGGACAGAGCTGGAGAAAAATGTAAAACAAAACTCTGACTCACCAAAAAAGATCAGACTTTCTGGTCTGACAGAGACTGGAGAAACCCTAAAGTATGGGCCCTGAACACTCTTTTAACTCAGTCACTCCAGAGGTTCACCCTCCAGCCAAAGATTAGATAGGCACATAAAACAAAATGAGACTAAACGGACACACCAGCCCAGGGGCAAGGAGGAGAAGGCAGAAGGGGGCAGGAAAGTTGGTAATGTAGAATCCAAGGTGGAGAAGGGGAGTGTTGACACATTGTGGGGTTGGCAACCAATGTCACAAAACAATATGTGTGTTAATTGTTTAATGAGAAACTAATTTGCTCTGTAAGCCTTCATCTAAAGTACAATAAATAAGTTAACAGCCCATGCCCTAAATTATTTTGGCAATATTTGAATCAACTAATAAGATCAGATGAGTAACTAGGAATGTCCTAGAAGCTATGGTAATTATATAGTAACTGTGACTTTGAGCTCCATCGAATATGCATAAAAAATAAGACATACAAAACAGTACATTTTAAGCATTAAGTAGTATTTTATACTTAGCTGTGCTATTATTATTCCTTTTTTTTTTTATTATTCCTTTAGTTTATTTCAAATTATTAGAGACTTAGAAGAGAAAGAGGAGGGAAGTAATAGAGTAAAAAATCAATTTGATGCGTCCTTTGGGTGCCCTTTAGAGAAGTAAATTTAGGGCAGCCTTTAAAACACTTATTGCCTAAGAAGAGTCATTCTCTTACCTTCTTAAAAGTACAAAAAAAGGCAAATATGAAGCCACAAATGCTATGATTACAACAACAGAATCCTCAGTAAAGCCAGGAAAAGGAATCTTGGAAATGTACTCTGAGATTTGTTAGATCCCTCTGGCTGGAAGTTCAGTGGGTGGGATACTGAAGGCAACCACAGACATTATCCACATGAGGGTATTCCAAGCTGCTCTGATTTGTACATCTTTAGAATACAAAAGTGTTTATGATGTGTTCTGTCTGCAGATGAGAGTGTGTGGTCATACTTGAAGCTATATGGAGGCCAGAATCATTTCAGATTTAATAAGACAATGCCATGTAAAAATGGCAAAAGATTACTGAAAGTGTAATTTTGCAGAGGTTTAGGAAAGAATGAAAATAGCTTATTTATTCTACCAACATGGATTCTCCAACCTCCCTCACTTTGCAGCCTAGTCATTGGTGTTGGCACCCACAAAAATAAAATATTTCCCCCAATTACAAGTGGTATATCCATTAGTCTCATATTGTTTTCGGAGTTTTTTTCCTAGATCAAAATGTCCCCTTTTACCTGTTTATTTAAAAACACACCAGTCTCTCTGGGAAAATCCTTTTTGCTTATCTCCCGTTTTCTCTTAATATCCTAGATATACGAAGGCTGCTTTGCCAATATTTACATTTATGGTGACACAGGGGATCATGTTGTTAGGCTAGGTGGAAACTTTTCAGTACTGGACATACTAAATATCACTTGCTAAAAATGCAAAATTATGCTCATGGCCATTTTCTCCCATTGATGAAATTTGATATAACAATTACACTATGAGAATAATGGTATCGTTTAACTCTTTTTTCCATTCCAAAGCTTAATACATGTTCCCTACTGACAACTGATTTTCTTATCCAACCAATTCATGAACTTGTCAATGTATAATTTACTTCTAATCATTTAGTCTTCACATCTTCCTAGCTTAAAAAAAAAAGTCTCTAAGTAGAGAATCTCTGGAAGGTTAATTACTTAATGAACAGAAGGACATCTTAACCCTAACAGCACCCCTCAAAAAATTAAACTCTAACATTGAAAACACTACTTTCTCTTCATTTTTAACTGTATAATTATAAGCTCTAACTTGTGTGGCGTTATATAGCCTGGGATGTAGATACATCTTCACAGAGCTAGCTGTGCATTTAGTAATGATTCGACAAGTGAGGTACAGGCCATAAAGGCTATTATTAGAAGGTATGGATTCTCAAGAACAATCATACTGAAGAACTGAATTTTCTCAGGATTTCCTTGGGATTCTCCAAGTCAAAAAGGAGTATGAACAAAGTTGATATGTCTGGACTGGTCACTGTTGTAAATAAATGAGATAAGACATCCTTTGATAAGGAAGATACAACCACAAAGAGTAATTCAGACTTTGGAATTTTAAAGGAGTGAAAAAAAAATTTTTTAATTGTGTGACCTATATGAAGTTGTCAACCTAATGTCGACATTAATGACATTGCTATTAATATCTACCATCTACTAACATACCAAGAGCCCTGGTGGTGTAGTGGTTAAGAACTTGGCTGCTAACCAAAAGTTTGGCAGTTCAAATCCACCAGCTGCTCCTTTGAAACCCTATGGGGCAGTTCTACTCTGCCTTATACGGTCACTATGAGTCGGAACCAACTCAACAGCACCTAGCAACAATAACAGCAACTAACATATCACTTAGAAAATGTTTAAGAATCAAGGACAAGTCTTTAAATTCATTTAATTTTTTTTTAAATCATTTTGCTACAAACTAGTAAAAACTATTTCATGGAATTGCATCCATTCCTTTGCCAACATTCGTGAATCACTTAGGTGAATGTGCCCAAATAGTCAGACACCTTGATCATTTATTCCTTCATTTATTCACTCTAAAACTATTCACAGAGTACCTTCTAAGCACTGGTCACTGGCATAGACACTGGATAAGTTTGAGGAGCCAGGACAGACACCACTCTAACTTACGGGCTAGCACCTCCTTTCACTTAGCTCTGTGACCTCATAGTAGCTACTTGAAAACTGTGAACCTTGATGGGTGTCCTCTTGGATCACATTGGGAAAACAATACCGCCGTTGAAGAGCTGAGAGATTAACTGACATCCAACAGACATTTAACCAATGAGAGTTATCATCATCAAAGATCATGAAATGTTGAGCCATCTGTGCCAGGCTTGCCCTGGGAGGAGAAGCACACGGAGAAGTGGCAGGTTGTCCTTAAGACATTTCTAATTTCCCAGGCCCTCAGGGCACAAAGACAAATGCAGTTACTTCTGAAGAAATGACTATGGTACCAGCACAGACAGATACTTCCCTGATAAGGTGCCCACAAATCTATTAAATGTGTCTGAGGAATAATTTCATCAGTTATTGGGTACAAGTGCACACAACCGCCTCTTAGAATGAAAATTTACAATTTGTCATAGGGAAATGGCCAAAAGATTTGAGATAAAATCTGAATGGTATCATCTCTGGGCTCCGGAATTACATTTTTGTGAAAGGTTGTACAGCTTAGAAGAATCTAATAAAACATCTGACAAAAGCAATAGATTCCAGCTGACAGCATAGCCTGCAGGCATGCACTCCCACTGCCGAGGAAGTTAAGATGTCACAAAAGTCTTCCACCTCTTTCTTCATTTTAACCTCTAAGTATTGGATGTGAAGTAGAGTAAAGGCACTGTCAAGTGTAAATTTTAAATAGATACGTATGTAGCAACATCTTTTTTTAGGAAGATTTCTGACTCGTTTCTCATAGAATCCACTGTCAAGAAGCTAATAAAGCCTTTCCATAAACTGTGTTAGGGCCCTTGGTGTCAGCGGTATCGTCATCTATGCACAAAGCACAACCTTGAAGAAACTGTCTTGATAGTTCCTAATTAAATGACATACTAAATGTTTTTCCATAGAGTCTGCTAGGGGTAGGTTTTGCAAGTTCTCTCCTCCTTTGTCAGTTTATTGTACTGTGGCAGCTTCCACGTTGCTACGATGCTGGGAGCTGTGCCACCAGTATTTCAAATCTCAGCAGGGTCACTTATGATGGACAGGTTTCAGTGGAGTTTTCAGACTAAGACAGACTAGGAAGAAAGGATTGGCAATCTACTTTTTAAATCAGCCAGTGAAACCCTATGAATCACAACAGAATATTGCTTGATATAGTGCTAGAAGCTGAGCCCCTCAGGCGGGGAGGTATTCAAACTAGAAAAGAACATCATGTTTGGTAAAGTATAAAAACCAAAAGCCAAATCCATTGCTGTCGAGTCAATTTTGACTCATAGCGACCTGACAGGACAGAGCTGAACTGCCCCATAGAGTTTCCAAGGAGCACCTGGTGGATTTGAACTGCCGACCTTTTGGTTAGCAGCCCTAGCACTTAACCACTGTGCCACCAGGGTTTCCTGGCAAAGTATAGAATCAGTGAAAATGAGGGAAACCATCAATGAGATGGAGTGACACAGTAGACACAATAATGAGCTCAAACATACCAACGATCAGGAATATGGCACAGGACTAGGCAATGTCTCCTTCTGTTGTACATAGGCCACCATGATTTGGAGCCTAACTAGAAAATAACTAACAATAACAACTCCTGGGTCCTCCTTCCTACTTGGTTAAAATAGTATCTATAGATCCAAGCCAACAGCACTCTCAGTTTTCTCTTTATGTTTGTATGAGTCTTACTCTCAGATTCTTCATTTTGGCTGAAATGTAATAATCTTTATTGGCTCATTTATTTTATACAGATATGTGCTAATATGCTAGGTACCAGGGCAAAGTGTTAGAATCACAACAGACAGGTTAGGGATAGAAATTTAACAAAAATTGCTCAATAGGCAGGGTTCTGTCCCTAAGGAAAACTCAAATTCTTCCTCTGAGAGAAACCCTATGGGTGTACACTGCACCTCAGGACTCTGTGCTCTGGTGCTCCATCAACCCTCGGCATAAAGAGGGAGGAGGCCAATACTGAGTGTGCAGGTCTGGCAGATACGTTTCGTGTGAAAGCTTTCAGTCTTCTTCTTCATGTAGGTTTAACGACTCAAGATGAGGAAATATTTCAACAAAGAAAAAGATATTGCAAAATAGGGCTAATTGTCTCCTGAAATCACAGACATCATTTTTTTCCTTTGCTCCACCAGCACATATTTGGTTCTGTTTTAGTACAGTCTATGGCCTGTAATCTCAAAGCTCCAGGTAACTACAAGATGGTTGGTTTCAGTGCAGGCTGCACGTTGATGGCTATCTCTCCATGATATTCCTACACCCCGTGACCATTCAGTCCTGAACACGTTTACCTCACAACACCTCTCACACGGGTCCTTCTCTTCATCTGCCTTGTGTTGTTCAACCTCTTTCAACTTCACAACAGGGTGGTTTGTATGGACTCCTAACTAGATTTCCTACCATCATACATACACCACCACCAGCACCACCACCCTGTCCTCCATCATCAATCCATTCAATGACACGCACCATGGTTAGGAAATAGGCAGCAGGTTCCTAAAATGCTGCTTTTATCCCCTTACTCCCCTCAAGAACTTTCCACTACTCTCAGCTATGGAGTCAGTAAATAATAAAATCTAAATACCTCAGCTTAACAACCAAGACCCAATCTTACCTGTTAATATTCGCTGTACAAACTTTATGTTCCTTCCACCCTGGTCAGCTCAGCAATTCCTGAGCATGCATTATGCCCCTTCTCCATATTATTTAAGCTGTTATCAATTTTCTATCTTTAAGTCTTTCTCTACGCCCTCTCTGACCTTTGAACTTCTTGATACACTTTCAGATCTAGTCCACCACCAGACTGAGGGAAGGGCTCTGCTGGGAGTGTCATCATTCCTATCATTTACTGGTAGTTACTTTTGATGTGAAAAATGTTCCCCCAAATTGCAAAAATATCATAATTTATTATCATTCAGAATCTGGTGCAATGATATTTTAGGGAGTTCTACATCTTCTTGATTTTTTAGACAAAGATTATTTTTTCTAATGTTCCTAAACATTTTCCTGGCAAAAGATAAAAAGGAAACTAGAAAGTGGTAGAGGAAACAGAGATTTTATTGCTCAAAAGTAATCACATAGTTATCTTTCCATCATTCCAAGAATAGTGGGACGGCACTAGTAAACAGCAGCAATGGCCCCCAGGTCTTTTTATATAGATCTGATGCCATTCTAAGAAGAATGGCACAGGAGACTCAGGGACTTACGGCCAGTGGAAGTCAAGAAGAAGTCAGGATAGAAAACACAAGTCCCATCAATCTGAAAGCCTTACAGCAGAGTGGTTGTGTGTTGCTGCTAATCTTAAAATGCGTGCTCAGCTTCATGAACTACTGAAAGCCTGTTGTGAAGAATGATTCAGAGTGAGGCAGACTGGATTCTGATTGGGTGGACAGCCAATGGATGAAAAAAGCATTCCTAAACAATTAGAAATGGATACGGAAGATATTGTTGAACCCATTCATTCATTGGTTAGTTTCTGGAGATACAATAAGGACGAAAACATGCACGGTTCCTGCTGTCATGGATCTTAGGGTCTAGAAGTTGGTATATTGCAGCTGAGACAAGAAGGGGGAACTCTTTTAAAAGGAATCTGATAGTTTATTCCAAACCTGGGCTCCAAAGAAAATAAAACCTTGCCAATTAGAGAAGTGAAATTTAGTTATGTTGCATCCTTATTACTGCAATATAATAAAAAAATATTGTCTATTAATTGATCCTCTACCGTACTCCTACATTTCAGTTTTTCACTAGTCATATAACATTTACCCATGTGAAATGTGAAGGGTGTTTTGCTTTTCAAACAGATAATAAAAATGATATTCTGACAGCCATCATACAGAGATTGAATGGGGAGGGGAAGAAACTGGCCCTGTGTAAATGACTTCTATTCTTATTCACTGAACACTCACCTGTATTTTACAAGGTCACTTTGATCTTCCCACGTAACAAAAAGAATTCTAAAGATCTTTGCAAACCTCATAGATAATATCAATGGATTTATAGAAAGAAAGGAAGATGTAGAAACATTTGAATATATGCAGGAGCCCTGGTGGTACAGTGGTTAAGTATTCAGCTGCTAACCGAAAGGTTGGTGGTTTGAACCCACCAGCCGTTCCAAGGGAGAAGGATGGGGCAGTCTGCCTCAGTAAAGATTTACAGCCTTGGAAACCCCATGGGACGGTTCTGTTCTGCCCTATTGGGTCTCTAGGAACTGGAATCAACTCTATGGCGGTGGGTTTTGTGTATTACACATACAAAAATACACAGACTTGTGCAGGCATATGTATAAAAAAATACATTATGTATATACACACATACATGTGCACACACATGGATCTTATACACAGACATACACGTTATTACACATACGACTGGTGCTGTCTCCAAGAAAAAAACTATTCTAGATACATTAACCTTAGGTCATTTTCTTCTCAAGTTGTCTTTTTTTTTGTTATCTTTAATGATTACTTAAAGATTTAAAAGAAAGACAGTATTTAATGTTAGCAAGGATTTGGAGAAGTGGATACTCCTATATACTGCTGCTACCAACAAAATTGGTAAAAACTTTCTGAACAGTAATTGAGCAATACAAATCAAAAACCATATGAATGTATATGTCATTTGATCCATTAATTCCATCACTAGATATTTTCTAAAAGGGCTATAAACACATAAAGATGTATTTATAAGGACATTCCTTATAACATGATCTATTAACAGAAACAATTAGACCCCATCTACTTATGATGAAGTACACTTAGTCATAGAAATGAATTCTATTCAGCTAGCAAAAACGAAGACATAGATATGTATTTACTGACATGCAAAGATGTTCACGATATATTAGATGAAATTATCACAATAACTAATACTTACATAGTGCTTACTTACAAGGCACTAATAAAGCCATTCATTTAAACCTCACTCAAATTATCCCTGGTTTGTCAAGAAGAAACCAATCCCAGAGATCTTAAGTGACTTGCCAAAGATAAAACAGCTAATAACTGACAGATCTGTGATTTAAACTTAGGCAGTCTGGCTGCGGAGTCCTCACTCTCAATCACCCCAACATATGCTGTCTTTGTATAGTTACATGTGAGATTTTGCCCATAAATTTACCTTTATATGTATACATAAAGCCAAAAAACCAAACTCGTTGCCATCGAGTTGATTCTGACTCATAGTGACCTTATAGGAAATGTAGAACTGCCTCCTACGGCTTCCAAGGCTGTAATCTTTATGCAAGCCAACTGCCACATCTTTCTACCACAGAGCAGCTGGTGGATTCAAACTGCTGACCTTTCAGTTAGCAGCCAAGCACTTAACCACTGAGCCACCAGGGCTCTTATATGTATACATACAGAAAACAAAATACACAATGACATCCATTAAAATTTAGTATGGTTATCCTTGAGTGATTGGATTTTATTTTGTTTAATATTTAGTGAACAATAAGAGGGGAAAAAAGAGCAAGGACTACAAATACCTTCTGCTCAGCTGTAGTCAGGATATATACCATGTGGCAGTATTCACACCTTCCCAGACCCAGCTCATGGGCATAGCAGCTGAGGCACTCCCAAAGGCCACAGATAATTCCCAGCACAGGCAATCTGCGTGTGGATAATTGAAAGCTGAGTAAGCTTTATTCTCTTAGCTTCCCTTCTATGCACTTCCTTGAAACTGAAGCACCTTGCGATATTAAATTAGAAGGCATCGAATTTCTTCTTCCTTAGAAAATGCTAAATAGTGCCACAGTGGCCTGAAGGAGCTCATGTGGCATCCCAAAGTGTCAGACTCTAATACAACCAGGGTTCATGTCAGCTGTTGAAGCAGGGGGCTCTGAAGTTCATTTCTAGGTCTAATTTACTTAAAACTTATATATGTTGTTGTTTACATATGTTGTTGTGTTGATGAGTCCATTCTGACTCATAGTGATGGCATGTGATACAGTAGAACTGTCCATGGGGTTTTCTAGGCTATAACCTTTACAGGAGCGGATTGCCAGATCCTTCTCGCGCAGAACCACTGGTGAACTTGAACAGGCAACCATTCAGTTAGCAGCCAACGGCTTAACAGTTGTGCCACCAGGGCTCTTTTGCATTTTTTTTTTTTTAACATATAAGGTATTGCAAAATACAACTAGTCACAGTTTCAATTTGCTTCAATTTTTAAATTTAACCAGTTCGGTTTGTTTGCTACTTCCTTTTTTTTTTTTTGGCTCAATAAGCTTTAAGAAGAGAGTGCTGAAGACACCTGAGAAGAACATGCTCCTTGAATGTATTTGCTCTGGACGGAATTGAGCCACATTTCCTTCGTATCTCAGAAAGGAGATTTCCGTTCCTCCTGGTTGCTTCCACCAACAGTGCCCTCCAGGCCTACTCAGTAATAGAGTTGTTCTTGTTTGTTTTGTTTTTTGCCTTTCTGGTTATCGCTGCAGTAACAACAATAGTCCAATGGAAAGATAGTCCTTCCTTTTTTTTTTTTTTTCTTTCTTAAATAACCATCCCTCTGTTTTTATGCTGTTTTACAAGCACTGTCCTACGAGCAGATTACACAAGCTGAGCACAGCTTCCTTCAAGAGGTCTGCAACGTTGTCCGTGCTTTCGGGAAAAGCCACGTTTTCAGGGACTGAAACTTCAGCCCTTGCCGCTTGCTGCTCTGCTCTGAGCTCTGAGATTGCTTCGTTATTTCTCCCCTGAGGATTCAATGGATTTGGTTCAAGCACCATTGAACGTGATGCTGTATTAATTGCCCTGGAGGGTAGCGAGGCCTTTGAACTGTAGCTGTGAGGGATATTTCGCTATAAGACATGTGTCAGCACTTGGCTGGTTAACTCTGGGGCTGGGCTGTGCAGCATGCTGGGACCGAGGGTCTGGAAAACTACTTTGCATCCTAATCTTAACATCTGTTTTCCATCATGCGGCGGGACTGACTGGCCATTCTACCAGGGAAGCATCATTCTGGAATAGCCGGAGTCTAAGTACAAATATTGTACTGTCAAAGAATATTAAGAATTTTCCGTCATTTTTTCAAGTTCTCCCCAACAGCTGGCATACATAGGTGAATGGTTGATGCAACGGACTAATTACCTGACCTTTCACCCCACGAGGAATCGTCTGTGTGTAAGTTAGGTGTCAGCATTATGACACTGAAAGTTAAATGGAAGCTGATGCCTCTCCTTTCAGCAAAAATAAAACCGTGTTTTCCATTGGCCTGATTTTGAACCCATCAGGTGAGTCTTCGTTCCACAGGGCCACTCAGAGCTTATTCATACTCAGCTGCAACACAGAGTTACACCTGAATTGTAATCAACATTCTTCTTCATAAGAGCAGTCAATTCACCTGTGATCGTTTCTTCTTTCTTCCAAACTTTTTGGGTAGTAACTGCCATTCCCTTTGCTACAGGTGGGGACACCTAAGAAAGTTTACAATCACACAGCAAGTCCATGGTTATACTTCTACATTGTAATCATGTTGTCGGGTGCTACCTAGTAGATTCCGACTCATAGCGACCCTACGTGACAGAGTAGAACTGCTCCCTGGGGTTTTCTTGGCTGTAATCTTTACAGAAGCAAATCTTCAGGTCTTTCTCTTATGGAGCCTCTGGGTGGGTTTGAACCTCCAACCTTCTGGTTAGCAGCCAAGCGCTTGCTTAACCAGCGCATCACCAGGGCACCTCAGTGTAATCATGGGACTGTAACTACATTGTTAGACTTCTGAATATCAGATCGCTCATGTTTCCTTGGGAGGCTATGGCTTCTTAAACAATATTGGTCATTGTTAGTTCAACAATATTGGTCATTGTTGCAAGTCAGCTTTTAACGGTTATAGATATACTTGGCAAATGCCAAATGCGTATACTTGGCAAAAGAATACAAAAAAAAAAAGAAAGAAACCCAAACCCGTTGCCGTAGAGTTGATTCCAACTCATAGCGACCCTATAGGACACAGTGGAACTGCCCCATAGGGTTTCCAAAGAGTGCCTGGTGGATTTGAACTGCTGACCTTTTAGTTAGCAGCTGTAATTCCTAACCACTACGCCACCAGGATTTCCTGGGAAGAATACAGCAAGGGCCAAATTTCCACGGAAATGTTAGTTTTAAGAGTCATTTGTTCACAAAATTTTGCAATAAAAAAATAAATGTGAAGATAGTTGTTGCCTGTCTCCTCATGTGCCACTTTAAATACTTGACCCCCTAAAATGTCTGCATACCTCCTGCTTCTCGGATGAAGGGCAGAGATTGGAAAGCAGGGCCTGGTAAGAGTACTTCCATAGAGTGTGTGGGAGGAGAAAAGTGATTGATGGTGTGGATGTAAAGCCTTTTGCAGGGAAACCTCGAGACGTGCATTGTGCTTTTCCCTTCTAAAAATAAAGTTAATTTTTATTGATTGACTGCTTAGCAGATTGAGTTGTAGAAAATGCCACCATACTCATGATTGCAACAGAGCTGACAGAGCGTGTTGAAAACTGTCCTGCTTTCCTTTCCATATTTTTAATTCCAGGGTTGATTTTAGCAAGCTCTTTGTAGTCTGGGATCTGGCTTAGAAAGGCTCTACATATGCTCAAGACAGATCCTAGAATATACATTAATGGAAAGTGGCCCAGTGGGCAGTTTTCGAGGCCATTGATGCTTGAAGTAGACCAATGCCTTTGGAGTCCTAGGATCTGTAGTTCATCCCCTTTCTTCCTTAGACCTTTTTAGGGGCCCATCTCAACAATCTTTGGGCAAAGTTTTTACTTGTTTGGTGTTAGTACTTGGTTGCTATGACTACTGTTAACACAGATGCATGCCTTTTTAATGGGCATCTGCTCATTCACTCAACAACTATTTATCGAGCTCTTTCTGTGTGCATACATGGGAGAGGTAGCTTTGCCACAGAGAATCGATCACTATATGGAAAACTATGATCTAGTCATAATATAAACTAGTTTCTATGGAACTACAAAAATGTTGAGAGAAATCAGGGCCAACGCATTGTGAAAGTATTGTGTCATTCTAAAACACCTTGAAAATGTAAGCTTTTATTACAGAGAAGAAAGGATAAACAAAAGAATTTCAATCTGACAAAGTGCTCAGGTTGATTACAGTGATCTGTAATGGTATGTTGGGCACTAAATTTGCAATCTGTGTTTTAGGGTCTTGTCTTGCAAGTACCACCTCGAATTAGTGGGGGCGGAAAGGATGGATTTGACTTTTGGCTTTACTATTTCTAGGTCAATCCCCTTAACCTCTCTGAGCCTAAGTCTTTTCATCTGTTATTTGGGAACCAATATGACTTGTGAAAAATAAAATGATGTTTGTAAAAGGCCCAGCAAATTGATGATTCTCAGTAGATGGTTAGTATTATTTTAGTATAATTATTGTGATTATTATTATTGTTACATGTTACTGTTACACCCCCCTCCCCCAGAAAAAGTATTATTTATAGTCATAGCTTCTTCTTAGAAATAAAGAACAATGTCTATATTATGGCTAGATTTATGATGACTAAACCATTTGTTTTCTATTTTAAGCAGTTATGACTTTATATAGAAATAGAAAAGCTTCTCTAAAGAAAAACTATGCACGTCATGGAATGTCTGTCAGAGAAATAATTCTGCTTTCACAAAATATTTAAGTGTGAAGTACTGGCAATATTTTAGAATATTTGAGAGACTAAGATTTAACATCCTATTCTGTGCCATCCTCCTTTAGATTAGGTTGTATTTTTTTTTCTATAGCATTTGCAGTCTAAAATTGGTGAAAATTGATGGAGTTGATAATGAATTCTTGAGCCAAATGCATGATAATTAGTTATAAATTGAGATTTAAGTTTCCATTTCTTTGTCCTAATCCATGTTTCATATATAATTATAGAAAGATACAGATACCATTAAGAGCAAAGTGAATTCACCACCTACTATTCACTAGAGTAGAGTAGTAAGGGCAGATCAGTGAGGAATAAGGTAAAGGTAAGAATAAACAAACTTGAAAAATGAGTATTGTGTACAACAGAAAAAGAAAGCTTATTAGCAAAAAGAATGAGAAAATTTGAAGGTTCAACAACAGAGTCATGGTTAAACCAATGATGGTAGAGCCTAAGATGAGTACTTTTATCACCCCAAAAAACACGTTTTATTCTTCAGTTATCAGTTCAGCCAATGGTAGCATTAACTCTAGATCCACCCCCGGAAGAGCCTCTGATTAAGACGGATCTGTGACTTGAGAAAAGCTTTACGTTAGTACAAGTCAATAGAGGTTCCTCTCCCAAAGCTGCCCTCCATGGCCTGGGGCCCATCCCATCACACGTTCTCATTTACATAATATGACTCTAGGTTTTTATAAGTCTTCTCTTTTGCCATACTTTTTCATACATTTTCCTATACATTACTTAATGTAATCCACACAGCAACTTTCGATAGAGGAAAACAAGGCTATGAGAAGTTAGTGATTTCCCAAGGAAATGGCCATTTTCAAATCCAAAGGCCTTTACTTTTGTACTACGACTGCCTCAGAGATGGACCCCTAATTTCTATTTACCCTTTCCTTACTCTGGCAAAAAAAAAAAAAAAGGCTCACTGATGGTAAATACCTATGGTTGTGCTATAGTAAGAACGAATATTATAGCAACAGTAACTAGAGCACTTTACTATTTGTAAAGCATCTAGCCCAAAGCATGGCTTATAGTAAGTGCTGTGTAAGATTTTGTTAAACTCAAGATGAATAGATTGATGTAGCCCTTATAATTCAAGAGAGTAGGCTGCCACAACCTAGAGATGAACATGGAAAAATATTGTATATGGCTGACTGCCCAACTCGACACTAAGGTCCAGGTGCTTGTGTGTGGAGAAAGGGCAGCACTGAATTCCAAATCAGTACTAATTTTGCTTGCTGAACTGTTAGTGACTGATCTAGCATCCCTGACCCTGTTCTGGTCTGCCAGCATCCCCACGATCCTGCCTTTCTCTATTCCTTGCTGCCCTTCCCCGGGAAGCACTAGAATGCGCTTATCTGAAAATACCTTTGCTAAATTCTTTGCCCAGACTTCCCAGCTACCAATGAATAGTAACATACCTCCATCGCCATACCTTTCTCTAATACCTTATATGGTTGCCAAGATGGTACACATAAATATTCTGGTGCAGCCAAATTATTCTTGGGTAAATTATCTAGGTGTTTCCCTGCAGACTTAATCACATTTTTCTCCTGAGAGGGAACATCCCCATTCTTCTCTGGACTCTCAAATCTCATCCAAACTGTCAAGGTTTGGGTCAAATCTCATTCCCTCCTTAGAACTATAGCAAGGTATAGCAGAAAGCGGTCAATTTTTTTAATCCTTAGCTCTACCATTTACTACCTACATGACCTTGGGCAAGTCACTTTCCACTATGACTGATTGCTTCATCTATAAAACTGAAAATATCTACTTTACAGAATTTTTGTAAGGATTACTTAAAATGGATATAAAGCACAGAGTAGGAACTCAATACATGATACTTTTTAAATTATATTTCAAAGAGTAATTGTTTTTTCTTTCTATCCAAAATTTATCAGCCCATTTATTTTACCCTACTTTGTTTGATACCGCAGGAGGTTTTAAAATATATCCACAAATTCTTTGGCACACCTTTCATGTAGATATTGAGGCTAATTTTCTTCCCCTTGAATATGGGTTGAGTATCAACTGGCTTTAGAAACTTGCTTCTAATGAATAGACTAGAATGGAGGTGACACTGTATGGCTTCCAAAGCCAGGTAATATGAGGTGACAGAACTATCTTTTGACTCTCTTTCTTGGGACGTTTGCCCTTGGACCACAACCACCATGTTGAGAGGAAGCCCAGCTACACAGAGAAGTCCATGTGGAAGGGAGCCAAGACTCCCAACATTTTGTCCCTTTTTCACTCCCATCTAACAGTAGAACCAACTTGCTGGCCATGTAAACGAGCCATCTAGAATGTAGAGCATCCAGCTCTCAGCCAAGTGGCCCCAGCTGACACCACATGAAGCGAGACCAGCCTTCCCTGCCAAGCCTGGCCCAAATTGTAGTTTCATGAGCTAACTAAATGACTGTTGTTTTAAGCCACTAAATTTTGAGGTGATTTGTTATACCACAATACCTAAGAGGAACAGGATTTATACTCAAAGCCAAGTGCTAGAAGACATCATCTTACATGCAGGTATCTACCTTCTCTAAAGACACTTCTCAGGGATAAAAATAGCATGTTGTCTGCCCAAATATCAATACTTGGAGCACAATAAATGCTATGCTATTATTAATTCATTGATTGATTTGGATGTATTCATAGACCCAAACACATTGTTTTTCTCTTGTTTGAATTGAATAGGTATGTTGTATGGCTAGAAAAATATGGCATTAGAACAAAAGTGTCATATTGCAATTTTCTCCTTTGAGATCAAAACAACTTTTAAGAAGCTGTTACTTAAGCTGAAAGTTACATTTTACAAGCTAGACATTGCTTGTCACCTTGAAATATTTGGGAGAAAAAAATATATAGAATTGGAAGTTTAAATAGGTAGAGGTGACATTTTCCCATGACAAGAACTGTCTTTTTCACGCACCTGCCTTCTTTGTTCACCACTGATTATATGTCAGATTGGTATCCTGAGTTTTTAAAATGAAGAACAAAATATAACCCCCTGAGTGGATGAGTTCTGAAACCTGGAACATGAATACAGCCAACTGACTTTGGTATTTGGGGTCTCGGAAATCCTATACTCTTCAATAAAGTTCAGGATGGGAGGAAATTAGAGCCATTCAACTTTTATAAATTCCTTAAAGTAGTGATTTCCTTCACATTCAGGGAGAAAAGAATATAAAATACAGATAGAAATTATATTTCTTGTTTAAAGCAACAATGAAATATGTGGGAAGTGTAAGTTGTTGTTGTTAGGTACCATCAAGTCAGTTTTCAACTCATAGTGAGTCTACATGACAGAGTAAAACTGCCCCCATAAGGTTTCCTAGGCTGGAGCCCTGGTGGCAAAGTGGTTAAGAGCTCGGCTGCTGAGCAAAAAGTTGGTGGTTAGAATCTATCAGCCATTCCTTGGAAACCCTATGGGGAGGTCTACTCTGTCCTATAGGGCCACTATGAACTGGAATTGACTAGTTGGCAATGGGTTTAATCTTGAAAGAAACAGATGGCCAGGGTTTTTTCTCCCTCAAGCTGCTGGTGGATTCAAACTGCCAACATTTCAAAGACAAGCCTAGCATTTAACCATTGCGCCACCAGCCTCCTAGAAGTATAAACAGACCATGTTAGTGGCCCACTGGTTTCCAAAGGATGTTTGGTAGGAGAAATGGACTGTGGATAAGGAATCTATTTACGACATGGGGAAGAAGGTGCCATTCAACTGTAACAGATTTAAAAATCTGCAGATAGCTCTTGAGGGGGCGGGGAGGGTGGCAGGGCAGGAAGATGTGCTAGTGGTCCTAAGAAGTTTTCTCATCTCCCTAAAATCCTGAGTCAATTTTTTATTTTTTTGTACTTTAGATGAAGGTTTACAGAACAAACTAATTTCTCATCAGTTAGTACACACACTGTTTTTTGACATAGGTTAACAACCCCACGACATGTGAACACTCTTCCTTCTCAACCCTGGGTTCCTATTATCAGCTTTCCTGCTCCCTCCTATCTTCCAGTCCCTGCCCCAGGGCTGGTGCACCCCTTTAGTGTTGTTTTATTCCATGGGCCTATTCAATCTTTGGCTGGAGAGTGAACCTCAGGAGTGGCCTCATTACTGAGCTGAAAGTGTGTCAAACGTTTGAGGCATTGTCTATATAGTATAGCTAATTAAGGTCTATAAGATGGCAGCAGCAATCTGGTTAATTCAGGCAAAAGTAGAACATGGACTTGAATCATCCCAGTGACTGTACTTGACTATGTACTTTATATCAGCCGAGTAGACTTGATATTAGATCTTCATTATTTTCGTTGAAATGTAGAACCAAATTGACATTGATCAAATCGAGGTTATGTCTCTGAAAAGACAAAAATACCTATCTGTGCATTGGAAGTTACCTATCAAAATCTCTGCGCAGTGTTCTCTCATGGTGGCTTTCAAGTGTTGGGTGTGATGTTTGTAGGCGGATCCTGAAATAATCTGTAAGAACTGGAGGGTGGGGGGAGAGGAAGAGAAGGAGATGTTGGAAAGTACATAAATGACCACATTCTAATTTACAAAGTGATTGGTGCTATAAAAAGAGGTTTAGATGTCCATCAAGAAAGGGAACATTTTGTTCGGTTTTGGAGTTTTACATTATAAACCAGGGGCCTCAGGTACTACGATGGATTTACCACAAACTTGCTTTGGATCTAAGGCTACTCACTTGCGTTCCCTCTTTACTCGTGTGCAGTGAAAACATTATTAGGCTAGTGGGGAGCCGAACTTCTTCGCTATGCAAATAGACTTCTACATTAAATTCTACAAGAAATGGGAGGACAGTCCATATAGGTTTAGAAAAAGAAGTTAGCTCTACCTAACAACAAATGAATATCCATCAGTACACTACAAATCCTGAAGGTAGAGATGGGTACCGTATTTTTTACGCAAATAACTCGCATCTTCTGTATATGTTTGCCGGCCATGCCCTCCCCCTTCGAGGTATTTTCATAAGTGCACTATGGCAGATTTTTGTTTACAGCAACATACGGAAGAGGATTGGCACGGCAGCGCTTGCGAGGGTGCTTCGAGGGGGAAGGACACAGCCAGCAAACAAACGCAGAAGATGTGAGTTATTTGTGTAAAATTACGGTACTACCAACCTGGAACATATTCTGTTTTTTGAAGCTAGAAAATCTTGTTTTACTGAATAGCTAGTTTTTAAAGTAAAAGAAGCTAGTTAAACTTTCCAAATCCCAACTGTCAAACAATACATTTACACTAAAATGTACTTTGGAAGCATTTACCAAGACAACTTACTTGAGGGACACGTAACAAGTCAATTGCAGACTAAATCTGTCAGATGAAATATGAGTGCTCTGTCTGACTCTGTCTTACAAATTTGCCTCGTTATAGAATTTTGAAGACATTCTTGGAATTTTCAGACCTTGAATTGATTTCTATGTTGATATTTAATCTGATCAAGTTTAAACCATCTGTCTATAAATCTTCTGTAATTTTTTTTTTTTCCTCTAGCTTTTAAAAAAATCAGATCTACAAGGAATAAAATGTAATAAACCAACTGGTGGTAATTTCACTATATTGTGGTGTTTTAGGATCAATTATTGCGTATGGGAATGTAAACCATTTTAATAAGATAAATAGCTATGTAGATATATACATATATATACACACACAACACAATCATTTCTGACTCAGTGTAATAAAACAAATCCAGTTTGCTATTCTTTTTTTAAGCACACAGTATAAGAAATTTTATTGAAACTTAACTCTTGAATATTTCTAAACATTTTCCGTAAAGTTTCTTCTTCAGGGACCGCGCTTAGAGATTAGAATTCTAGAACCACATTCAATTTTAAGTTACATTTACATTTTCTTTTCTCAAGTGCAAATGCAATTTTATTTATTTTGTATAAAATATTATATAGACTGATGGTAGGTATATTAAAAGCTTTCTAAGTGCACTCTCACTTATAACTCTAGAATATTAAATGAGTTTGCATTTGTATTCAAAAATATGTCTCTATTAAAACATATCTTTTTTAGTTGTTTTTCTTAGCACACAATTTTATTTTAAGTTGATAGGACTGAGAAAATAAGGCTAAAAAAAATACCACAAGATATATTTTTGAGTGTGTATATTTTTTTTATATTATATGTGTGCATGTGTACGTATACAGACATGTGTATAAATAAATAATTATTTTTAATATTTAGTTAATAGACAAATATTTCACCTAAAGGCTTAAGGTGGGGTGCCAGAATTTTTTTTTATTTTCTTTCAAATCTGGCTCATGCTGAGGTCATTTTCGTGGGTTATACAATGCCTCTGGGTGGAGATTACTAGCTTCTTGGCCTAGAAAAAGTTACAGTTTTAAAATCCTGTTTAAACTGGTAGGGGTCTTCAGTAATGCAGAGGTGCAATGTTTCCTAGGAAGAATGGAAGAAAAAAATCATTCTTAAATATACTTTGCAAAATAACAACTTGCAGGCTAAGAAAAGTCATAAAATTGAAAACACTGCCATTCAACTAAGTAAAATGATTTCATTCTATTTGTATTTATTCTTATATTAGAAAGAAAAAATAACTACCACCCTCTGTACCAATAATGAATCTTAAATAATTCTAGTTTTTAAATGGTATTAACACCCACACAGAATTCATACCTTTATTTGTGAAATTGGTGGTGCAGTTGTTAAAGTACTCAGCTCCTAACTGAAAGGTCAGTAATTCGAACCCATCCGCAGATCTGTGGGAGAAAGATGTGGCCGTCTGCTTCTACAAAGATTTACAGCCTTGGAAACCCTGTGGAGCAGTCTTACTCTGTCCCATAGGGTCTCTGTGAGTTGGAATCAGAATCGGCTTGAAGGCAATGGGTTTGGTTTTTTGGTTTTTGGTATTTGTGAACAAGCATTTACAAGGATCATTACCCAGAAACCACTTGAAATATCAAATGATAAGTAAAAAATAACACCCTCAATTCATGTATTTCAGTAATTTTATGTAACCTTTTCTTTCATATCCACTTTGCTGTGTTTCTTTGCCAACCTATAGTCCTGAACATAAAAAAGAAATTATATTTCCAGTCTATTCAAATAGTCTTCTGGTTTGATCTTCTTACATTTTTCCTAGCCTAACTGATGCTTTTAAAAATTCCTTTAAAAAAAAAAATGGAAAATTACTTGTAAGCAAAGGAAAAAATATGACCAACAGCTTTATTGTTTGATTGGGAAGTCCATAAATCTCTAACCTCCGGCTCTGCACTCTCCTCAGGGATCATTTTATTTATCTCTTGACATTTCCCCTAGGTACACCTCGAAGATTCCACAGTTTTACCACTCTCCTGAAACCCGACCCTGTATCTCTACGTCTTCAATCTAAGCAGATGACCTCCTTCCTGCTTTTCTGGAGAGGACTCAATAATAAACACCCTGTTTTCCTCTACGGACCACCACATGAGTCTCCATCTTCCTCCTTCCTCAGTCTTTCACTTCCCATCTTTCCAGAAGACTTGTCCCTCCTTCTGTGCATTGCTAACCTCTGCACCTGTGTTCTCAAGCCTCCTCTTTTCTTGCTCTTCTTGTATCATATTTCCATTCCTATTAACTCATTATGTACATGGAACCCTGGTGGTGCAGTGGTTAAGAGCTCAGGCTGCTAACCAAAAGGTCAGTGGTTCGAATCTAGCAGCTGCTCCTTGGAAACCCTACAGGGCAGTTCTACTCTGTCCTATAGGGTCGCTATGAGAATCGAAGGCAATGGATTGTATACATGTTCAAGTCACCTTCACTGTAAAACTAAAACGTCCCCTTTTATCTTGCTACCCCCTTCAATCTATTATTTTTCTTTGCATTGTCTAGCTTTCTGAAATGAAATTCTGTCCTTGCCATCTCCTCCTCTTCACAAAGTCCATTTCCCCTTTAACAGGTTCAATGTGGCTTCAGTCCCATTCACACTACTGATCTCATAATTACCAATCACCAAATGATCTCATAATTATCAATTTCAGCCACCAGATTCCTCAGATATCATTTTCTTAGCCTTGCTTTAACATAAAATACTGAAAAAGAGAAGCCAGGAAACTTCTAAAAAAATGTGTCACCTTCTTCCACAGTATGAATGTATTGCTAGGGAGAGGTCAGCCAAATCTTGTATTCCCTGAACAAATAGTCAAGTGCTTGGCCACCATCCAAAAGGTTGGTGGTTTGAATCCACCCAGAGTTGCCTGGGAAGAAAGTCCTAGCAATCTACTTCCAATAGGTCACCGCCATTGAAAACCCTATGGAATGCAGTTCTACTCTGAAGCATATGGAGTTGCCATGAGTTGGAATCAAGTTGACAACAACCAGTTTGGTTTTTTGTTTTAGTTGTAGCCAATGGAATATAAGCAGAGGGAGGCTTTTTGCACGTCTCTCTCTCTCTCTCTCTCAATAAACAACAGCAAGCCTTGAGTGGGTGTTGGTGCCTCAAGATGGAAGAATCTTATGTTCTTAAATCAGCCAGCAACTAAGAATACCCATCTTAGACTGTTATGTGAGCAAAAATTAAACTTCTATTGTACTAAGCCAATAAAAATATTGAGGTTATTTGTAACCAAGACCTATTATCTCCTAACTGAAGCAGACACGGTAGACCAGTATCTCCTCCGTTAAACACTTTCCTCCCTAGGGTGTTATGACATGTATCTTCCTGACTCCTCCCTACGCTCTGATACCCCTTCCCAGTTCCTTTTGATTATACCTCTTTCAATTCCAGCTCCATAAACAAACTGATTCTGGACTCAAGGTTTTTATTTTCTGTCACTAGACTCTCCTCCTCAGTGTTCTTTCATGCTCATCTGTCTATGGTTTCAGTGATCACCTCCATGAGCATGACTTCAAAATTCATACTCCTAGGCTCCATTGGAAACCCTGCTGGCGTAGTGGTTAAGAGTTTGGCTGCTAACCAAAAGGTCTGCAGTTCAAATCCACCAGGCACTCCTTGGAAACCCTATGGGCAGTTCTACTCTGCCCTATAGGATCCCTATGAGTCAGAGTCAACTGAAAGGCAATCGGTAGGCTCCATTAGCACATTTCCATAGATCTGCCCAATTAGTAAGGAGCCCTGGTGGCATGACAGTTAAACACTCAGCTGCTAACTGAAAAATTGGCAGTTTGAACCCATTCAGTAACTCCACAGGAGAAAGATCTGGCCGTCTGCTCCCATAAAGATTACAGCCTAGGAAACCCTATAGGGCAGTTCTACTTTGTTACACGAGGATGCTCTGAGTTGGAATCGACTTGATGGCACCTAACAACAACAATAACCCAATTAGTTAAAATTATTTTGGTTGCTTAGGCAAGCAAAGAAAAAAAGGGGGAATTTTTAGAAAGATAGAATAAGACACTGTGATTACCTCAGTTTTGGGAATTTGGGGTCCTCTGCCTCTGCTCAAAAGACGGTTTATTCAATGCATTTTTTAATTTAGCCGATAATCTTTTTGTAGCAAGACTTTCTTGATAAAGAAAGCAGAATCTCGATTTACATTCTGGCATTAGATCCTTATCTCACTGCAGACATCCATTTTGATGAACACAGGTCGAGTTCTACCACTGACATGAAACAGCTACCAGCTACTCCCCTAAACAGAGAATCTGATTGTCCAGCTTCAACAAATTATTTATGCTACAGTAGGATCATGTGTTAAAGTTTGAATAGAATTCCAATTAATTAAATGAAGTCCCTAATTGTTCTCCATCGCAGAGTGTTACCCAGAAACTTGGCCTTGATTCCCCTTCAGTGGCTCAGGACTGAGCTAGCATCTGACATGAGGACTAGCTCTGTGTTTCTTACTTAATGACCTGGTGATAATATTAATAGTTAACATAGCTGATTACTCATTGAATGAGCCAGACAACCTTTTAAATAGTTACCTGCATCTCTTTCTTCAGTTCTGACAATTTTGGGAGAGAAGTATTGTTTGTACGCCTGCTTTATAGATGGGGAAACTCTAATCTAAAATAATAATATTGGTTCTTCCTACCCTAGATGAACAAATGACACAAAAGCTCAAGAATACTATAATTGTGGTCACCAGAAATATTCACCACAGTTGTTTTAACACAACTGAAGGAAACTATCAAATCATATTAAAGTATCTTTATTCTTTCATTCAACAAATATTTGCTGTGGATCTGTTTGATGCCAGATTCTGTGCTTAGTCTGGTAATACAGGGATGTGAGGTTTAGTCACTGTCCTCAAGGAGCTTAGAATTCAGTAGGGAACACTAACAAATGAACTCTTACAGAGTACTGAGGATCATGGTAGACACACTGGGAGTAAAGAAAGCAGCATAAAGATCTACATGGAGGCACAGAGAGGCACGCCCAGCCCAACCCCATGGGAATAAAGAGAATTCCAAAAGTATATGTTGAGCCTCTCTCTTATAAATGGTATATGACTATAAAACTAATACATGTAGAATATCTGAAAAATGCAGGTAAGTATTAATAAAAAAAACAAGTCAACTATAACTCTAATCACAATAAGCATTTGATATATTCTCATCCAATCTCTTTGTTTATACATACAGCTTTTAAATAAAAATGAACATTATCATATATTTACTGATTATAAGTTTTTTTGTTTGTTTTTTTACTTAGCAATAAACCATAAATATTTCCAATTCCATTAAAATTCTTAGAAAGGCTTATTTTTAATGGCTGTATAGTATTCTACCATATGAAGTATATTTGTTGTTGTATTCCACCATACGAACCATATAGTTGTTGATTGCAAGCCATAGAAACTGTCTGATTGAAGCAGGGAGGAATTTACTGAGAGGATACTGGGTATCTCACAAAATCAGTGGGAAGGCAGGAGACCCAGGCATGTAAAATGGTATGAACGAAGGAAGACATAAAGCTAGCCTGGTGAGGACTTGCCTCTTAACTCCAGATGCTGCGACTTCCAACCTGGAACCACAGCTACTACGGACCCAGAAACTGAATGTCACTCCCAGCATTACCTTCTACCTCTGCCAGAAAGAATTTTCTACTGTCCTTGCTTCTTTGTGTAACTAGTCCCCCATTCAAATTCTAGAATTAATGAACCTGATTGACTGAGACCAAGTTACAAGCTCACATCCTATCAGAAAGGGAAGCTAGACGTAATACACTTTCATTTTCTGTTACAAGTGAGGCAGTCTTATAAAAAATGGGAAATTTCCCAAATATAAAATAGTGATTCAGAGGCTGGAACACTTAAAAAAAAGAAATCCACTATATTTGTTGTTGTTGTTGGATGCCATCAAGCCTGTTCCAACTCATAGTGACTCTATGTACAAAAGAACAAAACACTGCCCAATCCTGCACCAACCTCATAATCACTGTTATGCTTGAGCTCATAGTTGCAGCCACTGTGTCTATCCATCTCGTTGAGGATTTTCCTCTTCTTCATTGACCCTGTACTTTACCAAACATGATGTCCTTCTCTAGGGATTGATCCCTCCCGATAACATGTTCAAAGTATGTAAGACAAAGTCTTGCCATTCTCACTTCTAAGGAACATCCTGGCTGTTCTTCTTCCAAGATAGATTTGTTTGTTCTTCTAGCAGTCCATGGTATATTCAATATTTTTCACCAACACCATAATTCAAGGGCATCAACTCTTCTTCAGTCTTCCTTATTCATGTTCCCGATTTCACATGCATATGAACTGATGGAAAACACCAGAGCTGGAGTCAGACACACCTTAGTACTTAAAGTGACATCTTTGCTTTTTAACACTTTATAGAGGTCTTTAGTAGCACGTTCGCCCAGTGCAATATGTCATTTGATTTCTTTACTGCTGCTTTCATGGGTGTTGATTGTGGATCCAAGGAAAATGAAACCCTTGACAACTTCCATCTTTTCTCTGTTTATCATGATGTTGCTTACTGGTCCAGTTGTGAGGATTTTTGTTTTTTTTTGTGTTGAGGTGTAATCCATACTAAAGGCTGTGGTCTTTGATCTTTATCAGTAAGTGCTTCAAGTCCTCTTCACTTTCAGCAAGCAAGGTTGTGTCATCTGCATAGCGTAGGTTGTGAATGAGTCTTCCTTCAATCTTGATGCCACGTTCTTCTTCATATAGTCCAGTTTCTCGAGTTATTTGTTCAGCATACAGATTGAATAAGTATAGTAAAATGATACAGCCCTGATGCACACCTTTCCCGGCTTTAAACCATGTAGTGTTCCCTCACTCCATTCAAACAACTGCCTCTTGGTCTAAGTACAGGTTCCTCATGTGTACAATTAAGTGTTCTGTAATTCCCATTCTTCACAATGTTATCTGTACTTCGTTATGATTCACACAGTCAAATGCCTTTGCAGTCAATGAAAAACAGGTAAACATCTTTCTGGTACTCTCTGCTTTCAGCCAGGATCCAACTGACATCAGCAACGACATCCCTTTTCCAAATCTTCTTCTGAATCTGGCTTGAATTTCTGGCAGTTCTCTGTCAATGTACTGCTGCAACTGCTTTTGAATGATCTTCAGCAAAATTTTACTTGTGTGTGATATTAATGATACAGTTCAAAAATTTCTCTCTTCTGTTGGATCACCTTTCTTTGTAATGGGTACAAATATGGATCTCTTCCAGTCAGTTGGCCAGGTAGCTCTCTTCCAAATTTTTTGGCATAGATGAGTGAGGGCTTCTGACCCTGCATTGGTTTGTTGAAACATCTCAATTGTTATTCCATCAGTTCCTGGACTCTTCTTTTTTGCCAGTGCCTTCAGTGCAGTTTAGACCTCTTCCTTCAATACCATTGGTTCTTGATCATATGCTACCTCCTGAAATGGTTGAGCCCTGACCAATTCTTTTTGGTACGGTGACTCTGCGTATTCCTTCCATCTTCTTTTGATGTTTCCTGTGTCATTTAATGTTTTCCCTGTAGAATCATTCAATATCGCAATTCAAGGCTTGAATTTTTTTTTTTTTTTCAGTTCTTTCAGCTTGAGAAATGCCTAACGTGCTCTTCTCTCTTGGTTTGCTATCCCTAGGTCTTTGCACAGATGTGCCATGATATATTTAATTGATGCCTTGTTAACACGTTTGTGTTGTGTTTCTATTTTTTACATTAATAATATTGTTACAATCAATATGTTTGTACATAATCCCTAATTGTTTATTTTTTTTAATGTATTCCAAGAAGAGAAAGATTTTGATACATAGTACCTACCTGAAGAAATCCACTAAATTCCACTGCTGTCGATTCTGATTCATAGCGACCCCATAGGGTTTCCAAGGCTGTAAATCTCTACAGATGCAGACTGCCACATATTTCTCCCACAGAGCAATTGGTGGTTTTGAACCACTGACCTTTCGGTTAGTAGTCAATCATTTTAACCACTGCACCTCCAGGGCTCCTTAGTATGTGAAGGTTATATCAACTTTTATGCTCACTATCTGTGTTTATAAATTGTCCATTCCGTACATCCTTACCAGCACAGTGTTATCATAGATAAAACAAATCTTAGTTTAACACCATTTCTTTGCTATACTGATCTCAATCAATCCAGAGTCCGATTATCACTGATTATTGGTAGTTCTTTTGTTTTCACAGATACTTTGACCATTTTGGACTCTTCATCAGTTTCACTGATATGAAGAGTTATTTGTATATTAAGCTGCTATTTTTTTTTTGTTTGTTTTACACATTAACGTAAATTACAGGATCCATGTAAACAGAGTTTATTCTTTTTTTTTTTAATGTAGCCACATTTCTTAGTAGTTTTCTTTATGGTTTATATTTGTTTTTATATTTAAGAAAGACATTTCCCTATCCTAAAGTAACCTACCCTTTCCTTCACTTATTTGAAACGTCACCTATAGTACATGCTTTCATGGCATGTTTGGAAAGCAGTGGATGCGTTAACCCCGCCTCCTGAGGCCACTGGCATAAACAGAACTGATTGGGGCTTCACCAAGAGAGGTTGCTTGTCTCCACCACATTAGCCAGTGGCGGCTTCTCTCCCTGTAGGAGCACCTCTTTCAGCTGTTCCACATAAGACTTAATTAAGATCATACAAACATCTGGTTTTAGTGACTACTGACAGAGAATTTACCAACAAGCATTACTTTAAAAAAGAGTGGCACTCTCTCCAGGCTACAAATTAGAATCATGACAGGGAATTTTTTAAATTAATAATGCCCTTCCTCCAGAGATACTGATTTAATTGGCAGGGCTGGGGCTCAGGCATCAGTATTTCTTGAACTTGTCAAGTGATTCTAATATACAGCCAAGGTTAAGCCATGCTTGGAAGCATTTTACGAGAAAATATCAAAGAATTAACTTTAGAAACTTGGAAAAGTACTAATAATATCTCTTCTAAATATGAAGAAATAGACCATGTTCCCAATTAAAAAAAAAAAAAATTCATTATCTAAAAGTTATTAGGAAACCCTGGTGGTGTGGTGTTTAAGTGCTATGGCTGCTAACCAAGAGGTCAGCAGTTCAAATCTGCCAGGTGCTCCTTGGGAACTCTATGGGGCAGTTCTACCCTGTCCTATAGGGTCTCTATGAGTCGGAACCAACTCGACGGCAGTGGGCTAAAAGTTATTAATTCTCCCAAAACTGAGCTATAGTTTCAATGTAATCCCAATCAAAAGTTTAGCATTTTTCATAAAAATTGACAAGTTTATCCTAAAATTTTAATGAAAGAGAAAAGGACCCAAAGGATACAAAAGGCTAATGAGGAAGATAAATGGGGGGGAAACCATTCCCTCCACCAGATATCAAGATTAGGTATAAAACTAGATACAGTAAAACCTGCAAAACCCAGAACCTGTATAAGGCAGAAACCTGTCAGAGAAGAAAAACTCAAAGTTTCCACTAATAAAGATAGAAAAGCGTAAGACTGTACCCTGTCGAAGGTAAAGCTCGCGAGACCCAGGAAAACAGGGGAGTCCCATCTCATTAAGGCTGTCACAGGTCACTATAATTAAGGTGAGTGAGTATTGGAATGGCCCAGGACCGGGCAGTGTTGAATTCTGCTGTATGTAAGGTAGCTATGAGCTGGAACCTAGTCAACGACAACTAACAACAACAGTAGATTTGGACATGGAAAGCAAATTGACCAATCAATAAAAAGCCCAGAAAAAAAAAAAAAACCCATTCATAAATAAAACTGTTTTAGAATAGCGTTGTCATATCTGATTGCTTGGGATAGATGCCATAAATTTGGTTATCTCTACAGAAAAATTAAAAAAAAATTAAAATTATCCCTGTATCTCACAATACACAAACATCAATTCTAGAAGATAAAAGACATAAATGCCAGAAGGAGAACGTCAATGATTTTAGAAGAAAATGTAGGTGCATATTTTATGATTTTATATTTTGTAGGGTTGCTATGAGTTGGAATCAACTCCACAGCAACGGGTTTGGTTTTTTGGTATTTTAAGAAAAGAGTTTTTTAAAAAGACATTAAAAAGTACTAATCATAAAAGCAAAGATTAATAAATTCAATCATTTTTTTTTTAAAAAACAACATACTTGAAAAATTGACAAAAGAGATGAACAGATATTTCCAGAAGAGGGAATTTGTACAGCCAATAATATAGAAAGATGTGTTTGATCTTATTAGTAATCGGGAAAATGTATGTAAAGATCAAAATCAAAAGGCAGATTTGATTAGCAAATATTAAAAAGCCTGATAACTCCAAGTGTTGAGATGCTATAGATCAATAGAATATCTTAAATTTACTATATAAATGTAAATCTGTTTAACCATATTTGACAATAATAAGGCATTAACTTTTTTCATTTATGCTTTGACTCTGCAATCTTATTCCTTGAAACAAACTAAAAATACATTTTCCAACATGTGCTGCGGGATACATGTATAAGATTGCTCATAGGAAAAGGGTTTAAAATAGCAAAATCCTAGAAACAATTTAAAAACGCACAATAATCAAAAAATGTACAAATTGTAGTATATCCACACAATGGAATATTAAGCAACCATGAAAAAATTTAAAAGGATTTACTTGATACATCATGCATGAGTTAAAGTAATCATGTTGACTGAAAAATGCAAGTCAGAGAATACTAACTACATAAAGTCTGACACCCTTTGTCATGGACTGAATTGTGTCCCCCAAAACATCCGTCAACTTAGCTGGGCCATGAGTCCCAGTCTTGTGTGACAGTCCACCATTTTATGTGGTTTTCCTATGTGTCGTAAATCCTATCACTATGATGAAATGAGACGGATTAGTGGCAGTTATATTGACGGCACTGGGTTTTGGGTTTCTGGGATGTTGATGAGACACACAAGACTGGATGATGTCTTAAGCCCATCTCTTTGAGACATAAAAGAGAGAAGCCCACGGAGAGACGGGGGACCTCATACCACCAAGAAAGCAGTGCCCAGAGCAGAGCACATTCTTTGGACCTGAGTGAGGTTCCTGTGCTGAGATGCTCCCAGACCAAGAGAAGACTGATGATGAGGACCTTCCTCCAGAGCTGACAGAGATAAGAAGCCTTCCCCTAGAGGTGGTGCCCTGAATTCGGACTTCTAGCCTACTGGACTGTGCGAGAATAAACTTCTCTGTGTTAAAGCCATCCACTTGTGGCATTTCTGTTATAGCAGCACTAGATGACTAAGACACCCGTTAATAAAATTCAAAAGCAAGCAAAGCTAAACAATATGTTATTTAAAAAAAAAAACAAAAAAACGAAACCCATTGCTGTCCAGTGGGTTCCAACTCATAGTGACCCTGTAGGACAGGGTAGAACTGCCCCATAGGATTTCCAAGGAGCAGCTGGTGGGTTAAATTGCTGATCTTTTGGTTAGCAGCCAAGCTCTTGACCACTGTGCCACCAGGGCTCCAATACGTTGTTAGGCATATACATACTCAAACTAAATATAAAAAATGTAAGGCGTGTAGAAATTGTTGAGATAGCATATGTTTTGTTATGTATATTTTTACCACAGTAACCTTTTAAAAAAAAAAAACAAAAACAAACCAAGGGAATGATCAACACAGC
This sequence comes from Loxodonta africana, assembly GCF_030014295.1. Taxonomy (NCBI): domain Eukaryota; kingdom Metazoa; phylum Chordata; class Mammalia; order Proboscidea; family Elephantidae; genus Loxodonta; species Loxodonta africana. The sequence continues at coordinate 24,901,606 of NC_087347.1, read as the reverse complement.
CATCCGGAGAGTACTTATCTCATGAGAAGCAGGGGACAACATATGGCTTGATGTGAGATATTGGTAATGTTTCAGTCCTTAGGTGGGCTTGGGGTGTTCTTTATTATAGAAATAAATTACATAAGCAAACAAATAAAGGACAGTTATGTAGTGATAATTGGTTTTCAACTAGGGATTATTCTGAGGCCCTAAATGAAGGAAAAAATGATAAATTCACAGTACATTTTCAAATGCTGTTTTCAAATTTTAGCAACAATTAAGATGATATTAAAATGACTGGCAGTTTCATTTGTATACTTCCTGGGGTTAAGAGTGGTAGTCAATTGAGATTCGTCTGTAGTTTTTTCAAAAGGAGAATGTAGGTACACATTGTTGGAAGCATCACATAGGATGTTTCCATTCACCAGTAAGAGAGCACGCAACATACAACGTACTAAAAAATGCGGCGGACACAGCTTTCATACTTGAGAATTCCAGAGGGAATTAAGACTCAGGCTCTGCTGTTCAGACTTGCCTCCTAGTCTCTGCAATTCTTCCAACAACATCTTTCTCCTGTGTTTAGCCTCATCTTCAAGCACTGTTTTCTTGCATGCACGCCTAATGCCATCCAGAAGAAAGAGTTTCCAAGCCGTAAACTAAAGTCCATGCCAGGAAACACCAACACAAACTGTGACATACATGGTCATCCTTAAACCAATCCTGGTGGCAAAGTGTAGGGGATTATACTGGTTGCTTAGATTAATCCTTTCATGCAAGGGCCAGGTGGGAGGCAGAATTCCCATAAAAACTGCACAGCTGGGATCCAGTTAGGAAAGAGAAACTGGGGCATGTATGCCAAGAAAATAACCAAGATATACACAGCACTTAAATAATTAGAAACTAACATAAAAAAGCCAAAATAAAACCAATAGTGGCATAAATTTTCACATATCCTCTATTTTTTCTATTTTTCTTTTTTCATCCCTGCAGAATCCCTTCTTTAGTTGTATCACGTAATGCTGATGACTAGCTCACTCCTTTTTATTTAATATTTTGGGGAAGTGAATTTGAGTATCCAAAGCAGCATTTTAAGTCAGCAAAGTAATAATTATGCAATTTACTTTCACTAGCCAAATGCGATAGAATTCAAAAAGCCTCTTTTAAGATGCCTTAATAATAGTATTTTTTTTTTTAAGCCATAAAACTAAGTACACAGTGTTTAAGGAGATAATTCGTTAGCTTTACAGATGAGTTGGTAATAAAAATCTGCCTTGCAAAAGGAGAAGGAAGTGAAGGACCTAAAGTGCTTAGATTACCAGACTTCAGTGGAATTTCTCCCGCTACTCATTATTTCCTGTTATTTGATCCTCATAAACTAAGGTTTGCTAAAAGCGTTAAATCCTTGACAAATTATTGCTTTGTACTTAAACGGCCACATTTACATGAACCACAATGGTCCACCAATAGGTAAGTAATGTGACAAGGTGACTGTGGATCCCTTTAGGTCTCAAAGAGTTGCTATTCAAGGTTAATTTTTCTTGCTTTGACAGCATAAGATGATGGTGCACCACTTTTCAAAGGAACTTTTGGTAATATTTATATTTTAATATATGGGCATTGACAATGGGAATGAAATGTAACTAGACGTGAAAATCTATATGAAAATATTTTAAGTGTTATTATTCTTTATTATAATACCATAAAGAGCCCTAGTGGTGCAAACAATTAAGCGCTTGTTTGGCTGCTAGTGAAAAGGTTCGCAGTTTGAACCCAGTGAACAGCTTCAAGTGAGAAAGACCTGGCAATCTGCTTCCATAAAGATTATAGCCTAGGAAACCCTATGGGACAGTTTTACTGTGTCACGTGGGGCCACTATGAGTCAGAATCGACTCGGAGGCACACAACAATGACAACACCATAATCAATGGCCCCAAATTCAGGTAGTCCTCTACTTATTATGATGGAGTTCCCATCCGATGACTCTGCCGTAAGTCGGTTCTGACATTAAGTCAAATGTCTCATTTTTTTTTTTAATTTTCGTTATGATTGCCTTTTATTAGTAGTATCTTTTTATAAATCCAATCCTATAAGTCTCTATGCGTCGGAATCAACTCAACGGCACTGGGTTTGGTTTGGGAAATCCAATCTTTGTCTTCCAGGGTTGGCATGAGAATGAAAACACCAGCAAATAACATACTGCAACATTGTATGCAGTACATATTACTAATGATGAGGTGTTCAAAAAAAAAGTGCTGTCACAGTAAGTATGGTTCGTCATAACTGACATATGTCATAAATCAGGGACTAACTATATACCCAAATTATAATCCCTGAAACCTGTGAACAAGTCATCTTGCTGACAAAAAGGTTTGACAACTGTGATTAAGCTAAGGACCTTGAGATGCTAATGACCTTGATTAAGACCTAGATTACCTGGATGGACTCAGTCTAATTACATGCGTCCTTAAAAGCAGAGAATCTTGCCTGGCTGATGTCAGAGGGTGATTTCTACAGAAAAAGGATAAAAAGAGCTGTAACATTTCTTGGTTTGAAAATAAAGGAAGGAGGCCATGAACCAAGGAATGTGGGCAAACTCTAGAAGCTGGAAGAGGTAAGGAAATTGATTCTCCCCTAACCAAAAAAACCAAATTCATTGCCATTGAGTCAATTCCAACTCATTGCAACTCTATAGGACAGAGTAGAACCACACCATAGGATTTCCAAGGAGTGGCTGTTGGATTCAAACTGCCAGCCTTTTGATTAGCAGCCAGACTCTTAACCACTGTGCCACCATAAAAAGTCAAAAATCCAGTGCCGTCAAGTAGATTCCAACTCATAGCGACCCTATAGGACAGAGTAGAACTGCCCCATAGAGTTTCCAAGGAGTGCCTGGTAGATTTGAACTGGCAGCCTTTTGGTTAGTAGCTGTAGCGCTTAGCCACTACGCCACCAGGGTTTCCATGCCACCACAGGGTTCTAATTATTTACAAGGGTACTGTATGATGTATGTAAAAAAAAATAATAATAATTAATAATGTTATTTTTTCTATGGAAAATAATTTGCAGTGTTTTGGGAATAGGATCATGTTTAGGCAGGGCTCCCATTCTGTCCTTCTGTAGTGAATAATGAGGTTGACAGCTGATGGAGAATGGCATAGACATGTATTTTCTCTCTCTCCAGAGCAAGCTCCAGGACTTCCTTATGGATCTCTGTGTGCTTCGTCCAGTGGCAGTATGGCAAGTCATGAGCACTGATATGTGTGTATTTGAATGCAAGCCACAGTGTTGTGTGTAACAGGGAAGGAGCAACTCCTACAGCATCTAACCCCACAAATGCTCGCCTTGGTCTAGGAGACTGTGATGGTTAAGATTGTGTGTCAACTTGGCTGGGCCATGATTATCAGTGTTTTGGCAGTTGTGTGATGTTGTGGTCACTTCCCCGTTGAGATTTGATATGTGGTCACCCCCATGATGGGATCTGCTGTGAGTAGCCAATAGGTTGAAGGGGAGTTTCCTTGGGCGTGTGGCCTGCATTAGGTGTGGGCAGATGTTCTGGCAGGGCTCAGGGCTCTTGCTTGTTCTGGATCCTGTAGCTGGCTCCTGTTCATCGGACCTCCAGTTGCTGGGACTTGAGCTAGCAGGTTACCTGCAGTTTTGCCTGCCGATGTTGGGACTCATCGATTTTCACAGCCTGTGAGCAACAGCCCTGCTCTCCGACATGCTAATCTTGGGTTCTACAGCCCCTGTGGCTATGTGAATCAGGAGAAGCCTATATGCTGACCCACGGACTTGGGATGTTACAGCTTCTACAAACGTGTGAGCCATTACCTTGATATAAATCTCTCTCTCTCCCTCTCTCTTTATATATGTGTATATATATACGCTTTACTGGTTTTGCTTCTCTAGAGAACCCAGCCTAAGACAGAGGCATTAGGATTGCACATTGCCCACAGCAGATGGCCTTGGAAAACAACTCTATATACACACAGTTTGCATTGTGCAGATGTGTTCAAAACACCTGGCTCCTTCAGCATACATTTTTCAGAAGGTAATCTAAACAGTTGGGAAGTACCAAACAGGGTGTGACTAGGGTGATACTCGGCATGGAGGTTACTGTGGGCCAAGCCTTGAGGGTAGGGTGGGTTATACAGAACAGAAGTTGTGAGTCAAAGTGATGGAGTGCAGACCTCTAGCAGATGACAACCACAGCAGGGTACACATGCAGGGTGTGTGGTCAATACCACCCCCACACTGGTACTCAGGAGGCACCACATGTTAGTAGCAAGCCCTGTGTGGAGGTTACTTTATATCATCTGGTTGAAGCAGATTCTATAGAATAATTTAGTTCCAAATTTAGGGCTGTTCTTTCCATCCTATGGAAAATCCTATTCTTTTTCTCTGTGTTAGTTATCTAGTGATGCTATAACAGAAATACCATAAGTGGATGGCTTTAACAAATAGGAAATTATTCTCTCAAGATTTAGGGTGCTAGAAATCCAAATTCAGGGCACCAGCTCTAAGGAAAGGCCTCTCTATGTCAACTCTGGGGGAAGGCCCTTGTCTCCTTTCAACATTTATGGGCCTGTCATTCCTTAGAGATCTCCATGTGTCTTGGCATTAGCCTTTCCCTGGGTCTTGAAGTTTCTTAGTGCAGAACCCCAGGTTCAAAGGATGCACTCCACTCCTGGCTCTTCTTTCTTGGTGGTTGTGAGATCCCTCTCCCTGTTTGCTTCTCTCTCATCTTATCTCTTATAAGACAAAGGGTGTGACTTAACTGTGACTTGAGTAAGGGCATAACTTGAATAAGGCAGTAAGTTGAGTAAGGTGGGCAACTCAAGATACACCCTGCCCTAATCCCACATCATGTAGGTTTAAGTACAAAAAGTAAAATGGAAGATAGTTACACAATATCATAAAATGGAGGATAATTATATCAGGTCACAAAATGCAGAATAATTACATACTGGGAGTCATTGCCTTACAAAGTAGACTCGTATTTTGGGGGTACACATTTCAATCCATGACACTCTCCCCTGTACACATGTAGTCATATATATATATATAATATACATACACACTGTCAGGATACAGGTTGCTACCCTGACAGTGGTCATGGCTATGTGACAGTGAGGGACAGAGGACTGAGGGACCTACCTGCACAGTAAGGAGATGTAGAAGATCAGAGAAAGGGGAAGATTACAGGGATCAATCTGAAAATACACTCAAGCAGGAAATCATAGTGAAAGGTGACCAGAAAACTCACGCCAATTATCTTCAGACATACTGGGGAAGGAGTGGCACTGTTGAATGTGGGGTGGGAATGGTATTTGGAGATTGAAGAAAAATGTAACCAAGAGAACTCCAAGGCTTGGGAACACTGAAGAGGCAGACAATTTGGATCACAGCTTCTTTAACATAAATTTTCATAAACTAAACTACTCAGTTAATGACTATCAATATTATTCATACTTTGAGTCCATATGGCTAAATTACTCTTCAAATACACTCCTACCAAATTTGTGTGTCAATACTTGTCACAACCAGAACAACGTTGCTGTTGTTTTCTCTTCTTTGCAATTTGGTGGATAAAATATTACGTCTTCTGGCAGAATGAGTGAGTAGTTCTTTGACTCCAAATATGATTGAATTTTTTTTCCATTTACTTATTGATCATTACATATTTCTTCTCTTGTGAATTTAGATATCATAACCCTAATTGCAATTCTTGCTAATCTCCACTTAGTCCAGTTATCTAACCATAAAAATATCCTACATTTTTTACTTGTAATTTTATAAACGTAGTGGAAAGAACATCTTTGGTTTTTTTTGTTTTTTAGAACCTGTATCGTAGAATGAGAGCCATGTTTACTTTACTACAAGGCTGGCTTAAGCATAATTATAACAAACAACAAATGCTTTTTTAAAAAAAGAGTAAACTTTCAATTAGTTCCTCATGAGTACATGTTAGAAACTCAGATAGATGTGGCCAAGAGCATTATCTGTGTCCCGGTTAAGATTTATTTTCTAATACTGTCATGTTCTCCCCACTTTGGGCCTACATTTGAGGGAGAGATAACAAAAATTGAATTCTGCCCCAACTGCCAGGACTTTTCCTAGCTAGGATCTGAGCCAAAACATGGGTTGTCCGTTGCTCAGAACCATGAAGCTCATCAAAACTTCCTGTAACTATCCTCCTTGGATACAGTCTCAAGTTTTACTGATTGTGTCAAATCCAACAGTATGTGGGCTATGATATAGTGGTAGAAAATCAGCCAGTGAAAGCCATATGGATCACAATGGTTTGATCCACAACTAATCATGGGGATGATGCAGGACCAGGCAGCATTTTATTCATCCCATTGTGCATGGGATTGCCATGAGGCAGGGGCCAACTTGATGTCAGCTAAAAACAACAAGATTGTGCAAAGAGACACAAAGTGAAGTTCCATTATCCCAGTTATACTGCAGGAGCGACACTTCTGGTCTTTAATGGGAAACAGCTAATGCCAGGTTGAGACTTAAATCACTGGAATAAATAGGTGTGCACATGACAAATGAAAGACTGTATGCAAGTTATTAAGCAAAATCAAAATTTAAAAATCAGTCCCATATCCCAAAGCCAAGGGTTGCGACATTAAGATTACAGATTGAAAATGGCTTAAAAGATTGGGCTTCTGCTAACATATTTGGTGCATTAAGAAAACCAACCATCAGAAAACATTCCACCCACGCTTTTACCTTTAGCTCTTTTGACATTTGTAAAGGTCCCTTCCGCCCTCCTCTCTGTATTAATGAGTTAGGGGCTCTCCAGATGCAAGGCAGCTTTGAAGTTACCTATCTTGCTTGGAGTCCCTGCTTCCTTCAGAGATTTCTCTCTAAATCCTCTTAGAGAATAAGGTGCTCAGAGCTTTTGTTCTATGTAATCACTCCCTGATGGGAGGAATGAATACAGGACTCAGCTACAAGGCTGGGTGCTTAAAACCCTGCTATGCACAGCCAGACACTACCAGGTGTTATAGGGCTGTAGGGAGGGAGAGAGAGAGTCCCTTTATCATGTTAATGAGCCAGGATTAGTATAGGGTGTGTCTTGAGTTAATTTCTTTTGAGATATAAAGGAGATTAAACAAGCAAGCTAGGAAGTAGAGATGGGGAAGAGAGATGCCCAGGAGCAGAAGCTCAAGGAGACAAGGACCTTCCTCCAGAGCTGAAAAAGAGAGAAAGACTTCCCCTAGAGCCGGCACCCTGAATTCGGTCTTCTAGCCTCCTAAACTGTGAGAAAATAAATTTCTGTTTGTTAAAGCCACCCGATTGTGACATTTCTGTTATAGCAGCACTAAGATTTGAGAACCTGTCTCCAGGAAAGAGTGGTTCTCAAGAGCAGTATTCTCACTTAGAAGCATCATCACAATGACCAGCAAGCAGGCAAAGAAAAAAGGACAAGTCAGTTGCCCTCAAGTCAGTTCCAACTCACGGGGACCCAGTGTGTGGCAGAGCAGAACTACATTCCAGAGTGTTTTCATGGCTGTGACCATCGGAAATAGATCACCAGGCCTTTATTCTGAGGGGCCTCTGGGTAGATTCAGACTGCCAACCTTTTGGTTAGTAGCCAAGCACTCAACTGTTTGTACCACCCGAGGACTCCTGCCAGCAGCCTGTTGTTGTTTGCTGTTGAGTCAATTCTGACTCATAGCGACCTCACAGGACAAAGCAGAACTGCCCCATAGGGCTTCCTAGGCTGTAATCTTTATGCTAGCCGGTCACCAGGTCTTTTCTCCTGCAGCACAACTAGTGGGTTCAAACTGCCAACCTTTCAGTTAGCAGCCTAATACCTAACCATGGTGCCACCAGGGCCAGCAGGTGGGGAGATAGAAATAGGTAGAGTAGGAGCAGAACCTTGAGGGTTGACTTTGTGTGTATATGTACATACATGTATGTATGTACATGTGTATGTATATATATGTACACACATATACACACACACACACATCCCAAATAGTTACCCATTTTCCTACTAATGTCTTTACTTTTTACCTTTGAATAGCACTTACCACCTCATAGGGCTCTTTTAGAAAAACAAACACCGACAAACTGATCTCATTATTATCTCTGAGGCTTCTTTAAATGTTAAGTGCTCCTTTTATTTTACTATTTAAAATAAGAATCGATTTGGTATTTCAAAGTCTTTTAAGCACTTTCCACAAAGGCCTTGTATGTTATCGCTTTTACTTTATGAACTTTCCAGGTCTCTAGACAATTCCAGTGTCTGAGTTACGTTCTTCAGTACGATTTTGGCTGCTGTCAAAAAGGAAGACTGAATCATTAAATATCGGCCTGTGAAAGCTAATTCTTAGAGACAGGCAGTTTTAAGGAGTTTTTCTAATCCGATACAATATTAGTGCCATAGATTCCTATTTAATTTGCTCTCCGAGGGTAAAGCAAACCTTTCTGGTTCCCTTTTAAAATACCATTAAACAACAAAATAAATTGCCCTATAATCCTGATTGGGAATGCCAAGGATTTGATTAAATTTCTGAATCCAGATGCCATTTCCTGTTCTTAAGGATGTATTGTGTTACCACTAATGCCACAAAGAAGTGGCTCATCTTAGAGGTTTCCTGGGACCCTGGTGTGAAGAGTAGAAACAGGCCAGAGCCCAGGGCTTCGGTATCTGGCAGCAACGCCCATGTCAGCACCATGCAATGGGGACTCTTTCTGCAGAACGACTTACGTTTTGGCTAAGCCACTTTTTGACTTTTCAGCAATCACCTAGAATAATAAGCTTTTGGTTTAATGTGTGGTTGACTGTCTTTAGGAGTCTTAAAATCCAGTCCCAGTGCTGTCGATTTAGGGTTCCCCATATACTTTTAAATTTATAAATAACAGAGTGTCAGGCAGGTAGTAACCAAAAACCCAAACCAAACCCAGTGCCGTCAAGTCGATTCCAACTCATAGCAACCCTATATGACAGAGTAGAACTGCCCCATAGAGTTTCCAAGGAGTGCCTGGTGGATTTGAACTGCCGAGCCTTTGATTAGCAGCCATAGCACCTAACCACTACACTACCAGGGTTTCCCAGACAGGTAGTAGGTCCCAGTAAATGGGGGTCTCTCAGCCCACGACCTAGGGTTCCTGCTGGGGCTACTCTGCTTGTTCTTCCAAGGGAAACAGAGCCTCTGTCTGCTCACCTGAAGAGCACAGCTCCAGGGCTGCAGTGGGGCTTTGCCCTTCCCTCACCCCCCATGCCACAGATGGCCTGTCACTGAGCTGGCCTCCCTCCCATCTGTGGTCTTTGTACCCCTTCTCATAATGATGCCCCTTGGCAGGGGAGAAATTGCATTGGGCTTGGGGATATTTTAACTGGCTATCCCCCTAGGAGGGTGACTTCACAGCCCAGCCCTGGGGGCTCTCAGGCTCCGAGGCGCGCCACCGGGGCCTCCCTGCACTGAGCTGTTTGCATCCCAGGAACCCTTGCCCCACCAGAAGCCCTTAGACACCTACTTCCCCTCTTGACTCATCCACTGGGGTGGCTCAAGAAGCACAGTCACAAGCCAGCAATAACTAGTCAGTGCGGACAGGCTCACGAGACACCCTTTTATATACTTGGAAAACTATATATATACTTGGGAAACTCAACCCATAACCTGAGGATCTTTTAGATCACCACCAAGTATGTTTCAGGAGGAGAGTAGGTCATCCCTGATTGGCCACACTTTTACTGGGCACTCCTGAGAACTGTTTTTCCTGTAGTGATGGTACAATGGAGGTCCACATGTGTCTTGTTTTGCTTTTTCTGTCTATTCAAACCAAACCAGTTGCCACAGGGTCAATTCTGACTCATGGCAACCCCATGTACTGCAGAGTAGAATTGTACTCCATAGGGTTTTGAAGGCCGTGACCTTTCAGGAGATTGCCAGACCTTTCTTCCAAGGTGTTTCTCTGTGGGTTCGAACCACCAACCTTTTGGTTAGTAGCCTAGCACTTAATCATTTGCACTGCCCAGGGACTCCTCAAATGTGGTGTTAAAATGGAGATGAACACAACTGAGAAGTGCTTGGCTATGTAAAATTACACATAAGTATTAAATTCATCTTCAATCTCATTGTATTTGGGTTTAGTGCACCAGAGACATAAAATAAGACAGGCTTCTCATGTTTATGAACAGTTCTAAACCAAGACAAAGTCCAAATTACAAACCAATGCAGCTAATATTTATCTAGAATACAACTATATAACTATTCTGTCTTTATTGAGTACAACCTAGCCCTTCTCAGGTATTCACTTCCAAAGACTTCAGATAGACTGCTCAGTTGTCTTGACAGTAACTGAAAAAAATATAACCCATACTCTCAATATCATCTGACGTTGCTCTAGAAATCGTTGACTCATAGTAGTAATACCTTACATTTGCAGAGTACTCTTCATTTACAAGCACTTTTATATGATTTCATTTGATCTCGTTTATTTACTACCAGCATTACACTCGCATTGTGAATTCATCAATCAGAATCAGAACTCTAGGTGGAAGCAAAAAGGAATTCATTACTCATTCAGATGCTACGTTGTCTGGTAGCACATACACATAAATGAGCAAGCTATCTGGGTGGTCTCATTCATTCCTCTGATTTTCTGCTGTGACCTTGCACGACCGAACTGTAATTTAAGAAGTGTATTGCACAGCTTCAATGCAGTGCCACAGAATATATTTCAAGCTCTAAATTTGTTCCTAGATGTTCCATCTAAGGTGGAACGTTCCATAGTATTCTCTCTCCTTATGACTCAAAAAGTATGTTCAAAAAGATCTCTGTAGATGGTCAATGATAAAAGCCATTATTATCATAGGTGGTTAAGGCAAGGAGGAAGGAAGTGTTCGTGTCGATCCGAGAACTTCAAAAGAGCGGAAAGAAAGTAAGGGTCATTTTTAGATTTCTCGGAAGAAAATAACATGTTCCTAGGACTAATTCTGCAAAAATGAAATCTAAATATAACAGGACTAAAAAAAATGTCTTCACATCAAAAAAAAGAAAAATTATGAATAAATTGTACTCTCTCAGATTGACAGGAACCACTAATAGCCCCAGGCTCAAGATGAGGAAAACACTGATAGGAGACATTACCAACTTGTAGAATCTATTTTTTCAGATATACTGTACAGAATGCTGGCAACTTAACTGCAAAGTTGGGTCCTAGAAGATTCTTCCTCATCTTCCCTGAACAAACAGAAAAAAAACCAAGAGTCCCTTACTATTTCTGAGTCTCTTTCTCTTCCTGGGATCTTCTGGTTCTCTGCTACATAAACTCTTTGTTCTTGGGGTTCCCAAGAACTTAACGTATGTTACAACGAATTAGACTAATTGAAAAAGCAAATTACATATATTATTCATATAAACTTATGTAAATCATTTTAAACATATATACCTATTGCCACCAAGTCAATGCTGACTCATAGCAACCCTATAGGACAGATAGAACTGCCCCAAAGAGTTTCCAAGGCTGTAAATCTTTACAGAAGCAGACTGCCACATCTTTCTCCCACGGAGCTGCTGATGGGTTCGCAGCACAAACCTTTCGGTTAACAGTCAAGTGCTTTAACCGTTGGGCCACCAGCACTCCCTAAACATATATATGGGGTGGGGGGGGAGTCTTATAACTATAGTTTTAGGTACTCAACAAAGTAATCAAATCCATTAATAGTCCTCCATGTTGTTGTTGTTAGTAGCCATTAAGTTGATTCCGACTCATGGCAACCCTATGTGCGCAGAGTAGAACTGCTCCATAGAATTTTCAAGGCCGTGACTTTTTGGAAGTAGATCACCAGGCCTTAATTCTGAGGACCCTCTGGGTGTGTTTGAACCACCGACCTTTTGGTTAGTAGTTCAGCACTTAACCATTTGCACCACCCAGGGACTTTATTAAACAATTGAGCAGTATTAATACCAAGGAGGAAAATAGCATGGGGGTTCATCTAGCCATGCTCAGGAGCAAGCCAGCCATCTGAACTAAGCATGGCCAGGAGGCAAGAAATGACATGGACCAGCACAACAAGATGGTGACTGGTTACCACCATGGACTGCTCTGACAGAGATCACAATAAAGGGTCCCGGACAGAGCTGGAGAAAAATGTAGAACAAAATTCAAACTCACAAAAAAAGACCAGACTAACTGGTCTGATGAAGACTGGAGAAGCCCCAAGATTATGATCCCCAGATACCCTTTTAACTCAGTACTGAAGTCACTCCTGAAGTTTACCCTTCAGCCAAAGATTAGACAGGCTATAGGGTCAGTAGGAGTCGCAATCGACTCGACGGCAGTGGGTTTGGTTTTTTCTTGGATAAAACAAATAACACACATAGTTCAACCACATATAGAAGGCTAAATGGGCACAGGAGCCCAAAAGCAAAGACAAGAAGGCAGGAAGGGACAGGAAAGCTGGACGAATGGAAATGGGAACCTGAAGTCCAAGAAGCGGAGAGTGTTGACACATTGTGAGGTTGGCAACCAACGTCACAAAACAATATGTGTATTAATTGTTTAATGAGAAACTAATTCTGTAAACTTTCACCTAAAACACAGTTTAAAAAAAAAAGAAAAAAAATGACCTGGAGGACAATGTTGAACATACTCATCCATCCATACATGCATCAAAATGTGCCAGAAACTGCGCTCAGAACAGAAGGTACAAAGAAAAACATAACACAACCTTTGTCTTCACGGTGCTCACCATCTAGTGGAACATTTAATATGTGCCAGTCCACCCCAACCCAGAATTCCTTGTATAGGATGTTAACAGGTTCTCTGCTCAAAGGTTTAGAAAATACTGGGTTAAGAGTAACAGTTCTCTTATGTGTCAGGAACTGTTCTAAGTGTTTTCCATGTATAGTTCTTTTAATCCTCAGACCACCCGATAATAGTTGCTATTATTATGCCCATTTTGCAGAAAAAGAAATAGACTCGGTGAGGCTAAGTAACTTGTTCAAGATCCACATAGCAGGGTTTCTCACTATTTTGCATTTTGAATCTCTTAGAAAGATTCAAGCACAAATATTTTCCAACTTTGACCACGGAAATATTTTTTTTTTTCCTCTGAGGGAACATGTCATAGGGTTTATGTTTTCAGGGAAATACCTAGGGGAAGCTTAGGAAACAAACTAAAAGAAAAGAAGAAAATTTTATTTCCAATTCTACTCTGCTGTATATTATCAGTCACATTGCAGATTTGGTTTATGACTTTCATTTCGAGAAAGCTTACTTCCCAAGACACTGCAGATAGCATCTGGCCTTCGTGCTTCGGGGTTATACTATCACTTGTAACAGATTTGGGAATACAAATAAATGGTCAGCAGAGAGGGCTGTGAGGAACAAAAGCTAAAGGTTGGCTTTTATTTATTTATTGTATACACAGCCAAAGATAGACTATTTCAACAATTTCTACATGTACCATTCAGTGACATTGATTACACTCTTCAGATTGTGCAACCATTCTCACTATCCTTTTCCAAATCGTTCCACCATCATTATCTTAAACTCACTGCCCCCTAGGCTTCCAGTCCAGCCTTTCTAGTTGTCAATTTGATCTCACACACAGATAGTTCTTTAAAAGAGCACAATGCCCAAAGCAGATGTACTTGGGTTTTTTAACACGCCTAGTAATCATAGCATCATGGAGATTTGGATCATTACTGAGCCATAACTTAGAGAAAAAGAAGGGGGAAAAAAAATCTGACAAGTTTTTTCAAAACAAGATCAAAGAGATTATGACAGATTGTGAAAATACAGCCTTATTTTTCAAGTTGCTAATTTGTCTTCTTGCTTCCCGGAGAAGCTGCTTATGCAAGGCCCTTTCGTAAAGGAAGTTTAACAAGTGATTGAAGGTGCTTTGTAGGCAGCATGGTTTAACCTCAGCGAGCAAAGAGGGCTTTTATTGATTTGTGATTTGTGAGTGACGAGGGGCAAAGAGGAAAAGCGAGGACGATGTTTGGAACCTGAGTTTTCAATGGCAAAAATCACAGGTCATTGTGGATTTCTTTTATGTAAACTAGAATAAAACCTAGGCAACTGTGCTCATCATTTCGACCCAACATTTGAACCAGCGAATAATGTGAAGTTTGAATATTCTTTATTCCCCCACCACAAATATGAATTTCCTAAAAATCTCAAAGACAAAATGGCCAAATTGTTCATTACTCTGATCACACTTCAGTAGCGTCTTTTGTGCCCCGTATTTTTTTTTTATGCTCCTAGCACACTTTTTAATAAAGATAAATTCCGCAACAGTGCGCTACGAAGAGTATCGTTCCTTTTCTGTACAACAGTTGAAGAGAGGTCAAATTTGGGAACACTTTTTTTAGAAAGTATTCCAAATGCATGAGATACCTCCAACCAAGCCTGATGCAGCCACGATAATAATTAATATTCATAGCTCCCTGTACTGTTTACAAAACACAGATGTGAGGAGGTTGGCAATGTGGATGGCAGGTTGATGAGAGGCCTCTTGCCTGATGTTTTTATTCTTTCAAAGAAAGATGAGGCAAGGTCATTAGCAGGGTGGGCTCGGGACGGGAGATTGGATGGAGTGCCTATCTCGGATGTGTGACCAATATTTAAAGTAAAACTAGTCAACAAGGGCGTATGTTTTTCTTTGGGAACATATGACAAACATACAAGCATGGAGTGTTGTTGTTGGATGCCTTTGAGTTGATTCCCACTCATAGTGACCCCGTGTGACTGAGTAGAACTGCCCCGTAGAGTTTTCTAGGTGGTCATCTTTATGAAACCAGATCCCCAGGTCTTTTTCCCGAGGAGCCTCTAGGTGGTTTTGAACCAGCAACCTTTTGATTAGCAGCCAAATGCTTAACCATTTGCACCACCAGGGCTCCTTAAGCATGGAGTAGGCAAGGGTTTTTTAATCACAGTAGGGGCTTTTACGCAAACATACACAGGAGAGAAAGAAAGACGAGGGAGTTGGTTACTTGCGAGGGGATGTTCTAGTTATAGGAGCCCTAGTGGCACAGTTGTTAAATGCTCGGCTGCTAAGCAAAATGTCCAAGCGTTGAACCCACCAGCTGCTCCAAGGGAGCAAGATGTGGCAGTCTGCTTTCATAAAGATTAAAGCCCTGGAAACCCTATGGGGCAGTTCTACTCTCTTATAGGGTCACTCTGAGTAGGAATCAATTTGACAGCAACAGTTTGGTTTTTGTTGGTTCTAGGTATACACAACTGAATCCTTTCTGGTTAAAGGGCATGAAGACACAGGTAGGGTGATTGAAAGTAAGAGGGTGGTAGATTTAATGTACAGGAGGTGTTATGCAATTCAGGGTATGATCACTCGAGTCCGCAGTTGAGGTGGGTAACGAATTAGACTATTGACCTTTCACTTAAATTACCTCAACTGCTCTTCACGAGGCCAAAAAGGAATTATCATCCCCATTTTACAGATGAGGAAAATGAAGCTCTGAGAAATTTAACATCTTACCCAATATCACAGAGTAAATAACAAGGGGAGCCAGGACTGGGACCCAGATCTTCTATCTGCAAACCCTAAACTCTCAACCCAACGATAAAGATATTTTTCTAAGCAATTCTTTCACATTACACATTTAGTTCATTATTCTCAAAAACAATGCCTTTTCTGGGAGGAGGAATAAAAGGCAAAGGACAAACAAAAATGATGTTTGGAATAAAAGAATGAGAGGTAAAACAGCACATAACTAGAATTGTATCTCTTTGTGAATATATGCTATATAACATGGGAAAATAAAATTTACAGATCTCAAGACTTACAATAAAAAAAAAAAAAAAACATTTGTAATGCATCATCAGAGGGACTCTGGTGTTCAATTTTATACCCTACCTACAAATTAGCAGTGCGGCAGAGCAGAGCTGGGATACAGCTGCCTATTAAAGCTCCTGAGCACCAGGAGACAGTGTCTCCCAGGTGTCATTGCGGCTCTCAGTTTAGAGGGTTAAGTTTAAAATTCAACCCTGAAGGTTGCCAGGGATACTTGAGAATGCACAGGAGGAACAGGGGATCAGAAGCACATATTATCCTTACCCATCCAAAGAGATGACAACCACATTACAGAATTTTTAACTGGAGGAAAACAAGGTCTGTTTTCATTTAATGTCCTCGGGGAAACAAGACAATTTCAGGTAACAATTTCATTTTATTCCTCTGCAAATTGTGGATCTTGCCCCAATGAGACAGATCTTTGAAAATAAATATAACAAGTAGAACTACTACATGTAAATAACGAGCAAAGCTTTACAACCCACTCAATGCTTTTATTTCATAGATGCAGGGATTTATTTATTTATGCCCTACCCTATTTTTTAAAGAATATGAGGTACAGAAACTCCTACTATAAAGTATCCCAAGCCCATTGCTGTCAAGTCAATTTCAACTCATAGCAACTCTGTAGGGCGCGATAGAACTGCCCCACAAGTTTTCCAAGGACATAAATCTTTATGGATGTAGACTGCCACATCTTTTTCCCCTGGAGCAACTATGGGTTCCAACTGCCAACCTTTTGGTTAGCAGCCAAGTGCTTAACCACCGCAGCACCAGGGTTCCTGCACGATAAAGTGTGGTGACATATAAATAAGGATACAAAAGCTAGAATTAGAGGGAATGTACCTATTAGAAGAAACTCAAGATTAAGTGAGGGAAAAAAAGTACAAATATACAGGTTATCAGGGCCTCCCTAACTGTGATAATTGCTCTGCAAATTTGGTTTATACTTCCTGGTTCCCAACGTGGAGGATGCGGAGCTCAACTAAGCAATCCCTGTAAGAACCAATATTTATTATTTATAACAGGGCTTCCACATCTTTGAACTCAGTCCTTCATAATGCAGGTGCAAGGTCCAGATTAGCCCATATCTGATCCCTAGACTGAGCTCACCAGGGCTAGTGCATCCCCAGATAAACACAGGACAGCAAACTGCCCTTGCTCAACAGCAGCCTTGGGAGTTGTTCTAATCTGGTTGATCCCATGATTATCTGTTTTGTTTTTACTGTTGATGTTGATGTTGTTGGTGTTGCTTTTTGTTTGTTTGTTTTTGGCTGGTTGGTTTTTATACCACCTCTCCCAATACTTGTATCTTCTGGTTTTGGGTCACCTTCCTAACTTGTACATAGCCCTGAATTGTCCACTGATGCCCAGCTTAAAGCCCCGAATGTGCCCACTGCCACTTCCTTTAGTCTCCTGGTCTCTTGGACAGCACCCTGATATAGTCCTGACGACTGCTCAAATTCTTTTCTCTTAATCCATACAACTTACCTTGAGTGTATTTCAAATACCAAAAAAAAAAAAAAAAAAACTGCCATTGAGTCGATTCTGACTCACGATGACCCCATGTGTTTCAGAGTAGAGCTGTGCTCCACTAGGTTTTCATGGCTGTTACCTTTCGGAAAAAGACCACCAGGCCTTTCTTCCAAGGTGCCTCTGGGTGATTTCAAATTGCCGGCTTTTACTTTAGCAGCCAAGCACTTAACCATTTGTGCCACTCAGGGATTCCTTAATGTATTTCAAATATGTCCTCATGTATCTATTTGGTTGAATGTAGTTGCTCAGTTAAAGCTGAAATTATGCAATACCATCAATCTAAAAAGCAGCTACAACTCTCCAAATCAAGACAAAAAAAAAAAAATCCACTGACTTTGGGTTGATTCTTACACATAGGACCCCATAGGACAGAGTAGAACTGCCCCATAGGGTTTCCAAGAAGCAGCTCGTGGATTTGTACTGCTGATCTTTTGGTTAGCAGCCTAGCTCTTAACCACTGTGCCACCAGGGCTCCCAAATCAAGACTGAGGTTATTAAAACAGTCCTGGTGAGCGAGCAAAATCATCTATGGAAATAAGCAAAAAAAAGATAAAAATATCTGAGCACCTAAGAGACAGAAACTGCCACAAAAATCACAGGCTACATTAGCCTGCGATCAGAAGAACTAGACAGTGCCTGGCTACAACCAATGACTGCCCTGACAGGGAACACAACACAGAATCCCTGAAGGAGCAGGAGAGCAGTGGGATGCAGACCTCAAATTCTCATAAAAAGACCAGATTTAATGGTCTGACTAAGACTAGAATGACCTTGGAGGTCATGGTCCCCAGACCTGTTAGCCCAAGACAGGAACCATTCCCAAAGCCAACTCTTCAGACAGGGATTGGACTAAACTATAAGATAAAAAATAATACTGGTGAGGAGTGAGCTTTTTGGATCAAGTAGATGCATGAGGCTATGTGGGCACCTCCTGTCTGGAGGGGACATGAGAAGGCGGGGAGGGGGGCGGACAGAAGCTGGCTGAATGGACACAGAAATACAGGGTGGAGAGAAGGAGTGTCCTGTCTCACGAGGTGGAGAGTAACTAGGAGTATATACCAAAACAAACCAAACCCAGTGCCGTTGAGTTGATTCTGACTCATAGTGACCCTATAGGACGGAGCAGAACTGTCCCATAGAGTTTCCAAGGAGCGCCTGGCGGATTCGAACTGCTGACCCTTTGGTTAGCAGCCATAGCACTTAACCACTACACCACCAAGGGTTTCCAGGAGTATACAGCAAGGTGTATATAAATTTTTGTATGAGAGGCTGACTTGATTTGTAAACTTACACTTAAAGCATAATAAGAATTAAAAAAAAATCCAAGCAAAGCCTAACCTTTCTTTGCTCCTAAATTGTATGTCATGCATTGTTGATGTGTTATTAAATATATTGATCTCATTTGTGCTGTCTGTCACATGGCCCAGAGACCTAGAGGGCCAGTTAGAAATGTTTGCAACCAACTCAGGTATGAGGCCCAGCAGAACATTTAGTACACAGGCACAATGCATGTTACTGATGATGACAAACTCAAGAAGAGTGGGAATAATTTGGAAACACTTCAGGGGAAAGCAATGAAGATGGCTACTTAACAGCTGAAAGTTATCCACACTTAAGGAAATGTCCAGAGAACTAGGCTCTTTAGCCTGCAGAAGAAGGCAGCTCAGATTAGCGTCATCGTAAATCCATCCTTACACGGTATCTGTTCAACAGGAGGCTATGATGAGCTATCCTCCACCTGGGCTGACTACAGAACATGGAGAAAAGAACCCAAGTGGCAAATCAGAAAGTCCAGCTGTTTGCAAGACAGATTTCTTTTTTTAAACAAACATTTGACTTTTTTTTTTAAAAGAGATTGTAGTTTCTCTTCAGGATTTTTCTTTTTTTTTTTTAATACAGCAGTAGCTTCCTACCTCCCAAACACCTCCTTTTCAAAACAAAAATCTTCATTGCTCCCCAGCCACAATATTGTTTCAGATTTTTTTTTTCTCCTTTACATATATATGCATTTAATTTAATATCAGACATCTGTCTAGAAAACGGCAGGAGCTTGGTGCGTTTGATTTCATGCTTGAAAACAGTTGTTCAACCCAGCTTATGAAAACGAGAGCTCCCAGCTAGAACACCTTCTATCTGGTCATTTCCAACAGGCTGCTGAAACCCCCAAGGTTATCGATTTCTAAGTCATAAATGTGTTAGCACCCAGAAACTGAACCTCCTATGAACCCATGTTATTTTTGAAGGTTGTTAGAAATGGATTTGGTTACTAATTTTTTATGGAGTGGGATCACACTATGCCATAGAATATAAACAATTTCTCCACATGCATAAATCACCCTTTCTCTAGCCCAGAGAGTGGCCATTGGAACAGCTGGTATCTGAGGATGGGTGTTTACTTTAGACTTTGTTCTCAAGTAGATAAGAATTGTGAAGCTGAGGAAATACACACACACACACACACACACACATACATATATATATGGGGACATCTCAAGACACAAGGCATAAAATCTCCACGATTTAGACTTCATTTCAGTATTAGAGAACATAAGCAAGTCCATTTGGTTGGATTTAGTTTTGCTCAATTAAAGCTGAATTTATGTAATGCCATCAAGCATCGGTATTGACATTTGGTGGCATTTAGGATGTTATTTGCACTCAGGGTACTGAACGTCTACACGACTGTTTGCATTAGGTTCAAGCCTCCAGCTTCCTGTTTGCTGAGGTTCACGCAACATAGTTTAGCCCCATAAAGATTCCTGAAAGAGGCTCTTCATGCTAAAGTAACTCTATAGAAAGCCATGTATGTACAGCACAGAATTTATCAGCCATCTGTCCAGAAAATGTATCCATATGCTTCCCAGTGCCTCTGTCAAATCAGGCTTCAGCACAAGTCCTCACAATCACTTTGGGGAAAGAACAGTTGCCACTTCCTTCCTCATCAAATACATTAGCCTTAAATGACTTCCTATTTTACTGTTTTCTCATACATTAACCTGATTTGATTTTCTCACTAGCCCAGAGGTAAGGATCATCACCCTCATTTTCTATGTAGGAAATTGAGCCTTAGAGAGGTTGGAACTCACCCCAAGTTGCATAGGCAGTAAACGGCAGTGTTTCTGAACTCCTAGCAAAGGGTACAATACACTACAAGACAGTTGCCTACCATGCAGGGGAGGGGACGGGAAGAATAGACCCATGCGTATACACATATACGTGTACATAAGATAATATTTTATCTACACATATACACATATATATCATATACACATGTGTGTAAGTATTTATATATATGTATATATATAAATTTATCATATACACATGTGTGTATTTATATATATGTATATATATATAAATTTATCATATACACATGTGTGTAAGTATTTATATATATATGTATATATATCAACAAACCATAAGGCTAGCAAATGTCCCTACCTCTTTGCTTGAATAGTTTCGACTTTTACAAAATACATTTAATAAAAACATCAGGGTTTGATTATGCTGTTCTTTGAAGTCCGTAGAAGAGAGGCCCCATAAACTGAAGATATTATGAGACTCAAACTTACTAACGGGGGGGACTTACTCTCTAACTTTTTTGATACGAGACAGAGGAGTCGTGTTTCTCTACTCCAAGTCTTCACATGTCCTTGTCAAGTTCTAAATGTTTATTGAATTGGATTTGCTCACCTTGTCCTCTACTTTCGCAATGCCCAGTTGCCAGGCAGGAAAAGCTGGAGTGTCCCTTTTTTTTTGGCTTAAGACACTAAACGTTCCTGCTCTAGAATACTAATATGTTATCTGACAATAATTAAACAGTTATTACCTATTCGCATCTTAGCACAAGGGAAGTTAAAATTTAACTAGCCAAACATATGGCAAGACCTCAAGAGATTTCAACGTCGGATAGATAAGTTTTTATGTGGTAGCTGGGAGGGTCTTGTGCAAGGGGGTCCCAGCTTTTTCAATACTTGTCCGCAAGTTCAAGAGTCAAAGTGGTTGCCGAACAGTAAAATCAGATTGATAACAATGAAGAGTCAAGACGGTCCATATTAAATAGGTTAGACTCAAATATGAGTCCTGCCGAGGAGGAGAGCACTGAATCTAGACTGTTTTGCCAGTAATCTTGCTAAATATCCCAGTTTTATTATGTAATTAAAAAAAGATTAAACCTGAACTGCTCAAATTGATATAAGGAATTACCTTCAATTTCTTTTGCTTGTACCAAAATCAAAATCAAACCCGTTTCCATCGAGCCAATTCCTACTCATAGCAACCCTATAGGACAGAGTACAACTGCCCCATAGGGTTTCTAAGGAGTGACTGGTGGATTCAAACTGCCAAGCTTTTGGTTAGCCGTTGAGTTCTTAACCACTGCACCACCAGGCTCCTTTACTTGTTCAGTACCAATTAACCCAGCTTACTAGCTTGATTACTGAAAGGAACTCATGAAAGAAAAGTAGCAGGGAAAGATGCTTATAACTGCAAGGTCTACCGGTTTATGTGGACTAGACAAGTATCTAAAAACTCCCAAATTAAACTCCCAGGTGCCCGCAGTTTGGGAAGCATAGTGGTCACACTATTCAATATGACAGCCACTTGCTACATGGGGCTGTTTTGATGTAAATTTAAATTAAATTAAATTACAAATCAGTTCTTCAGTCATGTTAGTCTTCTTTCAAGTGTTCAGTACTCACATGTGACTAGTGACTACCTTACTGGACAGCAAAAACACAGAACGTTTTATCAGACACAGTACAAAGTTTTGGCAACTTAACTGCAATGTTGGGTCCTAGAGAATTCTTATTAAACTGGACAGCACTGGCTCTAAAGAAAGACATGTGATGTTTCTCAACTGTTGAGCTCCAAGATTGATGTTCTCAGGGGGCAAAGGACAGACTGTAAAGGGGCATAGAGGTCAAGGGTAGGACTGAATAAGAATGCTAGCAGTGTGGCTTCTCAAATACACCATGCTGCCGAGGGCAGGTATCTGGAACAAACACCTAAGATATACATTCTCATCCACTTTCAAAGGGACTTTACAGAACCTGGCCCTGTGGCAGATCAGGTCAAAGACAGATTGGGCAGAGATGAAAACACTGCCAATAACAAATTTCTTTGCCTAAGTTGGCAAGGATTCAATTTCCCTCAAAACATTTCCTAGCTGTTTCAGCCTGTGTTTATGGGAAACAGCACTCTCCCTGATCTTCCACATGCAGATGGTTCCCAAGTCTTCTGAAATGTTTGGTGCTTCTCTCCTTTCCTCTAACCTGTAACTAGGCCCTGCCCTAGTTCAGGTTCTCATTACCTTTTTTGCAAGAGTCTCCTCACTGGTTCCCTTACCTCCATTCTCTCTCTCTCCAAATTACCTTTCACCCTGCCCCTGGAGTTTCTTCATAAAACACACACATGATCACTCTTCCTCCTTTGCAAGGAATTGCTAGCCCTGGTGACCTCAAGATTCCAGATTTCTGGGATCACTTATCTTCTGATGTTAAAAAAAAAAAAAAAGTCCTTATTATATTTTACCATGTAAAGTTTTGCAATATCTCAAATATACTTGAGAATTCCTGGGGAGTTAATACACATCTTGGTAGTCACTTGTCACTTCTTGCTCTAATCACTCACTCCAGTGTTCTCTTTTGGTTTCCTTTTGACATCTAGTAAGCATTTCTACAGGCTGGTGCCATCTCCTGCACCATCTTGCCTCAAATAAGAACAAAGATCTTCACTTCTTTCTGAAGACATTGCTAACCCACAGGTACAAGGTTTAATACTTTGCTCACTTTTCTGAAGATCTAAAGACCACACAGGAGAGCTACAATGCAGAAAAGGCAAATTTAGAGCTTCATGTAAGATATTACTCTTTCTAAAATCTATAAATCATACCTGATCCCAAACCCCTCTACTAGCAGTCTCTCAGTGTAGACCCTGAACTGAGGTCATGCTATAGGGACCTGATACTACTCAGATCCAAGTCCCTTCTCCCTATCTTTTCCTGCCCAAGTCCTAGGAGCCCAAGAAGCCATCTCATCCCACCAGAAAATGTACAAACTTAATGAGCACAGCTTTTTACCCCAAGAAAACATTTTATTTCTTTTTTGTCTAGGGTATTTAACTCCTCTTTTACCTCTTTCCCTTGGGAATAGATTCTAGGCCTCTCTTTTACATAAATAAGAATCCCAATGGAGTACCTTTCAAATTTGAAAGTACCTGTTTCCCAAAAATTTGAATTCTATTTCTATTCTTTGAACATAAAATGCTTGAAGGAATTTTTTTTTTTTAATGAAATAGTATTATATCCATAGTTTATGGGATAAACTCTCCACAATACAGTGAGGGAGAATTCAGTAAGAATACCAGAAAACTACTCCTAGATTTGCCATGTAGTAGATTCGTGATCTTATACGAGTCTCTCTGCATTTCCATCTTTCTCATCTACAAAATGAGAACACGATATTATTTGCAAACCACATTGTAAACTGTGATGTCCACTCTCCAAAAATAAAAACTAAACCCACTGCCATTGAGTCAATTCTGACTTACGGTGACCCTACCAGACACAGTAGAACTGCCCCATAGGGTTTCCAACACTGTAATATTTACGGAAGCAGACTGCCACATCTATCTCCCATGGTACAGCTGGTGGGTTCCCACCACCAGCCACGCTGAGAAGTCCTAATTACCACCATTATTATGATCCAGACATTCAAGACTCACCATTCTCTCCTATTTCATCCTTATGTTTCATGAGTGCCCTATACAAACAGACTGGATAATGCATTTTTCAACAAACAGGTATGAGACTTTTCCACCATAAAACTCTTGCTCTACATCAAAGATTGGCCTAGTATAGCCAATAAGCCAAAGCCAACACAATATGTGCTTTCGTATGGCTCACGAGCCAGCAGAAGTTTTAGCATGTTTAAATGGTTGGAAAAAATCAAAAGATGAATAATATTATGCAACACAAAATTTTATGAAATTAAATTTTCAATGTCCATAAATAGTTATTGGAAAAAAATCATGCCCATTCTTTACATATTATCTATGGCTGCTTTCCTGCTACAATTGCAGAGTTGAGAAGTTGCTAGAGAGACCATACGGCCCCAAACGCCTAAAATATTTACTATCTGGACTTTTACAGAAAATGTTTGCTGATCCTGCTCTGAAAGTTGTCTCCTTAGAATGCCTTTCTTCATGTTTTCATTGCCTATGACAATGGATACCCTTATCCAGACCCAGCTGAAGTACCACTGCTAGAGTTTTCTCCACTACCCAAGCCTAAGCTGAGAGTTCCTCCCATAGGCTTCATTAGCACTCAGTGGCACATAGTAGGTGCTCAATAAACATTTATGAAGTAAATAAATTAGTATCTCATTTTCCCTAAAAGCTGTAATATTCCAAGGGGCAGTAGTAGTAGCTCATATCATTTTAATTGCCATGTCTAAAACAGTGTCTCCTACTGGAAGCATGTAAGTAATATCTGAATGAAATATAATAATAACAGTGATAATAACAACATTTTACTAAGTGCTTACAATGTGGAGGCATGATGCTAAATGCTTTGCACCTAATTTGGTTACATAACAAGCTCATGAGTTAGGTATGATGATGCTCCTTTTACAAATGGGGGATTAAATAACTTGCCCGAGGGTAAATGGTAAGAAAGAAATTCGAACACAGTCATATTAGGGATAATGGGAGTCAAAATCATGAAGTCTTCAAAACAAACAACTGAGGACTTCACACTTGGTACTGTAGACTGAGGTTCTCAAAGTTGTACCCAGGAACCCCTAGGGTCGCTAATCTTTTTAGGAGATCCCCAGGGTCAAAATTATTTTCATAGCAATACTAAAGTTGTATTTACCTTTTTCACTGGCATTTTCTCATAAGCACATGGTGGAGTTTTCCAAAGGCTATCCAACAGATGATATCATAGCAGACTGAATGCAGAAGCAGATATGAGAAACCAGCTGTCTTCTATTAAGCCAGGCATTAAAGAGATTTGCAAAAATGCAAAACAACACCACTCTCCTCACCAATTTTTTGTTTGTTTTGGAAAAGATAGCTATTTTTCATAAATACTACATTATTTGGTTAATGTGTAAAATGTTTATTTTTTAAAATTAATAAATCTTTTAAAATTTCTCAGTCCTAATTTTCAATATGGTAAATATTGATCCATATAACCCACAAAAACAAAAGCTCTTTGAGATCCTCCATTATTTTTAAGGAAATAAAGGAGTCTCAGGACCAAACAGCTTTGAGAACTGCTGAGTCCCTGGGCGGTTTCAATGTTTAATGCATTCAGCTACTAAAAGAAAAGTTGGTGGTTCAAATCCACTTAGAGGCATCTCAGAAAAAAAAAGGCTAGTGATCTACTTCTGAAAAATCAGCCACTGAAAACCGTGTGGGGCACAGTTCTACTCTGACACACATGGGGTCAACAGGAGTTGGAGTTAACTCTATGGCAACTGGGAAAAAAAAATGTAGGTAAGAGGGAACCCTTGAAGTAATCGAAGTAAGGGAATGACATGGTAAAAGCTGCATTTGAGAAACTTCGGGCCGCTAGCTGGGTGTTCTGGAAGCCCAAAGGGAAAGCGTGCATCCATGTTCCCTGGGGAACAATGTCGAATGTGGTATTAAGTCTACAGTAGTGTCAGAACATGCCGCAGATGCAGTATCTCATGAACTGACACGAGAACAATGCGTACACTTTTGATTTCAATCAGCCCACCAATGTCTGGCGTCATTTAGGGGACTGCCTGTAGTAACTCTCTAGTCTTTCAAACCCAAATCCCTAAGATCACACCAAACAAGTATCATTCAACACCCATTATGTAAAAATGACTTCTAAAGAATACAGACTCAGTTCAAAATAATTTCCTGGAGGATAGATGCTTTATCATTTATTTTCTAAGCTGTAGTCTAAAACCAAAGTTCCTGCCACCACTCCCAACAGATTCCTTTTGAAGATCTGCAGTGGTAGAGTAAGAGACAAAGAGATACGTTGCTCCCCTGATAACAGCCTTGTAAAGGACAGGCTCATAATAGACTCTAATTGAAAAAGGAAGGCTTATTTTTACAGACACTCAAATATTTAACAGTGTTCCAAGGTATATAATTCAGAATTGAATTGACTCTGCAGCTTAAAAATTTTCTTACTTCTGTAAATGAACCCCAACTGTTTTGTTTTAACCAAGGTAGCAATGTTTTCTCATTTATTCAACTCATTAACTCAAGGTTAAAATCTTAAATTAGTGCGTATCAGATCTATACCACATTTTGTTCACATGTGTGGAAGAAGTGCACATAATTTATCACAGTTGTGTTGGAGTTTTTCCTGCCTTCTATAGTGTCCTTGGAAACCCTGGTGGCGTAGTGGTTAAGTGCTATGGCTGCTAACCAAAGGGTCGGCATTTTGAATCCACCAGGCATTCCTTGGAAACTCTATGGGGCAGCTCTACTCTGTCCTATAGGGTCGCTATGAGTCGGAATCAACTCTACCGCACTGGGTTTGCTTTTGGTTTGATGGTGTCCTTAACAGAGCCCTCGTGGCACAATAGTTAAATGCTTGACTGCTAACTGAAAGGGCTATGGTTCGAACCCACCAGCTGCTCCTAAGGAGAAAGATGTGGCAGTCTGCTTCCATAAAGATTGCAGCTTTGGAAACCCTAAGGAGCACTTCTATTCTGTTCTATAGGGTCATTATGAGTTGGAATTGACTTAAAGGCAACAAGTTATGGTTTCATTGGCCCTTTAAAAGTGTACATTCTGCTTATTCTAAAAATCGGTGACAAAGTCAATATATTCCAACTTAAAAATACCTCAGGGTCTCCAGAGGCCGAGTTGGGCATGATATTTCTTAAGGTTAATTTACAATCAGGCTTCCCCCTCCCTAAAGAAAAAAAGAGAGAGAGAGAGAGAGAGAAATAAACAATCTCCCAGGCCTTCAAAGAGTTGTTAGTACAAAGAAAAGTCTGAGTTTGTGGGACATTCGGTTTGCAACTGTGTAGATAAACCATAGCTAAATGCGCAAACTTCTGTATTTGATAATTAGGCTTCAAAAATAAATAGTTTCAAAGGAGTGCATTTGTCTTAGCTTTAAGACGACTTTTTGGAGAGAATAACCAGGCCCTCAATTATACCACATCTTCAGAAAATTTTTAAAAATTGAGGTTACGGTCATAAATTCCTGTTTTGTGTGTGCATGTGTGGTCTTTCATGTGCGACCATGGCAAAAAGGTCCAGAGTTTTCCTAAACAACGGTCTTTAGAGTAAGTCTAAAATCTAGAAGAAAGTGCATCAGGAAAGACCTGGAGAGATGGGAATTCTGTTTCCAGTTCTGTCCATTTGGCCTTGCCTGGCAAATTTCCTCCTGACTTTTGTCATCTACAAACAAGAATCATCTGTCCTGTCCTCACAGAATGGCAGGAGAGCTGGCCTTCTCCACAAACGCCTCGTGGCTCATTCCTATGAGTTCAGGTGGCTAAGGAAGGTATGAAGATAAAATCACAAGCAAGAAAAAAATAGGTAAGGTATTTAATTTTAATACCCAAAGTTACTTGAAGCATGGCCATCAAAAGGTCCCTATCAAAATGTGTCATTGGTTTTCTGTTTTTGTTTTTTCTTTTAAACAAATAATGCACTTGACTGATATCCCTTCTCTTACTCCACCCCTAATTCTATTCTGTCGCTTTCTACTTTACTGATGTATTCTTTGTATTTTTTTATGAGTGGTTATTACTTTTACTCTGTCTAACCCCAGCAGAGAAAGGTACAACTCAGGACAGGTAGGTGTTGATGCTAGAGACATTTAGGGGAAAAAGGGAAAGGCCACAAAAGGGAAACAGGCTGACATCTTTTGTTTGGCCCACATGGTAACTACCTACGCTACATTTCTTAACTGCACCTGGATTTCAAACTTCTCTTGTAAAGCCTACAGACCTGGATTAAGGGTTTGGCGATAATCTGCTGGATGGAGTAGTGGCGACCTCATTTAGACGAGGCATCTACTCTCTTTCCCCGCTGCAGCTGAGTCAGCTCCAACTCTTGGCAACTCTATATGTATCAGAGTAGAACTGTGCTCCACAGGGTTTTCAGAGGGTGATCTTTTGGAAGTAGATCGTCGGGCTTTTCTTTGAATGTGACTCTGAGTGGACCCAAACCTCCAAAATTTCAGTTAGCAGTCAAACTCATGAATAGTTTGTACAACCGAGGGACTCATCAATCTCCAATTGACTACAATTCCCACTACTCCCACCCTTTGGGCTTCTTTCATTCCCTCTAAGATCTTCATCCCTGTTGGCATTCAAGTTGGAGACTCCTGATTTTGAACGTGCAATGATGCCTTTGCAGCAGGTCTACAGACAGTAGCACTCGGGTGAGCCTGGATATGTTGTGAGTAGAAGGAGTAAACATGAGCCGCCCCATGAAAGGGGCCGGGAAGAAACTAAAGACAAGCTTCACCTTCTACACAGTCTTGTCTGGAAATAACCCTGGTAGCAATTATAGAACAAAAAATAATTGCTTAAATAAAATTCCTTTGTCTGTAAATTCACGCAAGTCAGTTTTTTTTTTTTATATAAATTTAAAGCTCAAAAGATTATGAGCTTTAAGAGAAAATGACAATTTTATAATACTTAAATAGAAATTATTGGCTAAAAAGCAGGGAAGTAATGATCTCCACTTTAGAAGTTGTGACTTTGAAGTGAAAATAGCTCTGGCAAGAAAGAAAAATGGATTATTTAAGAAAAGTTTGTCACAAAGGAAGAAAAAATTATTTTTGCTAGAATAGATGATTATAGGTTTAAGACAAGAGAAATTTAGACCTAGAAACATATACAATCCATGTTTAAGCCATGAATAAAGTGATTTTATACTTTTACCGCCATTAAAGGTTCAAGTGATGGCTAAAACATCCAACACAAAACGGTCATCTCACAGTTCTGAAATATTATATTGTAGTACTAACAGACATTTTAGGGAGCTTTAACTATGAAAATTTAGAATGAGTTTATCTGTGAAGACACTTCAATGATAAATGAAAGTTTACTCTTGGATTTGAAAAACAAGTCAATCCCAGGGTCATTTTTGATTCTCCCTGTTGCCTGGGAGAATCCAGGAGCATTCAGTTACAGCGGTCCTCCTCTCCTCCCATGACCCCTTCAAGGACATTGTCTCAAGTTTTACTTAATAAGGATGGGTAATTTGTGAAATGTGAATTCCCCTCTAATTGCCAATTCTGGGGCCCCTAAGGCAGTGGCTTTCGAACTGCATGGCTCATATCTGGGTCAGAAATAATCGAGGCAAAACTGGGGGCACAAGAAAGAGAAAGGTCTGAACCCAAAGTACGGTCTATAAGACCATAGTTGTCAAGTTGGAATCTGCGTTCTAGAGAACAATGTCAAATGCAGGTTCTGAAGATTAGAGTGAAACAGTAGTTCAGAACTAAATAGGTAAGTAAGGGTCAGACTTGATCAAGCAAACGCTAGTAAAAGGGTCAGACTTGATCAAGCAAATGCTAGTAGGTAACATTAAGTACTCACCATATGCCAGCACAGCTCTAAGCTCTTCATATGTATTTATTCATTTAAACCTCAACACCAACAAGCTCTGTTATCAGCAAACTGGGGCCTAGAGATGTACAGTAACTTGTCCAAGGTCAAGCACTACTGGAGGTGACAAAGGTGGGATTTAAGACCTGACACCTCGCTCCAGCACCCCCCACACATTACTATTGTACTACACAGCCTTGCTGGACAGCAGAGAATGGTAGCACCATCTTATATCTATGATCATGGAAATGTTCTCTACCTACCTTGTCCAATACAGAAGACACTAGCCATATGTGCCTTCTGAGCACTTGAAATAAGGATACAGTGACTGTAGAAATAAATTTTCTAAATTGGATTTAAATTCAATTAACTTAAATTTACATTCCGATAGCCACATGTGGCTAGTAGCTACTGAATTGGAAGTTAGAGGCCAGGCACACACCTCCCAAGGAACTATAAGAACACAAATAATGGACTCCAAAAGGAAAGTAAATATTTGGAAAGCTAAAGTCATCCTTCTGATCAACCAATTTTCCTGCTTAAAATCTTCCGATGACTCTCTACTGCTTTCTGGGAAAAAATACAAGCTCTTCTCCATGGCACCCTAGACCCTTCATAAGTTGTGTTCTTCTTTGCCTTTCATCCCAGACTGACATACCTGTGCCTCCACCATCATCCTGTACCCCAGGTTTCCCCACTGGAGCCCCAGGACACACCAAACTACAATCTGCACTTCCTACAGCGATGATGTACTTAGCCTTCCTTTTGCCTATCTAGGTCTCCTCTCTAAACCTGGCCAACTCCTACTTAACCTTCAAGACACAGCCCTAGAATCACCTCCTCAAGAAAGCCTCCCCCAAAACTGAGTTTGGCGACCTTCCTCTGCTTCCCCGGGTCTACATAGCATCATTTGCATACCTCCATCACATAACTATCACGATGCTTATTATTTGAACACTGCCCCCCCCCGCCCAGGACAAGGCAAGTTTCTTGAGGACAGAGATGGTATCTTTCATTTCTAAATCCTCACTTGGCCCAGAGTAGGTACTCTGGAAATGTCCATTGAATGAGTGATTGAAAATCTACCAGCAACAAGACAAGCACAAGAGGCACTTTAAAAGAATACCCCAGGGAACCGAAGTTGTTTCTAATCTCTATTATTGATTCTGGGACCAACCCCCAGAGATTGAAGGCCAGAGAAAAACATATGCTTGGGAGAATCAGCAGCTTTTGACAGGCAAAGTTTAATATTTATTTGCCTTACACTTCATTTCATATTTAGATAGCACCTTACTGATATTATTTCCCTAATCCTTCCATTAGGGAAGTGAGAAGAGAAGAGTGAAAATGATATGTTCAAGGTTATAAAAGGCAGCACAGTAACAGAAAGTACTTTAGCACTTTCACACTAACCCTAGGCCCAGCGAGACAGGATTTAGAGTTTGCTACATTAGCACGTAAAAAGTTACCTTCTAGAAAGTAATTATGACTTGGCTCTGTGCCTTAGCCCTACACCTGGGGTGTCTGATAGAAATGTATATGCCAGCCAGGTTTGTGGAGGTCAGTGTACGTAATAGATTGAATTGTGTCCCCCCAAAAATCTGTGGTAAATCCAAACCCCTATACATGTGGCTGTAATTCCACCTGGAAATACAGTATTCTATGTTACATTAGTGAGGCCATATCAGTATAGGGAGTGCCTTAAGCCAATGATTTTTAAGATATAAATGGAGGAGATTAGGCACAGAAGCAGGCAGGCACAAATAGGGGTAAGATAGACGCCACATGGCAATCTTGAAGGATTGCAGAGAACAACACTAGAGAAGCTGTGTTGTTGTTGTATGTTATCAAGTTGATTCCAACTCATGGCAACCCTATAGGACAGAGTAGAACTGTATTACAGAGTTTCCTAGTCTGAAATCTTTGTGGGAGGTCTTTTCTCCTCCGTGCTGCTGGTGGATTCCAACTGCCAACCTTTTGGTTAACAGCCAAGTGCTTAACCATTGCGAAACCAGGATTTCCCCCCAGAGTGGACAGAGAGAGCCTTCCCCTAGAGCCAACACCCTGAATTTGGACTTTCAGATTCTTAAACTGTGAGAAGAGAAATTTATGTTCATTAAAGCCACCCACTTGTGCTATTTCATGGATGAATTGTGTCCCCCGCAAATGTCTGTCAAGTTGGCTGGGTCAAGATTCTCAGTATTGTGTGATTATCCACCATTTCATATGGTTTTCCTATATGTTATAAATCCTATTGCTATGATGTAATATGATGGATTAGCAGCAGTTATATAGATGAGATCTGCAAGATTAGATAGTGTCTTAAGCCAATCTCTTTTGACATATAAAAGAGAGAAGTGAGCAGAGAGACATGGGGACCTCATACCACCAAGAAAACAGCACTGGGAGCAGAGCATGTCCTTTGGACCTGAGGTTCCTGCACTGAGATGCTCCAGACCAAGGGAAGACTGATGACAAGGACATTCCTCCAGAAATGACAGAGAAAGAAAGCCTTCCCCTGGAGCCTGCACCCTGAATTCAGACTTCTAGCCTACTGAACTGTGAGAAAATAAACTTCTCTTTGTTAAAGCCATCCACTTGTGGTATTTCTGTTATAGCAGTGCTAGATGACCAAGACATGGTATTTACGTTATAGCAGCATTACAAGACTAAGACAGCGTGTGATAGAATTTAGCAATGTAGCAATAGAAGGATGAGGAAGTAGGGGTAGGAGTTGGTGGTCGGGGGGAGGCAGGGTAAGAACAGCTGTGAGACCATGAATACCATAGGAAAGGCAAGGAGCAGGGCAATGGGTAGTGTCAACAAAGACCTGGAGAGAAAATAATAATCAGATAAGTGATCACAGTAGCATGAACAATAAAATAAACAATAAAAACACAAGTGCAGCAACTTCTTTAGAATGTTTTAGGTAAGGATATCTCACATGCGTTATTTTTGATTGTCACTAAAATTCTAAAGGCAAATATTATCATGTCCATTCTCTTGATGTGAAAGGCAAATATTATCATGTCCATTCTCTAGAGGCCCAGAGAAGTTATGTAACTTCAGTTTACACACCTATTATGATGAAATATCGTATCGAAGCCAAGTTTGCCTGGGCGCACGGTCTTAAATCTTCCATGCAAGATTTCAGGGAGAAGTCTCTTCTGCAACTAAGGTAAATATCTCTTTTCAGTGAAAACTGGATCCTCACTGGCACGGTTCTCTTTATAGGACTAGTCTGGCCCACAGAAGAATTTCAGCAAAACCAATTTGTGGATCTCAAGATGTTAAGAATTTCCAAAATGGCTGTGCTGTTGGGCCTTCAAAATTGTTTTATCCTCTCTCTGGAGCTTTTTGTTTTCCAAAGGGTGTGTTTAAGATATGGCATGGTGGTGGGAAGTGTATTTCTTGACAGTCTACATGAAACTTTTGTCTAGAAAATACCTTATCGTGTGACAGAAATAAATGCCTTTAAATAAAAATAGCAATAAGGGACTCCAAAAAAGGGTGGACTTGTTTTCCATAACGAGACACTCCTGCCCACTGCCATATGGACCCATTTATTTCCAGGCAAAGGAAACATTTGTTTGCTGATGGAGAGACAGAGGCAGTGTTGGAACAGGTGTTCATCTCAGTAAGAGGAAGAACAAGGCGCGTGTGTGTAAGTAACAACAGCTATAAGACAACAGCATTATAACTGCGGGTTTTCCTGGCATCTAAAGCCTATATTCACTTCCAGCCCAAAATTCCATTCATTAATTTATTTTCAAGGACAAAAAGAAGATGGAAAATTAATATAGAATATTTTACAAAGTAAGTCTACGCATATTATCTCATTTTACAGTCTTTTTTTTTTTTTTTGTATCCCCAATGAATAGATCAGAAAACTGAGGCTCAAAGAAGAATCTTAAGTTCCTAGAGCTAAAATGGTAGAGGGAAACCCTAGGCCCAGGAAGTCTTCTTCGTCTCAGAAAAGAAAGGGATGAATGAAATGGAATATACAGGGAAAAGGCAGTGGCTAAATAAACGTCAGAGTCCCATTGTTTAGAGTGGATGCTTAAATTCCATTTCAGTGTTTCATTGGATAGTTATGGGTTGAACTGTGTCCTCCAAAAAGATATGTTGAAATCCTAAGGCCTGTATCTGTGAATACGACCTTATTTGGAAATAGGGTTTTTGAAGATGTAATTTAACATGAGGCCATACTGGAGTAGGGTGGGTCCTAATCCAATATGAATGGTGTCCATATAAAAAATGGAGAGGAGACACAGGCAGACAGATGCAGAAGGGCCACAGCCATGAGAAGATAGAGGCAGAAATTGGGAGTTGTGCTGCCAGAAACTGAGGAACGCCTAGGGCTACCCAAAGCTGGGAAAGACAAGGAAGGATTTTCTTCCAGGGCCTTTAGAGAGAGCATAGCTCTGCAGACATTCTGAATTTAGACTTCTGACCTCCGTAACTATGAGACAATAAATTTCTGTCATGTTAAACTACGTCAATTGTGGTGATCTGTTACGGCAGCCTGAGGGAACTAATACAGATATTTTCTGCCTTTATTCCTCCTCTCCTCAGCAAAGCTGTGAAGAAACAAACCCAGGTCTCTTAAACTGGCCTCTGAAGTCCAGGTCATCCCCTCTTTCCCTTCCCCACCAAGGTACATATACACAAACGAAACCAAAATGATTATTCCATGATCTAGCCCCTTGCTACTCAAAAGTATGGTCTGGCAGCATTAGCATGGCCTGGAAGTAGAATTGCTGGGTCATAGGAGCCCTGGGAGCCCTGGTGGCACAATGATTAAGTGCTTGGCTACTAACTGAAAAGATGGTGGTTTAAACCCACCAGCGGCTCCATGGGAGGAAAGACCTGGTAATCTGCTCCCATAAATATTTCAGCCTAGGAAACCCTATGGGACAGTTCTACTCTGTCACATGGTGTTGCTATGAATCAAAATCAACTCAACAGCACCTAACAACAAGAACAGTGGTGTAGAAGAGTATTTTTAATCTTCTTGAGCCCTGGTGGCACAGTGGTTAATAGCTACAGCAGCTAACCAAAAGGTCGGCAGTTCGAATCCACCAGCTGGTCCTTGGAAATTCTATGCGGTAGTTCTACTCTATCCTATAGAGTCACCATGAGTTGGAAACGCCTCAAAGGCTTGGGTTTTTCTTTTTTTTTTTTGGTTTCTGTCCCTAATGTAAAGCCATATTGTCCACCGCCCATTTTACTAAGGCCAACAAATACCATCATCTTCATCTTGCTCCTTATGGAGTCTGAAGTCTAAGCTCCAGAACCAGTGTAGTCACTGCAGAATACAACGACCTTGGTCTGTGCTGTCTACCTGCATATACCTCAGTTTCCCTTTCTGTAAAATAAGGGTATTAAATGAGAATAGAATAATGTTTTAAGCGTCTCCACTGCAAATTAGTTCACAGTCTCTCACACACTCACTCACACACACACACACACAAAGTCTGAAGCCAAATTTTTCGGAATTCCCTTCTGTGCACTCAGAATTCATTTCCAAATAAAAAGGGCTTAAGTCATCAGGAAAGAAACATGTTTAAGAGTTTAACAAGTTTTTCTTAAATGAATTTGCCCAGGAATGATCCCCCACCCCCTGGATTTTGTTGTTATTGTTGTTGTTCTCCTCATTGCTCAGTTAACATCCTGTGTCCTCAGACCCCACTTTGAGAAATGCTGGGCTAACACCTCAAAAGACTCTTCCAGTCTTCCACCCTATCATTTTCCCATTTTGCCTTCTCATAAGAAGGATTCTGCTATTTTTTTTTAAACTTGCCATCTTGTTGGTTTTCTAAGTAATTTTCAATACTTACAATCATTATTGGATCAAATTTTCCATTAGAGAAAAATAGATCCCACGCAAAGATACCTCTGCTTCGTGTTCCTACTTTCCATCCACACGAATCTGGACTAATTCATTGGCTTGGCGTAAATAGCTCTTAGATTCTTTGTGACCCAGATCATCACTGACTAAGTGAACTTGCATTAAAAAATACAGCTTTCAATTGACTTTGGAGTCCAGATTAAAATGGGTTACGCTGCATTCGTTCAACCATAGATACTACTATTTTGAAATGAATGCACACTAAAACACATCTTCATCTTCCCACAAATATCCTGTGTCAATGTGCGGCAGTTTCTGGGACATTACACATTTTTCCAAAACATTTAAGAGGTTCTCTCTTCTTTAGATTCTCAACACCCAAAAAATATTTTATAAATATATGTGTTATTCCTCAAAGAGATGCATCCATATTCACTGGAACACACTGTTCCCATCATGACATTTGGTAATTTATTCTAATTATGTCTTTATAACCCGTGGCGCAAATGGTTAAGCGCTCAGCTGTCAACTGAAAGATTATTTGAACCTACCAGTGGCTCCACAGGAGAAAGGCCTGGCAATCTCCTTCTATAAAGATCACATTCTAGAACACCCTAGGAGACAGTTCTACCCTGTGGTACAGGATTGCTATGAGTCAGAATCAACACTATGGCACTGAACAACAACATACTTCGCTTAGTATACCCCGTTGCCGTCAATTCTGACTCATAGCGACGCTACTGGACAGAGTGGAACTGCCTCATAGGGTTTCCAAGGAGAGGCTGGTGGATTCGAACTGCTGACCTTTTTCGTAGCAGTCGAGCTCTTAACCACTGCGCTGCCAGGGTTTCCTTACTTAGTATAGTCCTATCCTTTCACGGAATGAGTTGTCAAATGAATTTCCTTCCTATGATTTTTCCTTTTCTTTTTTTGATACACAAACAAACTTTTCAATAACTCTAGAGCAATAAATAATTCATCAAAGTGTAGTTTTTCACTACAGCAGGAAATCTGGATAATAAACCTTTATGGCATTGATAACATCTGAGTTAGGCAGGACCAAATAGTGATAAGTCCAATCAATCACTTAGTTCGAAGCACAAAAAGTTTCCTGAGAGGATCAGAAGTAATGTCCTCCTGTGTTTCAGGTGTTCTGTAGAAGAGAAGGCAGGTGAGGAGGGAAGACAAGTACAAGAATGTTTTTTTGTTTTGTTTTACTTATATTTCTATAAAAGAAATCTAGTGGTAAAAGAACTAGGTTCTTATTCTCTCTGCATTTTCAAAAACCTATTATCTAGTTATCTGGAAACTTTTATAAAATTCTGCTGTCCCTCCATGATACTTTGTGCACCACACAGGCCTAGGTGCAAATTTCTGATGGAAAACCTGGTGGTGTAGTGGTTAAGAGCTACAGCTGCTAAGCAAAAGATCAGGAGTTCAAATCCACCAGGCGCTCGTTGGAAACCCTATGGGGCAGTTCTACTCTGGCCTATAGGGTCGCTATGAGTCGGAATTGACTCGAAGGCAACAGGTTTGGGTTTTTTTTTTTTTTTTTTTTGGTTAAGGGGCAGTATTTAAAGAAGGCCTGTTGTGTGATTGACTGTTGAGTTCTTGCCTAGCCCTGTGTGTAGCCAGATCAACCTTTCATCAAAGAAACATTTGTCACAAATCTCAGTGATTACAATGAGGAAGTTATTTTCCTTATTTTAAATATAAGTGTGAACACAATTTGAAAATGCTCTTGTAACCTTTTGGAAATAGCATGAGAGCTGGTGTGAGATAGAGGTGGTATAGATAAAATACCAGTAGAAATTTATAAATTCAAAGCCTTTCATTTCAAAAGATAGTTATAAAAGTTATAGTCCATGATAATTTTATTCCAATAACTCTGACATATTTGTCACTTCCCCAAGATCTTGCATGCATGCCTGTCTTTCATAAAGAGTCTAGATTAGCCTGGCAGGATTGATTTATAAAAAATGTCTGGTTACTACCTAAAAACATATTTTACTAAAAAGATTGATTTGATTAGTTCATCCCCCCACGCACAATTTCCCCCCCTTAGAATGTACAAGCCTGTAAAGTATACGTTATATCAACTCACCTTAGTAATGTTACCACTTGAGTCACTTCGTACGAGAGAATAGCTCCAGGTGCTAGAATCATTAACTAAGGATATTAAACCCGTAAATAAGATCTTCCTGTATGTGTATTACCAATGAAGAGTCTTTCCTGTTGCCACCAATTAACACTAAGAAAATTAAACATCATTTACAAACAAGATTAAAGACATCTTTCCTTCCATAACCAATTAAGAAAATCAGAAGGAAAATGTTTTGATTCACGCTCATCATATATATGTAAATATATCATGTAATGGCTCATATTTAGCAAATATGAAATACCAAAACACAAATGAAAAATATTTTGGCATCTGTCCGGCCCTTGAGCTGGCTAGCACAAAGTGTGATTTCTGAGTGTTTTTAGTCCTGCTGGTAGACATTCACTGATCTGAATAAATTAATTACAGATTTTTTTTTTTTTAATAAAAAATACAGTGAACTTTTAAAACACAGTGAGGGAGAGGCCTGTTCTAGTCACTCACATCCAACAGAATATGAGAGGAATGTCATCACTCAATAATTGATTCAATTGAAGATACCAGTTCTGGGGCTTCTGGTCAAAACGGCATTGTGAATTCACACTATGAGGGAATGCCCATCACTATAAACTCAACAGTAACTGATTGTTGATGCTAGTTGCCATCAAGTAGACTCCAATTCATGGCAATCCCATGTGTGCGGAGTAGAACTGCTTCAC
This sequence comes from Loxodonta africana, assembly GCF_030014295.1. Classification (NCBI taxonomy): domain Eukaryota; kingdom Metazoa; phylum Chordata; class Mammalia; order Proboscidea; family Elephantidae; genus Loxodonta; species Loxodonta africana. The sequence continues at coordinate 24,863,076 of NC_087347.1, read as the reverse complement.
TGGGTTCTCAAGGCTGTGACCTTTCAGAAGCAGATTGCTAGGCCTGTCTTCCAAGGTGCTTCGGGGTGGTTTCCAGCTGCCAACCAACCAACTATAGCCAAGAGCTTAACTATTTCTGTCACCCAGATGCCTTCAGTAACTGATAAAAATTTAAAAATGTAAAATTTAAAACAGCAGGAAGTATCATTTTCTTGGACCAGAAACAGAACAATGAGATTGGTTCACAGAGTTGCAAGCAGGGAGGATGGAGGCATAGACCTGCTGGTGTCAGGTCCAGAATCCAGGGATAATAGAGATGAAATGCAACTTGTGTGTTATGATGGAGCTGGGGTTGGGGTACACTTTCCCTAACTTTGTAATTTAGCTAAAATAACCCGTACATTCTTGCCAGAACTACACTGTGTATAAAGCTGCATGCTTACAGAGAGATTATAGGAGGAAGCAGAGAAGCCCAGCTCAAAAACTGAATCTACAGTATGTGCAAAAACAACAGGGCGTGGGAGCCCAGACCACCGGTACGAACCAGTGCTGGCCTGAGCATAGGCGGGGTAAGACGGAAGCAACTAAAAGATAATTAGACAAGAATCATTAGACGTATAGAAACATTCTCACTCAAGATGAGCATGCAAATGAAAACTCCAGAGCAAATGATGGAATTAACACTGAGAAAGGCAACAGTGAGGAGATGGGTTAGGATACGCATCTTCCCTTTAGGAAAGCTGTCAGTTATGATACACAATTCTAGCACGCACGTGCACCCTGCTAAGTGCTTACCAAGGGTGTGTGTGTGAGTGTTTGTTGTATATATATGAGAAAATAGGAGACTATGGGAGCAAACAGAAGCACATGCCACAGTCTGTATTGCAATGATATTAACATACACATTGCTAGCCTCAAAGTCCCTGAACTATGACTCATCGTGTAATTTCCCAGAATTCCAAGATAATTTGCCTTAGGATTTAAAAAAATTTTTTTTAAGTATGCAACAAATTCTTATCAAGTGTATTATGAAAGGAAGTCTCATCACATGAGTATTTCAAGCTTGGGTCCTAATTAGAGGCAAGAAAACACTACATTGAAGACTAGATGACCTCAGTTCAGGGGCAGGCTGTTGAGCTTGCTACCCTGCGTCAATCATGCAGCCATCATCCAGGCTCATTTTCTGACCACCTCAAAGAGGAGAAGAGAACAAGAGAATGGATAAGAACCACTCTGCTCTGCCCAAAACTGAACAAATGGGAGGAAAAAAAAAAAAAAGATATAAATTCCTATCAGCACTTGAAAACAAGATGGAAGGCCACTGGTATACCAGAGATTTTGAAGCATTCCTGAGATTAGAAGCTGATAAGCTTGTATTAATGGAGAAACAGAAGCAGAGAAACCACAAACTCGAGAGAAAGCACTCTTCCAGAAATTCCAGGGATAAGTCAAGCTCAGGAAAAGACATGCTAAGAGCAAGAAAAAAGCATTAGACAACTGTCAAAGGAAGTAATTAAAGAGCAGCATTTAAAATAAATAATCTTGCTCCTCTTCTATCTACACTATGCACCATGAAACTACAATGTTTTCCCTACATTTTAACACTAGAGAAATATTTTCTTTTAAAAAAGTGAACTGCATATCTGGGGAGAGAACCTAGAATGAGTACTGGAGCTAGACAGAGGCACAGTTTAGCCTGAGGCTTCTATTGACCTTGACAGTCACAGAAAAAAAAAGGGAAGAAAAATAGGGTGGGAGTAGCTGACTGCAGCATGTTCTGAGCACCATTCTCTGAAGTGAGGGTCCTGATATAAAAGCCTCACCAAGAAGGTACTGGGAATGTGGCCCACGTAACTCACAACTACTGGAAAGAAGAAGGAGAGGAGCCCTCTACCCAGAAGAGAATCTTGCCCTACACTCTGTCCTCTTTCTTGTGTAACAACCCAAGGCCCAACTGCTAAGGTAGGGTATTGACAATAGAACTTACACCCCTCACCAACAGTGGTCAAGAAGAATCAAATGCCAAGATAAAAATACAACCAAAAATAACAAGAAAGGAAAGAAAACCAACCACATGAGAGAGACACAAAACTCAATAAAGAGCAAAATTGGCACGAAACGAGAGACTGTAAGGGCTGACTCAATAGGGGGAGAGCAAGTGGGAGAAGGGAGTAAGATGTATGTAAACCTACATATGACAGACTGATTGGAATGGTAAATGTTCACTTGAAGCTTAATTAAAAAAAAAAAAAAAACTCAATAAAGAGAAAGCCTGTCTCTCATGAGGGAAAATATTAATGGAATAAACAGAAGTTCTCTGAATCAGTAAAGTTATTATCATCAGAGAAATCCAAGAGGCTATCACAGCTATAAAAGAAAAAGCAGTATTAAGTACATTCCTTTTCTATTCCTAAAAAGCAAATTACTACCAATCTAGCAGTTTAGAACCATATTTATTTCTCATCTCACTTTTTCCATGCTTCAGGACTTACCTGGACCCTCAGACATATCTGAATACTAAATTGAGCTTATCACTGAGGTCTATCAACCATCGGTCAGTCTGTTGAACAGTGGTGGTTCACATGTTGCTATGATGCTGGTAGCTATACCACCAGTATTTCAAATACCAGAAGGTTCACCCATTTAAAGCACGTATCTGCAAAGCTTCAGATTAAGAGTAGGAAGAAAGGACTGGTGATTAGCCAATGAAAACTCTATGGATCAGAGCAGAATATTGTGCAAATGGATTCAAACACGCCAATAGTCATGAAGATGGTGTAGGACCGAGCAACCTTTTGCTGTGTTATACATAGGGTCACCATGAGTCAGAAGCTAACGTCATTTAGGTGTAATTTACATACAGCAAAATGCACAGATTGAACACATTTAAGGGGCACATACCACTATCAAGATTTCCTAGTGTTCTTTCTCAATTAATCCTCAATTTTTTTTTTTATCCCCCAGGAAAGGGTTTTCTGATTTCTACCACCACAGATTAGTTTTGCCAGCTCTAGAACTTCAGGTAAGTGAAATCAAAAAGCATCAGGGTGTGCTGTAGCTGGCTCTCACTGCTCATGGGAATTGATTGTTAGTATTTCTTCCCCAACCCCATCTTTACCTTGGTACCTTGACACTGATAATCGTATGAGTATTTACAACCAGAAAATAGGCAAACACTACAAATCAGTTCTTTGTTGTTGCCGTTTTTTGCTTGTTAAAATTTTCAGCTAGTTTGTTTTTTGAAGAGCTCGCCATTAAATATTTAGCAACACACCACTGTGTCTATACTCTTTGTGTCTACCTTTTTTCACTCAGCATGACCGTAAGATTCACTCAGTTGTATCATGTATCAGTAGTTAATGTTTATTCTTTAGTAGTATTCCATTATGTGAGCATGCTACAATTCTTTATTCATTGCCTTATTGGTGGCCAACTGCTTTATTACATGTCCTTAAATTTCCAAATAAATTTTAGAATCAACTTATAAATATAGTAAAATGCGTGTTGGACTTTTGGTTAGGATTGTGTTGGATCTACAGAGCGATTTGAGGAGAACTGGCATTGTAAAATCTTGAATCTTCCAATTTATGAACATGGAACATCTCTTTACTTACATTTTCCTTAATTTTTTTCAACAATGAAGTCATGAAAAAGACAGGAGAGAAAGAAAAGACCAAATGGATTTCAAAAGACACTCTGAAACATGCTCTTGAACATAGAGTAGCTAAAGCAAATCGAAGAAATGAAGTAATAGAGCTGAACAGAAGATTTCAAATGGTGGCTTGAGAAAACAAAGAAAAGTATTATAATGAAATGTGTAAAGACCTGGAGATAGAAAATCAAAAGGGAAGAACACACAGCATTTCTCAAGCTGAAAGTACTGAAGAAAAAATTCAAGCCTCGAGTTGCAATACTCAAGGATTTTATGAGCAAAATATTGAATGATGCAGGAAGCATCAAAAGATGGAAGGAATGAATACACAGAGTCATTGTACCAAAATAATGGGTTGATGTTCAACCATTTTAAGAAGTAGCTTATAATCAAGAACCTATGGTATTGAAGAAGTCCAAGCTGCACTGAAGGCCTTGGTGAAAAAACAAGGCTCCAGAAATTGACAGAATGCTAATTGAGATGTTTCAACAAACAGATGTAAATCTGGAAGCCCTCACTCATCTATGCCAATAAATTTGGAAGACAGCTACCTGCCCGACCAACTGGAAAAGATCCATATTTGTGTCCATTCCAAAGAAAGGTGATCCAACAGAATGCAAAAATTATCGAAGAGTATCATTAATATCACAAACAGGTAAACTTCTGCTGAAGATAATTCAAAAACATTTGCAGCAATACCATTGACAGAGAACTGACAGAAATTCAGTTGGGTTCAGAAGAGGATGTGGAACGAGGGCTATCATTGCTGATTTCAGAGGGATTTGCCTGAAGGCCAAGAATACCAGAAAGGTGTTTACCTGTGTTTCATTGACTATATGCAAAGACATTCGACTGTGTGGATCATAAAAAATTATGGATAACTTTGCAAAGGATGGGAATTCCAGAACATTTAATTGTGCTTATTTGGAACCTGTACATTTGGGTACATGGACCAAGAGGCAGTCAGTCCTTTGAAAAGAAAAAGCTGGTACTGCGTGATTCGAAATCTGGAAAGATGTGCGTCAGGGCTGTATCCTTTCACCATACTTATTCAATTTGTATACTGATCAAACAATCAGAGAAGCTGGACTATATGGAAAAGAGCTGGGCTTCAGGACTGGATGAAGACTCATTAATAACCTGTGATATGCAGATGACACAACCTTGCTAGTTGAAAGTGAAGAGCACTTAAAGCACTTACTGATAAAGATCAAAGACTACAGCCTTCAGTGTGGATTACACCTCAACATAAAGAAAACAAAAATCTTCACAAGTAAACCAATACACAACATCATCATAAGTGGAGAGAAGATTGAAGTTGTTAAGGACTTTATTTTAGTTGTATCCACAATCAATGCCCATGGAAGCAGCAGTCAAGAAATCCGACGAGGTATTGCATTGAGCAAATCTGCTGCAAAGGACCTCTTTAAAGTATTGAAAAACAAAGATGTGACTGCGAGGATTAAGGTGTACCTGCCATGATATTTCCAATCTCCTCATATGCAGGCGAAAACTGGACAATGAATAAAGAAGTACAAAGAAGAATTGATGCATTTGAATTACAGTGTTGGCAAAGAATATTGAAAATATCATGGATAGCCAGAAAAATGAACAAATCTGTCTCGGAACAAGTACAGCCAGAATTCTCTTTGGAAGCAAGGATGGCGAGACTTTCTCCTGTACTTTGGACATGCTATCAGTAGGGACCAGTCCCTGGAGGAAAACATCATGTTTGGCAAAGTAGAGAGTCAGAGAAAAAGAGGAAGACCCTCAATGAGACAGATTGACACAGTGTCTGCAACATTAGGCTCAAGCAAACAATAATTGTGAAGACGGCACAGGACCAGGCAGTATTTTGTTCTGTTGTACATAGGGTTGCTATTATATTTAAATGTTGGAAGATTGATTACTTTCCCCCTAAGATTGGGAGCAAGGCAAGGTTGTCCACATTTAAAATTTTTATTTAATATTGTAATGGAGGTCCTACTCAGTACCAAAAAAAAAATGTTGCTGTCAAGTGGATTCTGACTGATAGCAACCCTATAGGACAGAGTGGAATGACACCTAACAGTGATAAAAAACAGCAGGTGATTTTTATTGTGTAGCTCTTTCACATCATTAATTAAAAATTTTTCCTGAGTCTGTTAAATGGGAAAAAGACAGTCTGTTTAACAAATGGTGCTGGCATAACTGAATATCCATCTGCAAAAAAATGAAACAAGATCCATACCTTACATCATGCACAAAAATGAACTCAAAATGGATCAAAGACCTAAATATAAAATCTAAAACGATAAAGATCATGGAAGAAAAAATAGGGACAATGCTAGGAGCCCCAATATATGGCATAAGCAGTATACAAAACATTACTAACAATGTACAAACACCAGAAAAGAAACTAGATAATGGAGAACTCCTAAAAATCAAACACTTAAGCTCATCCAAAGAGTTCACCAAAAGAGTAAAAATACAACCTACAGACTGGGAAAAAAAAAATTGGCTATGACAAATCCTATAAGCATCTAATCTCTAAAATCTGCAAGATGCTGCAAAACCTCAACAACAAAAAGACAAATAACCCAGTTAAAAAATGGGCAAAGGATATGAACAGACACTTCACCAAAGAAGACATTCAGGTGTCTAACAGATACATGAGGAAATTCATGATCATTAGCCATTAGAGAAATGCAAATCAAAATTACAATGGGATACCATCTCACCCCAACAAGGCTGGCATTAATACAAAAAACACAAAATAATAAGTGTTGGAGAGGTTGTGGAAAGACTGGAACACTTATACACTGCTGGTGGGAATGTAAAATGGTACAAGCACTTTAGAAATCGATTTGGCACTTCCTTAAAAAGCTAGAAATAGAACTACCATACAATCCAGCAATCCCACTCCTTGGAGTATATCCTAAAGAAATAAAAGCCCTCACACGAATAGATATATGCACACCCATGTTCACTGCAGCACTGTTTACAATAGCAAAAAGATGGAAACAACCAAAGTGCCCATCAACGGATGAATGGATAAACAAACTGCAGTATATTCACACAATGGAATACTATGCAACAATAAAGAACAATGATGAATCCGCAAAACATCTCATAACATGGAGGAATCTGGAAGGCATTATGCTGAGTGAAATTAGTCAGTCGCAAAAGGACAAATATTGTATGAGACCACTATTATAAGGACCCAAGAAAAGGTTTAAACACAGAAGAAAACATTATTTGATGGTTACGAGGGTGGGGAGAGAGGGAGAGGAGCATTCAGTAATTAGATAGCAGACAAGAATTATTTTAGGTGAAGGGAAGGACAACACACAATTCAGGGGAAGTCAGCACAACTGGACTAAACCGAAAGCTAAGAAGTTTCCTGTACACAACCAAACAGTCCCAGGGACACAGTAGCAGGACCAGGGGTCTGGGGACCATGGTTTCAGTGGACATCTATGTCAATTGGCATAACAAAGTGTATTAAGAAAATGTTCTGGATCCCACTTTGGTGAGTGGTATCTAGGGTCTTAAAAGCTAGCAAGCAGCCATCTAAGAGGCATCAATTGGTCTCAGCCCACCTGGAGCAAAGGAGGACGAAGAACACCAAAGACACAAGGAAAGTATGAGTCCAAGAGACAGAAAGGGCCACAAAAACCAGAGACCCCATCAGTCTGAGATTGGAAGAACCAGATGGTGCCCAGCTACCACCAAAGACTGTCCTGACAGGGAACACAACAGGGAATCCCTGATGGTACAGGAGAAAAGTGGGATGCAGAACTCACATTCTAGAAAAAAGACCTGACTTAATGGTCTGACTGAGACTGGAGGGACCCCAGAAGTCATGGTCCCCGGACTCTCTGTTAGCTTAAAACTAAAACCATTCCCGAAGCCAACAATTCAGACAAAGATTAGACTGGACTATAAGACATAGATTGATACTGGTGAGGAGCACACTTCTTACCTCAAGTAGACACATGAGACTATGTGGGCAGCTCCTGTCTGGAGATACCCATTATCAGAAATTCCTAGTTTATGAAGAGGTTTAAAAAAATCATCATAAATGTGTGAATATTATCAAATGGTTTTCCACATCTATTAACATAATGGTATGATTTTTATCCTTTATCCTGTTAATGAAGTAAATTATACTAATTTATGTTTCAAATGTTATATTAACTTTCTTTCCTTGGATAAACCCCACTCGGTTTTATTATCTATTCTTTTTAATATATTACTGGACGTCATTTGTGTTCTAAGTGATATTAATCTACAGGTTTTTTGTTTTTCTTGTAATATCTTTGCCTGGTTTTGGTATTCAAATATTATTGACCTAATAAAATGAAATAAGAAGATTTCCCTTCTCATCACTTATCTGGAAGAGAAAAGTTTATGGCGTTTTGGAATTTCAGCCTTATTTCTTGCTTCAAGTTTTGAGTTTACAATTGGATCATAGATATTTACTTGTGGGAAGGTTTTTAATTATTAACTTAATTTTCTTAACAGATATAGGGCTAGGCAGATTTTCTATTTTTTCTTGTGTCAGTATTGTTAATCTGTGTCTTACAAGGAATGTGTCCATTTCATCTACTTTGCCGAATTAAATGGCATAACATTGACCATGATATCTCCCTTGTAATCTCTTTATTGCCATAAGTGTTTGTATTCATGCCTCCTCTTCTATTCCTAACAGTGATTCTTTAGCTACGGGTTTATCAGTTTTATTTACGTGTGTTTGAAAATTCACTTTTGGTTTTATTGATTTTTTTTCCTATTGTTTTTCCATTTTCTGTTCTATCACTCTCTACCATTATCTTATGCTACTTACCAAAACAAACTGAACCCATTGCCATCGAGTGGATTCTGACTCCTAGTGACCCTATAGGACAGAGTAGACCTGCCCCATAGGGTTTCCAAGGCTGTAAATCTTCACAGAATCAGGTTAGCCACGACTCCACCACGGCTCCTTTTTATTCTACTTAGTTCAGGTTAATTTGCTTTGGGGGTGGGGATTGATTGGCAAGGAGCAAAGTGATAGAAAAGTTATAGATCTAGGTATAAAAAAAAAAAAAAAAAACCTGTTTCCATCAAGCCGATTCTGTATCATAGCGACCCTGTAGGACAGAGTAGAATGGCCTCGTAGAGTTTCCAAGGAATGCCTGGTGGATTTGAACTGCTGACCTTTTGGTTAGCAGCTGTAGCACATATCTTGATATGGGTATGGGATAAATACATTTATGTATTTGTCAAAGCTCATCAAGTTGTGTACTTAAAATTTTTGTGCCCTACTGCATGCAAATTATACCTTGAAAAAACTGTAAACGAATATGGAACTTTAACTCATAAATTTCTGTTTTGCAATGATTTGATTAACAATGCTGAATACTGCTTTCCATGTATTCTAGGCCTGAGCAAAATGGCTATTTATTTTGAGGGTAATGGGAGCCAGGTTTCTTACTTTGGAGAATAGAGTCACAGGTACGGAAAACAGGAGAACCCCATGGTACTAGTCTGAAACGGAGGCACAATATCCCTATTTTCCTCTCAAATGTTCCTGGAAAAAAATAAATAATAAGGTGTGTGTGTGTGTGTGTGTGTGTAAAGAGAGAGAAAAAGTGAGAGAGACAAAGACAGAGTGAGAACAATGGAGACAAATGGGCAAAGTATAAACAATTAGTAAAGAGCGCACAAGAGTTCTTTGTCCTATTCTTTTTTTTTTTTTCCTGATTTGTGATATCAAAATAAAAAGTTACAGAAAAGAAACTCCCATACCCTGAGCAATATAGATCTGTTACATCATTTAACAACTGACAGTGCACCCCCTTCGCTGGAGAAGAATGATGAGGTCGGCTCCGATTCCTGTCTTAAGTAGGCCTGGCAGCTTTTTATGACGTAAAGCTAAAGAACAGGAGCGCAGGTCACATTGCCAAGAAAGAAAATTGTTGAGATATCTTTGTTCTTGAGGGACCCAAAATAGAAAATCTTCTGTCCTTTAAGAATACTTGGTGATGAAAAGCAAAGCAAAACAGAAATACTGTCAACACTAATGTTGGGAGCCACTTCAGAATAACTTCTATAACCTTTCTAGTAATTTTCCACACTCTGGACAAAATTTGTCTGTAATTTCCAGCCCCCAAAACACAGTCCTGTTTCTAAAACTGTACGACAGGCTCATTTCCACCTTTTTCCTTTCCTAATTTTAGAACAAAGCAAGCTGTTATTAGGTTGTCTTTGGCATTTATCATATGAAAACCCCTGCCTAGGCCTTTCTTGAAAACTGAAATGAAAGAAACGTTGTGTATTGTTTTTTGGGGTTTTTTTCACTTTTTTTTTTTTTTTAATATATATCTGCATTTGAAGGTAAACACTTCAAATTGCCACGATATAATTTAATTCCTTTCAAAGTCTGACAATGTCTTAATAACAACACATCATTAAAATATTTGTTTCAGGTTCCTATCTCAATTTAACTTTATATCCAAGTGCTTATCTATTATACTTGGATTCTATCACACTGAAAAATACACATTACTTTGGTTATGACCTGGTAGAACTATGTTGATACAATGTTGGGAAAGAGGGTTTTCTGTTTGCCCCTAAATTTTGACATTCAAGACTTTCCAGAGCCTTTTTTCCATTGACTGCCATGTCTGGTAAGTTTGAACATAGCCTTAAAGCCAAATATTCTCCAACTTTTGAAATTATATATATATTTCTACTGGGGAAATAAACTTTTTTCCAAAAAAAAAAAAAAAAAACCCAACATATATAGCAAGTATGAATGACTATTGCTTCAAAGATTAGCCTATTTCATTTCTAATATGGCATGTTTTGGGTACTACCAGATGTTAGCATATTCTTAATTCAAATCATCAGGTTCAATTACATCACCAGGAAGGACTGTTGTGTTCTTCCTGTATTTGAGCTATTAATAAAATATGTTTTTAATTTTCAAAATTGCTTGGCTTTGGAATAGGGCATTACTCTGGGGAATTGGAAACACAGGAAGGCAAAATAGCCTATTTGGACCACTGAGGTTTTTCTAAGACTCACATAAAAATAAATTTCACATATTTTTATAGCCATTTCCTCTTTGATATTACCTTATGTTGTCTACAATCCAACACTGACTTAAAATCACTCATTAGCACTGATGATGGCATTTTCTTTAGAGAACATATACCTAGTGAATGAATCCACACCATCTTATACCCTTGGAAGATGAAACAAATACGCACGTGTGTGTCTGTGCATATGTGTGCTGTGAACACAGTCAAATAATTTTCTACAACGCAAAGCAGTTCTGTTCATGACCTGAAACCAAGGGAATGCACCCTATGGGAAGCATTCGCCCAACCTGTGCACAAATGTTTTGGCTGTGAAGTAGTAGAGACATGTGGAAATCATTTTCTTTACACAAAACATGGCTGAGATAAGTCAAACCTAGGCAAAGGTTTTTGGGATCGCCAAGAAACAGAGTAGCTCAGAATGAAGACACAGCCCTGCTCTTCCCGTTTCTTAAATGTTAGTGACCTCATGGACCAAAAGGAAAGAGAAACTTATTTTTCCAGTCTTAAAAGAGATACATGCTGGAAGATCATTAATTATTTAAATTATTTTACATGTACATATTGTTGCTATTGTAATACCAATTCACTTTCATGTTTTAAGGTTATATTTCCCATTAAGAAAAACAGATGGCAATTTTACTGAAATTATGGGTGAGAAGTAGTATATAAAAAACTGCGTGGAAAAAAAAATCTATACTAGATGGCAAAGTGGTTTCATACCGAGTGCCAGGTTTAATCTACTGCTGTTGACTCTATGAAGCTTGCATTGAGAAGGAATCTGAAGCAATGTTCGGGATTCATGGGAACGAGCACCTTTATTGATTAGAAATGCCTGCTGTGGCTTCAGACTCATAACTTGTAGTATTTCTCTTGTGAATTTACCAAGCCTGAAGGAGCCCTGGTGGTGCAGTAGTTAACTGCTCAGCTGCTTACCAAAAGGCCAGCGGTTCAAATTCACCACCCGCTCTGTGGGAGAAAGGTGTGGCAATCTGCTTCCATAAAAATTACAGCCTTGGAAACCCTAAAGGGTAGTTCTACTCTGTCCTATAGGGGTTGCTATGAGTTGGAATCAACTCAACAGCAGTGGGTTTGGTTTTTTCTTTTTTGGAAGCGAGGTTACCCCCAGCCATCTGTTTGTCATACTGTGATGGCTTGCATGTTGCTATGAAGCTGGAAGTTATCCCACTAGTATTTCAAATATCAGTAGGATCACCCATAGTGGACAGGATTTGGTAGAGCTTCCAGACCAAAACAGACTAGGAAGAAAGATCTGGCAATCAACTTCTGAAAATTATCCAATGAAGCACTTACAGATCACAACAACGTACTGTCCAATATAGTGCTGGAAGATGAACCCTCCTAGGTCGTAAGGCAGTACATAATAGCCACAGCAGTGGATTCAAATATACCAACAACGATGAAGGTGGCACAGGACCAGACAACGTTTTATTATGTTGTCAAGCTGACTCGACAGCCACTAACAATAACAGTAAAGCAGGGTTAAATTTTACCAGCTCTTCTTTAGTTCCCTCAGTACAATAAGTATATACTCAAAAAGGTATAAGTCATTTTAAAAGATAACTTACAAAGAAATAGTTACAGATACTACTAACAGGTTAACATGGATTTTTAAAAGAATAAAAATATATATAGATCAAAGTGAGACAAGGACTCAGGCTAAACCGCCCATTTACTAGCTGAATTGAAAGGGGGGAAACTTGGTTAGGTGAGTCAATGTTCCAAAGACAAAAAGAAACAGTTTTTCAGGTGGTTTATGATATTCTTGATATTAACATTGGCCAAGAATTTCACCCCAAAGTCATAAAAATGAAAAAATGTCATATATTTGAGAACATTATCAAAAAATACAATAATGAATAGGCTTGTCTTTGACAATGACTCTTGATATACACTGATAGCATGTCACCAAAATAGAATTCAAGAACAGCAATTCTACTGGAGATGATGAACGGTGTTCTTCTGGTTAGGTTATATTTTTAATACTGGAATGGTAAGTCCCTCAAGAAATCCTTAAATATTGATCTTTTTTTTCAGTATTTAAATAAATACTTAGTGGCTATAAACTCAAGACTGTCCTTACTAGCAAACATCTAGACCGCATCCATTTTTTATTATCAGGTATAGATAGACCCGCGTGCATTGACAGATAACTTGGTAGGAATCAGTGTTAATCTCAGTGCGGCTGTTAAAGAATGTAACATAGGTTAAAAAAAAAAAAAAAAAAAAAAGCCCTCATGGCACAGTGATTAAGAGCTCGGCTGTTAACCAAAAAGTCAGCGGTTCAAATCCACCAGCTGCTATGGAGCAGTTCTACTCTCTACTATAGGGTCACTATGAGTCAGAATCTACTCAAAGGCAATGGGTTTGGTTTTTTTGTTTTGGTGGTGGAATGTTAAGTGCTAGGCTGCTAACAGAAAGGTTAGCTTTTTGAACCCACCAGCCACTCTGCAGGAGGAGGATATAGCAGTCAGCTTCCGGAAAGATTACAGCATTGGAAACCCTATGGGGGCAGTTCTGTCGTATATGGTTGCTATGAGTCGGAATCAACTCAGTGGCAATGAGTTTGGTTTGGGTTTTTGGTAACACAGGAAAGTGGATGGAAGAGCAATCTATCTCTAGATCCTGGTTGCAGGAAGCACCCTGCACTCCTCCTGACCTCCTGCAGGAGCTAAAACATTTAACCTCTACCTTCTCTGTGAAGCAACGAAGTGTACAATCCAGTCAGTGCACAGTTCTCATTTTTATGTTATTTTGTTTTCTTTTTAATCTACTAAATCCATTAAAACTGTACTTCTCAAAGCAATAGAACAGAATAATTCAGCACTAGAAAAATACATAATTTAAAAGCCCAGTCACATGAAGGAAGGAGCCATTCAATCAAGGAAGTTAAATGAAGCGTAGGTGAATCTACATAGCTTCTCTCTCCTAGCCGAGAGTTTTGAATTTGGGTTCATGAATCCTAATAGGCCTATTAGCTTAGCCGGTTAGAGCATAGTGCTAATGAGGCTAAGGTCAGAGAGCCGGTCCCCAAGAAGTCGATGAGTTTTGAACAGGAAAAAAAAAAAAATGAAATAAAATAAAAACACTTCCATAGCTACAGCCTGGACCTTTAATCACAGTCATCCATCCATTTCACAAAGGTGAGTCCTTATCCCACCTGAGACCAGGTAGGAGCATGTGGATGTCTCAGTGACACCTTTCACTACTCTAGTGTTGCAAAGCAGTCGTGATGGACTGATAGCGGACTACTTCTAAAAGCAAAGAAATCCCTGTGAAGGTTCACCACTAGCCAAATTTGCTGTTATTCCCATGCCACACATATATTGTTTTGTCTAAATCAATTTTAACTCAACAACAATGAGGAAATCTGTATATAAGAACACAGGGACTAAAATTTTTTCAACATCTGTCGTGTCAGGCACTTTTAGATACTTCATATACGCTGTTACTTAACTCCTACATTGACCCTTCCGAAGAATGTATGTATATATGCATGCATATCTACTCTGAAACTGGGTTTTCTGTATTGCAGTCAGACAGATCTGGGATTCAGTTTCTAACCCCTTACTTATTTGTTGGGTAACCTAAAGGGAGTTAATAAGTTCTTAAACTTCAATATTCTTATAACTAAATGGGGCTATTAATAGTACATATTAGGTACTACCCCCACGTGTCTATCAGTTTGTCGTACTGTGGGGGCTTCTGTGTTGCTGTGATGCTGGAAGCCATGTCACCAGTATTCACATACCAGCAGGGTCACCCATGCAGGACAGGTTTCAGCTGAGCTTCCAAGCTAAGACAGACTAGGAAGAAGGACCCGCCAGTCTAGTTCTGAAAAGCATTAGCCGGTGAAAAGCTTATGAATAGCAGTGGAACATTGTCTGATATAGTGCTGGAAGATGAGCCCCCCAGGTTGGAAGGCACTCAAAAGATGACTGGGGAAGAGCTCCCTCATCAAAGTAGAGTCGACCTTAATGACGTGGATGGAATAAAGCTTTCGGGACCTTCATTTGCTGATGTGGCACGACTCAAAATGAGAAGAAACAGCTGCAAACATCCATTAATAATCGGAACCAGGAATGTATGAAGTATGAATCTAGGAAAATTGGAAATCGTCAGAAAAGAAATGGAACACATAAACATCGATATCCTAGGCATTAGTGAGCTGAAATGGACTGGTATTGGCCGTTTTGAATCAGACAATCATATAGTCTACTACGATGGGAGTGACAACTTGAAGAGGAATGGTGTTGCATTCATTGTCAAAAAGAATGTTTCAAGATCTATCCTGAAGTACAACGCTGTCAGTGAGAGGATAATATCCATATGCCTACAAGGAAGACCAGTTACTATGACTATTATCCAAATTTATGCATCAACCACTAGGGCCAAAGATGAAGAAATAGAAGGTTTTTATCAGCTGCTACAGTCTGAAATAGATCAAAAATGCAATCAAGATGCATTGATAATTACTGGCAATTGGAATGCGAAAGTTGGAAACAAAGAACAAGGATCAGAAGTTGGAAAATATGGCCTTGGCAATAGAAACAATGCCGGAGATCAAATGACAGAATTTTGCAAGACCAACGACTTCTTCATTGCAAATACCTTCTTTCACCAACATAAGTGGCAACTATACACATGAACCTCGCCAGATGGAAAACACAGAAATCAAATTGACTACATCTGTGGAAAGAGACGATGGAAAAGCTCAATATCATCAGTCAGAACAAGGCCAGGGGCTGACTGTGGAACAGACCATCAATTGCTCATATGCAACTTCAAGCTGAAACTGAAGAAAATCAGAGCAAGTCCACAAGAGCTAAAATATGATCTTGAGTATATCCCACCTGAATTTAGAGACCATCTCAAGAATAGATTTGATGCATTGAACACTAGCAATCAAAGACCAGATGAGTTGTGGAATGACATCAAGGATATCATCCATGAAGAAAGCAAGAGGTCACTGAAAAGACAGGAAAGAAAGCAAAGACCAAGACGGATGTCAGAGGAGACTCTGAAACTTGCTCTTGAGCATTGAGCAGCTGAAGCAAAAGGAAGAATTGATGAAGTAAAAGAACTGAAATGAAGATTTGAAAGGGCCTCTCGAAAAGACAAAATAAAGTATTATAATGACATGTGCAAAGAGCTGGAGATGGAAAACCAAAAGGGAAGAACACGTTCGGCATTTCTCAAGCTGAAAGAACTGAAGAAAAAATTCAAACCTCGAGTTGCAATTGTGAAGGATTCCATGGGGAAAATATTAAATGATGCAGGAAGCATCAAAAGAAGATGGAAGGAATACACAGAGTCATTATACCAAAAAAATTAGTCGATATTCAACCATTTCAAGAGGTGTCATATGATCAGGAACTGATGGTACTGAAGGAAGAAGTCCAAGCTGCTCTGAAGGCATTGGCGAAAACAAGGCTTCAGGAATTGATGGAATATCAATTGAGATGTTTCAACAAACAGATGAAGCGCTGGAGGTGCTCACTCTTCTATGCAAAGAAATATGGAAGATGGCTTCCTGGCCAACTGATTGGAAGAGATCCATATTTATGCCTATTCCCAAGAAAGGTGATCCATCATATCATTAGTGTCACATGCAAGCAAAATTCTGCTGAAGATCATTCAAAAATGGCGGCAGCAGTGTATCAACAGGGAACTGCCAGAAATTCAGGCTGGTTTCAGAACAGGACGTGCAGCCAGGGATATCATTGCCGATGTCAGATGGATCCTGGCTGAAAGCAGAGAATACCAGAAGGATGTTTACCTGTGTTTTATTGATTATGCAAAGGCATTTGACTGTGTGGATCATAACAAACTATGGATAACACTGGGAAGAATGGGAATTCCAGAACACTTAATTATGCTCATGAGGAACCTTTACATAGATCAAGACATGGTTGTTCTGACAGAACAAGGGGATACTGATTGGTTTAAAGTCAGGAAAGGTGTGCGTCAGGGTTGTGTTCTTTCATCATACCTATTTAATCTGTATGCTGAACAAGTAATACGAGAAGCTGGACTATATGAAGAAAAACAGGGCATCAGGATTGGAGGAAGATTCATTAACGATCTGCGTTATGCAGATGACACAACCTTGCTTGCTGAAAGTGAAGAGAACTTGAAGCACTTACTAATGAAGATCAAAGACCACAGCCTTCAGTATGGATTGCACCTCAACATAAAGAAAACAAAAACCCTCATAACTCGACCAATGAGCAACATCATGATAAACGGAGAAAAGATGGAAGTTGTCAAGGATTTCATTTTACTTGGATCCACAATCCACAGCTATGGAAGCAGCAGTCAAGAAATCAAAAGACACATTGCATTGGGCAAATCTGCTGCAAAGGACCTCTTCAAAGTGTTGAAGAGCAAAGATGTCACCCTGAAGACTAAGGTGCGCCTGACCCAAGCCATGGTATTTTCAATCGCATTATATGCATATGAAAGCTGGACAATGAATAGGGAAGACTGAAGAAGAGTTGACGCCTTTGAATTGTGGTGTTGGTGAAGAATATTGAATATACCACGGACTGCCAAAAGACTGAACAAATCTGTCTTGGAGGAAGTACAATCCGAATGCTCCTTAGAAGCAAGGATGGCAAGACTGCGTCTTACATACTTTGGACATGTTGTCAGGAGGGATCAGTCCCTGGAGAAGGACATCACGCTTGGCAGAGTACAGGGTCAGCAGAAAAGAGGAAGACCCTCAATGAGGTGGATTGACACAATGGCTGTGACAATGAGCTCAAGCATAACAACAATTGTAAAGATGGCTCAGGACCGGGCAGTGTTTCGTTCTGTTGTGCACAGGGTCACTGTGAGTCGGAACCGACTTGACGGCACCTAACAACAACAACTAACAACATCAATCTTTCAGGGAAGCAGATTGCCAGGCCTTCCTTCCACAGCAGCACAAGGTGGGTTTAAACCACCAACCTTTCAGTTAGTAGTTGAGTACAAACTGCGCCACCCAGAGGCTTTTCAGTAAAAATGGTCATGTCTAAAACAGGGATCAGCAAAATTTGTTCTGTAAAGGGCAAGATAGTAAATATTTTAGGCTTTGCAGCCCACACAGTCCCTTGCAACTACTCAACTCTGCCATTGTAGCAAGAAAGCAGCCATAGACAATGCATAAACAAAGGGATGTGGTTATGTTTAGTAAAACTTTACCAAAAGAGGCAGCAGATCAGATCAGCTCTGTGGGCCATACTTTGCCAACCCCTGGTCTAAAAGATTTTTATGCTATCTGGTTATATACTAATTACCTATTCTTTTGATGTTCCAACACAACTCTGAATAAACTCTAATTTTGTGTTATTGTTAACAATTTTTCTACTGCTATCTTTCAAGCCCTCTTTAAGATAAGCTAAATTTGACCATAATTACAATGCTGCTGGAAATGAACAAGGAAGTAGGGAACGATAGAGAATTTTAAAAGTGTTTACCAGGGTGAAAGGATCTCAGCACGCATCCACTTTTGTGTTTCCCAGATTATTAGGAATTAATAAACCGGCATGACAGACACATTGGATACTGGAATCAAGGGCCTCATAGTATGATTAGGGGTCATCTTCTTCCTGGAGAAATCCAGTACTTGTCTACAGGTTATGAAAACCTCTGGACCTTCCCCTGTAACCTGGCCATACTGAGGTCTGGGCCCTAATATCTGTCCCCTGCAAGAGAATACCCTCAGCACTATTGGCAAGATTGTGAATGAATTAAAGATGATGACTCAGAGAATGAAAAGTAGATAATGCTAAAGGAAAACAAGAGAGTTACACATGAAAAATATCTTTATATATTACTTTAATTTATAACCATTATTATAGAGTTTTTGTTTTTTTTTATTAACACTCATGTTTGGCCTTGAAACAAAGAGTTTCCACTAAAAGAAGTCATTCATTTCATGTTTTAAAGTCCAAAAAATCCAACACTGTTTAACTTAGTGGTATGTATTCTAGGCTTAAATCAATTAGAAAAATGAGGGTGCTTTTAACAAAGAAGGAAGAAGCTGCCATCTAGGAAACAACTAGCGGTCTCTTCCTGTCGGAGTAGGGAAAAGTGAAGAAAACCAAAGACTCAAGGGAGCAGTTAGTCCAAAGGACCAATGGACCACATGCAGCACAGCCTATGTGACACCCAAGACCAGGAGAGCAAGATGGTGCCAGCTACCACTACCTATCTCTCTGACCGGGATCACAATAGAGGGTCCCAGATAGGGCAGGAGAAAGATGTAGAATAAAAAATCAAATTCATAAAAAAAGGACCGGACTTACTGGCCTGATAGAGACAGGAGGAACCCCCGAGACTATGGCCCTCAGACACCCCTCTGACTTGGAACTGCGGCCATTCCCAGACACCACCTTCAAGTCAAGCAATAGACAGGCCAATAAACAACAATACCTGAAAAGAAGGTGCTCCGTAGAACAAACAATCATACAATACCAAAGCGGTAACATTTGCCCAAAAGTAAAGATGAGAAGGCAGGAATGGGTAGGAAAATGGGATGAAAAGAAATGGAGAAATTGGCAGAAATGGGGAGAGCTCTGATACAGTGTGGGGATTGCAACCAATGCCATGGACCACTTTGTGTACAATTTGTTGAACTAATTTACTCTGTAAACTTTCACCTAAAACACAATACAAAAATAAATAAATAAAAAGAAGAAGACTGAGAAATAAGAGGAGGAGGACAATGCCCAGGACTTTGCCAATATTTTTGTAAAACACATCAAAATGGAACCATTGTATTTGGTTTCATCTGTTTCAGTCTGGTCTACATCTTATACCAAAGACGCCTTACACCTACCGCCTTGCTGACGACTCAACAGTCTTTATTGTGTGGTTATTTTCTTTGGCCAAGTAAGTCTGGGCTACTTTCAAGAAGAATTGTGGCTTCAGTTACTCTTCTTTGCTTGGTCTGCCCTAAAAAGGTCACAAGATTCATGAAAGGAAAAACCTTGTTATTTCCCTCTATAAATCGCATTGCTGACATCTCCCCAAAACTCAAGTGAAGGTTTTACTGTGAGCTATCTAAGAATAGTACCATGTTTACATCACTGTAATGTCTGTTCCCTGACGCAGATGATTAGAAATAAGTCAGAACAAGACTCGTTCCTTTGCACCGTTTCATAACTACCTGGTGGAGACCATCTGCTTTCTTCCGCACCCCTGAGGCTCTTCCCCCTCCCTTGCATTTGAGAAATGCTAGGATGTTTATCCCTCCTGTGACAACTTGAATTTCTTAGCATCCCTGCAAAATATTAGCTTTAAGTAATACAATACCAGTTGTAGGGAAAGAACTAAAAAATTAGAACAGGAGTAATCAGCCGCAAGGCCATTTCATTCAATGTGTCTGAATACACACATCCTACCTCCTCAGGCTCAGGAACATATTAAGGACATTCTGTTTGGCAGACTTTATAGTAAAGCCTAAGAAGGATGCCATTAACTAGTGCCCAGCTCGAAAACATAAAGCCATCCAACTGCATGGAAAATCTAGCATGTGTGACACATAAGAGAATTTACCATTTTGTGGGCATTGTAAATATTTGTGATATTTAAATGCTTTGGTAATTGATCTCACAGAAGCTTATTTTGTTTAAAATAATTACATTTGTTTGACACTACTAAGACATAACAAGGAAATATAAATGTTCAAAGGAATTGGACTGCATTCCTCTTTCCTCCTTCTCCAAGGCAGAAATATGATTTGGGTCATTGGACATTCATAGGAAGGTGACTCCACCCCAAATGGGCTGATGCAGACATGCTAGTAGTATCCCAAAATTTCAGCAGTGTGAGTGGCAACTGAAATAGGCCTAAAACTTGAAAGATATTGGAATGTATCCAATGGAAATTAAACCCCAAATAATAAGAATCCTAATAATTAGTACTGATACTATATTTGTTTGAAGCCTAATTGCTTTGGCTAGGTGATCAATACGGAAACTCTGGTGGCATAGTGGTTAAGAGCCACGGCTGGTTATCAATATAAATAAGAAGGAATGTTGAAAACCGGTATAATAATACAATGTGCCTAGGCCAATATGGTCATAACATTTTTATTGTGAGCATCCCAAAAGATAGTGATTGACATTTAAATTTGTTTTCTTTTCAAAATCAACCTTATGTTTAATATCTTATTTTAGTTTACCCAAACCTTGGGAATGAGGTAGGCTGAACATTGTAATTTCTGCTAAGGACACAAGGAAACAATTCCCAGGATGGTTCACACAACGTCTGTTCATAGAAGAAAATAGTAAGGGGATTCAAACTTGAAACATTAGATCTTCTAAATTTAACTTTGTGTATTCAATAGAAAAACTGGCATAACTCTTATAGCAATGCCTGCAAGCGAGTGAGTCCTAATATTTTCCTGGATATTCTTGTCCTTCAAATTAATTTTTAATATTCGACTAGCATTATCACTGCACAGGCAAAAACAATATATACAACCACACACACCCTTTCAAATTCCAGTCTGCAATGTGGAGAAAGTAATTTCTTCATATTTTGAATTTTTCTTTGACACTTTTAAACTCCGCAGCCACCATGGATTCTATGGAAACACACAAACAAGGGAAGCCAAACAGGAAACTCTCTATTTTTTTTATTATCAGCAGGAAATTTAGCTCAGGAAGTGCAATAAAACCTAGGCTATTCAGAATCCTTAGGGAATGGATCCTTCCAGAAAGCCAACCTTTGGAAATCCCTGAGGGTACACTCCCCAAAGTTCTGAAATGAGGTTATTTAATCATTTTGAATTGAAACATTCTTAAAATGTATTCCTTGCGTGTTAAACTGTGTTGGCTATTTCTTAATTAATCAAACCCACTTTTACACCAAATACTTACTTTAATGCTGAGTGATGTCCTTGGATTCAACCTAGAAATGTAGAAGAACCCTTTGATAATTAATTAGATCCCGCGTGCACCCATGTGCTTTTGTTTATTGTGTTTACCTTTGGAAGATAGTTTGTCTCCTTCCTTGCAATCAACTTCTCTTTTATTTTTTAAGGAACACTCTTCCCCCTTTAAATTTGTGAAATAGAGGGTAGATAGCCAATCCTGTTAAAACTGGAGTAAAGCAAAAATATTGAATATACCATGGACTGCCAAAAGAACGAACAAATCAGGCTTGAAAGAAGTACAATCAGGGTGCTCCTTAGTAGCACAGATAGTGAGACTACGTCTCACAAACTTGGGACATGTTGTCAGACGGGATCAGTCCCTGGAGAAGGACATCATGTTTTGGTAAAGTACAGGGTCAGCAAAAAAGAAGAAGACCCTCAATGAGATGGATTGAGACAGTGGCAGCAACAATAGCCTCAAGCATAGCAACGAGTGTAAGGATGGTGCAGTGTTTTGTTCTGTTGTGCATAGGGTTCCTGTGAATCATAACCAACTTGATGGCCCCTAACAGCAACAACAAAGAGTAAATAGTCTCTAGGAGGAAATCTGAGGATTTCTTCTATGGATATCTAGAAGGTGTCTTTATCACAAGGACTTTGTGCTATCTCAACAAAACAAAACACAAATGAATGCATCTTACTTTACAGTCTGGATCCAATTATTGTTCTTAACCATGTAGACACAGTCTAAGACAGAATAGTTAGGACAAATTTTAAAAAAATAATAATGTGAAGGACATGAATATGAATTCAATGGTAATTTGGGTCCTTGGGGGTTTTGAAGGAAATATGCTCACATTCAAATTTCCCTTGAAATAAAAACTATCATAAATTGTGATTTGAAACTATCAAGTTAAATTTCAGCCATTAATGCATTAATTCAAGAAACATCTACTTATAGTAACCATGTGCAGGCACTGTCTCATGTTCAATGTATAGCAAATGAAGCCACACTGACATGCCTATTACTTACCAAATTTTAATTATGACACTGTTATTTATTAGTTATTCATTCATGTCAGTATTTATTAAGAACCTATTATTACCAGGTACTATCCCAGGCCATGAAGAATTAATGATGAATCAAAGCAGACATGACCCCAGCTCATAGGTAGTCAACAAATTCCTGGAGGAGTTAGACAATCAAATAATTAACAAATATGTAAAAACCCACTATGGGGAGGACAAGGTACTGGGTAAACAGGGCTCCATGAAAGTACATAAGTGGGGACACTAACCTTGTCTGTAATGTCAGTGAGGCTTCTGCAAAGAAGTGAGTTACCTAGATAAAAAAGGTGAGATGTTGGGTTGGCTTGAGATATTCCAGGATGATGCAACAGTGCATGCAAAGGCTCTGAGAGGGGGGAGCGTGGTGGTTAGTTTCATGTGTCAACTGGCTAGGCTATGGGGCCTGCTTTTTAATCAAACATTAATCTAGGCGTCACTGTGAAGGTATTCAGTAGATATGGTTAACCTCTATAATCAGTTGACTTTAAGTAAAGGAGATTACCGTCAATAATGTGAGTAAACCTCATCCAATTAGTTGAAAAGGCTTAAGAGCAAAAACTGAGATTCTCAGAGAGGAAATTTACTCAAGAGAAGACCCTCAACTCCTGCTTGAATTTCCAGCCTGCCCTGTTATAGGCTTGCCAGACCCCACAACCATGGGAGCTAATTCCATAAAATAAATCACGTGTGTGCACGTTTGTGCGTGTGCGTGTGTGTGTCCTATTGGTTCTGTTTCTCTGGGGAGCTCTGAGCAGGGACTGGCATGTGTAGAGTAAGTGGCCATATCTCTGAAGCTCAGAGAATGGTTAGGAGCGTGGAAAATGTGACACTTGAGATGCTGGCCGGAAAACAAAGGGCCTTAGAAACGTCATAGGTTCTCCAAGGGATTTTGTTTTTAACCTAATAGGACCCGATTGAAATCATAACTTGTTTTCAAAGAAAATGCCAGTGTGCAATATAAAATAGTGTGCAATAGGATAGAAAAATTTTATATAAAAAATGTGAAAAATGGATTTCCCGTTTTACAAGAAATGTAACAGGATAACCAAACTTCTTTTTTTTTTTTTTTATAATAACTTTTATTAAGCTTCAAGTGAAGTTTACAAATCCAATCAGTCTGTCACATATAAGTTTACATACATCTCACTCCCTACTCCCACTTACTCTCCCGGTCTTGAGTCAGCCCTTTCAGTCTCTCCTTTCTTGACAATTTTGCCGGCTTCCCTCTCTCTCTATCCTCCCATCCCCCCTCCAGGCAAGAGTTGCCAACACAATCTCAAGTGTCCACCTGATATAATCAGCTCACTCTTCATCAGCATCTCCCTCCCACCCGCTGACCAGTCCCTTTCATTTCTGATGAGTTGTCTTCGGGGGTGGTTCCTGTCCTGTGTCAACAGAAGGTCTGGGGAGCATGGCCGCCGGGATTCCTCCAGTCTCAGTCAGACCATTAAGTTTGGTCTTCTTATGAGAATTTGGGGTCTGCATCCCACTGATCTCCTGCTCCCTCAGGGGTCCTCTGCTGAGCTCCCTGTCTGGGCAGACATCGATTGTGGCCGGGCACCAACTAGTTCTTCTGGTCTCAGGATGATGTAGGTCTCTGGTTCATGTGGCCCTTTCTGTCTCTTGGGCTCTTAGTTGTCATGTGGGCTTGGTGTTCTTCATTTTCCTTTGCTCCAGGTGGGTTGAGACCAATTGCTGCATCTTAGATGGCTGCTTGTTAGCATTTAAGACCCCAGACGCCACATTTCAAAGTGGGATGCAGAATGATTTCATAATAGAATTATTTTGCCAATTGACTTAGAAGTCCCCGCAAACCATGTTCCCCAGACCCCCGCGCTTGCTCCGCTGACCTTTGAAGCATTCATTTTATCCCGGAAACTTCTTTGCTTTTGGTCCAGTCCAATTGAGCTGACCTTCCATGTATTGAGTGTTGTCTTTCCCTTCACCTAAAGCAGTTCTTATCTACTGATTAATCAATAAAAAACCCTCTCCCACCCTCCCTCCCTCCCCCCCTCATAACCACAAAAGTATGTGTTCTTCTCAGGTTTACTATTTCTCAAGATCTTATAATAGTGGTCTTATACAATATTTGTCCTTTTGCCTCTGACTAATTTCGCTCAGCATAATGCCTTCCAGGTTCCTCCATGTTATGAAATGTTTCAGAGATTCGTCACTGTTCTTTATCGATGCGTAGTATTCCATTGTGTGAATATACCACAATTTATTTACCCATTCATCCGTTGATGGACACCTTGGTTGCTTCCAACTTTTTGCTATTGTAAACAGAGCTGCAATAAACATGGGTGTGCATATATCTGTTTGTATGAAGGCTCTTGTATCTCTAGGGTATATTCCTAGGAGTGGGATTTCTGGGTTGTATGGTAGTTCTATTTCTAACTGTTTAAGATAACGCCAGATAGATTTCCAAAGTGGTTGTACCATTTTACATTCCCACCAGCAGTGTATGAGAGTTCCAATCTCTCCGCAGCCTCTCCAACATTTATTATTTTGTGTTTTTTGGATTAATGCCAGCCTTGCTGGTGTGAGATGGAATCTCATCGTAGTTTTAATTTGCATTTCTCTAATGGCTAATGATCGAGAGCATTTTCTCATGTATCTGTTGGCTGCCTGAATATCTTCTTTAGAGAAATGTGTGTTCATATCCTTTGCCCACTTCTTGATTGGGTTGTTTGTCTTTTTGTGGTTGAGTTTTGCCAGAATCATGTAGATTTTAGAGATCAGGCGCTGGTCGGAGATGTCATAGCTGAAAATTCTTTCCCAATCTGTAGGTGGTCTTTTTACTCTTTTGGTGAAGTCTTTAGATGAGCATAGGTGTTTGATTTTTAGGAGCTCCCAGTTACCGGGTTTCTCTTCATCATTTTTGGTAATGTTTTGTATTCTGTTTATACCTTGTATTAGGACTCCTAGGGTTGTCCCAATTTTTTCTTCCATGATCTTTATCGTTTTAGTCTTTATGTTTAGGTCTTTGATCCACTTGGAGTTAGTTTTTGTGCATGGTGTGAGGTATGGGTCCTGTTTCATTTTTTTGCAAATGGATATCCAGTTATGCCAGCACCATTTGTTAAAAAGGCTATCTTTTCCCCAGTTAATTGACACTGGTCCTTTGTCAAATATCAGCTGCTCATACGTGGATGGATCTATGTCTGGGTTCTCAATTCTGTTCCATTGGTCTATGTGTCTGTTGTTGTACCAATACCAGGCTGTTTTGACTACTGTGGCTGTATAATAGGTTCTGAAGTCAGGTAAGGTGAGGCCTCCCACTTTCTTCTTCTTTTTCAGTAGTGCTTTGCTTATCCGGGGCTTCTTTCCCTTCCATATGAAATTGGTGATTTGTTTCTCTATCCCCTTAAAATATGACATTGGAATTTGGATCGGAAGTGCGTTAAATGTATAGATGGCTTTTGGTAGAATAGACATTTTTACTATGTTAAGTCTTCCTATCCATGAGCAAGGTATGTTTTTCCACTTAAGTATGTCCTTTTGAATTCCTTGTAGTAGAGCTTTGTAGTTTTCTTTGTATAGGTCTTTTACATCCTTGGTAAGATTTATTCCTAAGTATCTTATCTTCTTGGGGGCTATTGTGAATGGTATTGATTTGGTAATTTCCTCTTCGGTGTTCTTTTTGTTGATGTAGAGGAATCCAAGTGATTTTTGTATGTTTATTTTATAACCTGAGACTCTGCCAAACTCTTCTATTAGTTTCAGTAGTTTTCTGGAGGATTCCTTAGGGTTTTCTGTGTATATAATCATGTCATCTGCAAATAGTGATAACTTTACTTCTTCCTTGCCAATCCGGATACCTTTTATTTCTTTGTCTAGCCTGATTGCCCTGGCTAAGACTTCCAACACGATGTTGAATAAGAGCGGTGATAAAGGGCATCCTTGTCTGGTTCCCGTTCTCAAGGGAAATGCTTTCAGGTTCTCTCCATTTAGAGTGATATTGGCTGTTGGCTTTGCATAGATGCCCTTTATTATGTTGAGGAATTTTCCTTCAATTCCTATTTTGGTGAGAGTTTTTATCATGAATGGGTGTTGGACTTTGTCAAATGCCTTTTCTGCATCAATTGATAAGATCATGTGGTTTTTGTCTTTTGATTTATTTATGTGATGGATTACATTAATGGTTTTTCTGATATTAAACCAGCCTTGCATACCTGGTATAAATCCCACTTGATCAGGGTGAATTATTTTTTTGATGTGTCGTTGGATTCTATTGGCTAGAATTTTGTTGAGGATTTTTGCATCAATGTTCATGAGGGATATAGGTCTATAATTTTCTTTTTTTGTAATGTCTTTACCTGGTTTTGGTATCAGGGAGATGGTGGCTTCATAGAATGAGTTGGGTAGTATTCCGTCATTTTCTATGCTTTGGAATACCTTTAGTAGTAGTGGTGTTAACTCTTCTCTGAAAATTTGGTAGAACTCTGCAGTGAAGCCGTCCGGGCCAGGACTTTTTTTTGTTGGGAGTTTTTTGATTACCGTTTCAATCTCTTTTTTTGTTATGGGTCTATTTAGTTGTTCTACTTCTGAATGTGTTAGTTTAGGTAGGTAGTGTTTTTCCAGGAATTCATCCATTTCTTCTAGGTTTTCAAATTTGTTAGAGTACAATTTTTCATAATAATCTGAAATGATTCTTTTAATTTCATTTGGTTCTGTTGTGATGTGGTCCTTCTCATTTCTTATTCGGGTTATTTGTTTCCTTTCCTGTATTTCTTTAGTCAGTCTAGCCAATGGTTTATCAATTTTGTTAATTTTTTCAAAGAACCAGCTTTTGGCTTTGTTAATTCTTTCGATTGTTTTTCTGTTCTCTAATTCATTTAGTTCAGCTCTAATTTTTATTATCTGTTTTCTTCTGGTGCCTGATGGATTCTTTTGTTGCTCACTTTCTATTTGTTCAAGTTGTAGGGACAGTTCTCTGATTTTGGCTCTTTCTTCTTTTTGCATGTGTGCATTTATTGATATAAATTGGCCTCTGAGCACTGCTTTTGCTGTGTCCCAGAGGTTTTGATAGGAAGTATTTTCATTCTCGTTGCTTTCTATGAATTTCCTTATTCCCTCCTTGATGTCTTCTATAACCCAGTCTTTTTTCAGGAGGGTATTGTTCATTTTCCAAGTATTTGATTTCTTTTCCCTCGTTTTTCTGTTATTGATCTCTAGTTTTATT
Source organism: Loxodonta africana (assembly GCF_030014295.1). Lineage (NCBI taxonomy): Eukaryota > Metazoa > Chordata > Mammalia > Proboscidea > Elephantidae > Loxodonta > Loxodonta africana. The sequence continues at coordinate 24,835,234 of NC_087347.1, read as the reverse complement.
GCCTTGTGGTCTGAGAAGATGCTTTGTAATATTTCAATGTTTTGGACTCTGCAAAGGTTTGTTTTATGACCTAATATGTGGTCTATTCTAGAGAATGTTCCATGTGCGCTAGAAAAAAAAGTATATTTTGCAGCAGTTGGGTGGAGAGTTCTGTATAAGTCAATGAGGTCAAGTTGGTTGATTGTTGTAATTAGATCTTCCGTGTCTCTGTTGAGCTTCTTACTGGATGTCCTGTCCTTCTCCGAAAGTGGTGTGTTGAAGTCTCCTACTATAATTGTGGAGGTATCTATCTTGCTTTTCAGTTCTGTTAAAATTTGATTTATGTATCTTGCAGCCCTGTCATTGGGTGCGTAAATATTTAATATGGTTATGTCTTCCTGATCAATTGTCCCTTTTATCATTATATAGTGTCCTTCTTTATCCTTTGTGGTGGATTTAAGTCTAAAGTCTATTTTGTCAGAAATTAATATTGCTACTCCTCTTCTTTTTTGCTTATTGTTTGCTTGATATACTTTTTTCCATCCTTTGAGTTTTAGTTTGTTTGTGTCTCTAAGTCTAAGGTGTGTCTCTTGTAGGCAGCATATAGATGGATCGTGTTTCTTTATCCAGTCTGTGACTCTCTGTCTCTTTATTGGTGCATTTAGTCTATTTACATTCAGGGTAATTATAGATAAATAAGTTTTTAGTGCTGTCATTTTGATGCCTTTTTATGTGTGTTGTTGACCATTTCATTTTTCCACACACTTTTTTGTGCTGAGGCGTTTTTCTTAGTAAATTGTGAGATCCTCATTTTCATAGTGTTTGACTTTATGTTAGTTGAGTCGTTACGTTTTTCTTGGCTTTTATCTTGAGTTATAGAGTTGTTATACCTTTTTGTGGTTACCTAATTATATACCCCTATTTTACTAAGTAAAAACCTAACTTGTATTGTCCTATATCGCCTTGTATCACTCTCCATATGGCAGTTCAATGCCTCCTGTATTTAGTCCCTCTTCTTGATTATTGTGATCTTTTACCTATTGACTTCCATGATTCCCTGTTATGTGTATTTTTTTTTTTAATTAATCTTAATTTGTTTGTTTTTGTGATTTCCCTATTTGAGTTGATATCAGGACGTTCTGTTTTGTGACCTTGTGTTGTGCTGATATCTGATATTATTGGTTCTCTGACCAAACAATATCCTTTAGTATTTCTTGTAGCTTTGGTTTGGTTTTTGCAAATTCTCTAAACTTGTGTTTGTCTGTAAATATCTTAATTTCGCCTTCATATTTCAGAGAGAGTTTTGCTGGATATATGATCCTTGGTTGGCAGTTTTTCTCCTTCAGTGTTCTGTATATGTCGTCCCATTCCCTTCTTGCCTGCATGGTTTCTGCTGAGTAGTCAGAACATATTCTTATTGATTCTCCCTTGAAGGAAACCTTTCTTTTCTCCCTGGCTGCTTTTAAAATTTTCTCTTTATCTTTGGTTTTGGAGAGTTTGATGATAATATGTCTTGGTGTTTTTCTTTTTGTATCAATCTTAAATGGGGTTCGATGAGCATCTTGGATAGATATCCTTTCATCTTTCATGATGTCAGGGAAGTTTTCTGTCAGAAGTTCTTCAACTATTTTCTCTGTGTTTTCTGTCCCCCCTCCCTGTTCTGGGACTCCAATCACCCGCAGGTTATCCTTCTTGATAGAGTCCCACATAATTCTTAGGGTTTCTTCATTTTTTTTAATTCTTTTATCTGATTTTTTTTCAGCTATGTTGGTGTTGATTCCCTGGTCCTCCAGATGTCCCAGTCTGCATTCTAATTGCTCGAGTCTGCTCCTCTGACTTCCTAGTGTGTTGTGTAATTCTGTTATTTTATTGTTAATCTTTTGGATTTCTACATGTTGTCTCTCTATGGATTCTTGCAACTTATTAATTTTTCCAGTATGTTCTTGAATAATCTTTTTGAGTTCTTCAACAGTTTTATCAGTGTGTTCCTTGGCTTTTTCTGCAGATATCCTAATTTCATTTGTGATATCATTAAGCATTCTGTAAATTAGTTTTTTATATTCTGTATCTGATAATTCCAAAATTGTATCTTCATTTGGGAAAGATTTTGATTCTTTTGTTTGGGGGGTTGGAGAAGCTGTCACGGTCTGCTTCTTTAAGTGGTTTGATATGGATTGTTGTCTCCGAGCCATCACTGGGAAACTAGTTTTTCCAGAAAATCCGCTAAAAAAAAACTGCAGTCAGATCCCTATCAGAGTTCTCCCTCTGGCTCAGGCTATTCAGATGTTAATGAAGCCGCCTGCGTGCAGTCCAAATCCCTGCGGGACGGTTCTCCGGCTCGGATGCTGCTCTTTCTGCTCCAAGATCAGTCACTGCCTCCCGGGGACTTCTCCTACCGGCTGCGTCCCACGCCGCCCGTGGAACCGGCTGGTCCCTCTCCCGGGGTTAGTTCAGGGGGGTGGAGCAGGTCTCTGTGCTTGTGCCGTACCTGACTGGTACTCTGGCTCCAGGCTCTGGAAACTATCGCTGCTTCCCCGTATTAGTTCGTTCTCCGTCTCTAAATCTGTGTTTGTTGTTCAGGGTTCGTAGATTGTTATGTATGTGATCGATTCACTTGTTTTTCCGTGTCTTTGTTGTAAGAGGGATCCGAGGTAACGTCTGCCTAGTCCGCCATCTTGGCTCCGCCCCCCCAAACTTCTTTAATTGCCCTCCAGAACCCCTTCAGCCATTCTTCCGTCCCACACAGATGTGCCCTGAAGTAGACTCCTATGGCTACTTCTGTCAATACCATGAAATGTAGACTCCTGTTTTGTGTTTGTCCCCGTAGTCTCTCATCCAGAAGAGCAACAAGAGATGATTTCCAGGTAATAGTCCATATCTTAGGGATATCCCCACCCACATCAGAGCAGAAAGATGTCAAGATCACCTGACCCCAGTTGGAAGAGAAAGATGCCAAGAGTGCATCACCCCAGATTGGAGGAGAAAATGGAACTCTCTATGATGGAAGATTCCAGAAGAATATAAAATTAATGGATTATCAGCTGAATTAAATACTTGCAAAAATTTTGGACAAGCATTTAGTAGTAGCTGGGAAAAAAAATTGCTATAAGTATACAGAAAATTAAGAAAAATTTCTAAAAAATGTAATTATTAGCAACAGGAAAAAGGTAATGTTTTAGCAAAAAAGGAAATACAATCATAGTATACTTTTTGGTTCAGCAGAGACTCGTATATATATATGAAGCTAAAATATGACCTTGAGTACATCCCACCTAAATTTTGAGAGAATCTGAAGAGTAGATTTGACACACTGAACACTAGTGACCGAAGACCAGACGAGTTATGGAATGACATCAAGGACATCATACATGGAGAAAGCAAGAGGTCATTGAAAAGAGAGGAAAGAAAGAAAAGACCAAGATGGATATCAGAGGAGACTCTGAAACTTGCTCTTGGACGTCGAGCAGCCAAAGCAAAAAAAAAGAATTGATGAAGTAAACGAACTGAACAGAAGATTTCAAAGGGTGGCTCAAGAAGACAAAGTAAAATATTATAATAACATGTGCAAAGAGCTGGAGATGGAAAACCAAAAGGGAAGAACATGCTTGGCGTTTCTCAAGCTGAAAGAACTGAAGAAAAAATTCAAGCCTCGAGTTGCAATAGTGAAGGATTCTATGGGGAAAATATTAAACGACACAGGAAGCATCAAAAGAAGATGGAAGGAATATACAGAGTCATTATACCAAAAAGGATTAGTCAATATTCAACCATTTCAAGAGGTGGCATACGATCAGGAACCGATGGTACTGAAGGAAGAAGTCCAAGCTGCTCTGAAGGCATTGGCAAAAACAAGGCTCCAGGAATTGATGGAATATCAATTGAGATGTTTCAACAAACAAATGCAGCGCTGGAGGTGCTCACTCGACTATGCCAAGAAATATGGAAGACTCCTTCCTGGCCAACTGACTGGAAGAGATCCATATTTATGCCTATTCCTAAGAATGATGATCCAACAAAATGTGGAAATTATAGAACAATACCATTAATATCACACACAGGAAAAATTTTGCTGAAGATCATTCAAAAACGGCTGCAGCAGTATATCAACAGGGAACTGCCAGAAATTCAGGCCAGTTTCAGAAGAGGACGTGGAACCAGGGATATCATTGCTGATGTCAGATGGATCCTGGCTGAAGGCAGAGAATACCAGAAGGATGTTTACGTGTGTTTTATTGACTATGCAAAGGCATTCGACTGTGTGGATCACAACAAATTATGGATAAGACTGCGAAGAATGAGAATTCCAGAACACTTAATTGTGCTCATGAGGAACCTTTACATAGATCAAGACACGGTTGTTCTGATAGAACAAGGGGATACTGATTGGTTCGAAGTCAGGAAAGGTGTGCGGCAGGGTTGTATTCTTTCACCATACCTATTTAATCTGTATGCTGAGGAAATATTCCAAGAAGCTGGACTATATGAAGAAGAACGGGGCATCAGGATTGGAGGGAGACTCATTAATAATCTGCATTATGCAAATGACACAACTTTGCTTGCTGAAAGTGAAGAGGACTTGAAGCACTTACTAATGAAGATCAAAGACCACAGCCTTCAGTATGGATTGCATCTCAACAAAAAGAAAACAAAAACCCTCACAACTGGACCAATGAGCAACATCATGATAAACAGAGAAAAGACTGAAGTTGTCAAAGATTTCATTTTACTTGGATCCACAATCAATAACCATGGAAGCAGCAGTCAAGAAATCAAAAGACGCATTGCATTGGGTAAATCTGCTACAAAAGACCTCTTTAAAGTGTTGAAGAGCAAAGAGGACACCCTGAAGACTAAGGTGCACCTGGCCCAAGCCATGGTATTTTCAATCGCATTATATGCATATGAAAGCTGGACAATGAATAGGGAAGACTGAAGAAGAGTTGACGCCTTTGAATTGTGGTGTTGGTGAAGAATATTGAATATACCATGGACTGCCAGAAGAATGAACAAATCTGTCTTGGAGGAAGTACAACCAGAATGCTCCTTAGAAGCAAGGATGGCGAGACTGTGTCTTACTTACTTTGGACATGTTGTCAGGAGGGATCAGTCCCTGGAGAAGGACATCATGCTTGGCAGAGTACAGGGTCAGCCAAAAAGTGGAAAAACCCCAAAGACATGGATTGACATAGTGGCTGCAGCAATGAGCTCAAGCATAACAACGATTGTGAGGATGGTTCAGGACCGGGCAGTGTTTTGTTCTGTTGTGCATAGGGTTGCTATGAGTCGGAACCAACTCGACAGCACCTAACAACAACAACAACAAATATATATATATATTTTCACGTAAATATGTACAATCAGATACAAGGAAGAACTGGAAATGGTATGTGTGTGTATGGTGTAAGATAATTAAGTCTTCATATTTAGATTTATAAATAGCTTACAGATATTCAATCATTTATGTATAAAATTTATAAATTAAAAAATCATTCTAAGACCATTCTTTAAGAATATGGATTTAATATCCAGAAAAAACAATTAAAAGAGTTCACAGAAATGAAACTATTAAGTATAGAAGGGAGAAAAAGGGAACACTGTTTATAAACTTTATAGGGTAATTTAACATTTTAAAACATGTATTAATGTATTACTTTCATAACTTACTTAATTTCATAATTTCCCCAAATTATTTGAATTTATCTGATCAATGTGAACCAAACTTTGGGATGCTATTCAGACAAAACTTAAAACAAGTTAATAAGTCACTATGAGAAGAATTTACTGATATTTTCAAAGGTCTCTCCCATTTTTTTTTTTAATTATGCTTTTTTCTAGACTAGTTCAGGAGTTGCCAATAATGCTCTTGTGGAAATATTTTGAGGTGTGACCTTAAATAGAAAATATTTATCTTGAAATTCTGCCAATAAATAAGAAGATTGGAAAGGAATAACATGGAACTCCATTGTGGGGAAACGGATACACAAGGGCAAAATGTAGTTCATTGAGTTGAAATTTATGATTCAACCTGAAATAGTCACAAAACTACCAATTCCTTTAAAGCTTAGGAAACACACTTCCAAAGCTCAAACGGCATGGCCTCTCTCATACTTAGATCATGTTAACAGCCCCGGCTTATAGATGTTTAAAGACCAGAAAATTAAATGGGAAATATCAGAGAAATAGTAGTAATTATTCCTAATTAATCTTACAAGGTCCCGGAGAGCATGGGGTTATTTGAAAGGCTGTTTAATTTAAGGTACTTATTCAAATTCATGAATACTCCAGAGTAAAGGTCAGTGACCAAATTCTCATGCCTTTGGCTTTATGATGAAACCGTCTTCCAAGAGAAGCAGTTTGGAATGAAATGTACAATAAGGAGTTGCTTGAATCTGTCTTTCTCTAATCATTGAAAAATAAATAAATTCCATCAACCTGGATAATTGGAAAATCTTAATAATTTAAAAAAAAAAAATCAAGAGGTTCCAAACAAAATTGTACAAAATGCTGTCAACACTGAATTATGTACAATTTCCTTTTTTTATCCCTTTGTTGTTGTAGTTAATTGCCATTATGTTGGCTCCGACTTACAGTGAACTTGCGGTATAACAGAGCAAAAACATTGCCCAGCTGTGTGCCATCCTGTTACGGTTGAATTGTGTTCCCCCAAAACATGTATTATAAATTCTAACCCTATGCTTGTGGTTATAATCTCATTTGGAAATGGGCTGTCTTTGTTATGGTAATGAGGCAGGATTAGTTTAGGGTGTGTCTTGAGTCAATCTTTTTTGAGCTATAAAAGAGATTAAACAAGCAAGCAATAGAAGCAGAGAAGAGGAAAGAGAGATGCCAGGCCACGTGAAGATGGCCCAGGAGCAGAAGCTTAGAAGAGACAAGTATTAATGAGGTAGGAGTAGTGTAGGGTATGTCTAGAGTCAGTCTCTTATAAGAAATGAAAGGAGAAGATTAGACAAGTAGAGATGGGGTAAGATAGATACCAATACATCTGGATATCTTCAAGGAACCAGGAAGCACAAGCTGAAGAGATAAGGACCTTCCTCTAGAGCTGACAGAGAGAGAGCCTTCCCCTAGAACCAGCACCCTGAATTAGGACTTCTAGCCCCCTAAACTGTGAGGAAATAAATTTCTGTTTGTTAAAGCCACCCAATTATGGTATTTTTTGTTATAGCAACACTGGATAATTAAGACATATCCTCATAGTTATTGGAGCTGGTGGCATAGTGGTTAAGACCTATGGCCGCAAACCAAAAGGCTGGCAGTTCAAATCCACCAGCCACTCCTTGGAAACCTAGGGCAGTTCTACTCTGTCCTATAGGGTTGCTATGAGTTGAAATATACTTGATGGCAACAGAAATGGGTATGGTATTTTTGTTATAGCAGCACTAGATAACTAAGGCACATCCCCACAATTATTGATATGTCTGAGCCCATTGTTATAGCTATAGTGTCAACCTATCATATTGAGGGTCTTTTAGCTGGCCCTCCACTTTACCAAACATGACGTCTTTTTTCTGTTTATTGGTCTTCCCTGATGATGAAGCAAGACAGAGTCTTACCATCCTCACTTTTAAGGTGGCTTGACTTCCCCTGCGTAAGGCTGTGCTTTTGCACTGATTAACAATATTTTATATAAAAAATACTAATACCTACCTGGTAATCTTCTCAGGAGGAATAAGAATGAGTGGCAGGCTCTGTAGAACCTCACTGTGGTGGTCAGCAATCTAATTGCAAACAACAGAATCCACTCTGCCTGGTTTAAACAGAAAAGCAATTTATTTCAGGTTGATAGGTATCTCAAATCCTTTAGTGGAGGGCAGAGAGCAAGGTTTGGATGCTGGACAGCAGAACTTCTGCAGGAAGTTTCAGTTATAAGAGCCAATGCTGAATATGGTTAAAAAGTCTCAGCACACTCTGCGGCTTCTCCAAGGAAAGCATGACTGCCACCTCCTCAGCGTCCCCATCACGACTTACTTTGACACTGTGTAGGGCTAGACATCAAAAGCTCAGCCACCGATACCCCGTAAAAATCAGACAGCTCTGCTACTCTAGTCATTAGGAGATGAATTTGGCATACCTAGTAACTTCCCATCCTCACTTCCCAAATGAAGTCTCCTGTGGGTCACTGGATGGCTGCAGCCTCATTCACAGGCCCAGACCCTGGTCACAAAGGAGGCCAGGAAGTGAAACTCTCCTACTTCACTGGGTGGGGTGGGGCTGGGGCGGGGAGGGAGTTTAGTTCCTAATATAGGAAAGTCTCCAAACTAAAGACCAGAGATAAAAAAGTCCCAGGTAGCCAAAACACTAAGAAATATCCACTCTACAATTGTCACAAATAAATATAATTCATCCTGTCCTTATCTGACGATAATCAATGCCTAAGGAGTTACAAGTAAATTACATTATAAAGCATTTTCTATAGTGTAAAGTTTAGGCCTAAATGTGATATGGTAATGGTTGTAAGAAGGTCCAGAACAATCGTTATTCATGGGGTACATGTGGATTCTACAGTGAATGTTTTCCCATGGAATTATCATGGAAGGATGATAACGAAGATAACTGATGTTTGAGTGTTTTCTGTCTCTTGGGCACAGTGCTGAGTGTTCTAAAGAAATTAAGAGCTCATTTATTACATACAACAAGGACAATAGGTTGACATTATAGCTTTTCCATTATACTGATGGAGAAACCAGGGCTTAAAGAAATCAAGGAAGTTACCTTGGTGGAGTTGGAATTTGTACACAAGTAATCGAAAGAACGCTGAAATTCTAGAGTTAAAAACCCTGAGATTTTAGTTCCAATCTGTCATTAACTAGCTGTGGACCTTGAATGTAGAATTTTGTCCTCCGTATCTTGGTTTCCTTACCTGTAAAACAGGAATTAGAACTTCTGTCCTACCTCTTGTACACGGTTATTTTGAAAGTCAAATAAGTTAAAGCACTCCATAAATGACAAGGTGCTACTCATATGTAAGGTATTATTCTAACTAGTGGTAGTTAGTGGGTTTGGGGTATTCTAACTAGTAATCCAGCAATGCTTTTTCAGATCTTGGTTACTGGTATTTATTTGGCATTGCGTTATCTGCGTTTGTCGTGGTTGTTCCCTAGATTTCATATCCCCTCCTTCAGGTGATGATTTCTCCCACAAGGAACTTCATTCTACCCATTCTCAGTAGTATAGCATGGATGGAAATATTTCCACCCTCAGTTCCAGATACTGGTTGGCTTGAGTCAAAATTCATATCCATTCCCTTTGATTTCAGTGATTGGCTCACAGAGAAACACGTTACCCAGTCAGAGCTAACCTGAAAATAGAAGATGATTGTAGGTTTCTATGAAAGAGGAGTATCCTCTGTCCTCTAGAAAAGCTACCAGAAGAAATCTGTCTTATTCTTTGGAGAGGATAAAACAAACTTCTGAGGTCTAGAACTTCTTGTTTCTCTGAGGGGAGAGCTGGTGCTGGCACAAAGTCAGTTTGTAGAGCTCAGAAAGGGCCAATCCAAGGATGGAAGAAGATCGAGAGGAAGAAACCAGGGCCCCAGTGACATCACCCAAGTCATGAACTGAGCATAGCTTGAAATTAGACCTTCCAATGGGCATTTTTGTTACACAGAACACTACATTTCTTTGCTATTTCAGCTAGCTTAAATTAAATTCTATGCGAATGTCAACATTAAGAGTCCTAATGAATACAATATTGCATCGGCTTTTAAAAAGAATTTTTGGTCTGCCAAAAAACAGCAATTATCCTTTAACTCCTTTTTAATTTTTTCCATTTCAAAATCCCCAAATGCCTAAACCAGTCAACAACAACCACATAAACAACAGTCAAGATTTTCCCCAATTTTAGACAATTCCACACATATACAATGCATTTTCCATAGCCCCTTACTGGATTTAAATCAAAATAGTAGACCTGGAAGGGATCACCTACCTCAAATCCTTTATTATACAGATGGAGAAGCTGAGATTCCTCACAAAGTGACTTGTTTGAACCCAGCTAATTATTTGCAATGCTAGGGCTAGGATCCAGGTATTCTGGTCTGTTTTTTGCTTATTAATTCATAGCAAAGAAGCTGTTGGCCCCTTTACAGTTGCCTTCAGATCAAAGCCTATGGCATAATCTTTTGAATCCCTTCAATGTCCAGAAACCTCTATCCTTTGAAGGTGGCTTTAATTTTTTTGAAACAATCAAAAGTCATTTAGTAATGCAGTAAGTAATGCAGTAAACAAGGTGGGTAATCAAACCAAGTAATTCATGTTTTGGTCCAAAAAGGATATAACATTGATGTAATGAGGCAGATTTCTTTTTTTTTTTAATGTAGCTTATAAGCCAGCTTTGATATCATTATATTAAAATTCCTTTGAAATTCACTTTGGAGTTATATTACTCACAATTTGCTTCTTTCCTAGTCCCTGGATTTTAAAGGTGGTCCTGTTAGTATTGTTATATAATTAAGGTAATAGCAATGGTATGGGAAATTTCTTACTTCAGTAGATGGAATGAGATAGAATAAAAATAATGTAATTTAATTTAACAATAAATTGTTGAATGCATTTTATATGAACCCATTGCCAGCAAGTCAATTCTGATTCATAGTGGCACTATAAAAGAGAGTGTAACTGCTCCATAGAGTTTTCAAGGAGCAGCTGGTGGATTTGAACTGACAACCTTTTGGTAAGCAGCCGATCTCTTAACCACTGTCCACCAGGGCTCCTGCTTTTTTTAATCCATCACTAATTCATACCTTGCTACAAAGGAGAGAAACACATGACACGGATCATCTCCTCTTAACTCCCTATTTGCCTAAGGAGACATTGAAGCTCAGGGAGGTTAAGTGAACTTTGTAAAGATTCTTGATTGCCAGACCAGTGATCTTGGTGAAAAACCAACATGATTAACACCCTGTCCTGGATATAATTAAATACAAAATAAAAGGCATCTCTACCAAGGTAGAAAGTAGATTTCACCAAGAATTAACAATGTGCACTATGAGCATAACCTAGAATGTGTAAAATTGTAGTTTCGGAGAATTAAATAGGAAGGTTAACATAGAACTTGAAATATGGGAGAGATGATATCATCTGGAAATCATGAGAGAAAACAGAAATCAGAAAATCTGCAAAAAGGAAAATGGAAGCTTGAAAAAGTGAGCAGAAAAAAGGATCAGTATTAGCATGAGACCAGCATGGCACCCACACGACAGAACTGTCCAATCAAGGTAAAAAACTTTCCTCTTCCTGGATAAGCATGTGCTCTTCAAAGTGAGAAAAAATTTCTTAAAAGCTCTGGGAGGAAAAAAGCACATGAGAGAGGCGGAGCCAAGATGGCAGACTAGGCAGACGCTACCTCGGATCCCTCTTACAACAAAGACACGGAAAAACAAGTGAATTGATCACATACATAACAATCTACGAACCCTGAACAACAAACACAGATTTAGAGACGGAGAACGAACTAATACGGGGAAGCAGCGATTGTTTTCAGAGCCTGGAGCCAGCGTACGGCACAAGCACAGAGAGCTGCTCCACCCCCCTGAACTAACCCCAGGAGGGGAACCAGCCGGTTCCGCGGGTGGCGTGGGACGCAGCCGGTAGGAGAAGTCCCCGGGAGGCAGTTACTGGTCTTGGAACGGGGAGAGCAGCGTCCCAGCCAGGGAACCATCCCGCCGGGATTTGGACTGGACGCAGGTACGGCATAAACACGGAGAGCTGCTCCACCTCCCTGAACTAACCCCGGGAGGGGGCCCAGTTGGGTCGCGCGGGCGGCGTGGGACGCAGCCGGTAGGAGAAGTCCCCGGGAGGCAGCGACTGGTATTGGAGTGGGGAGAACAGTGTCCCAGCCGGGACACTCGGTCACGGCACAAGCACAGGGAGCTGTTCCACCCACCTGAACTAACCCCGGGAGGCGGCCCAACTGGTTCTCGGAGGCGGCACGGCAACGCGGCTGGAGGGACAAGAAGTCCCCGGGAGGCAGCGACTGATTTTGGAGTCAAGAGTGCACCGTCCCAGTAGGGGAGCCTTGACGCTGGGCGTGGGGCTGGAAGTGGAGGATCTGACCGTGACTCCAGCGGGCCAGACCCCCCGGGGGCAATCTCCACACAGCCAGCACACATAGGCGACGCGTCCCGCGGGAATCTCAGATATAATAGTCATTCCAAGCAAGACAAGCAACTCTGCTATATTCTGAGGTGCTACTCTCCTATCTCTCTGTTCCCTCCCCCACCCTCCCCAGGCGGCTTCATTAACATCCAAATAGCCTGAGCCAGAGGGAGAACTCTGATAGGGATCTGACTGCATTTTTTTTTAGCGGATTTTCTGGAAAAACTAGTTTCCCAGTGATGGCTCGGAGACAACAATCCATATCAAACCACTTAAAGAAGCAGACCACGACAGCTTCTCCAATCCCCCAAACAAAAGAATCAAAATCTTTCCCAAATGAAGATACAATCCTGGAATTATCAGATACAGAATATAAAAAACTAATTTACAGAATGCTTAAAGATATCACAAATGAAATTCGGATAACTGCAGAAAAAGCCAAGGAACACACCAATAAAACTGTTGAAGAACTCAAAAAGATTATTCAAGAACATAGTGGAAAAATTAATAAGTTGCAAGAATCCATAGAGAGACAGCATTCAGAAATCCAAAAGATTAACAATAAAATTACAGAATTCGACAACGCAATAGGAAGTCAGAGAAGCAGACTCGAGCAATTAGAATGCAGACTGGGACATCTGGAGGACCAGGGAATCAACACCAACATAGCTGAAAAAAATCAGAAAAAAGAATTAAAAAAAATGAAGAAACACTAAGAATCATGTGGGTTTCTATCAAGAAGGATAACCTGCGGGTGATTGGAGTCCCAGAACAGGGAGGGGGGACAGAAAACACAGAGAAAATAGTTGAAGAACTCCTGACACAAAACTTCCCTGACATCATGAAAGACGAAAGGATATCTATCCAAGATGCTCATCGAACCCCATTTAAGATTGATACAAAAAGAAAAACACCAAGACATATTATCATCAAACACACCAAAACCAAAGATAAAGAGAAAATTTTAAAAGCAGCCAGGGAGAAAAGAAAGGTTTCCTTCAAGGGAGAATCAATAAGAATAAGTTCAGACTACTCAGCAGAAACCATGCAGGCAAGAAGGGAATGGGACGACATATACAGAACACTGAAGGAGAAAAACTGCCAGCCAAGGATCATATATCCAGCAAAACTCTCTCTGAAATACGAAGGTGAAATTAAGATATTTACAGATAAACACAAGTTTAGAGAATTTGCAAAAACCAAACCAAAGCTACAAGAAATACTAAAGGATATTGTTTGGTCAGAGAACCAATAATATCAGATATCAGCACAACACAAGGTCACAAAACAGAACGTCCTGATATCAACTCAAATAGGGAAATCACAAAAACAAACAAATTAAGATTAATTAAAAAAAAAAATACACATAACGGAATCATGGAAGTCAATAGGTAAAAGATCACAATAATCAAAAAGAGGGACTAAATACAGGAGGCATTGAACTGCCATATGGAGAGTGATACAAGGCGATATAGAACAATACAAGTTAGGTTTTTACTTAGAAAAATAGGGGTAAATAATAAGGTAACCACAAAAAGGTATAACAACTCTATAACTCAAGATAAAAGCCAAGAAAAACGTAACGACTCAACTAACATAAAGTCAAACACTATGAAAATGAGGATCTCACAATTTACTAAGAAAAACGCCTCAGCACAAAAAAGTATGTGGAAAAATGAAATGGCCAACAACACACATAAAAAGGCATCAAAATGACAGCACTAAAAACTTATTTATCTATAATTACGCTGAATGTAAATGGACTAAATGCACCAATAAAGAGACAGAGAGTCACGGACTGGATAAAGAAACACGATCCATCTATATGCTGCCTACAAGAGACACACCTTAGACTTAGAGACACAAACAAACTAAAACTCAAAGGATGGAAAAAAGTATATCAAGCAAACAATAAGCAAAAAAGAAGAGGAGTAGCAATATTAATTTCTGACAAAATAGACTTTAGACTTAAATCCACCACAAAGGATACAGAAGGACACTATATAATGATAAAAGGGACAATTGATCAGGAAGACATAACCATATTAAATATTTATGCACCCAATGACAGGGCTGCAAGATACATAAATCAAATTTTAACAGAATTGAAAAGCGAGATAGATACCTCCACAATTATAGTAGGAGACTTCAACACACCACTTTCGGAGAAGGACAGGACATCCAGTAAGAAGCTCAACAGAGACACGGAAGATCTAATTACAACAATCAACCAACTTGACCTCATTGACTTATACAGAACTCTCCACTCAACTGCTGCAAAATATACTTTTTTTTCTAGCGCACATGGAACATTCTCTAGAATAGACCACATATTAGGTCATAAAACAAACCTTTGCAGAGTCCAAAACATTGAAATATTACAAAGCATCTTCTCAGACCACAAGGCAATAAAACTAGAGATCAATAACAGAAAAACTAGGGAAAAGAAATCAAATACTTGGAAAATGAACAATACCCTCCTGAAAAAAGACTGGGTTATAGAAGACATCAAGGAGGGAACAAGGAAATTCTTAGAAAGCAACGAGAATGAAAATACTTCCTATCAAAACCTCTGGGACACAGCAAAAGCAGTGCTCAGAGGCCAATTTATATCGATAAATGCACACATACAAAAAGAAGAAAGAGCCAAAATCAGAGAACTGTCCCTACAACTTGAACAAATAGAAAGTGAGCAACAAAAGAATCCATCAGGCACCAGAAGAAAACAAATACTAAAAATTAGAGCTGAACTAAATGAATTAGAGAACAGAAAAACAATCGAAAGAATTAACAAAGCCAAAAGCTGGTTCTTTGAAAAAATTAACAAAATTGATAAACCATTGGCTAGACTGACTAAAGAAATACAGGAAAGGAAACAAATAACCCGAATAAGAAACGAGAAGGACCACATCACAACAGAATCAAATGAAATTAAAAGAATCATTTCAGATTATTATGAAAAATTGTACTCTAACAAATTTGAAAACCTAGAAGAAATGGATGAATTCCTGGAAAAACACTACCTACCTAAACTAACACATTCAGAAGTAGAACAACTAAATAGACCCATAACAAAAAAAGAGATTGAAACGGTAATCAAAAAACTCCCAACAAAAAAAAGCCCTGGCCCGGACGGCTTCACTGCAGAGTTCTACCAAACTTTCAGAGAAGAGTTAACACCACTACTTCTGAAGGTATTCCAAAGCATAGAAAATGACGGAATACTACCCAACTCATTCTATGAAGCCACCATCTCCCTGATACCAAAACCAGGTAAAGACATTACAAAAAAAGAAAATTATAGACCTATATCCCTCATGAACATAGATGCAAAAATCCTCAACAAAATTCTAGCCAATAGAATCCAACAACACATCAAAAAAATAATTCACCCTGATCAAGTGGGATTTATACCAGGTATGCAAGGCTGGTTTAATATCAGAAAAACCATTAATGTGATCCATCACATAAATAAAACAAAAGACAAAAACCACATGATCTTATCAATTGATGCAGAAAAGGCATTTGACAAAGTCCAACACCCATTCATGATAAAAACTCTTACCAAAATAGGAATTGAAGGAAAATTCCTCAACATAATAAAGGGCATCTACGCAAAGCCAACAGCCAATATCACTCTAAATGGAGAGAACCTGAAAGCATTTCCCTTGAGAACGGGAACCAGACAAGGATGCCCTTTATCACCGCTCTTATTCAACATCGTGCTGGAAGTCCTAGCCAGGGCAATTAGGCTAGACAAAGAAATAAAAGGTATCCGGACTGGCAAGGAAGAAGTAAAGTTATCACTATTTGCAGATGACATGATTATATACACAGAAAACCCTAAGGAATCCTCCAGAAAACTACTGAAACTAATAGAAGAGTTTGGCAGAGTCTCAGGTTCTAAAATAAACATACAAAAATCACTTGGATTCCTCTACATCAACAAAAAGAACACCGAAGAGGAAATAACCAAATCAATACCATTCACAGTAGCCCCCAAGAAGATAAAAGATACTTAGGAATAAATCTTGCCAAGGATGTAAAAGACCTATACAAAGAAAACTACAAAGCTCTACTACAAGAAATTCAAAAGGACATACTTAAGTGGAAAAACACACCTTGCTCATGGATAGGAAGACTTAACATAGTAAAAATGTCTATTCTACCAAAAGCCATCTATACATTTAACGCACTTCCGATGCAAATTCCAATGTCATATTTTAAGGGGATAGAGAAACAAATCACCAATTTCATATGGAAGGGAAAGAAGCCCCGGATAAGCAAAGCACTACTGAAAAAGAAGAAGAAAGTGGGAGGCCTCACTTTACCTGATTTCAGAACCTACTATACAGCCACAGTAGTCAAAACAGCCTGGTACTGGTACAACAACAGGCACATAGACCAATGGAACAGAATTGAGAACCCAGACATAGATCCATCCACATATGAGCAGCTGATATTTGACAAAGGACCAGTGTCAATTAATTGGGGAAAAGACAGCCTTTTTAACAAATGGTGCTGGCATAACTGGATATCCATTTGCAAAAAAATGAAACAGGACCCATACCTCACACCATGCACAAAAACTAACTCCAAGTGGATCAAAGACCTAAACATAAAGACAAAACGATAAAGATCATGGAAGAAAAAATTGGGAGAACCCTAGGAGCCCTAATACAAGGTATAAACAGAATATAAAACATTACCAAAAATGATGAGGAGAAACCCGATAACTGGGAGCTCCTAAAAATCAAACACCTATGCTCATCTAAAGACTTCACCAAAAGAGTAAAAAGACCACCTACAGACTGGGAAAGAATTTTCAGCTATGACATCTCCGACCAGCGCCTGATCTCTAAAATCTACATGATTCTGTCAAAACTCAACCACAAAAAGACAAACAACCCAATCAAAAAGTGGGCAAAGGATATGAACACACATTTCTCTAAAGACGATATTCAGGCAGCCAACAGATACATGAGAAAATGCTCTCGATCATTAGCCATTAGAGAAATGCAAATTAAAACTACGATGAGATTCCATCTCACACCAACAAGGCTGGCATTAATCCAAAAAACACAAAATAATAAATGTTGGAGAGGCTGCGGAGAGACTGGAACTCTTATACACTGCTGATGAGAATGTAAAATGGTACAACCACTTTGGAAATCTATCTGGCGTTATCTTAAACAGTTAGAAATAGAACTACCATACAACCCAGAAATCCCACTCCTGGGAATATACCCTAGAGATACAAGAGCCTTCATACAAACAGATATGTGCACACCCATGTTTATTGCAGCTCTGTTTACAATAGTAAAAAGCTGGAAGCAACCAAGGTGTCCATCAACGGATGAATGGGTAAATAAATTGTGGTATATTCACACAATGGAATACTACGCATCCATAAAGAACAGTGACGAATCTCTGAAACATTTCATAACATGGAGGAACCTGGAAGGCATTATGCTGAGCGAAATTAGTCAGAGGCAAAAGGACAAATATTGTATAAGACCACTATTATAAGATCTTGAGAAATAGTAAACCTGAGAAGAACACATACTTTTGTGGTTACAAGGGGGGGAGGGAGGGAGGGTGGGAGAGGGTTTTTTATTGATTAATCAGTAGATAAGAACTGCTTTAGGTGAAGGGAAAGACAACACTCAATACATGGAAGGTCAGCTCAATTGGACTGGACCAAAAGCAAAGAAGTTTCCGGGATAAAATGAACGCTTCAAAGGTCAGCGGAGCAAGGGCGGGGGTCTGGGGAACATGGTTTGCGGGGACTTCTAAGTCAATTAGCAATATAATTCTATTATGAAATCATTCTGCATCCCACTTTGAAATGTGGCGTCTGGGGTCTTAAATGCTAACAAGCAGCCATCTAAGATGCATCAATTGGTCGCAACCCACCTGGAGCAAAGGAAAATGAAGAACACCAAGGCCACACGACAACTAAGAGCCCAAGAGACAGAAAGGGCCACATGAACCAGAGACCTACATCATCCTGAGACCAGAAGAACTAGTTGGTGCCCGGCCACAATCGATGACTGCCCTGACAGGGAGCACAGCAGAGGACCCCTGAGGGAGCAGGAGATCAGTGGGATACAGACCCCAAATTCTCATAAAAAGACCAAACTTAATGATCTGATTGAGACTAGAGGAATCCTGGCGGCCATGCTCCCCAGACCTTCTGTTGGCCCAGGACAGGAACCATCCCCGAAGACAACTCATCAGACATGAAAGGGACTGGTCAGCGGGTGGGAGAGAGATGCTGATGAAGAGTGAGCTAATTAAATCAGATGGACACTTGAGATTGTGTTGGCAACACTTGTCTGGAGGGGGGGTGGGAGGATAGAGAGAGAGGGAAGCTGGCAAAATTGTCACGAAAGGAGAGACTGAAAGGGCTGACTCAAGAGGGGGAGAGCAAGTGGGAGTAGGGAGTGAGATGTATGTAAACTTACATGTGACAGACTGATTGGATTTGTAAACGTTCACTTGAAGCTTAATAAAAGTTAATAGAAAAAAAAAATTAAAATAGCTGGGAAAAAAAAGCGCATAATTCTGAACCCTTACTTATGATTCCACATTCTTGATGCAATTCAGATACTTGTTTGGTTTTACCTACAGGTTTCTACTATAAAAGTCTCTGAGGGTGGTCTTTGAGGCAACGATAACTCCATTGCCCAACCTCTCTGTAGCACACCACAGATCTGGCGCCTAGGCACATAAGAATGTTTTCCTAAGGAGAAGCCTTGCTGTAGACTAAGGAATTGGTGTTCTGTCCCAGCTGAGTCATGCCTGTGGAGTTGATATTCATGTTCATTTGAAGGGTAGAACTGGATGTGCAGACCCAGGAACAGAGTGAGAACTCCAAAGCAGATCATCTACTAAATTGCTCTTACTTCCTAATAAGTGTGGATAAAGCCACCGTAAACCAAAATTACGATCTTGTACAGTGAGAGTATAGGTTGCTTCCCTTAACTTCAGACATTCTATAAAAAAGCTAGAAACAATAGTACTCCAGTAAAGTGGAGGGAAAAGATGGTGGGCATGTGCATGGAATATGAAAATGTACATGGTTACTTGTGTTAATACACATGTATGATACATCTGGGGGATGACAAGGGTGTGATGCTCAGATGGCTGTGTCTTTCTCCTAATTTTCCTTTCTTCCTTCCTCCCAGTATGTCAGAAAACTCGCAAATGTGTCATGACCTGAAAAAAATCATGGGGTATTAAATGATCCAGACTCTTAATGCATTGCCCCACAGAAGACAGGGATGAGTTTGAACATATGGAAGGCTTATATTCAGTAGTTATGTACCTGTGTGGATGTACTAATACAAAGAGGTAGTTAGCTACCCCGGTGGCACTGTCGGTAAGAGCTCAGTTGCTAACCAAAAGGTCAGCAGTTCCAATCCACCAGCTGCTCCTTGGAAACCCTATAGGGTAATTCTACTTTACCCTATAAGGTTGTTGAAAGTCAGAATCTACTTAACGGCAATGAGATTCGTTTCTGGAAATATGTACAATTTAAAAAACTTCCTTAGAGTAATTATGATATGCTCCTTTACTGTGGTGTAATGGATTTCTTTTCGTGTGACCTTTCTAGCCATGGTCTTGTAACTCCCAACCAGGTGATTGGGCGGGACTGTGTGATAGGGTAATTGTGGCCCACTAAGGGGACTGGTCAGTTTTGCCATCTCACTGGGCTTGAAATGAGCCACTCCTGAAGCAGGAAAGAGAAGAGCTCACCACCAACAAGCCAGGAGAGACCAGCAGGAGAGACTGGCAGGAGATGGTACAGTGGGCTTCTGGGCCCACGGAGCAAGAAAGCTGAGCACCTTTGGGAGGAGAATGAGGGCAAGGGAAAAGCCTATGCCTGACCTACAAATTTGGGGCTTGCCACAGTCTCGTGAGCCATTTCCTTTAAACAGTTTGTGAGTTCTGTGAGACATTGCAGAGAATTAGGAACCCAAAGACAGCACGGAGAATACTGAGGGAGAGGGATTAGCTGATGTTAATAGATGATGGAGTGGTACAGCAGCTTGGGAAAGTTGGATGTTTGGGACATCTTTAACCTCCACCTCACAGGAACCAGCTTTGTGCTGATCCTTATAAAAGAAATTATTCGTTTATTTACCTACAGGAGAGAATTCTACAATATAGAGCTCTAACTTTGTATACCCATTGCCGTTGAGTCAATTCTGACTCACGGCAACCCTATAGGACAGAGTAGAACTGCCCCATAGGGTTTCCAAGGAGCAGCTGGTGGATTCAAACTGCCTACCTTTTGGTTAGCAATCGAGCCCTTAACAATTGTGCCAGCAGGTCTCTAGGAAAAACCATGGTCAAGAAGTACTGTGCTACCTATTGTATAGAGTGTGATATTTGGAGTCAGGTCAGCTTGATTTTAAATTACACTTAATGACTGTATGAATTTTGGATGACTTAATCACTAGTAGCCTCAGTTTGTTCATCTGTCAAATGGTTGCAACAATACCTCTCTTATAGGATTTTGTGATTATTAAATGAGAATGAACGCAAAAAATAGCACTATTTAACAAATGTTAAAGAAAAAAAATCCTTGACTTTCCTGATGATCAAAAAAAAGAAAAAGTAGAATCAACGGGAATTTTTGGAGGTTAAGAGAGCAGATAGTAGGGATAAAAGTGAATTCCAAATATAATAATATACTTTTTTTTTTTTAACTAATTATGCAGTTAACTCCCAGTATACAAATATTCCATCAGACAGGTTTTATTTCTTATGAGTGTCACTCTTAGAATAACAAAGCTTAAGATGTCTCAATTACTTCCTTTACCCAAGTATGGGAATGGAGGATGTTGGAATGCCGGGTGGAGTTACATAAAGTCATCTTCCACTGACTAAAAGAAAATTATCCTTGTATAATAACAACAACAAAATTAATGACACCTTTCAGGTACATGGGCATCTTTTATGTCAGAGTTCTACCTCTGAGAGACACATAACACGGAAGCCTTCCCCCTAACTTTAGCAATAGTCCAGAACAAGGATTGAAATCAAATAATACCACCTGTTAAAGTCATATAAACATTTACAGAATATACTAAATACTTCATACTCTCTAGGGAAAAGAGGATTTTTAAAGACATACGGGAGTCATCCCAACACCAGTTGTCTTTTAAAACATAATCTGAGGAAACAAAATAATACAACTTCCGGTTATCTTTAGATGTAATTTCCTTAGCATCTCTGCCGCCACAATGCCAAATGGGACAAGAATACATAATGAAACTTTATAGGATGTGTTAGTCAGCATCCAATGAAGAAAACAGAAACCACTCCAGGTGTGTCAAGCACAAGAGATTCAATACGGATAATTGGTAACACAGATGATTAAAAACAAAAAAAAGGAAAGGCCTAAGAGGGGAATGAGAAGCAAGTGAGAGATTATCAATAGCAAGAAGTTACTGCCAGCCCTAGGGCAAAATGCGGTTTTACTAGAGCCCAGAATTAGGGGTCACTCAGCAGAAGTAGGAGTTATGGTGACTTGTTGGGTAGGTCTGGGAACCCCATAGACTGGTAGGAGAGGAAATGCAGTCACCCACCAGATCCTCTATCTGGGCAGAGAGAGAAGAATGATAATACCCTCCCTTTTTGCTTTTTTTTCCATCTTCCAATTTACAATCTACAGTCTTATTAGCCAAACCTACTCAGAAGGCAGAGGTCAGGGAAGAATGGGAAATGTTTCCTGCAATACAGACCAGAGCAGAGGAACAGTACAGACAGTAAACAGGTAAATAGTTGACAGACAACTCAATTTCACTTGTGAACATGGACACAAAAATCCTCAATGTAATAAAGTGTAATGAATCTAGCAGAGTATTTTAAAACATCGTAATCAAGTAGCTTGATTAAGAAGTACTAAAGTTATTCAACATCACAAAATCATCATTTTAATCAAAAAATAGTAAAAGTAAAACAGATAAGTGCAGAAAAACCATTTCCTAAAATTCGTAACAAACCAGGAAAAGGAAAGCATTTTCTTAATCTGCCAAAGAAGACCAACTTTTACAACAAGCATACTATTTCATGTACAACAAAACAAAACACTGTCTGATCCTGTGCTATCCTTATGATTGTTGTTATGTTTGAGCCCATTGTTGCAGCCACTGTGTCAATCCATCTCCCTGAGGGTCATCCTCTTTTTCACTGACCCTCTACTTTACCAGGCATGATGTCCTTCTCCAGGGACTGATTCCTCCCGATAACATGTCCAAAGTATGTGAGACGTAGTGTCACCATCCTTGCTTCTAAGAAATATTCTGGTTGTACTTCTTCGAAGACAGATTTGTTCATTCTTTTGGCAGTCCATGTTACATTCAATCATTCAATGTACTTCACCAACACCACAACTCAAAGGTGTCAATTCTTCTTCAGTCTTACTTATTTATTGTCCAGCTGTCTTCACACGCATATGAGGCAATTGAAAACACCATGGCTTAGGTCAGGCCCACTTTAGTCCTCAAAGTGACATCTTTGCTTTTCAATGCGTTAAAGATTTGCAGCAGATTTGCCCAATGCAGTGTGTCAACATTGCATTGGGCAAATTGATTTCTTGACTGCTGCTTCCACGGGTGTTGATTGTGGATCCAAGTAAAACGAAATCCTTGAAGACTTCAATCTTTTCTCCGTTTATCATGATGTTGCTTATTGGTCCAGTTGTGAGGGTTTTTGTTTTCTTTATGTTGAGGTGTAATCCACACTGAAGGCTGTTGTCCTTGATATTCATCAGTGTTTCAAGTCCTCTTCACTTTCAGCAAGAAATGTTGTGTCATCTGCATAACGCGGGTTGTTAATGAGTCTTCCCTTCCTCCATTCCTGATGCTGTGATCTTCTTCATATAGTCCACCTCTCGTGTTATTTGCTCAGCATACGGATTGAATATGTATGGTGAAAGGATACAACCCTGGTGCACACCTTTCGTGACTTTAAACCACGTGGTATGCCCTCGTTCTGTTTGAACAACTGCCTCTTGATCTATGTACAGATTTCTCATGAGCACGATCCTTTTGGAATTCTCATCCTTTGCGATGTTATCCATAATTTGTCATGATCCTCACAGTTGAATGCCTTTACATAGTCAACAAAACACAGGTAAACATCTTTCTGGTATTCTCTGCTTTTAGTCAGGATCCATCTGACATCAGCAATGATATCGCTTGCTCCACATCGTCTTCTGAATCTGGCTTGAATTTGTGGCAGTTCCCTGTTGATGTATTGCTGCAGCTGCTTTTGAATGATCATCAGTAAAATTTTACTTGTGTGTGATATTACGATATTGTTCAATAACTTCCACATTTGGTTGGACCGCCTTTCCTTGGACTAGGCATAAACACGGATCCCTTCCAGTTGGTTGGCCAGGTAGCTGTCTTCCAAATTTCTTGGCATAGATAAGTGAGCACTTCCAGTGCTGCATCGTTTTGGTATTCCGGCAATTCCTGGAGCCTTGTTTTTTCACCAATGCCTTCAGTGCAGTTTGGACTTCATCCTTCAGTACAATTGGTTCCTGATCTTATGCTACCGCCTGAAATGGATGAATGTCAGCCAATTCCTTTTGGTATAGTGACTCTGTGTATTCCTTCCATCTTCTTTGATGCTTCCTGAGGGATTTAATATTTTCCCCGCAGAATCCTTCAAAATTGCAACTTGAGGCTTAAACTGTTTCTTCAGTTCTTTCGGCTTGAGAAATGCTGAGCATATTCTTCCCTTTCGGTTTTCTAACTCCAGGTCTTTATACATGTGATTATAACACCTCACTTTGTCTTCTCAAGCTGCCCTTTTTTGAAATCTTGTTTTTAGCTCTTTTACTTCATCATTTCTTCCATTTGCTTTAGTTACTAGAACTTCAAGAGCAAGTTTCAGAGTCTCTTCTGACATCCATTTTGGTCTTTTCTTTCTTTCCTGTCTTTTCAATGACCTCAATGCAATACCATGCAATTAAAAAAAAAAAAAAAAAGTCTAATATGGTTCTTCATGGGATTAACAAATATATTCTAAAATTTACATGAAAATATAAATGAACAAGAACACCTAAGACAATTTAAAAGATAATGGGCAGAACTTGCCCTATAAGACACGAAACATTACTGTAATGTTTTAGTAATTAAAATTGCATGGCATTGACACCAGGTCCTAAGTGGCATAAATGATTAGCATTCAGCTACTAACCGAGAGGTTGGCAGTTCGAATCCACCCAGCAGTGCTACAGAAGAAAGACCTGGTGATCTACTGTAAGATTATAGTCACTGAAAACCCTGTGGAGCACTACTCCACTCTGACACACAGGAGGCCGCTATGAGTCGGGATTGACTTGACAGCAATGGGTTTGGATTGGTTTGAGCATGGTGTAGTCAGATAAATTCTTGGGATAGAAAAGAAGGTCCTCAAATAGATATCATTGTCATATATGATACAGTAGAAATCACTAAATTGGGGGAAAAAAACGACTAGTCAATATACGTTGGGACAACTGGTTTTCCATATGGAAGGAAATAGAATTATATCCCTACTTCACACAAGGCATGAAATTAAATTCCAGATGGATTAAAAAACAATGAAATTGCAAAATTCAAACTTTAAAAGAAACTATAGAGTAATATTCCAAATTCCTATGACTTGAGGATAAAGGATTTCCCTAGATCATTTCATTTAGACCTCTGCTCAAATGTCACCTCCTTGGTAAGATTTTTCATGAATAATCTATAATGTGGCCCTGTACTCTCTCTATTGCCTGATTTTATCTTATTTTATTTAACAAATACTTATATAGTGTTTACTATGTACCAGGCACTTTTATATTACATAAACCCATTGCTGTCGAGTCGATTCCGACTCATAGCAACCCTATAGGACAGAGTAGAACTGCCCCACAGGGTTTCCAAGAGGAGTCTGGTGGATTTGAACTGCCAACCTTTGGGTAAGCACTGAACACTTAACCACTATGCCACTCGAGTTTCCTTATATTATACATACTTATTTAATTTCTTAAGGCAACCTTATGTAGTAGACATTATTATTATCATCCCCACCTTACATGAGAGGAAACTGAGGTACATGAAGATTAAATTACTGCCTTCAGTTAGTATATGGCAGAGCCAGGATGTAAACCAGGCAGCCTAGCTACAAAGGCTGTGCCCCTAACTATGTTACTATGCTTTCTCTTACTCTGTTTTATTTTTCTTTATAACATTTATCATCTGACCCTATGTTTATTGCCTACCTTTCTAGTGCTTTTTTAATGACCATATTCTCCAGTGCCTAGAAGAGTGCCTAGAACATAAAAAAAAAAAAAAAAAATTCATAATAGGTATTTAAAAGATTTTTTTTTAAATAAACAACATAAAAAAAAGAGAGAGGGAGAGAGATTTCTATAAAAAGTAGAAATCATAAAAAATGTGATATATTTCACTGCATCATAATATAAAACTTCTGTATTAGAAACTACCTCATAAAAAATTAAAAGGTAAGCAAGAATGAGAGACGATATTTGTAATGGAAATGATTAAAAATCAAGAACTATATCAAGTATTTCTGTAAATCGACAATAAGAAGGCAAACACCTAACAGAAAAGAGGAAAGCAATTATGAACAGGTAAATCCTAGGAGGAGTAAAACAAACAATAAACACATGAAAAGATGTTCAACCTCACTAAAAGTTAGAGAAATACAAGTAAAAACAGCCATCAGATAACATTCTCTACATTTAAATACTAAAATCTGAAAAGCGAATGAAGAAGAATGCAGCATCAGAATTGTAGAAAGGCTCGTCAATAACCTGTATTATGCAGAAGACACAACCTTGCTTGCTGAAAGTGGAGAGGACTTGAAGCACTTACTGATGAAGATCAAAGACCACAGCCTTCAGTATGGATTACACTTCAACAAAAAAGAAAACAAAAATCCTCACAACTGGACCAATAAGCAATATCATGATAAACAGAGAAAATATTGAAGTTATCAAGGATTTCATTTTACTTGGATCCATAATCAACGCCCATCGAAGCAGCAGTGAAGAAATCAAGACACATTGCATTGGGCAAATCTGCTGCAAAAGACCTCTTTAAAGTGTTGAAAAGCAAAGATTTTACTTTGAGGACTAAGCAAACCATGGTGTCTTCAATTGCCTCATATGCATATGAAAGCTAGACATTGAACAGTAAAGACTGAAGAAAAACTGATGCCTTTGAATTACAGTGTTGGCGAGGAATAAGGAATATACTATTTTTTGCCAGGAAAACAAAACCTATTATTGAAAGAAGTACAACCAGAGTTCTCCTTGGAAGGATGGTGAGACTTCATCTCACATACTTTGGACAAGTTATCAGGAGAGGCCTGTCCCTGGAGAAGGATATCATGCTTAGTAAGGTAGAGAGGGTCAGCGAAGCAGAGGAAGACCCTCCACAAGATCAATTGACAAAGTGGTTGCAACAATTGATTCAAACATTACAATGATAGTGAGGATGGGACAGGACAGGACAGTGCTTCATTCTGCTGTACACAGGGTTACAATGAGTCAGAAATGACTTGATGGTACCTAATAACAACTAACAGTAAAGTTGAAAATATGCATTTCTTATAACCCAAAATTTCTACTTCTTGATATAAATCTTCCAATACAAATAAAGACATATGTGTAATGAAAATTCACTGTAGATTGTTTACAGAGTAAACAAAGTGGAAAAAAAAAAAACTCAGAGATCCATCAGTAGATGAATAAATAAATAAATTAGGGTATGGCCAGTCAACTGAATACTATACAGCTGTTAAAACGAATGAACAAGCATTTGGATGAGTAAACTCCTAACAAACTGCCCCTACCACAAATGACAGCTATAAATTTAAACGGATGCAGTATACTGGAAACCTTGGTGGCATAGTGGTTAAGACCTACAGCTGTTAACCAAAAGGTCAGCAGTTCGAATCTACCAGGCGCTCCTTGGATACTCTTTGGGGCAGTTCTACTCTGTCCTATAGGGTCACTATGAGTCGAAATCGACTTGACGGCAACTGGTTTGGTTTTTTTGGGTTTAGTGTATTGTACGTAAATAAGGTCTCATTAAAATTGATAGGAAAAAGATGAATGGATAAGCTATACTTATGTTAATATATTCATTGAATTCTTAATGTGGTACTTAACAGTGAATTAAAAAAAGTTACAGAAGGGTAGCTACAGCGTAATACCATATATATATATAAAATTGAAAAATATACAGAAATACCACTATATGTTTGATATAGACGTATGTATTATATTATATATAATAATATTTATGTGATTGAAGTATGTGTGTGTATATATATATACATATACATATAGTTTATGGATAGATATTCTATGATGCATTAAACAAACATTTCAGCACCTAGTCTTTTGCAGCTACTAGGGATATTGCTGCTGTTAGCTGCTGCCTAGTCGCACCAGCTCATGGCAGCCCCACAGAACAGAACACTCCCTAGTCCTGTGCCATCCTCATGACTGGCTGTGGATCACATTGGAAGCAGATCACCAGCCCTTTCTTCCTAGCCTTAGTCTGGAAGCTCTGCTGAAACCTGTTCAGCATCAGGGCAACCCACAAATTTCCACTGAGAGATGGATGGTGGTTGTGCGTGAGGTGCACTGGCCAGTAATCGAACCCAGATCTCCTGAAAAGAAGGCCGGAATTCCACCACCAAACGACCAGTGGCCTGGCTAGGAACATACCAGTGGTCAAAATCTCTGCCTTCTAGACGCTTACATGCTGGTACATTTGAACTTTACATAGTAAACTTATGCAAGTGGCTGGCTTCTGGGAAGGGAGGAGGAAAGCAGAGGGATGGGTCTGAGAAAAGTGACATAAGGGACTTGAACTTCATACTAATTTTTAATCAGAAATATATTTGAAAATGGTGAATATTTATGCGTTTGAGTGGTGAATAGATGGGCATTTGTTATACGTGGTCTTTTGTAGTGTTCTATATTTTTCTAACATATAATCAAATGTGATGGAAATGTCATGAATTTAAGGGCCTCAGAAACTAAATAATGGATCTACATTTAGCACTGATTGATGGATAAATAAAACTAAATATACACCTCCATTAAAGCTTCATTATTTTCTTGACCTTTATAGAGATGGTGAAGGAAAGGCCATACTAGGAAAAATGTGTCTCTTTTTTATTTCAGAAGGGCATAACTATGTGGGGAAAATTCTGAACAGATACCAAAATTCTAAGAGGTTATTTGTCTGTTAGAATTTAGGAGATTCTTATTTTCTGTTTTGTTATTTTTGTTTATATGTATTTGCTATTTTTTAAACTGTGTGAACATCTATTATTTAAAAGGAAATAATATAAATATTCCGCTTAAAATTACCGCTGATAATATTAGCTTAGGGATATTTTGATTACTACCTGAACAGTCAAGTTGCTGTTGTTGTTAGGTGCCACCGAGTCAGCTCTGACTGATAGTGACCCTATGTACAACAGAAGGAAAACACTGCCCAGTCCTGTGCCATCCTCACAATTGCTGCTATGTGTAAGCCCATTGTTGTAGCCACTGTGTCAATCCATCTATTTCAGAGTTATCTCCTCTTTTGCCAGCCCTGTACTTTACCAAGCATGATGTCCTTCTCCAGGGACTGGTCCTTCCTGATAACACGTCCAAAGTATGTGAGATGAAGTCTCACCATCCTTGCTTCTAAGAAGCATTCTGGCTGTACTTCTTTCAAGGCAGATTTGTTCGTTCTTCTGGCACTCCATGGTATATTCAATATTCTTCGCCAACACCATAATTCAAAGGCATCAATTCTTCTGTCTTCATTATTCATTGTCCAGCTTTTGGATGCATATGAGGTAATTGAAAATACCATGGCTTGGGTCAGGCACATCTTAGTCCTCAAAGCGACATCTTTGCTTTGTAACACTTTAAAACGGTCTTCTGCAGCAGATTTGCCCAGTGCAATACATTGCTTGATTTCTTGACTGCTGCTTGCATGGATGTTGATTGTAGTTGCAAGTAAAATGAAATCCTTGACAATTTCAATCTTTTCTCCATTTATCATGACGTTGCTTATTGATCGAGTTGTGAGAATTTTTGCTTTATGTTGAGGTGCAATCCATAGTGAAGGCTATAGAAGAGTCATATTATGCTTAGATATTGTACATACACAATTATGCCCATCGATTTACATATAAAACACAAGAGATAGCACTGAACAATATAAGGTACATGTTGATCAGAAAGAGTATACAAATGTGAGGAGTTATTTATTATACTTGTATACATACATATATAGATCTATTTTTACAACTACGTTCTTCAGATACTTAAATTACCGGCTAGAGAATCTTTGATGCAAAGATCCCAAACAGCACCTACATTTGCTTCACATTCGCAGTTTTGAAATTTAAGCTAAAATATATATATTTATACATATATACACATGCATGCACACACACACACATATATATATCAGAAAACTAACACATAATACATTATTATTCATAACATGTATGGGTATTCATTATTTAATAAAAGTTAATGTTTTCATTCCGTATACTATATTCATATTTTTTTCTTAAAGTCCTTCAAACATCACCCTGTGATGTTCAGGGCAGCTTAGTATCAGGTGGCCAGCACCTTCTCCTATTTATCCCTGCAACTGTCTTCCTGACCCATTGCTCAGTGTTAGATATGGAATCTTCCAAACTGTAGGGTGAGAATTACTTTATCCTAGCATTGGAAACCCTAGTGGCATAGTGGTTAAGAGCTATGGCTGCTAACCAAAAGGTGGACAGTTTCAATCCAGGTACTCCTTGGAAATCCTATGGGGCAGTTCTACTCTGTCCTATAGGGTTACTACGAGTTGGAATCAACTAGATGGCAATGGGTTTAGTTTTTTTTTTTTTTAACATTGGCTACAACTATAGTGCCATTGCTATATCTTTTCTTCCTTGGGTTAGAGACATTGAATCTTCTTTGTCTGTGGCCAATCTTAATCTTCCCCATTTCTGGAACCTTTCATGACTGGGACATATAAAAAACCAAAAACCAAACCCATTGCCATCGAGTTGATTCCGACTCATAGCAACCCTATAGGACAAAGTAGAACTGCCCCACACTGGCTGCAACAGTGGGTCCAAACAGCAATGATTGTAAGGATGGCACAGGACCAGGCAGTGTTTCGTTCTGTCATACATAGTGTCTCTGTGAGTCAGAATCAAACTGGATAGCACCTAACAGCAACAACATGGATATTTAATTAATTGTAGAACTAAGAGTTTGTTAGTTCTATCTTCCCTACGTTCTTTAAAACTGTTCTCATAGTAGATTTTGGTTGGCACAGAGCAGTGGTTCTTAATAAGTAGTTTCACTCCTAAAGAACAATTTAGACATTTGGAGCGGCCACTTGGAGTTGTCGTAATGATGGGAGGACACCACTTGCATTTATTGAGGTAAGTGCCAAGACTGCTAGGTGGGCAAGGATAAAGAAGACAGCCCCAAATAAATAATAAGCTATTTGTAATTAACTGGGCCCAAGTAATAGACACAGTATTATTTGCACGCTTCTAGTACACACTGAATTTTCCAATAGTGAAGTTTACGGTAGAAGGAAGATCGAAATTTGTTTCATCCAGAAGAGCTGTAAATGTCCACCATTTCAGAAAACTACAACACTCATGTTAACAGTAAAACAACCCCCTGTAGATTCCCATAGATCCATATCAGTACAAGCATTTGCCTTCTACTGTGGCCAAGTCCCAGCAGGCACATAATGAAATATATATATATATATATAGTTATGAAACACCTTTTATTTATTCTTTATATTGCCGTTAGGGCATTTACATTGATTTTGTAATTATGTAGCAGGGGGGTTATATTATCTAATTTATGTCAGGATTGTAAAAGGGGCATTACAAAATAGTTTCTACAAAAGAGCACCTTTGGCATTACAGCCCTGTTCACGACAGCCAAAAGTTGGAAACAACCTAAATGTCCACCAACAGATAAATGGATACGTACAAGGCATTCATGTCATAGAATATCACTCAGCCATAAAGAGAAATGAAGTCCATGCTACAACATGAACGAACCTTGAAAATATGCTGAGTGAAATAAGTCCGCCACCAAAGGACAGATACTTTAGGATCCCGTTTATATCAAATAGGCAAATGTATAGAGAGCAAAGCTGATTTGTGGTTACGAGGGCTGGCAGTGGGGGGGAAGCAGAGTCACTGCTGAGCGAACACTGAGTTTCTGTTAATGGTGGTGAAATAGAAAAGGACAGTGATGTGGTTGTGCAACATGGCAGACATGATCAGTGTCACTGAATTAGGCATGTAAAAATTGTTGAGTTGGCAAATGTTTTGTTATATATACATATTTGGAGCCCTGGTGGCAAAGTGGTTAGCAGTTCGAATCCACCAGACACTCGTCGGAAACCCTATGGGGCAATTCTACTCTGTCCTACAGGGTTGCTACCAGTCGGAATCGACTCGACGGTGTACAACAACAACATCCATATACTTAAGACAATTTTTAAAAAGGGGAGCTTTGGCTGTGAAAAAGTTGAAAACAACTTACTGAGAGGATGACGCTCAAGTACCTGACTAGCTCCCCAGCCAAATGATGAGACAAAGTGTCCACCTTAACCTCCGGCGTGGTTCTTCAACCAGAAAAATAATTGGGAATAGGATGGTCGAAAAAAAAATTTTTTTTTTTTTTAATCTCTCGCTCTCACTCTCTGATGAGTAAACGAAATGAGCAGATGGGCAAATGCTGCTCGATCTGAGAAAAATGAGGGGAGGCTAGTCTTCATCAAGCCAAAGAAATTCTTTCCTACACCAGCATTTTTGTTTCTCTCTCTACCTCAATGACTTTATTCTCTTTCATGTTGGTTTAATTCCTGATTATAGTTTGCGATTTTAGCAAGAAGTCTCACTTCCACCACAAAGCCCTTTTGGAAAGCTTGGAAGAATGACAAACTCACGTTCTTTTGAACTCATTGGTGGTACCACATACACTGGCTAGTATACTACTTGGCTCTCACCCTCTCTCCTTTTATAGTTTATCTTCTCAGCTCAATTCTAAGCTTTTTGAAACAAGAAATGTGTCTTACGTTCCTTAATAGCTTTCAAAATGTCTACCAAATAGCAGGCACTCAAGAAATACTTGCTGATGAAGAGATTGCAGTTCTAGCGATATTTTCCCAGCCAACTTGGTTCTTTGAAACAGATTTCCAAGTCCTATTTCAAACTTTGCCTAGGAGTGTTTCTGATAGCTATTATTCTCAGGCTTCAAAGAAGGCTTTTGCCTCTCTTATGGCTGGAGATGAGCAAGGTAAGAGGAATACAGCATTAGCCTTCAGGGTCCCTAGGGTCTAAAACTGCACTCACACACTCAAGTATGTAAAGTGACGATATGTTCCAATTTGTCTGGCACAGTCCTGGTTTTTACCTCTTGGGTCAGCATAATTATTTTCATAGACTTTCACTCTCCTAAGCGTCCAGTTGTGACATTACATGGTGGACCCCATGGACTGGGCCCAGGCAGGTGCCCTGAATGAATGAGGTTGGCAGGTGAGTGCTGGGATGCACGGGAGAGGCAGGGCAATTCTAAAGAAGGCCCTGCCTGTGAGCGCCATGTGCAATCGGCCCTTATGTTGTGAGATGGTTGGGTGTTTCAAGAGAAGTCAGAAATTTAGACTTTCGAATGTTGGGAACTAATTCTATTTAATTTTTTTTTTTTTTTTTTAAAGCACTGTGTGGGCCAGATTTGGCCTGGACTGCTGGTTTGACACCTTTTTTCCAAAAGGGATTACCTTGGTTCAGGTTTTTCTAGACCCAAAGTGTCTCCTTTTGAACATAGCCCATTTCGTTGGAATAGGAGCAAAAGTCTAATCTTGGCTTTCTCACTTATTAGCTGTGTGGCCTTGGGAAAGCTCTCACAAACTTATCTCATCTGTAAAATAAGAAATATGGGCTAGGTCATACTTAGATCCCATCTCATCTCTAAGATTTCTGTAATTTTCTAACTCTGACGTTAACCATCGCTTTTGTTTTTTTGGTCTTTTTTTTTCCTAACACATTTGGCATTCATCAAAATGGGTTAGTTATTCATACTTTCCATTTCTTGAAAATGAACTTTGTTCCCTATTTATCAGTTGTCTGGCTCCTAAAAGATGTACAATTAAAACCACTGAGTACTAAAATATCACCTCAAAGCCAAATACAAAATCATAGTAATTTTTGATCCAAGCATTGACTAATGCTTGGTGGTTAGTGCTTAAGGGCTACAGCTGCTAACCAAAAGGTCAGCAGTTCGAATCCACCAGGTGCTCCTTGGAAACTATGCGGGAGTTCCACTCTGTCCTATAGGGTCACTAGGAGTAGGAATCGACTTGATGGCAAGGGAATGGGTCTGGTGTTATACGTTATTACTACTATCAAAAATTATATATAGGGGAAATTTTGAAGATGATACATCAAATGATTGTTAACCAAAAAATTCAGTAGTTAGAATCCACCAGCCGCTCCTTGGAAACCCTGTGAATCGACTCAACACCAACAGGGTTTTTTTTTTTTTTTTGGTGAGTTTATGAGTACTTTCTTATTTCTCTGCTTAGCTACTTTTCACATTTTCACTAGTGTGGCAACGTTGCTTTCATTGTAAAAAATGTAAAATAATCATCTTAGATAAGTGAATAGAAAAAGAGTTAGGATACACAGCAAACCATGAATGATAGTCACCTCTGTTAGAAACTAGACGGGGAAGGTGTAAGTACAATAATTTAGTTCTCTATATACTTTTGTCTTATCTGAAGTTTTTATGAAGAACATTTATTTATGCATTATTTATCTACATAAAATGAATTAATGAAATTTTAAAATGAATTATTCACCTTGTATTTAGAAAGACTGGATCTCCCTTGATTATAGATTGTTTTGTTAATTCCTGCCAAACAGAACCTCTCTGTATCTGCCCCACTCTGCATTTTATTGAAGTCAGGATGGAGAGAGTATAGGACTTGTTCAAAGTAGCAAAGAATGTTGGAGGCAAAGTCTGGGCTAAAACCCAGTTCTACCCCACACCCGGCCTGGGCTATTTCTATTTTTCTTTGTAAAATTACTTGCTGGGTTAACATTCATTTGCATTTAAAAAATCTTTAATTCCTTCTGTCAAGGAAATTTCTTTCTGGCAAATATCCTTCCTGAGAAGTAAATTCGGGGACATGCATTTCCTAACATCCTTGTTTTTAGAAAAGAACATATCTAGTTAAACATTTTTATTTTCTGCTTCGGGGGGATGGTAATAGACACCAGTTGGATTATTCTCCAAATATATTTCATAAACTACTTCCTTACCCAACTTCAGCAGATACTTTTTGTCTCTGTGTGACACAAATATAAAGGAAGCTTGTTACCAGCCTTTGTCTTCCTTCAAGTCCAAAAACAGCCTAGATGGAATCACTGCCCCTACCCCCATAACAAACAGCTTTCATTTTTTCAAAGCAATCTGTTTCTTGCACAGACCCTCCAAAGAGTCATTTATATCTTCTTCTTTTGAAAGCTATACAAGTATCTTATCTTCGTCTCCATATTTCTCACCTTCAATATGGAACCAAAGATAAATATTACTTTGGCTATTTTTTTTCTTTAAGGATATCCACTGTCCCTTGACGGCAGTGGGTATGCGGTTCTTTAGTTTGGGGGACTTGAGCATTACCATTACCAAATCATAATTAGAAAGATTTGAAGAGTAGTAGAGATCTTCAGCAATTGTTTCATTTAGTTTCATATATGTATGTGTCTATATATATACGTATAGACAGCCAGCTGCTCCTTGAAAACCTTATGGGGGCAGTTCTCCTGTGTCCTATAGTATCACTATGAGTTGGAATCGACTGGATGGCAAAGGGTTTGGGCTTGTTGTTTTGTTTTGGTTTTGGGTTTTGTTTGTTTATATCAGATTTGCATTTCATTAATCTCCATCCTAGACATTAGGAGTTTCATATCTTCACTTCTTAATAGCTGACGCTCTTTTGTCTGTAAATGCAGTTTGGGCTTCACCCTTCCTGGAGAAATCGGTAATATCAGGAAAAAAAAAGGAGCTGTACCTGCTCATAGGAAGTTTACAATTTGAGTCGATTTCCCTTGAAAACCCCTCAGCCATGCCCTTTATGCAATCAGCCTCTGCTAACAGGATCCCACCCCCTCCCAGGGGCGGCCCACGTGCTCACAGGTGATGGTCTCTCCTGCCAGTTTCCTGTGACTCCTTTTCGTCTTCCTCTTTGTTCCTTTCTTTTCTTCCTCACTCCTCCTTTTGCAGCTGCCACTTGGAAATCCTCCCTACCCTTTCCTTCTTTTCTCAGGTTCTTTCCTGGGCTGCTTCATTAGCTGGTTCTGGCCGATTCTCTACCTGCTCTGTTTGAACTTGTTCTGGGTCTGGGACAGGTGAGTGAGCCTCCACCCCTTGATCCCCTTGTTATTGTCTCCCTCCCCGGGGCAGATGCTTCCCTTCTTTGCAAAAGGTTGCACCATCCCCTCTTGCCACAATCACTACCTTTGTGCTCAGAATGCCAGCACCTGAAACAGCAGAGCAGGCTGCATACCACACTAATTTTGCCTGTGTGGATGACAATATATAATAATCCTGCAGAGTGCCCCCTTGACCTCCACAGCCAAGGTTCTGTTCTGCAGCATAGCATTCGGTGGAATGGGACACCAAAGGAATGTGTACGCTTTCTTTCTGGAGCTCTACAATCTTGAAGTCACATCTGAGCCTTTCAGGGAGGACCACATAAAAAAAAAAAAAAAAAAAAATTAGCTATCCTTAAATGTATACACAAAGAATTCTGATAATTAGAGTTTCCACTCTGTAATTTCAGTGTAGGCCCATGTCAGGTCATACTACAGCCAACTATTAAATTTCCAGGAATTTTGCGAGCCAGTTGAAATCATGTTGATAGCTTGAAAGTGGGTGGTGGGGAAGGTGAGATTGACACCACCATACCAATGGCAGAGTTCTGATAAAAACTTCAGTTGAAGAAAAAAAAAAAAATGTGAAATATGGCAATTCAGCTTTGTGAAAAAAATCTTTGAATCTTATGTCCAAAAATCTTGAGGTCCCTTGAGAGACCTTTCCCTTCGAAAGGTTTTTTTCTTGGCTTCTCTTTCTTCTAATACCTAGTCTTGTCTGTTTCTGATGCTTTAGCATCAATAGCCACCCCACTAAAAATAGAATTACTAGTAATGGGTGTGACATGGCTCCTTCTTTGTTTCTTGACTAGATTTCCTTTTTGCTTTCCTGCATTCATCTCTTCCGTTGCAGACCGTGATGGAAGTTAACTGGGCTACTGTTTTGTATCAGGAAAAGCATTTGTGTTGTCTGTGAACTGCTTATGACCCTGATTCTGAAGCCTCTGCCTTGCCGTAGCTCCCTTCAGCCCCTGCAGCATCTAGTTGATTCTTTCTTTTCCTGGCCATTATCCAAAATTTCCCCAGAAGCCTCCTCAATGTAATTCCGTTCACTAGTGGAGATCATGTTGTGAGGGTCCAGGTAAGTGAGAAAGAATTCCAGGTGCTGTGACACAACAAATAAAGCACCCAAAGGAAATTCATCAGTGGCTCACCCAAGATTAGAAGCAGGTCTCTTAAAACCCAATCCCCATATCCTCACTAATATACAGACTTACTAATTTTGATGCCGAAGTGCTTGTAATTCATTCTGCTTTAACCTTCTAGAATGTAGGTCAGGTGGTAATAAAAAAAAAACTGAAAATGTTCTATCAAAAAAGAAATGAGGATGTATCAGTTCACATCACTAATGTAAGAGTGGGCATGGCTAGATTTAAGAATTTTTCTCTCCACCCTTGGAAAATGCTTTCTTTCCTCTGTGCATGACTTGCTTCTCAAGCAGGCTCTCCCCCCACACCCATGTGATGAGAAACACAAGAATACCCAGCTTAGCTTACATCCTACCAGTTGAGAAAGCCCAATAAAGAGAAGCAAAAGTCTCGAGAAAGTTCTGCTTGGTCCGACACAGGCCAAGAGCCACACTCCTGGAGCTGTGGGGTTAAAGTCGACCATTCTACAAAGGAAAATCAAACTGCTGTTAGCGAAGATTGGGAAAAAGAATTGCTGGATAAGCAAACACAACAGATGTTCGATAGAGCCCCTAGTACAGAAAAAAGAGAAGTTACACCTGCTATCTACACTGCTACACTTGCCCATGGATATGGCATCCAATGGAAGGAGCCCTGCCATACCCCCCAGCTTCCTGGAGCACCAGGAGCCAGGATGAACGTTCCAGAAGTCAGCCGATTAGCAGCCTGGTGAAAGCACTCACTTTGGCAGAGGGAAAAGCCATACTCTCCCCATTTCTCCCTGGCAGAGGAATCAAGGCCAAACAGTAGTTTTCTTAACTCTTGACATTTTAGTTGAAAAATATTTTCTTCGAAATGTCCTTTTTCCTTTAAATATCTCACTCCCTCATTTTTCACAATAAAGTCATTCCAGGGAAAATGGACGGGACGCCAGAGAATGGCCCTGGATTGACAGGATGATGAAATACTTGGCATGTGGGTTTCTCCGATTTCTAATTTCCATGATTCTTAAGGGCACAGGCTGCAGATACAAAAGGTAGAAAAATCGTTTGGAACATAGACGTTAAATGTGTCCAAAGGCCTGATAGGCTATCTTCCTCCCATCCCAACCTGCCCCGAATGGGTATATTTTCTATAATCTGATCTTTCATATGGCCTCTCTTTTCCCTGTAAAGGGCTGTCCTTTTCATCTATAATTTGAGCATCAAGTACATATCATAGCCCACCCTGAAGCACAGTGGTCTCAAATGATAAAAGAAATTTAAAAAATTACATCTTAAAAAAAAAAAAAGATACTGTTAGATAATACGATACTCTTAAATAATACGATACCAAAGAGCAGTATATATATGTGGAAATGTGATGTCTTATTTTCAGTTTACAGAGCTGTGGTTTTCCTGTTATGACTCCAAAACAGACTGAATCAGAAACTCTGGGGGTGGCACCCAGCACTCTGTGTTTTAACAAGCCACCTAGGCGATGCTAGCTAAGGCTACAGAACCATCTGGTTTTTGTTTTTTTTTAATAATTTTTACTGTGCTTTAAGTGAAAGTTTACAAATCAAGTCAGTCTCTCACACAAAAACGCATATACACCTTGCTACGCACTCCCAATTACTCTCCCCCTAATGAGACAGTCTGCTCTCTCCCTCCACTCTCTCTTTTTGTGTCCTTTCCGCCAGCTTCTAACCCCCTCCACCCTCTCATCTCCCCTCCAGGCAGGAGATGCCAACATAGTCTCAAGTGTCCACCTGATCCAAGGAGCTCACTCCTCACCAGCATCCCTCTCCTACCCATTGTCCAGTCCAATCCATGTCTGAAGAGTTGGCTTCAGGAATGGTTCCTGTCCTGGGCCAAAAGAAGGTCTGGGGGCCATGACCACCGGGGTTCTTCCAGTCTCAGCCAGACCATTAAGTCTGGTCTTATGAGAATTTGGGGTCTGCACCCCACTGCTCTCCTGCTTCCTCTGGGGTTCTCTGTTGTGTTCCCTGTCAGGGTAGTCATCGGTTGTAGCCGGGCACCATCTAGTTCTTCTGGTCTCAGGATGATGTACTTACTGGTTCATGTGGCCTTTTCTGTCTCCTGGGCTCATAATCACCTTGTGTCCTTGGTGTTCTTCATTCTCCTTTGATCCAGGTGGGTTGAGACCAATTGACCATCAGGTTTTTTAACTTCCCTGAACCTCAGTTTCATCATCTGTAATACGTACACAGCACTTGTCTTGCAGGACTTTTACGGAGATTAAACTTGACAAAATTGTTATTGCTATTATTAATATTAATTATAAATAAGGCTGCATGTAA
This sequence comes from Loxodonta africana, assembly GCF_030014295.1. Taxonomy (NCBI): domain Eukaryota; kingdom Metazoa; phylum Chordata; class Mammalia; order Proboscidea; family Elephantidae; genus Loxodonta; species Loxodonta africana. The sequence goes on along the minus strand of NC_087347.1, from coordinate 24,796,199 downwards.
ATGTTCTTAGATTATATGCATCGTTGTTGTTGCTGGTTGCCATCAAGTCAATTTTCAACTCATAGCGACAGAGCAGAACTGCCCAACAGGGTTTTTTAGGCTGTAATCTTTATGGGAAGGAGCCCCAGTGGCGTAACGGTTAAGCACTCAGATGCTAACCCAAGGGTCTATGATTTGAACTCACCAGCAGCTCCTCAGGAGAAAAGACCTGGTGATCTGCTCCTGTAAAGATTAAAAACAAACAAACCAACAGAACCTGTTGCTGTTCAGCAGATTTCAGCTCATATTGACCCTACAGGATAGAGTAGTACTGCCCCATAGGGTTTCCGAGGAGCAGCTGGTAGATTCGAACTGCAAGTCTTTTGGTTAGCAGGTGTGGCTTTTAACCACTGCACCACCAGGAAACCCTGTAGGGACCCTGTGAGTTGGGAGGACACACAACAATAACAACACAATCTTTACAGGAACGCATTGCCAGGTCTTTCGCCCATGGAGCCACTGGGGGGGTTTGAACTGCCAACCTTTCGGTTAGCAGCCGAGTGCTTAAATATTGCATCACCAGGGCTTCTTTATGTGTGTGTGGGTGTGTATACTTAAATACATATATATATACAGTACATATACATATAACCAGAAAACCAGACCCATTGCTATCGAGTCGATTCCAATACACAACAACCCTATAGGACATAACAGAACTGCCCCACAGAGCTTCCAAGGCTGCAAATCTTGACGGAAGGAGACTGCTGCCATCTTTCTCCTGCGGGATGGCTGGTGGGTTTGAACCACCAGTCTTTAGGTTAGCAGCCGAGTGCTTTAATCACTGTACCACCACAGCTCCTCTATACATGTTGTTCTTGTTAGGTGCTGTCGAGTCAGTTCCGACTCATAGCGACCCTATGCACAACAGAACGAAACCCTGCCCGGTCCTGCGCCATCTTTACAATCGCTGTTATTCTTGAGCTCATTGTTGCAGCCACTGTGTCAATCCACCTCGTTGAGGGTCTTCCTCTTTTCTGCTGACCCTGTACTCTGCCAAGCATGATGTCCTTCTCCAGGGACTGATCCCTCCTGACAACATGTCCAAAGTATGTAAGACGCAGTCTCGCCACCCTTGCCTCTAAGGAGCATTCTGGCCTCACTTCTTCCAAGACAGATTTGTTCGTTCTTTTGGCAGTCCGTGGTATATTCAGTATTCTTCACCAACACCACAATTCAAAGGCGTCAACTCTTCTTCGGTCTTCCTTATTCATTGTCCAGCTTTCACATGCATATGACGCGATTGAAAATACCATGGCTTGGGTCAGGCGCACCTTAGTCTTCAGGGTGACATCTTTGCTCTTCAACACTTTGAAGAGGTCCTTTGCAGCAGATTTGCCCAATGCAATGCATCTTTTGATTTCTTGACTGCTGCTTCCATGGCTGTTGATTGTGGATCCAAGTAAAATGAAACCCTTGACAACTTCCATCTTTTCTCCGTTTATCATGATGTTGCTTATTGGTCCAGTTGTGAGGATTTTTGTTTTCTTTATGTTGAGGTGTAGTCCATACTGAAGGCTGTGGTCTTTGATCTTCATTAGTAAGTGCTTCAAGTCCTCTTCACTTTCAGCAAGCAAGGTTGTGTCATCTGCATAACACAGGTTGTTAATGAGTCTTCCTCCAATCCTGATGCCCTGTTCTTCTTCATAAAGTCCAGCTTCTCGTATTGTTTGTTCAGCATACAGATTAAATAGGTATGGTGAAAGAATACAACCCTGATGCACACTTTTCCTAACTTTAAACCAATCAGTATTCCCTTGCTCTGTCCAAACAACTGCCTCTTGATCTATGTAAAGGTTCCTCATGAGCACGATTAAGTGTTCTGGAGTTCCCATTCTTCACAGTGTTATCCATAGTTTGGTATGATCCACACAGTCAAATGCCTTTGCATAGTCAATAAAACACACGTAAACATCCTTCTGGTATTCTCTGCTTTCAGTCAGGATCCATCTGACATCAGCCATGATATCCCTGGTTGCACGCCCTCTTCTGAAACCAGCCTGAATTTCTGGCAGTTCCCTGTCGACATACTGATGTAGCCGTTTTTGAATGATCTTTAGCAAAATTTTGCTTGCATGTGATATTAATGATATTGTTCTATAATTTCCACATTCGGTTGGATCAGCTTTCTTGGAAATAGGCATAAATATGGATCTCTTCCAGTCAGCTGGCCAGGAAGCTGTCTTCCATATTTCTTGGCATTGACAAATGAGCACCTCCATCACTGCACCTGTTTGTTGAAACACCTCAATTGATATTCCATCAATTCCTGGAGCCTTGTTTTTCGCCAATGCCTTCAGAGCAGCTTGGACTTCTTCCTTCAGTACCATTGGTTCCTGATCATATGCCACCTCTTGAAATGGCTGAATATCGGCTCATTCTTTTTGGTATAATGACTCTGTGTATTCCTTCCATCTTCTTTTGATGCTTCCTCTGTCGTTTAATATTTTCCCCATGGAATCCTTCACTATTGCAACTCGAGGCTCGAATTTTTTCTTCAGTTCTTTCAGCTTGAGAAATGCCAAGCGTGTTCTTCCCTTTTGGTTTTCCATCTCCAGCTCTTTGCACATGTCATTATAATACTTTGTCTTCTCGAGAGGCCCTTTGAAATCTTCTGTTCAGTTCTTTGGCTTCATCAATTCTTCCTTTTGCTTTAGCTGCTCAATGCTCAAGAGCAAGTTTCAGAGTCTCCTCTGACATCCGTCTTGGTCTTTTCTTTCTTTCCTGTCTTTTCAGTGACCTCTTGCTTTCTTCATGGATGATGTCCTTGATATCATAACACAACTCATCTGGTCTTTGGTCACTAGTGTTCAATGCATCAAATCTATTCTTGAGATGGTCTCTAAATTCAGGTGGGATATACTCAAGGTCATATTTTGGCTCTCGTGGACTTACTCCGATTTTCTTCAGTTTCAGCTTGAACTTGCATATGAGCAATTGATGGTCTGTTCCACAGTTGTCCCCTGGCCTTGTTCTGACTGATGATATTGAGCTTTTCCATCGTCTCTTTCCACAGATGTAGTCAATTTGATTTCTGTGTGTTCCATCTGGTGAGGTCCATGTGCATAGTCGCCGTTTATGTTGGTGAAAGAAGGTATTTGCATTCAGGAAGTTGTTGGTCTTGCAAAATTCTATCATTCGATCTCCAGCATTGTTTTTCTCACCAAGGCCATATTTTCCAACTACTGATCCTTCTTCTTTGTTTCCAACTTTCACATTCCAATTGCCAGTAATTATCAATGCATCTTGATTGCATGTTCGGTCAATTTCAGACTGCAGCAGCTGATAAAAATCTTCTCTTTCTTCATCCTTGGCCCTAGTGGTTGGTGTGTAAATTTGAATAATAGTCATATTAACTGGTCTTCCTTGTAGGCATATGGATATTATCCTAACACTGACAGCGTTGTACTTCAGGGTAGATCTTGAAACGTTCTTTTTGACGATGAATGCAATACCATTCCTCTTTGATTTGTCATTCCCAGCATAGTAGACTATATGGTTGTCTGATTCAAAATGGCCAATACCAGTCCATTTCACCTCACTAATGCCTAGGATATCAATGTTTATGCGTTGCATTTCATTTTTGATGATTTCCAATTTTCCTAGATCTATACGTCGTACATTTCAGGTTCTGATTATTAATGGATGTTTGCAGCTGTTTCTTCTCATTTTGAGTCATGCCACATCAGCAAATGAAGGTCCCGAAAGCTTTACTCCGTCCACGTCATTAAGGTCGACTCTACTTTGATGAGGCAGCTCTTCCCCAGTCATCTTTTGAGTGCCTTCCAACCCGGGGGGCTCATCTTCCAGCACTATGTCAGACAATGTTCCCTTGCTATTCATAAGGTTTTCACTGGCTAATGCTTTTCAGAAGTAGACTGCTAGGTCCTTCCTCCTAGTCTGTCTTATTCTGGAAGCTCAGCTGAAACCTGTCCTCCACGGGTGACCCTGCTGGCATCTGAATACCCGTGGCATAGCTTTCAGCATCACAGCAACACACAAGCCCCCACAGTACGATAAACTGACAGACACGTGGGGGCCTCTCTATATATACACATATATATCCCTGAGTGACAAAAAGAGTTGTTCTTGACTACTAACCTAAGGGTTGGGGGTTTGAATTCACCCAGAGGCACAGTGGAAGAAAGGCCTGTCAGTCGGTTTCCTTAAAGATGACAGCCAAGAAAACCCTGTGGAGCAGTTCTACTCTGTAACACATGAAGTTGCTATGAGTCAGAATCGACCCAATGCTAATGTGTTTAATGTTTTATATATACCAAGTCCTTTGCTGTCGAGTTGTTTCTGACTCATGGCGATTCCATGTGTATCAGAGTAGAACTGTGCTCCACAGGGTTTTTAATGGTTGAGTTTTTTCATCAGTAGATCACCAGGACTTCCTCCTAAGGTGCCTCTGGTGGACTGGAACCACCAACTTTTTGATTAGCAGCTGAGTGTGCTAAACATTTGCATCACCCAGGGAAGCCATATGTGTGTGTGTATGTGTATATATATAGCAGTGGGTAAAGTGATCAACTGCTAACCAGAAGACTGGTGGTTTTAAACCACCAGGGGCTCCGGGGAGAAAGATGTAGCAGTCTGCTTCCGTTAAGATTTACAGTCTTGGAAAGTCTGTGTGGTTGCTGTGAGTTGGAATTGACTCGATGACAGTAGGTTTCTTTTGGTTTTATATATATGTGTGTGTGTGTGTGTGTGTGTGTGTATACATATGTGTGTGTGTGTATAGGATCCTTGGAAACTGTACGGAGCAGTTCTACTCTGTCCTACAGGGTCACTATGAGTCGGAATCGACTCGACGGCAGTGGGTAGTGGGTTATGTGTGTATATATATATGCATACACATGTATACACAACAATATAAAATTAAATATCCTTTTTGCATAAAAGAGACACACAGGAATCTACATTGAGTGGCACCATAAAAGAATCAAATTCTCCATGAAATACAGCAATAAAATGAATAGTGCAGTGTCTAACCCCTGGCAACTGCTTCATAAATGGTACCTACTACTATTACTACCACTATTACTAAATTCATTTATCAAATTTACATTTTATCAGGGTTAGGTAAAGTGAAATCCTATATTTCAGTTCTATAAACCATTTTCCCAGAAGAAGATAGAACTTGATTTAAGTACTATTCTGCTCAGAGGGAAAGGGAATGACCGCAAATACTTCATGAATACCCTTCCCCAAGTAGAATAATCACATTGCCACTCAGTCTTAGGGTTCTTCCAATCTACGAGTTCATTTCCAATTATTATCTCTGAGTAAAATTCTGTCAGACAGATGAAAATCTTTTATCACGATTAACTTTCCTTCCATCCCAAAATCTAAGGAAGGAACTTCTCTCATTATGAGACTTTCAAATTTTGGCTAAACTTGTTTTGAGTACTATGTTGTTGTGGTTAAGTGCCATCAAGTCGATTCTAGCGACCCTACAGAGCGGAGTAGAACTGCCCCGTAGGATTTCCTAGACTGTAATCTTTAAGGGAGCAGATTGCCAGGTCTTCTCTCCCGTGAAGCCACTAGTGGGTTCAAACAGCTGACCTTTAGGTTAGCAGCCCAGGGCTTAACCATTGCGCCACCAGGGCTCCTTTAGATAAAAGAGATGCAAGATGCGAGGCCAGAATGGGATGAGAGTCACAGGGTTCCAATTAGCTACCCGGGAATGCACATTTCAGAGATGCAGCAACCTTTAGACACCAGCCGCTCATCCAGGAATCCCTTTCTGTTTGTCCTCAGGGAAAGAAATAGGATTTTTACTTTCTTTGTGATTTGTAGACTCCTGAAAGGTTGTAGACAGAACTGAAGGGGATTTAGCTCAAGTGACCTCGAAGTGAGGAGCAATGAATTGGGATTTATTGTTTTTGGTCCCTTTCATCTCGCACAACTGTGTTTACTCCAAGCACAGAATATATAAGTCACAGAAACAGCTAATGCAGAGCCAAGGTTCTCAAATGTGGTGAGATTCTGCTTCAGTGGGCTTGAGGGCCTAGGAATCTGCATTTTTACCAGCATCGCCCCTCCCCCCGCCCCGCTTCTGCCCCCAAGGGTCCCAGTTCAGGTCTGCAAATCACATTTTTAGAAACACTTGGTGGAAGGGAATGATGACGGGTTTTGAATGAAAAAAATACGCATTTGAAGTTCGATTCCGCCACTTGCTGTCTGGTGAAATATGGAAAACTTGCCTTGTCTCTGAGGCTCACGTGCGAGGTCTGTAAACAGAGTTAATAACAGCACCTACTTCAGTTAAAAACCAAACCCGTTGCCCTTGAGTCGATTCCAACTCATAGTGACCCTATAGGACAAAGCAGAACTGCCCCATAGAGTTTCCAAGGAGCAGCTGGTGGATTTGAACTGCCAACCTTTTGGTTAGCAGTCGTAGCACCTAACCACTACACCACCAGGGTTTCCTCAATTGTATGAGATAACGCAGGCCATTTGCATAACGCTTAGTAGGAGTTCAAGAAACATTTGTATCCTTTCAGTATTATGGCTTTGTATTTTACATGAAGTGCTCTTGATCTCTCTGTCTCTGCCTCTCTGTGTCTCTCTCTCTCTCACACACACATACACACATTAAAAAAAAAATCATTGCCATCGAGTTGACTCCAACTCATAGCGACACTATAGGACAGAGTAAAACTGCTCCATATGGTTTCCAAGGAGCACCTGGTAGATTTGAACTGCCAACCTTTTGGTTAGCGGCTGTAGCTCTTAACCACTACACCAACAGAGTTTCCCATACACACATCAATGACTTTTCTGTGATTTTTAAACTGCTTCTTACTTTTACTCTTTTCCTGTTTGCACCACTGTCCTGTATTGATATTTAATGGCTAACACATGTGTGGATGTGAGTGCGTTTACGTGTCTGTGTACACAGCGGGTCCTCCCTATAACACCAGCTTGCAATCTCTTGGGGAGCAGGGGGTGTTTGCTGCTTTGTCAGAAATACCCATGCCAGTGTCTGCCAGAGCGCTCTGCACACAGGAGGTGCACAATTAATACGTGCTCAGTTCATGCATTTGTTGCAATGAATTAAGCCAAATGGCCAGAGAACTGGGCAACCATCCTCTCCATTCAACCCTAACTAAGTAAAAACAACTGGCTCAAATAATCTTGCCCCAGTTAAACCATGGTTCAAGTGAATTAAAAAAAAAAAAAAAAAAAAATCTACTGTCCTTTTTATTTTTGAGAACAGTTAAGTGGTAAAATTTTAATAACACCTTGGTTTTATACAGTTTTTAACATCTTCCAAAAATTGTGTTACGTTCACCATCTGAAACGTAAGTTTTCTGATAATCTGGTGAAATCATAATCTTTGACGTGGTACAGCCACCCTCAAAAACGAAGAAACACACACTGTTGTTTCCCAAGCAAACCAAGCAAAAGGAAATACTAATAAAAATAATAATAATTAAAAAAAAAACCCTGCAGTCATACTGCCTATTGTGTGGATTGTAATAAAAAAATCAAACATCACTAATTATCTGTGGCAGCGACTTCATTCTGAGTCCCAGCAATCTGGGCTGTGTATTCATCGCATCATCGCTCTGCCATGACCTTAGCAAAGAAATGGCCAAAAGCCCTTCACCGGTGCCTGCTCAGACCTCTAAGATTGTTCTGCCAGCCCGAGTCAGAAGTTGAAATATATAAACAGTCTTTCTGTGCTTGAACTTGAAAGAAAAATCAGTCAGCTGGACATGATCTGTGTTCCACCAAAATGTAATTTTTCCCTCTGACAATGTGTTTATGGTTGTTAAGTTATCTTGATTGCCAAGAGAAATCTGTTTTTTGTGGCAGGCTCTTCTGACTTTAAATGTCAGATGCTGTCCCCCCCGATCCCACTGCCCCGCACCTCCATACCCAACCATCCTTTCAACTAATTCACAAATTGACCTGACTCTCAGCTAGGTTAAAAAAATAATTTCCTGAAAATTAAAAGTCTGGCACAATACTGCACTAAAAGTCCATTTATCTTGTCTATTTTTATAAAGCTTTGCTGCAGCATCTGGCAAAACGCCCACTTCTAGTAACAAAGGTCCCCAAGGACACTTGGCAAGAAAGACTTCTCTTCTAAGACCCTGGAAAAGATCCTGGGCTTCCTAACTCATGATTTAAAAGCCTACAATTAGGATTTGGAATATTATCTTGTGCTTTGTTTCTTGTTTTGTTTTAATGTAAGAAACAAGTAAAATGATGATGGAGGTGAGGTGACATCACAATGGCCATGTCCTTGTTGTCTATGAAGAGCTCCATCTCCTCATTGACTACAGCAGTCAGGGGCTAACTGAAAGCTCAAGAATTCTCAGATAGCTAAAGATGACCTAGATGGGCTAGAGCAATAATTCACTCCTGTTTAATCAACTACAACCTGCGTTAAGCTATATCCTCATCTCAGTGTAAACCAGACTAATCTTCCCACTTTCCTGCAGGAAGCGGCGATGGCACTTGTTTATTCAGTGCGCCTGGTATTGAGAAAACCCTTCCCTTCTCTTCCCTCTCTCCCCGCTCCCCCACCCCCAATCATTTGGGGGAAGGTTTCCAGCACTTCCAATCTGAGACTGATTGGGCTTTCCTGTTGATGTCAAGTTGAAGCATTCCACTGAGAAAGGAACCTCAAGACTGTTGACTTTTCTTGTGGCTCTGAGCTAACCAGATGATTGCTCCAAACGGACCCAGCTTTCACGCTATGGAAGAGAAATAGTCTGCAAAGAATTGTTTGCTTGGATCGTTTTCTGAGGAACTTAATGCTTGCGCCGAAGAAACTCCAGACATGCTTCACCCAATTTGATGTGAGGTTTCCTCCCCTTTGACCGCAGCTCCACTTACCAGATCCTTCTTTTAGCATGGGGCATGCTAATGCAAAGCTGCTTTGTCAGTTTGGTGACATTTGAATCAATAGTCATTTTGCCTCAATGATTTACCCTCAACGCATTCCCCATGAACCTAAATGTCATTTCATCAGTGAATTCCTTGCATTAAAACTATTGATACCAAATTCCAATGTGATTACAGAACTAGGTTTTTTTTTTCCCCCTCCTGCTTTATTGCATTTGGAATATCGAAAGTTTTTTTTTTTTTTCTTTATTAAATTAAGTACTTTAGAAGAGTTTGGAACTCTTCTGAGGCATGACCAAAGACACAATTCCATCTGTTTTGTTTTTCTTATTCATGACATAGATGATTTTATTTAAACGGTGCATGCATTTCACTGTAATTCTTCTTCATGTCTGTCAGGACACATCATCTGTGATGTGTGGATAGCTAACCGGAGCATTTTGCAAGAATATTTAGGAAGAAAGTGAAAACAGCTTTGCAAAAAAAAAAAAAAAAATCAGCTCAAAGTGGCAGTTAAAGGTTTATGCAGCCGCTGCATGTCTTTTCTGCACTAAGCAAAAAGTTTAAGGACAATCCATTGGTACCTGAAACACATTGGGACTTGTTCTCATCTAATTAGTAAATGGTGGACCCTTTCTCCTGGACAGGTGTAGAAATGTCGCAATGATGGCATCCAGTGTCTTGTGTTGGTGTTTTGTGTCTGGGATGGAAGCCAGAGATAAAGCAGCCATGTAAATGGACCCCTCCTCTGGGCATGCTCTTTAGTCTCCCCTTGTTAGGCTTGAGTTGTACCAGTGCAAAAACTTCCATCTCTGAACTCTGCTTGGACACATTCACCACGCTTCTCAAACTGGGGTACCTACACGCCCTCATAGACAGTCTCCACAGAGGGTGTGGTGGTGTGCTGGCAGGCCACAGGATCCACAGGGTATTCTTTCCTGGAATATCAGTTGTGCTCAATGATAAGAAATTCAGAATAAATTTCATACTAGAACAAGCATGTGGGGGTAGCAGTGGTTCAGTGGTAGAATTTTCACCTTCCATGTGGGAGACCCAGGTTTTATTCCCAGCCAATGCACCAAAAGTACAGCCACCACACATCTGTCAGCAGAGGCTGTTGGTGTTGTTGTTAGGTGCCGTCAAGTCGGTTCCAACTCTTAGCAACACTATGTACCACAGAATGAAACACTGCCCGGTCCTGCACCATGCTCACAATCATTGTTATGCTCGAGCCCATTGTTGTAGCCACTGTGTCAACCATCTCATTGAGGGACTTCTTCTTTTCCACTGACCCTGTACATTACCAAGCATGATGCCCTTCTCCAGGGACTGATCCCTCCTGACAACATGTCCGAAGTACGTAAGACACACTCTCGCTATCCTTGCTTCTAGGAGCATTCTGCTTGTACTTCTTCCAAAACAGATTTGTTTGTTCTTTTGGCAGTCCATGGTATATTCAATATTCTTTGCCAACACAATTCAAAGATGTCAGTTCTTCTTCGGTCTTCTTTATTCATTGCCCAGCTTTCACGTGCATATGATGCGATTGAAAACACCATGGCTTGGGTCAGGCACACCTTAGTCTTCAAGGTGACATCTTTGCTTTTCTACACTTTGCAGCAGTTTTGCCCAATGTAATGCATCTTTTGATTTCTTGACTGCTGCTTCCATGGCTATTGACAGTGGATCCAAGTAAAATTAAATCCTTGACAACTTCACTCTTTTCTCCGTTTATCATGATGTGGCTTATTGGTCCAGTTGTGAGGATTTTTGTTTTCTTTATGTTGAAGTATAATTCATACTGAAGGCTGTGGGTTTGATCTTCATCAGTAAGTGCTTCAAGTGCTCTTCACTTTCAGCAAGCAAAGTTGTGTCATCTGCGTAATAAAACAAAAACCCAGGGCCACTGAGTCATAGGGACCCTATAGGACAATCTGCATAATACAGGTTGTTAACGAGACTTTCTCCAATCCTGATGCCCCGCTCTTCTTCATATAGTCCAGTTTCTCGGATTATTTGCTCAGCATACAAATTGAATAGGTATGGTGAAAGGATACAACCCTGATGCACACCTTTCCTGACTTTAACCCTCTCAGTATCCCCCTGTTCTGTTCATACAACTGCCTATTGATTTATGTATAGGTTCTTCATGAGCACAATTAAGAGTTCCAGAATTCCCATTCTTCACAATGTCATCCATAATTTGTTATGATCCACAAAGACAAATGCCTTTGCATAGTCAGTAACACACAGGTAAACATCCTTCTGGTATTCTCTGCTTTCAGCCAGGATCCATCTGACATCAGCAATGATATCCCTGGTTTCATATCCTCTTCTGAATTCAGGCTGAATTTCTGGCAGTTCCCTGATGATACAGTGCCACAGGCCATCTTGAATGATCTTCAGCAAAACTTTGCTTGCATTTGATATTAATGATGTTCTTCGATAATTTCTACATTGAGTTGGATCACCTTTCTTGGGAATAGGTATAAATATGGATGTCTTCCAGTTGGTTGGCCAGGTAGATGTCTTCCAAATTTCTTGGCCTAGACGAGTGAGCGCTTCCAGCACTGCATCCCTTTGTTGAAACATCTCAATTGATATTCTGTCAATACAGCAGAGGCTAAAGTATAGCTATGATTCTGAAAAGGGTTTAGTGGAGCTTCCAGATTAAGACTAGGAAGAAAGGCCTGGAGTTCTACTTCCAAAAAACCAGCCAGTGAAAACACTATGAATCACAATAATCTGATCCCATTGTGCATGGATTCACCTTGAGTTGGGGGCCAACTTGAAGGCATCTGACAACAACAACAAAACAAGCATTAACATGTCATGGAGTAAAATATGAAATTCCCAAATTTTCAATAACCATGGCTTTAAGGAAATCTCAGTCTAGTTATAGGCACCGTGGTTCAAGATTTGAAGAGTATCTCAGGGCAATAGTTTCAGGGAGTCCTCCAGTCTCAACCAGTCCAGTAGGTCTGTTTTTGTTTATTTCTTTGTTTTTAGGAATTTGAGGCTCCATTACACACTTTTTTCCTCATTCTGTCAGGGTTCATCTATTGTGGCCATGATTAGAATAGTTGGTAGCAATAGCTGGGGACCACCTAGCTCTTCTGGTTTCAGGGTAGATGAGGCCATGGTTCATGCAGAACAATTTGTCCTGTAGGCTAGTTTCTTCTTTGAGTCTTTGGCCTATCCATTCTTTTAATGTAATTATTATTTTCATTTCTACTTCCAGAATGAGATTCAAAATTCATGAGATTCAGAATTTTTTTTTTTTAGGTACCAGGCAGAACAAACAAATGAATAAAGCTGTTGAGTAAGATATTAGGTGCAAAGCCAGTTATGTTTCGATCAATCATAATATCTACCTAGTTACATTGCCTTTAAAAGCCTTTTTCAAGCCAAATCAAACACACACAAGGGCCAAATTCACCCTGTAGGCCTCCAGTACACAACATCCACCTGGAATGCCTTTCTCTTTCTCCTGAATGGGCTTCCTCTTCTTACTAATGCTCTGTTAAAAACCTACTGTTTCCCATGAGTGGCCCCCTGATTACTTACACTACTGCCTATAGCGGTATCAATGGCAGGATCCTACCCATTGTTTTTACTGTTGTTATTAGTTGCCGTCAAGTCCATTCCAACTAATGGTCATGGCTGTGTAAATGTAACTGGCGATATCAGCTTACCCAATAGGAGATACATCTGGTCAGGAACAAGCCATATAGGTCATTGTTCTGCGTTATTCTGCTTACCTTGTCTATCCAGCTTGACACCTGAATCTGATTGCTATTATCACTGTGGAGTCCTTTTGGTTCAAGTACCTTCTGTAACAATCCTTGGAGGTGTCCTTCATCTCAGGTCATAAATATAAGGTATCATTGAGAATATGGACTCCCACTACAGATGTGTACTACAATCAGCTTACCAGTTCCTGGAATCATAGGTACAAGGATGTATTAAACCAGTTACAAACAATAAACAGTATACTTCAGGTATCTACTTCTTGTTTTTTCTTCTCTACAGAATTGCTGGGGCCTTTATAAAGGAAATAATTTGTTCTGAGTGCTGCTTAAAATCTTTTTGTGACTCTTTGATGTATTGTGTCTGTGTGTTCTATACCATTTGCTTGGAATTCTTGAATTAGGGATTTTAAAACAAATTGTAGATAATTCTTTGTCTCTCTATTGACAAGTATTTAAAATTCACACTTTAAGGGCAAGGTGCAATGCAGGCACCCTGCAGCGCTGGCAATTGCTTATAAACAAGGCAGACATAATCCATGGGCATAAGGCTTGGTGAGTGGAGCAATGGCTGGTTCTCCTTGTGCAGTCCACAAACTGCCCAACCATACATGCCTATTCACACCCTAGATTTTGCTTTTAACTGCTTCAGAGTTGCTTTTGGATTTCATATATATTTTTCTTCAGTGCATTTTCTTTTCGTTCTTTGTTTATCTCTTTCTCTTCCTTCCTTTCTTTTGTGTGATACCTTAGCTGAGTTTTTATCAAAACACTACACCTTGGGGGAACTTACAACCCAATGGGGAAAACAGGCTTGCTCACTAACAATAAACGAAGTAAAGGTCTGGGTCAGACAAAGGATAAGTGAGGCTAAATGTAGAGGAAGTCAATTTTAAAGCTCTGAAATGACCCAGTGACCATGCTACATGTTACTTTTAATTCCTGACCAGCAGTGTGATTAATGATAGAAAGCCACATCTTGAGTGTCTTTTCCATCTCAGTATTAGACTGGAAGCTCCTGAGTGGCAAAGACAAAGACCCCTTCTATTGTTGTCCTTCCCAGGTTTTTGAGGAGCCCTCTGCATAGAGTAGGTATCAAGCGTTTGCTGGCCGGCACTTCCTCCCTACATTCTAGAATATTCATGGCAGGTTTGTATTTACTTTGCACTCTGTTTTCAGTTATGTCTCCATCACACCTTTTATTCAAAAGAACATAAGTAAAAAAATCTAAACAGCTAGCAAAGTTTTTTCCCTTAAAACAGGAAAAAGTGAAAATATTCCCTCCAAAGAGAAAGTTAATGTCATTATTTCACTATTGGAAATCTTGACAAATACATAAAAGAAATTGTTATATATCTCATCTACCCCAATTTTTTTTTTTCTTATGTCTCCTTCCTTTCACTTTGAATTTTTAACATATTCTTATGCCTGAGAACACTCTAAACAGTATCACATCTCATTAAGGAGATGGAAGCCTTTTGCCAACACAGCATTTTCATCTGTTCCCAACATGAGTAGGTCATGTACACCACTGTTGCGTCAAAGTCTTTCAAAGTAATAAATTAATTGAATTACTGCTTTGTGGTGAATGAAGAACAGCAGACGCCTCACTGCCATAGCCGTTCCTTTCAAGTGAATACTTAAATTCCCCGGGCACGGAAAGGAATTCCCTATCAACTAGACACATGATGCACCTCTGTGTGATACATCTATTTTTATTATACCTGCAGGTAGACAGCGATGTACCCGTTCTTTTTACCCTAAAGCAGAGGCATTAATGAACAAGGTGAAGTTATAGCTCTCAAAATGGGGTGATTTCTTACCTGAATGACTGTCAGAAAATATGCCAACTCCAGGAAAGAGCAGAAGGAAACTGTGAGAGAAGTGGTATAGACATATTCCAGAAAGCTCTTTTGAAAGCCCAGGTTTCTGTTTTGTTCTCAGAAATCTTCTTCATTAAACTGTGCAACTTTTGCATCAATGCACTAAAAGAATTGCTAAGGGTTCTTTTCTTCCTTAGAAACAAAAGTTAAAACCTATTCTGGGTTTTGCACTTAAGTTTATAGATAAGCTCTGTATTGTCATTTCAGCAGGATTTTGACACTTAGCGGAAAAAAAAAAAAACATATCGGATAAATCATCACAACAAGAAATAGTAAGCACTTTGATAAGAAAACCAGCATGGCTCTGACAAGAATATGCCTAGTCTGACCAAGCTGGTATCCTTGTGGGAGTTTTGGGCAACCAAAGAAAGCCAGAGATATAATCAATCTTAACTTTTAGCAGGGTCTTTGATTCTGCCCCAAACAACACACACATCAATTAAGTGGAAAAACAAGGTTTGAACTACTCGATTATGAGGTGAGTGGAAAACCAGCTGGAAAGTTAGACTTAGAGAGAGGTTATCAATGGATCAGTGTCAATGTAGGGACACACAACAAATCGTGTCATGGTTCCTCCAGGGTCAGCTCTCAGCCTGTAGTCTATTCACATTTTTATCATTGGCCTGATGGATTCAACAAAGACAGGGTTCTTATTAAGCTCCGAGGGGCAAAGGGGGAAGGCCAGATTCCTGGAAAGAAGGCATTGAAATCCAAAGCAATGGGGTAAATTGCCAAAGCGATCAGCTACCACTAAAATAAGTTTTAACGGGGATAAGTGTAGAGTATTGAAGGATAAATTTTACCTAAAGAAGACATGCAAAAGTTAGATATATGTAAGTCTAGCAGTAAGGGTTATTTGTGATTTCTGCTACAGATGACTATTCTTTGTTGCAGTCAAAACCCTTCTCTTCTCATCCTTGTCACAAAATTTCTACTGTGGAATCAAGTGGAATTGCATTTCCGAAGTCTTTGGGTAGAGGAAGCAAAAGACTAGAGTGACAAAATCAACATCAGGTTGCCTTTAATTTTATAAAATTATGTTCTTCTTAAGTACCTAAAATCAAAGAGTCTCATCTCACAGAGTGAGGGTTAGCTTCACTCAAAAGCCATACATGCATAGATACAAGACTCTTGGAATGTGTATCTGCTGAGTTCCACTTCCCCCTCCACTCCCCACATACACACACACATACACACAACACACACATACTCACACCATCTCAACTTATCATACCAAGACCTCTACCAATAACTTGCTTCTGATGAAGGCCATGAGCACTTGTCCCCACATCGCCATTACAGGGGGGGCAGTCAAGCAACAGAATAATCCAGGCATAATTACAAAAAGCAAGTACAATATAAAATACAAGAATAGGAGTGAAGGGCATAGAAAACAAAAAGTAGACCAGATCTCTCCTCTGGAAGCAAACTTATTGGGAAATATTAAGAAATTTTATTTTGGAGCCATAACAATGGAGAGTCAAAATTTTAAAAAGCTAAAAGTTCTAAGATTAATCAACATAGAACAAAGCCTAGAGGAAAATTCTATCTTTAAGGATGAGGAAGTGCTTACAAATAAACATTTTATCTATCTTTTCATTTTAAAGTTGAGGAGTGGACCTAAACTATGAAATGGAAGGATAAAGTTAGGTGTAAGTAACTTCAAAAATGTGGAGAGATATATGCCTTACAGGATGAGAGAAGTAAGGCACTCACCTTGGGCATAAAAAAAGGGGGCCAAAAATCTCAGTAATCAAATAAATAGCATTTTAATGCAATAGCTTAAAAAATAGAAATCAGTGCAAGAAATTCATGATGAATGAAATATCAAAATTCTAAATAAAGACAGGATAAGTATTACTGATTTTTTTCTTTCTTTCTTTCTTTCTTTCTTATACAGCAAAATCCAATATGGCTCATCATGGTCCAGATTGAGTTGCTTCCTCCAGGAGTTTGAAAAATCTCTGTCTTTGGAAGTTCTCAAATACAATATGAATTTTCATCCAAAATTTGGCTGTGATGGGATACCCTCTTTCTGGAAAGGAAGAGTCTTCAAAGCAAAAGTATATTGTTATTATCTTGTCCAGGAAATTTAGGTAGCTATCGTGTCTGTTGATTAAAATACTCCTTGATGCCTTTGAATTGTGGTGTTGGCAAAGAATATTGAACATGCCATCAACCACCTAAAGGATGAATAAATCTGTCTTGGAAGAAATACAGCCAGAATGCTCCTTAGAAGCAAGGATGGCGAGACTGCGTCTTATATACTTTGGACATGTTGTCAGGAGGGATCAGTCCCTGGAGAAGGACATCGTGTTTGGTAAAGCACAGGGTCAGTGAAAAAGAGGAAGACCCTCAATGAGGTGGATTAACACAGTGGCTGCAACAATGGGCTCAGGAATAACAACGATTGTGAGCATGCTGCAGGACCAGGCAGTGTTTCATTCAGTTTTATGTAGGGTCTCTATGAGTTGGAACCAATTTGATGGCACCTAATTAAAAAAAAAAAAAAAAAAAATTTTTTTTTAACAACAGCAATGCAAGGATGATGAATCATAAATCATTATATCCCTAACTTAATGCTTAACACAAAGAAAATAAGAAAATGCTGTCTCTATTCCAAAATGGCCCTTTATATTTTTTTCAATTTAATGTTACCAGTACCACCAACTGCCATCAAATCAACTCTGACTCACTGTGACCCCATATGTGTCAGATTAGTACTGTGTTCCATAGAGTTTTCAATGGCAGATTTTTCGGAAACAGATTGCCAGGCCTCTGGGTGGACTCAAATCTCCAGCCTTTAGGTTAGCAGTTGAGCACAGTAACTGTTCGCACCACCCAGGGACTCCTCATTTAATATAAACTGCCATATTTTTGTTTGGGTTATGTAATCTTATAAATGACAACCTCAAGTTATTGCCAGGAAGGGCAGGTGAATTTCTTTACAGTTTCCTGTTCCATTACTTCTTCCTGTAATGTTATAAATAAGTGGGAGTATTTCCCTGGACTCACTCTTGTCAGAAGCAGTAAGTAAAGTAAGATCTCAGATGAATATGAAAATCAGGTCTCCTATGAAATGTGATACTATGCTGTAACTATCTGTCTCTTAGACCTCTGATAATTCATAAAACATCAAGGGGTCTGCCTCCAATGTGAAATCTCAAGTGAGTCTAACAAGTAAACTTGCTTAACTGCCATAAATTGGAGGGTTTTAATGGGGTTTTTACAAGTGTTAATAAATTTCAGTTTCAAACCCAGTATGTCTTTCCTCTCCTCTCTCTCTTCCTCTCCCAACTTCACTTTTAACCTTCACATTAAGCATGCTTCCCATGATGAGAATCATATATACTTGCTTGATCCAAACATTCTTTAGCAGTGGAATAATTAGATATCATGTTTCTTTCAACCCGATTTTTGATTATTAAGTAATCCCAGGTGGCAATAAAAAAAACCTAGTGCGGTGGATGACACATATATGAGAATGGTGAGACACATTCAATGCGCTTGAAAGTAAATGATTTTTCAAATACGCTTCGTGGAATCTTTATGAATATAGAAGATACTCGGTTGTAAGTGGCCAAGAAAAATAGTGAATACACAATTTAGGGGAAACAGCTAAAGCACGGTTTGGCCATTATACAAAATTATTTATACATCCATGCACACATTTACACTAGAAAGTTTTCACACAAATAAATATCTGCATTTGTGCCTATATACTGCTGAAATAGAGAGGCCTGGGAAGGGCGCAATTAATTGTGAAGACGTTTTGCTTATTCCTGATGTCAAACCAAATCATTCAGGCATAGAGCTTTTATTTATTTGAATTTGCAGGGTAAATGTTCTAAATCATCAGGGCTGACCAGGAGAACCACTTAGATTCTCAGGATAATATACAACCATCATTTCTCATGGAAGTATGAAATAAAATCTAAAATCAACTGAAGTCTGAATGCATTATCTTTTCCAGAATTTTAATTTAGATGGAATCCAAGGCACATTGATTCAAATGGGCAGTGAGCTGAAGGAGTGACCAGATAAAGTGGCTGTAATTCCTATTTTTATCCTATCATCTGGGTTTCAAGTTCAAAAGAATTGAATTGAAACACTTCCTTCCTCTTGTGGTCTGGAAAATTACGTTCCCCGTTCTCAAGAAGACCTCCCAGAGGACAATAAAGTGCAGATCTCTTTCCTGACTAACAGAAAATCCAAAGACTTTACGGAACAAGTATCCGAAAAAAATAATAACTACACAAGTACAGAGTGAAAGGAGGTGATCCTAATAAGATAATTAGCGAAATGACATGTCTGCCACAGAACTTAATGCTCTCTTGGATTGCATTAATGGTGGTCTGGTTTCTAAATAAGGGAGGTGATGGCCTTTATCTATATTGCTTCTCTCCAATCACTCCTGAAAAATGATGCTTCATTTAGTTCACAGAAGTTAATTAAAAGGAATCTTGAGGAGAGTTCCAACACCCATGTCATGTAAGTTGCAGTCATGGAGAAGAGACATGTTTACAGTGCTCAAATACCTATAAGATGATTGTAGGAAAAAGCCAACAAATCTGTTCTGTGTGACTCCAAAAGTGATCACGGGAATCTTGTCACTAAATTAAATTTTAGGGTTTTTTTCTGTTTATAGGATTCTGTGACTATTTCTGGAATTGTCTATGACTCTGATCAGGTCCTTTGTCTCTAAACTAGGTGAGAGAAGACTAGTTTCTACTTTTAAAGACCTCCATAGAATGCCACATACTTACATACACTGGTTGCCTATTTATTTTGAAGTCTACATCATTTGCTGAAGTGGGGAAAAGCTATGGACTACTCCACAGACAATCAGAACATGCTGACATTCAGTATCTAAACTTCAGGTAAGAGGCACCAATAAAAAACATTGTTACAGACAGACAGAGCTAGGGGTTTCTCACCACATATACATACCCATGTAGAGAAAAAAAAAAAAAGTAGTTTTAAGAAAGCAGATTTCAGTAGTCTTCAGATACTAGGCTCTCCAAAGAGAGAACTGTGAGAAGAAGTCAAGAAAGATAACTTCTGTGAAAATAACATTCATGTACAAACATAACTCTGTACACACATAAACACACACACAGTTGGAGGCATAGAAAGCCCTGGTTGACTAAAAAACAAGTAGAAATCCTGAAAGTTCTTGAGAAACCCCAGTGTTTGCAATGTAATCATTAAAAAGAAAAATGACCTGTAAAAGAAATAGAGAACACCTTAAGATATAATGAAAATGAAATTAATACAAAGAAAAGTCTATCCCTTACAGAAGAATGAAAACCTTTGGCGAATGACATCAACACTTCCTAAGAACAAAAGCAAAAATACCAACAAAATGCCTGTAAGATCAGCAAGGTAGAACACATCTTGCTGGACCTCAGGCCGAGTTGTACATGAATTGGTGAGCCAAGGCCATCTTCTAAATTGCCATTTTCTAAAACAGTATGATTTTTTTTTTTACCTTGAATTGCCTCAAGGTTATTTCAAGAGATCAGTTATTCATAATTTCTCATATTGTATATAAAATCATTGGATAAATAATATTTCACATAAATATATGATTATGGACTATTTGTATATTACCATATATATAGTTATCAAAATGATTAGGTTCCAAAGGCCAGGTCATTATGCTAAAATCGGCATTACGGGAGAGGGGGTACCCCTGGCCTGGCTTGAAATGCACGTGGTAAGTGGGCCCATCCCCACCACGCCTTCCCCACCACCACAGGGCCGCAAGGGTTGGAGGTGGTAGTGATGGTGGTCAGGAGTTTACTGCTGTCTCCAAAGCAGCAGGGGCTCACCATCACCTGGCTGTGCTCCAGGCCTCCACGCAGACTCCACACCTCCTCCCCTCTCCATCTTCCAGCTCTGCAGGCCCCAAACACAAGTCTCAGTGGCAGGCAGCTCCCGGGCCTGCGGGCAGGTGAGGCCCGGCCACCTAGGGCCAGCAGAGGCTGTGGAGGTGGCAGAGAGGACCCTTTGGGCCTCTTTGAAAGAAGAGACTTAAAAGCACCCCCACCCGGCTCCTGTGGCCCTGGCTCCCACGGCCTCCTGGTGGCCCAACCTCAGACCTGGCCCGGCTCCTCCACCCAACCAGGTAATACGAACTGACGGTGGCCCACCCAGCCTCGCCCCTACTCACAAACCTGCCTTCCTCCTCCTCCTCCCCCTCTAGCCAGCTCCTCTTTAATGCACCAAATAGAGAAATGTGAAAATGTCAGATAAGGAGATAGCCGATAGTAAGGAGTAGTTGTCTACTATATGAACTACAAACATATATTTACGGTATGTGTACATATTTCGTTCTTTTAATCTTTGATACATATATTTTGAAAAATATTTTTATTACCTAACTAGAGATTTTTCAGATCACATGCAAAAATTCCGTTTTCCCTGCTACTAATTTTTAATGTCTGAAGCATTCTTACGTATGTAGAATTAGATGAGAGATTTGGCTCACCCCTATTGAATTGAACACCATGAGCAAGTCATTACTGTTGACAAAAACCCTTCTCTCCTATATAGAATTGCTTTACACCTACTTAAAAATATATAATAGTGATCAATATTTTTATCTTAAATATTATCTTATTGCCTCTCTCCAAATGTTTGATTTCCATTAAAATTCCCTTACATATATCGAATTACTCAGAGAGAATGGTTTTGGAAAAGTAAATCCTTTTGAAACTAATATGTGTAACTAAATCATATGGTTCGTTGAAAGGTCACAAAGTCCAACTTATTATATGTTGAATGGACATAAGTTGGCAAAGCAGATGACTTTGAAAAAAATAGACGTGTGTTCTATCTTAAGTACTAGTATAGCAGCCTATGTCACACAGTTGTTACACAGCTCTGGATATATTGTCAGATAAATCATGTCTTTCAGAAAAAATAAAAGTCCATGTAGTAAATATCACCCAGTATACAGATGGCAGCTTTGCCCGACAAGGCCAGGGTTATTTTTTTTTAAAAATCTATTTTAATAGCTAAGATTAAAAAGTGGATCTCAGATTTTTACTTTTAAATATCATGTGTGGATTTAGAATGAGTTTTCTTGTTTCACCAGAACTTGTGAAGGCATTAGACCAAAGTCAGTCCTTACCTTCACCAATAACATTGATGTAATAATAGGATCCATATTCAATCTGCCAAATTGCCTCTTTGTGCATATATCATATCAGTAAGCTTTATTAAGAGGTAAAATGTATCCATATTTAAGGCAATATCTATATTTAAAATAATATCAAAAGATTGGGAGGCAAAAGACATGAGCTGGAATCTAAGCTCCATCTCTTCTCAAGTGTGTGTGGTTGGAAAAAGGCTTCATCTTAGAATCACATGTTTTTGAAACTTGACAATAGAGTGATTCTGAAGATGTGTTTATTCAATGATAAGTGTGGAAAATAACACCCACCTTACAGATAAAGAAAAATTATCTATATGATACTCACAGAATGAAAAAAACCCAGGTGGTAGAAACTGTTAATGCTCTTGGCTGCTAAGCAAAAGTTTGGAGGTTCCAGCCCACCCAGGGGCACCTCAGAAGAAAGGTCTGGCAATCTACTTCTGAAAAGTCAGCCATTGAAAACCCTATGGATCACAGTTTAACTCTGACACATATGAGGCTGCCATGAGCTGGAATCAACTTGAGGGCAACTGGTACTGGTATATGTACATTGTTGTTGTTGTTGTGTGCCAATCAAGTCAATTCCAACTTATAATGACACTATATTACAGACTAGAACTACCCCATAAGGTTTCATAGGCTGTAATCTTTATGGGGGGAGCCCTGGTCGCGTAGTGGTTAAGAGCTTGGCTGCTAACCAAAAGGTCCATAGTTCGAACCCAACAGCCACTCTACTTTTGTAAAGATTTATAGCCTTGAAAACCCTATGGGGCAGTTCTACTCTGTCCTATACAATCGCTATGAGTCAGAATCAACTTGATGGCAATGGGTTTGGTTTGGTCTTTTGATCTTTGTGGGAGCAGCTCACAGGTACCAGCTGTAGCTCACCTTACCTCTTAACCACTGCGCCACCAGTGTTCCTCGTTTAATTTAGTGTGTTCAAGAGTTATTTGGCCAATATACCTTTGATCCTTTCCTTTTCTTTTTTAACTTGATGAAGGAAGAGGAAGGAGGGATATATGGGGTCGTTTACCTTGCAAGGAAACCCTGGTGGTGTAGTGGTTAAGTGCTACGGCTGCCAACCAAAAGGTTGGCAGTTCAAATCCTCCAGGTGCTCCTTAGAAACTCTATGGGGCAGTTCTACTCTGTGCTATAGGGTCAGGGTGGAGTCCTGGTGACACAGTGGTTAAGAACTTGGCTGCTAACCAAAATTGGCAGTTAGAATCCACCAGTCTCTCCCTGGAAAACCTATGGGGCAGTTCTATTTGGTCCTGTAGTGTTGCTATAAGTTGGAATCGGCTTGAAGGTAACAGGTTTTTTTTTAATTATCATTATTTTAAACCATGTAGGAAGGGGAATATGTATAATTGTCTATCAGCTAGTAATACCTCATGACAGTGGACCATACTTAAAAAAATTATTATCTAGGTCAGAGCTCTTCAACAGAAATAGAATGCAATAAATGTGAACTACATAGGTAATTTAAATGTTTCTAGTAGCTACATCAAAAAAAAAAAAAAACAGGTAAAATTAATTTGAATACTGATATATGAAATCCAATATATGAAAAATATTATCACTTCAACATGTAAGCAATATAAAAATTATCAAGTTCCTTATCTTTTTTTTAATGTACTAAGCTTTGAAACCACATGTATATTTTACAGCAGATCTCAATTTGAATTACCCACATTTTAAGGGCTCATTAGTCATATGCTACCATGTTGTTCTTAGGTGCTGTAGAGCCGGTTCCAACTCATAGCGACCCTATGCACAACAGAATGAAACACTGCCCGGTCCTGAGCCATCCCTACCATCATTGTTATGCTTGAGCTCATTGTTGCAACCACTGTGTCAATTCACCTCGTTGAGGGTCTTCCTCTTTTCCGCTGACCCTGTACTCTGCCAAGCATGATGTCCTTCTCCAGGGACTCATCCCTCCTGACAACATATCCAAAGTATGTAAGACGCAGTCTCGCCATCCTTGCTTCTAAGGAACATTCCGGTTGTACTTCTTCTAAGACAGATTTGTTTGTTCTTTTGGCAGTCCACGGTATATTCAATATTCTTCACCAACACCACAATTCAAAGGCGTCAATTCTTCTTCGGTCTTCCTTATTCATTGTCCAGCTTTCACATGCAATGCTACCATATTGGACAACGAAGATCTCAATCAAAGATCTTCACCAGGTAGCTGAGTCGATCTGCAGTGTGTTGTGTGTTTGTTGTCCATTTGTTTGGGAGGGTTAATTTTGCTTTGTTTTATAGAGAAACATATTTTAAACTAAGGGATTGCATATGAACAATTCTAGATCTCTTGATGTTCTTGAAAATCAGGAAGTTTTGGCCACACTGGGCTGGCCTGCTTTCACATTTGGCAACCCATGGTCAGCTGTAATGACTGCTCCTGTCCAGTGGGTTACCTTCTTTTACAGACCTTTTTCATAAATCGATGTTACGTGCCTGACCCCCATATTCATGGTGATTTGAGTTTGCAGCTCCTAATCTAGGCCAACCCTTTTTCTTACAGATGAGGAAACTGAGCCCCAGAGAATGGATGTCACTTGTCACTTGAGTTATAGACGGTAACAGAGGTAAAACTGTAACCTGACTCCAATACATCCCTTTCTCAGGATGTATATTTGTATCTTAGGGCCAAACTTAAATTTTTCCTACTTTCATTAGCCCATTTCTTTGTTAGTCCTCCATGGATATACAGAACGTTTGCTCAGAACCTGTCTTCTAAAAGCCATTCCCATACTTAGTCTCTGGTTAATTGCATCTTGTCTTTCTCCGGTAAAAGTAATCTTGATGCTAGAACAATGAAAGTAGTGGATCTGTTTTCAAACTTTGTTAAAATGCCTGTGTATCTGTTCAGCATTCGTATGGCTTACTTTAAGAGCTCCTCTGCTAACCAAAAGGCCTGCAGTTCGAACCTACCAGCCGCTCCTCGGAAACCCTATGGGACAGTTCTAAACTGCCCTGTAGGACCACAATGAGTCGAAATCATCTTGATTTCATTTGCGATTTATTTAGAATAAAAGCTTTTAAATAATTATGTGCCTACAATATATTAGAATTCTTTAAAAGCAGTATAACTAACAACAAACATTACTCCTCACCTAACATTAAATTGACATTAAAATATTAATAAAATTAATAAGTTTATCTATGATGCAGACATATAAAATTTCATTTATATGAATTTCAAGAACAAGAGAAACTGATGGCAAGCGAAATCACAATTGTGGCTACCTACTAGAGAGGGAGAGGTATATTTACAGAAAGAGCATATGGAACCTTCTAGACTTTTGGACATGATCTATATTTTTATCTCAGTGGTGGTCACACAGCTGTATACATACGTAAAAATTTATCATTTGGCATTACTGCAGCTTCACACTTTACTGTATGTATGTTGTTGTTGTTAGGTGCTATCGAGTCAGTTCCTACCCATAGTGGCCCCGTGTAGAACAGAACGAAACACTGCCTGGTACCGCACCATCTTCATAATCATTGTTAAGTTTGAGCCCGTTTTTGCAGCCACTGTGTCAATCTATCTCATTGAGGAGCTTCCTCCTTTTTGCTGATCCTCCACTTTACCAAGCATGGTGCCCCTCTTCAGGAACTGGTCCTTCCTGACAACATGTTCAAAGTACATGAAATGAAGTCTCGCCATCCTTGCTTCTAAGGAGCATTCTGGCTGTACTTCTTCCAAGACAAATTTGTTCAGTCTTCTGGCTGTCCATGGTATATTCAACACTCTTTGCCAACACTATAATTTAAAGTCATCAATTCTTCTGCCTTTCTTATTCATTGTCCAGCTTTCACATGTGTATGACGAGGTGATTGAAAATACCATGGCTTGGGTCAGGCACACCTTAGTCCTAAAAGTGACATTTCTGCTTTCAAACACTTTAAAGAGGCCTTTTGCAGCAGATTTTCCCAATGCAATATGTCATTTGATTTCTTGACTGCTGCTTCCACGGGTGTTGATTGTGAATCCAAGCAAAATGAAATCCTAAACAACATCAGTATTTTTTCTTTTTACCATGATGCTGCTCATTGGTTCAGTTGTGAGGATTTTTGTTTTCTTTATGTTGAGCTGTAATCCATACTAAAGGCTGTGGTCTTTGATCTTCATCAGTAAGTGCTTTAAGTCCTCTTCGCTTTCAGCAAGCAAGGTTGTGTCATCTGTATATTGAAGGTTTTTAATGAGTCTTCCTCCAATCCTCTTGCCCTGCTCTTCTTCATATAGCCCAGTTGCTCAGATTATTTGCTCAGTATACAGACTAAGTCATATAGTGCTTTAAATCCTAGAGTCAGGTCAGGTAATTGACATAATAAGCAATAGAGTTCACCGAGTCCCAAATCAAAAACCAAACCCGTTGCCATCGATTCGATTCCGACTCATAGCGACCCTATAGGACAGAGTAGAGCTGCCCCATACAGTTTCCAAGGAGTATCTGGTGAATTCAAACTGCCGACCTTTTGGTTAAGCAGCTGTAGCCCTTAACCACTATGCTACCAGGGTTTCCCTCACTGAGTCCAGTGATGTCAAAAGATAGAAAAGAAACAGATATACTCAAGGTTGCTTATTAAGTCAGTTACTCAGCAAAAGGAGAAGTGAGACACAATAATCAGAACTTACTTATGCTAAAATATACAATCATCTAGTTTGGGGTCTTTTAAAATCAGATTTTACATGTGCTGTGCCCCCGGACATTCAGACAGTGACTGGTGCCAGTAAGCCTAATGTGTGACGAATATAGGCAAATTGCATTTTTTCTGCTTCATTTATTGTGTTTAAATTGTGTTAAGTAGTTAAATAATTAGTTTAAACATGCTCAAAGCCAAACAAAAGTAGAAATATTGCAAAGGAAAGGAGAAAATATGTTTGCCTTTATCCTGAAACCAGTGGTATACTGCGTGGAATTTAGCGTGATTGACCATTGTAATTGCTTTTTCTGGAATGAGTGAGAACCATACCCTCATTCCTCTGCCACCACAAACACTAAGCAGTTGCTGGAATGTCTCTTGTGGTACATTTGTGGGTTTATATCATGTCACTTCTACTAGAATCATAATCATTAATTGCTTAAGAGTTCATTCAGTTTAAAATATTTTCCATCAAAATCCACTCCTAAATAAATACTTGGAATAAAATGGGAAGTAGTAAGGGGTTTTTAAAGTGTGATTTTTAAAATATAATCTTTAACTGTTTCATATCCTAAATTACAAATAGTGCCAATTTCAAATGGAACTTACACAGTGGGTTGTTTTCCTTTTTTGGACACAGAATTATTTCTTGATCCCATACCATTTTATTCATGTTGCTTTACAGTAGTTCAAACAATTTTTTAAAAGACTTTAGGACAGAAAGACCTCATGGTCTTTGGCAGCTCATCCAGAAGCTTCTTTAAAACAAACTTACAGGGGATAGATTCCAGTAGGAAATTGCTTTCAGTAATAATTTTTTTTTTTCTGGTGAGGTTTCAACAATGTAGAACCAACCAATTTTTCAAGTTATGTGAGAAGCAAAATAAGACAATAGCTTTTTAGATAAATGTTTGCTCTTTACATCCAAGTCTTTAAATATTAAAAATCTTCGTTTTTCTCTTTACTCTTGTAAGAAGTAATAAATTGTTACCCTCTGATATAGGGGAAGATAATTGAGAAGAACTAGGTCTCCATTCTCTTGACAATTGAACTCCTTGTATTCAGAAACTGTTTATATAAATGGAATATTTGCTTTTTAAGCTTTATTTACAGATTTTGCCAGATGAATACGTACCCTGTGAACTATAATTATGAATTTCCAGCTGTTACAAGAAATCTTGGTATGCATAGACTTGGAGCCTAAAGCATGTTTAAGAATCAGCTACTAGTAATCCTAAAATAATATCAGCTATTAAAGACTGGTAAACCCACTGAGAAAGGGCTGCTGATTCATGGAGACCATAGAATTATGGGGGTGAATGTGCCCGTAATAAGTCCTCCCATTTTTTTTCTCCACTTCAGGCTCAAGTCAACTGTACTTAAATCGCCCTAAATGGAAGAGGCATTTCTGTATTTTAAAGACCAACCATTACAGTAATTCAACAGCCGCCTCTAGGAACATATTATGATGTTCACCACCCTCTTTTTCAGAGTATTTTTCCTTATTTGTCATCAAAAGCCTTCTGGTTGCAGTTGAAATGTGAGCTAGGTTTGTGATTTCTAGAGGAAGTAGAATATTTTCTGGCCTTGTTTTTCATGGCCTGAAGCTCCAACCCCTAAAACAGAGAAACCATGAGAGGACTGGAAAGGGTAGTTGCTGATTCTTCCACCCACCTTCACCACCTCCGCCCCTCTTCCCCTCTCTTCGCTTTCCCAAACAAGCACGGTCGACTCGCTCTCTTTCGATGGGTCTTTCTCTGGACATGCTGCATGATTTTATCCCTGAAACATAATTAAATAAAATTTCCCTCATTCCTGAGTTAGGAAGAAAAGACTAGTAAAAATTGAATTGAGGTTTCCTGGGTGTTTAACAATGTAGTCTGTTAGACCTCTGACCTAGTGACAACGGAGCTGTTGAAGTGTCAGGGACCAAGTCAAAAAAAAAAAAAAATACTCATAGTGACGCTATAGGACAGAGTAGAGCTGTCCCATAAGGTTTCCTAGGCTGTAAATTTTTATGGAAGCAGACTGCCACATCTTTCTCTCACTTCATCTTTCGCCTACGGGGCAGCTGATGGGTTCAAACCACCAACCTTTTGGTTAGCAGCCAAGTGCTTAGCCATTGTACTGTCAAGGCTCTGTAGGACCAAGTCAGGAGCAAAGTAAAAGAACTGGGACACAAGGAATATTGGGGCAAAGCCAGCACCCACCCTGGGCCTAAGAGAAGAGGCAGGCCTTTCCCCAGGTGCTTTTAATCCTGAGCCTAAGGCTGAGGCGCTCAGAAACCAAAACCAAAACCAAACCCAAACTCATTACCGTCAAGGTGATTCCGACTCAGGGTGACCCCATGTGTGACAGAGTAGAACTGTGCTTCGTAGGGTTTTCTTGGTTGTAACCTTTACAGAAGCCGATCACCAGGACTTTTTCTTGCAGTGCTGCTGGGTGGAGTTTAAACAGCCAGCCTTTAGGTTATAAATTGAGCGTAAACTGTTTATACCACCCAGCTGCTTACATACCAGGGTGGATTATTCAAGAAGCAAGGAAGCACAGGCTTATTTGTGCTTAATTACTAATCCGTAGTGAACAATTTTGCGTGGGTTTCACTTTGATGTGTTGTGTGTTTATTGAATAATCTGCCCCTGTTAAATACTGTTTCTTGCTTCAGGTCAGAGTGGATGCTAGAACAAAGAATACGATAAGCCTGGTGGTATGAATTCTGTCTGTATGAGAGGGAGAGGAGGGCCCAGTCCAGAAACTAGGTTAGGACTGACAAATTACCTCTTATTACAAAGTAACTAAAATGTCAGACATCCAATGGGATTGTTGTATAAGCTACGGCAACTCAGCAGAATACTACTGTACTCATTCATGAAGCCCTGGTAGCGCAGCGGTTAAGAGATAGGTTGCTAATCAAAAGGTGGGCAGTTCAAATCCATCAGCCACTCCTTGGAAGCACTATGAGACAGCTCTACTCTGTCCTGTAGGGTCGCTATGAGTCGAAATTGACTCGATGGCAATGAGTTTGGTTATTTTTGGTTGGTAGTCATTCAAAATAATGACTATGAATATATAGAAGGATAAAAACATGATATTAAAAAAAGCACTGTGATATTAAGCAAAGAAGAAAGGGTTGTGTTAAAAATGATTTAAAATTACATGAGCTTGAGCATCTACTCCGCACAATGATTTCTACACCTCGGTTCCTTCAAATCTCTCAATACCAGCTGCCGTTTAAAAGAGAGCAAACAGAGATTCAAAGAATTTAAATAGTTTGCCAAAGGACCAAAGTTACTAGATATTTGTTGTCACTAGCTGCAGTCGAGTCAGCCCTGACTCACGGTGACCCTATTCACAATGAATGAAACCCTGCCTTTCCTGGGCCATCTCTGCAGTGGGACCCTTGTGATCCATAGGATTTTCATTGGCTGAATGTTGGAAGTAGATCTCAAGGACTTCCTTCCTAGTCTGTCTTAATCTGGAAATTTTGCTGAAACCTTTCAGCATCCTAGTAACACGCAGATCTCCCCTGACAAACGAGTGGTGGCTGCGCATGAAGGGATTAGCAGAGAATCAAACCTGGGTCTCCACCATGGAAGGCGAGGAACTGGGATTTAAAGCCAGGAACGTATAACATGAAAATTCACATTCTTTCTACCACGCTAGGTATACTCTCATGTTAATAGAATTATGGTAAGTCAAGATGGAGTCATCTCATTTTTTTAAGCACATATTTTTATAGTATTACCTTAAAACAAATGAAAGAAATAAGCAGATATTATTGAGAATGAAAACCCTGGTGGCGTAGTGGTTAAGAGCTACACTGCTATCCAAAAGCTCAGCAGTTTGAATCCACCAGGCGCTCCTTGGAAACCCTATGGGGCAGTTCTACTCTGTTCTGTAGGGTCTCTATGAGTTGGAATTGACTCAATGGCAATAGGTTATTGAGAATGAAATATATGGCAAGACATTTTACTAGATGCTATGTGGTCATGGAAGTTAAAAAGGATAAGACATAGTCTTTATCCTTAAAGAGAGGGGAAATTGGCATTTGTAAATACCCACAAAACTCACTGCTGTCAAGTTGATTCTGACTCAGTGACCCTGCATTTGTAAATAGCTACCCAAAAACTCACTACCATATAGTCAATTCCTTCTCTTAGTGACCCTATAGGGCAGAGTAGAACTGTTCCATAGAATTTCCAAGGCTATAAATCTTTACAGAAGCAGACTGCCACATCTTTCTCCTGTGACAGCTGGTGGGTTCAAGCCTCGGACCTTTTGGCTAGCAGCTGAGTGCCTTAACCACTGTGCCACCAGGGCTCCTTGTAAATTGCTACAGTTAAGAAAAATAGATGTAATAATTACATAACAGTGCATGTAATGAAAACATAGACATTAATTTGCTTGTTCACATTATGCTTAAATTTTTGTAAAATTTCTCTACATAGTATATCAATATAAATTCATTCATTAGTTCCATTCTATTTATTGAGACTGTGCCATGTTTGAGGCATAGACATAAAGCTTTGAATAAAACAAATATGGTTCCTTGTCACTTCCAGATTAGAGTGTTTTCAAAATGTTGTCCTGAGACAGCTGCAAGGAAACTACCTGAAGTGCTTGTTTGAAAATACAGATTTCTAGATCTTACTCTACAGCTAGTGAATTAGGCTATCTGGAGGTTGGACCTGGGAAATCTTTATTTTTAAGAGGTCCCCATCTAAAACTTGTGATCTGCTGGCCTACAAGTATATTCAATAAGTCAATTCCAATACACTATGATAGGCCCTGTAGTAGTTATTACTGCTGTATAACAAATCGACAGTGTATAATAGCAAATATTTATTATCTCACAGTTCTGTGGGTCAGATATCTAGAAGCAGTTTACTGAATCCCTCTGCCTCAAGGTCTTTCACAAAGCTGCTGGGGCTGCAGTCTCATCTGAAAGGTTGATGGAAGTAGGATCAGCTCCCAGGTTCACTCACATTGTTCCCTACAAGTTGTAGAGCTCGGGGCCTCAGTTCCTTGCTGGTTGTTAGCTGGAAGTCTCCCTTAGTTCCTTGTCACAGAGGTCTCCCCATAGGGTAGCTCACTACATAGCAACTGTGAGCAATAAAAGCACAAGAGTGCAAGCAAGAGGAAAGTCAATGTCTTTGTATCACCTAATACATCCCACCACTTTTGCTACATTCTCTTCACTAAAAGCAAGTCACTAGGACTGGCTGACACTCAAGAGGCAGGGGCAAGAGCACCAAGACGTGGGGATCATTGAGAGTCATCTCATTGTTGGTATTGAGTCAGCTCTGACTTATGCTGGCCCCACGTACAACAGGATGAAATGTTACTCAGGCCTGGGCCATCTTCACAATGTTTGATAAGCTCAAGTCCATTGTTATAGCCACTGTGTAGTTTGAGTACCTTCCATCGTAGGGGGTCATCTTCTAGCACTGTATCAGACAATATTCTGTTGTGATTCATAGGGTTTTCATTGGCTAATTTTCTGAATTAGATCCCCAGGTCTTTCTTGCTGAGTCTGGAAACTCAGCTGAAACCTCTCCACCATAAGAGATCCTGCTGGTATTTGAAACACTGGAGGCATAGCTTCCAGCATCCATAGCAACACAGGAGCCACCACAGTACAATAAACTAACAGGTGGTGGAGAGCCATCTTGGAGGGTAACTAACACAGGTCCTTTACCTAACCTGCGAGGGTCAGCAAACAGCATCTGAGCTCAGACCTGAAGGATGAGTGACTAGACAAAGGAGGAGGAAAGAGAGAGGCAAAGGATGTTGTTATGTTGTTGTTAGGTGCCATTGAGTCATTTCTAACTCATAGTGACACTGTGTACAACAGAACTAAACGCTGCCTGGTCCTGCATCATCCTGACAATCGTTGTTATGCTTCAGCCCATTGTTGCAGCTGCTGTGTCAATCCATCTCATTGAGGGTCTTCCTTTTCTTCACTGATCCTCTACCAAGCATGATGTCCTTCTCCAGGGACTGGTCCTTCCTGATAACATATCCAAAATATGTGAGACAAAGTATTGCCATCCTTGCTTCTAATGAGCACTCTGGCTGTACTTCTTCCAAGACAGTTTTGTTCATTCTTCTGGCAGTCCATGGTATATTCAACATTCTTTGCCAATATCATAATTCAAAAGCATCAATTCTTCAGTCTTCCCTATTCATTATCCAGCTTTCATCTGCATCAGTCTATTGAAAACACTACGGCTTGGGTAAGACACACCTTAATCTTCAAAGTGACATCTTTGCTTTTTGACACTTCTAACAGGTCTTTTGCAGCAGATTTGCTCAATCCAATACGTCGTTTGATTTCCTGACTGCTGCTTCCATGAGTGTTGATTGTGGATCCAATTAAAATGAAATTCTTGACAACTTCAATCTTTTCTCCATTTATTATGACGTTGCTTATTGGTCCAGTTGTGAGGATTTTTGTTTCTTTATGTTGAGCTGTAATCCATACTGAAGGCTATAGCCTTTGATCTTCATCAGTAAGTACTTCAAGTCCTCTTCACTTTCCAAAGAATGAGGACAGTGTTTATAAAAGCCCAGAGGCCAGGGGGAGTCTGGAGCACTCAGGGAAACCTAGTTGTCGTATAAATTTCTCAGTTGTATTCAAAAACACATTATTTGTGCTTATTTCTGGGGACTCGAGAAAAAAAATTTCATCTCTGCACACTCAGAATCTAGAACTTTTTTGTTGTTGTTGTTAAATAAATGAAATTCCAAATCTCCCAAAATCTATCATGAAAGCAAAACCTGCTCAGTACAGATTTCTGCTTTTAACAAAAGCTAAACCTCAAGCATAACAATGTAAAAAATAAATTTAGTAGAACTAAGTTGCATTGTGTTCTTTTAGTCTGTCTTTGTTGTGTCAGAAGCCTTTCACTCACAATGACTCTTGCCTTCTTTGTCCATTTCAGCCTTAATTCTCTGTCATGCAAATTAGCCCAGGTATTGCCCACAAAAAAAGGGGGGAGGGGTGGTATTTGAACTCTTTGTTGCTGGATGAAAAAATTCCTTTCAACAGAAGCCTAAAGCCTTCTTGTTTTTCTTTTATCCTGATCTGAGTGGCCATGTGGATTGGAATAAATTCATTTGGATTTTTCCATCTGTATCATATAACCCAAATTTAAAGTGGGGAATTGTGGTATCCTGGAAAAGGCCCTGACCTCAGCATTTGGGAGACAAGGGTTTTGTTGGTCTTGGTGCAGCCACTAACTTGATGAGTAAGCAGGAGTAATTCAATTATCTTCACGAGGCCTGTTTCCTGATGTGGTAAATACAGAGTCTGCTGAGCGAGACCAGCGCTTCTCAGAGTAGTCCCCGAACCTGTAACATCAGCATCACCAGCAAACTTGTTAGAAATGCACATACTGGTTTCCAGCCCAGATGTATGGAATCAGAAACTCCGGGAGTGGGATGCAGGATTCACAATCTTAACAAGTGGTCCAGTTCTTTCTGATGCACATGTAAAGTTTGAGAACCACTGAGCTTGACAGAGGAGCCCTGGTGGCACAGTGGTTAAAGCGATCGACTGCTAACCAAAAGGTTGGTAGTTCAAAACCACCAGCGGCTCTGTGGGAGAAAGATGTGGCAGTCTGCTTCCACAGAGATTTACAGATTCAGAAACCCTATGGGGTCACTAGGAGTCAGAATCAGCTGGGTGACAATTGGTTTGGTGGGTTTTGGAGCTTGATAATCTCAGGTCTTTTCCAACACAAAAACTACAGGATTCTGAAACTTCTAAGAGGTAGTAAAAAATAATAGAAATGGCAGTTTTTCAGTACAAAAAAAAAAAAGTATGGTTCTTTTTCTGGCAACTCAGATAAAGTAGAGGTATCACAGAACGTTCAATCATATTATCGTTTGGAGAGACATATCTGGGCAGATAATTATTTGAGCCCCAGCAAATGATTAATATGCTTACATGCTAACCAGAATGTTGGAGGTTCGAGTCCACCCAGAGGTGCCTTGGAAGAAAAACCTGGTGATCTACTTCCAAAAAAATCAGCCATTGAAAACCCTATAGAGTACAGTTCTACTCTGACACACATGGGGTCACCATGAGACAAAATCATATTGTGTAGACAAGTAAAACCAGGCCTAGGTAAGATAAAGCACTTTTACCAAAGGTCACAAACTTAACAAATGGCAAATCAGAACATATCCAGGTGTCCTGACTCTTGGTCTAATATGTTTTCTTCTCTACTGGATATAAATTTTTTTCAAAGTTTAGGCTTGCTTGTCACATTTTACCATGTGTTTTCTATGAGAAAAAGCCAAGCATTACCTCTAAGTATTTTGATTCAAATTTACCTCTAACATCAATGATCTTTTTAAAGTGCAGATCAATATACAACACAAGTATGAGTAGCTTGGGAAACAGAGATATATGTGAGTTCCAATAAATTATTGTCTTCTCATCTCCTAACTATAGCAACTCTGTTTTTGGCTGTGTGCCTACAAATAAAGTTTCCCGAAGTTGTCACTCAAACTTTCTTCTACAACATTGATAGTGCTGTTAAAGGGGACACAGGCACCAACTGTTCAGTAATTATCGACTATTAGATCTTTCAAAGGAAAAAACATTGTCCTCTTAAAAGATATAAACGGGTGGTAATGGTTGGTTTTTGAATGGCTGATGGCCTAATGTGCATCTAACTTTTATCAATGAGTAATAATATTATTATCAGAAGTGTAATAAACAGAAATGTATTTTGCAAGGCTGAGGAAATCCCAGGCCAAGATAGATGTTCAAACCTCTCCATGAATTTTGAAAAGGATATTAACTGGATGGTCACGGCCACTTGTCCTCATTTGAGATCCTGTTTTTTAACCTTTCTCATAAGGCTGAAGCTGTTAACCTCCGTGCCCTGCCAAATTCCTGCTTTCATAATTGAATTCTGTCTACCTAAATCTCCTTATAATTTAAAGTAAGTAAATGATGTCACTTTGAGGACTAAGGTGCGCCTGAACCAAGCCATAGTGTTTTCAATCACCTCATATGCATGTGAAAACTGGATAATGAATAAGGAAGATCAAAGAAGAACAGATGCCTTTGAATTACGGTGTTGGCAAAGAATATTGAATATACCATGGACTGCCAGAAGAATGAACAAATTTGTCCCGGAAGAAATACAGCCAGAATACTCCTAGAAGTGAGGATGGTGAGACTTTGTCTCATATACTTTGGATATGTTACCAGGAGGGACCAGTCCCTCAAGAAGGACATCATGCTTGGTAAAGTAGGGGATCAGCAAAAAAAGAGAAAGACCCTCAATGAGATGGCTTGATACAGTGGCTGCAACAATGGACTCAAACATAGCAACAATTGTGAGGATGGCACAGGACCAAGCAGCTTCATTCTGTTGTACATAGGGTCACTATGTGTGGGAACAGACCTGACGGCACCTAACAACAACAAATGATTGTCTACTTCCCCTTCTAAAATACACCCATTCTTCACTATTCACTGTCTCATTATCTGACATTTTGCTTTATGACAATAGTAAAAAATCTACCATCTGACTATTTTGTACATTAACGACATATGTCTGGCAGTAACAAATGCTGAAGTGGGAAGCAAGAGTAACACTGGCTGTAGTGGTTAATATTATGTGTCAAACTGGCTGGGCCATGATTCTCAGTGGTTTGGCAGTTATGTATGATATAATTTGGCAGTTTTGTAATGATGTAATCATCCTCCATTTTCATGTAATGCCGATTTTTGCATAATGACCCAGTCTTTGGAACCTAACCATGTTGATAAGTGAGGAGTGGGTGTAATTTCATAGCCTTATAGTTCATTCCATCAGCTCTCTCTCTCACACATGGGCACCCTTTCTCTCCTTTCAGGGTTAATGATTGCTGGCCCATACTACCTCCCCAAACCTTACATATGAAAAAATAATCATAAATAGAAATACATATGGTCTAATACAGCCCCAACTACCAGTATGTGAAGTTTAAAACATACTTTTCAGAAGTGACATCAGTTTATTCAGAAACTTCCCTTTAAAATCAAACTTTCAGTGACCCATCTTTAATTTCTGCATTGTATAGATATTTTTGAAGTTCTTATTTTTTATTGTGGTAAATATGTATATAACAAAACACGAGCCACTTCAGCATGCACATTTTTTTACAAAAACAATTCAGTGACATTAATTATACTCATCATGGTGTGCATCCATCCCCACTATGCATTTCCAAATTTTTTCATCGTCCTTAACAGAAGCTAAGTGCCCCACAAGCAATGACTGCGCCTGTCTCTGGCCCCTGGTAACTACTGACAAATTTAATTTGGCTATTTCTGCTCAGCTGAGATTTCCTCTGTCCCTCTTCCTAGGGCAGTGCTTGGATATCTAGGAACTTGTTGGAATGAGTTACAACCTGGGAAGTCAGAAGACATTGCTAGTCTTGTGGCAGCCATGTCACCAGGCGAGACTCATTCCTGAACCACGCTCTACAGAAAAAAGAAGTAGCAATGTGGATGGGAAATCAGGTACCTTGGTTCTGGTCTTGGCTCTTTGTTCTGCCACTAACTGGTGTGAACCTGGGCTTTGGTTTCTTCATCTGTAAAAATAAAACAATTACTCTAATCTCTTTTAGCTCTAACATTTTATTAACTTTATCCATTTGGCCCAGAACCAATCTTGCTGGGCAGGGGATTTTTCAGGAAGCTTCTTGGGCTCCCCTGGAGAGAGGAGGGCTTACAAAACAACGTAACTGCCAGAGTTCCAAGACCTCAACCCCCATTTACACGCCACAACTCCCATCTCAACCCCCATCTTTTTTGTATAGAGAGAGATTCCAGGTAAGATTTATTTGGGAGTAAAAAAAAGAGTTCCAGAAAAAAAAAAAATTGAAATCTTTGTACTAGAGAATATGATCAAAGAGATATAATAATACACTGTAGTACAGTGTAATGTGGCTAGTTGTTGCAGGGTTGGCTTCGACTCATGATGACCCCATGGATAACAAAACAAAGCATTGCACAGTCCTGTGCCACCTTCACATTCGTTGATATGCTCGAGTCCATTGTTGTGGCTACTGTGTATTTTGAGTGCCTTCCAGCCTAGCGGGTTCATCTTCCAACACTTTATCGGACAATATTCTGTTGTGATCCGTATGGTTTTCATTGGCTAATTATGAAATCCTCATGGTGTAGTGGTTAAGAGCTACAGCTGCTAACCAAAAAGCCGGCAGTTTGAATCCACCAGGCACTCTTTGGAAACCCTATGGGGCAGTTCTACTCTTTCCTATAGGGTCACTATGAGTTGGAATTGACTCGATGGCAACAGGTTTTTAATGGGGAATTATGAGAAGTAGATTGTCAGACCTTTCTTTCTTATCTGTCTTAGTCTG
The DNA here is from genome assembly GCF_030014295.1 of Loxodonta africana. Classification (NCBI taxonomy): domain Eukaryota; kingdom Metazoa; phylum Chordata; class Mammalia; order Proboscidea; family Elephantidae; genus Loxodonta; species Loxodonta africana. The sequence goes on along the minus strand of NC_087347.1, from coordinate 24,758,451 downwards.
GAAGCTTAGCTGAAACCTGTCTACCATGGGTGATCCTGTTGGTATTTAAAATTCCTGTGGCATAGCTTCCAGCATCATAGCAACATGCAAGCCACCACAGTACGACAAACTGACAGATGGGTGGTGGACAATACAGTATAGGAATAATTTACATCATAGTTTTCTTTTAGAATCAAGCTTCTCTTTACTAAACTACGAAATGTATAAAATTGTCATATATTCTCGATCAGGAATTGGCAAGCTTTTTCTGTAAAGGGGAAAGAGTAAATATTTTCAGCTTTGTAGGCCTATGACCTATGGTTTTCGTTGCAACTAATCTGCTGTGCGAAAACAGCCATAGCCAATATCGAAACAAATGGGCATTGGCAGGCCGGATTTGGCCCTTGGGCTATAGTTTGCAACACTCTAATAGAGATTAAAGAATTCACCTGTTAAAATGTTGAGCTATGTGTGCTTTGCTTCTTAGAGCATTGTGCTTATTAAGCACTGTAATAAAGATTTTTTGAATTTTAAGAATGGGTATAGAGAGCTTGTTTTATAATTGTTCTTGTCTTATTTTTTCTTAGAAGATACTATGTGAATTAAAAAACCTATCTTCAGGTCCATTCTTTCTTTAATTTCCCCCAACACACTTTTTTTTTTTAATTTTGGGGTGGATTAAAATTATGTTGATTATTATAGTTTTTTTTTTAATTCAAGGTTGTTCCAGTTTGCAGTAGTAACCTGCCATTAAATGTATCACAGCAGAATTATGTATCAAAAGATGCACTCTACGAGTAATTGTTGTCTTTTTGTGGCTTATAAATAATTTAATTATGTTTAATTTGTTCCTTGATGATCTTTTATTTTCTGTGTTTACTCTACTCTAGGGAAAAATATATTGCTTCCTATGGGAAAAAATTCATTTTTGAACTGCTGAAGAAACACAAGGACAACATTTACATTTGCCATCGAATGTACCATTTTTGGTAGGTTCGTTTTTAGCAGCCAGTTCAAGTTTTTTTTCAGGATATTTACTTCTCAATCTACTTAAATGATTATATAGGATGATTCCTATGTTGTATGGTATCATAAGGCCTATCAAAATGAAACACCAACTTTTTATCAAAAAAAAAAAAAAAGATGCAAGGGCACATTTGTGCCGTTGTAACAACTGACCATGGTACCTAGCACAAAGAACCAAAAAAAATCAAGCCCATTGCTGTCAAGTCAATTCTGACTTATAGCAGCTCCATAGTTCAGAGTAGAACTGCCCCATAGGGTTTCCAGGGCAATAAATCGTTACAGAAGCAGACTGGCACATCTCTTCTCCCATAAAGCAGCTGGTGGTTTGAACTGTCAATCTTTCAGTTAGTAGCCAAGAGCTTAACCACTATGCCACCAGGGCTCCTTCCATTAGCACATACCAAAACACCAAAACCCATTGCCATCGAGTAGATTCCGACTCATAGCAACACTATAGGACAGAGTGGAACTGCCTCATAGGATTTCCAAGGAAGCGGCTGGTGGATTTGAGTTGCTGACCTTTTGGTTTGCAGCCAAGCTCTTAACCGTTGTGCCACCAGGGCTCCTTTAACACACAAAACAAACAAACAAAAACTCGTCATGTGGTGCACATAAAAGAAAAAAAAAATTTTTTTCTTTTATTTATTTAAGCTGCTAAATAAATATGTATTGGTTTAATGATGATAAATTTCTCAAAGCATAATGAAGTTAATCTTAAACAGTATACAGCCAACCAAAGGCCTGATTACTTAATCTTAAAAGAAGTCGTATTTAACGTGATATTATATAACTAAGGATATAAGTATATATAAGACATACAATAAAGACTAAAGATGTAAATAACCCAAATGGTGGTATACGATTTTATCTCAATATAATTATCATTAATAAGTAACTGCAGCCCTGGTGACGCAGTGGTTAAGGGTTCAGCTGCTAACCAAAAGGTTGGCAGTTCAAATCCACCAACCGCTCCTTGGAAACCCTACGGGGCAGTTCTAGTCTGTCCTATAGGGTCACTATAAGTTGAAATCAACTCAACGGCAATGGGGTTAATAAGTAACTGAAAATGAAATAGTGGTCCTGATGGTATTTTGTCTTCCTAAATTTGCCCGTTCACCTGGTATACCACAAATTAAGTAAAAATGGAAAAACTAAACAAAATTATGTGAACGCCTCTGACTAATCATCAGTAGGAAGAAAGGTGCAGGCTGGCTATCAATACAGCAGCAGCTCCGTGACTCTAGTCTACTGACTTTCTGAAGCCCAAGGAAGCATTCAGGTTGCATCAAAATGCTCACCTATGAGGCATCTCATTTCATTTCTCAGCTGCAACCTGAAATAAAAGGTTCCGTGATTGCCTGCCAGTTAAATTGAATCTACAATGATATCTCATAGCTGAGGAAGCTGCTTCTTTTTGAAACTGAAGCAGAGGTCAGGTTTCCACTCCCATCTTTTGACCTGAGGTGCCTATAACCCTGCAGCAAATTATCTAGAAAATGGACACCAACAATACTTTACATGCCTGTCCATGCTCATCCCTCCTCTCAGCAAGTGGTGGAGTCTATTTCTCCTCCCCTTGGATCTAGGCGGGCCTTGCGAGGAGGAAGTAACACTGTCCCACTCGCAGCCTCACCTGTATGAGGCCTAGGCAGCTCCTGTGTTCACTTTTGGAAGCTCTGTGCCACTATGTAAATGGGCACAGTCATCCTACTGAAGAGACTACTTAGTGAAAGAGAGGTCCCAGCCTTCCGGCTGTCTCCACAGAGCCCCAGAGACTCTCACAAGGCCACCATGGACATTCCAGCCCCAGGAGTGCTCCTAGCTTGATGCAGCCGAGTGACCCCAGATGATACCATGTCATGAGGTCATGTCATTGGGCAGTAGAGACCGCCCAAATGAGTCGACCCAATACAGAGAATTGTAAGAAATAACAAAAATAAATAAATAAATCAGCAAGTTGTGGGATGGTCTGTTATACTATAATAAAACCAAAAAAAAACAAACCCAGTGCCGTTGAGTCGATTCCGACTCATAGCGACCCAATGCTATAACAGAGAACTGAAAAAACGCCACCTTATTTCAACATTGCAGATTATATTTTTGATTGTGTTGCTGTCTCTTATTATCCCGAAAGCCAATTAGTCATATTAATCCTATTGTGTTTTGTTGAAGCTGTGTTTATTTTTCTACCTCATGACTGAATCTCTCAATTCATACAAACACACACACAAACACGCACTCATACACACACACACATAAACGAAAACCAAACCTATTGCCATCGAGTCGATTCCAACTCACAGTGACTCTGTAAGACAGAGTAGAACTGCCCCATAGGGTTTCCAAGGAGCAGCTGGTGGATTTGAGTTGCCAACCTTTTGGTCAGCAGCTAAGCTTTCACACATACGCACTCACTTATACACGCACTCACACTAGAGTTGTTGTTAGTTCTATCAAGTCTATTCCAACTCATGGCAATGCCATGTGTCCAGAGTACACCTGCTCCATAGGGTTTTCAAGGCTGTGATCTTTCGGAAACAGATGGCCAGACCTGTCTTCTGAGACACGTCTGAGTGGGTTCAAACCTCTAACCTTTCGGCTAGCAGTCAGCCTTTTAACCATTTCCACTACCCAGGGACACCCTGCCTTAGTACAGGAATGTTCAGAATAGGCCGGGATTCATTTGTAATCTCCCATGCAGATTTTATTCTCTCCTTCTTACCAGTTTTCTGACATGCTCTCTTCAGTATGTCAGTTAAGTGTCAAAGAACTTCTCTTTTGATTATTTTCAAATTGTTTATAGCTTATGCCACTGAATTCTGTTATTGGTCCAACAAATCTTTACCCCCGAGCAATAATCAACAGTAACATGAATTCACCAGCAAAAAAAAAAGTGCTCCTGTGTTTGTATGTGCGTGTGTGTGCACACTCGGGTGTAAATGTGTGTGCATTTTAACCTCCCACCTACCATAATTAAACGTGTTCATGCTTGTTGTAATCTCGAGCTCTGAAAGGCTTAACAGTAAAATTTAGCTGGCTCCATCCCCAGAATGTCTAAACTTTTCCCAGCTCTAAGAAGAATGACTTTTACACCCTCTTTACACATCTGTCCCCCACACTCCTGCAGTTAGGCCCCCCTCCCATTAATCCCTTAGGTTTCTTCTTGCCAAAGAGATTCTGCTGTTTGATAGAACACTAATCTTCGAGAATCTCAAAGTATCAGCTTACCTGTGAACGCCCAGAAACTGTCTCCATCCTTACCCTCATCCCCTTTTATGTTTTCTTCATCTTTGAACAAATGCATTGCTTTCTGTCTGAGAATGAGGCTTACATTCTGTTGTGGTTAGGAGGGCTATTGACCTGAAGGTACACTGTTCCCTCTGAACTGAAAGAGGCAAGATCAACATTCAGAATCACTTAGTGACAAATAACAATTGGTAGAAGAACAGGTCACCCATGGGCAGGAAACTCCAGTAAGCTCAGGGAGGAATCCTTTGTTAAATTAACGTGGAGGCATTTGCTGAACTGGAGTAAGTCTTGAAGAAAGAAATAAAAGGCAGAACTAGGCAGGTAAAATGTGGCAGGAGGAAAAATTCTCTTTCCGTATTAATCTATTGACGTGGTTCTGCACACCTGTAACAGGAGAGGAAAGTAAAATACAAAGGGAAGGTGCAAAATGACGGTCTTAGGACTCCAATTCAGGTCCATTTATTATCAGCAAAGAGGTTGAACTGTGAAAATGAAAAGGTGAGTCCCTAAGCAGAAGAAGGTTCTAAAGCTACAGGTTTCCTTTGGTAGGAAACGCCAGTGGATGTAATAGAATCCTCCAAAGTGCAGCTGAGGTATCTGCTCCTGCCTGTATCTACTGCGAGCCGAATTTTCAGTCCTAACGAGTGACAAGGTTTTCATACTGCAGCCTAAATGACATTCGTATGAGGCCTCGTCTTTTCCGGGCATGGCATTTCATACATTGACTAACCTTAGATATAACCTCATGCCCACTGATGATGGGGGAATTAAAGGTAAGGTGAGAGGGACACACTTCCCTCTCCTCCCAGTCCAGCAGTACCCATAGCTCGCTTCCCATATTTGTGCTGCTTTGCTCTGTTGACAGCCCAGGGGTGTATTCCATCTGAGATTGAGATTGCTTTTGGAATGTTTACGAACACATCTCAGAAAACACTGGGATCTAACAACAGTGTTCAATAGCATTTTGATGTTTGCCAGAAGGCTGATGATCAGTGCACCACATATATCCTTCCAGGCTTCTTAGGCAGATGGGGAGGCAGGAAAAATACAGTGAAATTTCTCTGAAAATCCAGAGTCAGAAAATCCTAGAATTACAAGGGTAAGTATGGTTGTTCCGCAGAAAGATGACCTCACTTCCGGGCCCCAGGATGCCCCGGATGCAGTAAGGTGGGGGTGGTCCATCAGTGATGTGACACGTGGTGATCAAGAAACCGTAACTTCATGCTTCTCGGTGAATAAAGCAAACCTGGGAAGAAGGCAAAGAGGGAGGCATACTAATAGAAGAAAAATAGAATGACTTTTGAAATGGAAATTAGAAGAAGTTGAAGACCCTTTAAAAAATTCTTTTGCTCTTTTCCCCTCTTCGCCCAACGTGAGTGTGGTGAGACCACACCTAGAGGACCGCATTGTGTCTTGGGTACCTGAGTACCCCAAAACTTGGATGGAGTTCAAAGAAGCTGATTAAAGAGGAGGATTGAAAGTGATTGACTGATGAGAAAAGATTAAAGAAGACAAGTCCAGGACTCTGAGTAAGCAATAGCTGAGGGGCAGAATGATAAAAGTTACAAATACCTGGAATGTGCAAACACCAAATAAGAAAAATATTGCTGGATATAAATTAGCAGAGGAACGGTTTGGCTGAGAATTAGGAAAAAAAAAAAAAATCTTTTGAGAGAAAGTGTCCAATTAGCCAACTGATTACCAGGTAATGGAAGTAGAAGCTGGATCATGAGGGGTGTTTTAAAGCAGGCAGAATGTATTTCCAGAAGGCTCATGGTCATGAGCGTGTCTGTGCTATGAAAGGCATCATGGCCTGGACAACCTAGCAGGACCAAATTCCAATAATCAAGACAAGTTAAATGACAAATTACATTAATTCGTTCCATCTTAAAAAGGTAACTGGCTACTATGGGGGAAGGACAGAGAAAACCTTCAGGAATCTTAGACTCCAAAGAGCCAGGTTTAATGTCGAACAATTTGCTACAAATTATAACATGGAAATTAAATGCACAGCATCTTAGCAAACTTAATGAGGTCAACAACAACTGCAAAGACTTCTAATGAAAAGTGAAAATAATTGAAAAAAGGCATTTCTTGTAAAGGCAGGCTCCGGTAATGAGAATCAAGTCTGCTTTGAAGCTTTCAACCAATTCATTCTGATGACCTAGTATGATCCCTTTTGCTTGAGGAAGTCATTTTTTTTTTTCAACTTGTCCTCCTTAAATTCCTAGTGTGACCCTGCTGTTAAAAGTGTGCTAGCTTTCCAAGGAAATCTCCCCCATTTAGAATCTTAGAACAAAGTTTATAGAAATCTTAAATACCATTTGTATAATCGTTGACCAAATAGCTTGCAATGTTAAAACTTCCTCTGAATTTAAGTGTTGGGTCACATTACTCTTGAGGTTGATTTTTCTTCTATTTTTAGGGAAAGTTGAACTCCTAGGTAGTCTATTATAGAATCTAATAATTAAAGGAATCAAACCATTTGGGGATATAAGACCCAATGTGACCTGTATGCCTATAATCTATTCTTTCTGAAATTGTGTAGCAGGCAAATTGGAACTCTTTTTTATTATTTTGTAATTCTTATTCTAAAAATGTAAAGAACACAATATTTGCCCATTCAATATTTTTCACGTGTACAATTCAATAAAACCAATTGTACCAAGCACGCGGTGCAATCGTCACCAATATCAATTGCCAAATTTTCCATCCCCATAAACAAAAACTCCATGTGGAGTCCGTTTTGATATACTATTTCTGATTTCTGAGCCTCATTTCTGTGATACGCTGGTCAACTCTCCTTGTGATAAGCTTCACCCTTACTGGAGTTACCTCATTGAAGTGTGGCATACCCCAATTTGCTCAGTGGCTAATTTTACAAGCGTCCTCTACCCGAACTAATAAGAGTGAGCCTGCTTTAATTTGAAATTGCAAAATCCTGTGCTACAATAAACACTCCCAAGATTTCCTCCAAAAGTATTTAAAAACCTGTTTAATTGCTGGCAGACGTAGGTCTGGTTAATTGGGAATCTGGTCATTCTCCCCAGTTGCCACCCTACCCCCCAATAATCAATAAACAAAAAAGAAGGCTCTGGACATAATGATATTATTCTGTTGAATGTGGTGAATGTTATTTTATTTGTTATTCTCTAATTATTACCTGCCACATTTATTCTTCTTTCTTCTTCTTTATCGTTCCCTAAGAAAACCTACCAACCCTACCGAGCTGAACACACTTAGCTGGAGTATTCACCACAAGAGAGGTGCCTAATTCCGTTCCCATTAGCAATTTCAGCTTCATGTGACATCAGTAGTGATTCCACGCAGAGAACAAGCTCTAAATGGAAGGGGAAGCCTAAGAAACTATCCCCAAGATTGCTGCCAGGTAACTTGAAGGGGGAGGGATTCCAAAGACCAGCAAAGAGGTCAAGGGATCTGAAAGCTGAGAGGGGTCAGATATATTGGAGAAAGTTTTCCAAGATCAAGTTCTTGAAAGGGCAATCACTCATCCTGCGGTGGGAGAGAGAAAGCACACGTGCGCTCCTGGAGGCCTTCTAAAGGGTCTAGGGTTACACAGAGATATTTCCTTGTACGTTTTGTGCTTCTCCAGGGGATACATTTTTATACAGCAATCTTTTCTTATTACACAAAAATCCAGTGACTTATCAATATATTAATTGCCATCTGTGACTCGCCTGGGAAGTGGTAAGAATAAATGATTTTTTTTTTCTTTTTAATTTCAAACTTATATGCAGAATACCTTAACTTGTTTTTATTACCTTTAATTAGCTTAATAATCTTCACATTTCCTTGTTGAATAACTGCTAACTTAATGTGTTGCCATAATGCATTTTTAAATTACTGCTTTAAAAAATTCAGTGCTGATTTCCAGTTTCCGCTCACTGTATTAATTATCTATAAATATGTGGGAGATTTCCTTCAGCAGATTTTCACAATCTCCTTATTATCCCCATATAGACACTTTAAAGTGCTGCAACGATTCAAAGTTCAACATCCCTATAATTTACTCAGCCTTATAATTGATATTTATAAGCTCAGCAAACCTGGAAGGGAAGAGAAATATTAGCCAGCCCAATTGAAGTTCAGAGACCTTTAATTTGGATGTAAATGTCGGAATCTTGTTTTGGGAGACAAACAGGCCCGCCCTCCTTTGTGCTCAGATAAGCACCTCCTGACTCTTGGGGGACACAGTTTCTCCTTTTTAGCAAGCAGACAATTTCCCCAAGCTCATTAATTGTATGTAGTAAGCTTGCCTTGAAAAGGAAAGTGAACAAACCAGTTTGTGAACTGTGCACTGTGAAAGGGCAGTTGTTGGGTTCTCTTTAGAGCAATAACCAAAAATACCTATTGCCGTCAAGTCAATTTCAATGCATGGCGACCCCAGAGTAGAACTGCTCCATAGGGTTTTTTTGGCTGTAATCTTTACGGCAGCAGATCTCCAGGCCTTTCTTCCAATGGGCCGCTGGGTGGGTTTGAACTGCCAGCCCTTAGGTTAGTAGCTGAATGCAAACTGCTTGCACCACCCAGGGACCTTACAGCAATAATAGGGTATAACAAAAAATATTTGACTTCTAGCCCGGCCACTCACTTGCTGTACAACAAGGCGAAGGTCACAATCACAGAACCACTATGTTTTCATCCACACAATGGAAAACATTCGTCTCAGGTAAAGCCCAGGACTATTGTGGGGAACCAACACAATATAAAAAAAAAAAAAATAGAAACCAATATATTGGAAGCAGTGAAAATGCTAGAAAATGTGAAGATAAAATTATCAATATTGCTGATCTATGAGGGTTGGGGGGGGTAGTGTCTACACCAGTGGTCCTCAAAGTGTGTTCCCCAAACCAGTAGCATCAGCATCACCTAGGAGCTTGTTAGTTCCTACTGAATCTGGAACACTGGGGTGAGTACCTTGAGTTTTAACAAGCTGTCCAAGTAATTGTGGTGCACACTAAAGTAGGAGAACCAGTGAACTAGCCTGGATCTGCCATCTATCAAAGTGGATTTTGATGAAATTCACCAGTAGGAGTCATAGAAGGGTCTAGAGCCCACGAAGAGAAAAGAGAAAATGGAAAACCCATTCTTTCCTTCATCTTTTTTGGGAAGCAGTGGTGGGTAATAAAGATTTGTTTCCTACAATTAGACTGTCATCGTTGACTAATAGTGACCCCATGTGACAGAGTAGAACTTCCCCATAGGGTTTTCTAGGCTGTAATCTTTACAGGACTCATAGGGTCTCTATGAGTAAGAAATGACTCAATGGCACACAACAACAACAAATCTTTACAGGAGCAGATCGCCAGGTCTTTCTCCTCAGAGCTGCTGGGTATGTCCAAACAGTCAATCTTTTCCTTAGCAGCTGAGTGCTTAACTGTTTGCATCACCAAGGCTGCTTGCAATCACACTACCAAGGACCAAATCTTGACCTTATTGACTAGGTGACTTTTGGCAAGTTACCTATCCTCTGTATCGCAGGGGCTCCCTCCTGTGATGGTTAAGATTATGTGTCAATTTGACTGGGCCATGATTCTCAGTGGTTTGGCAGTCGTATGATGTTATGATCACCCCCATGATGGGACCTGCTGTGAGTAGCCGATCAGCTGAACGGGAGTTTCCTTGGGCATGTGGCCTGCATTGAATATAAGTGGGCATTCTGGCAAGGTTCGTGGCTTTTGCTCGCTCTGGTTCCTGCAGCTGCCTCCTGTTCCTCTGATCTCTGGTTCTTGGGACTTGAGCTAGCACCTTACCTTCGGTCTTGCCTGCCAGTCTTGGAATTTGTTGATCTTCGCAGCCTGTGAGCAACAGCCTTGGTCTCTCACCTGCCAGCCTTGGGTTCACCAGCCCCTGCGGCTACATGAATCAGGAGAAGCCTCACCCACAAACTTGGGATGTTCCAGTCGCTACAACTGCATGAGCCATTTCCTTGATATAAACCTCTCTATGTATATATTTGGGAAACCCTGGTGGTGTAGTGGTTAAGTGCTACGGCTGTTAACCAAAGGGTCAGCAGTTCAAATCTGCCAGGCGCTCCTTGGAAACTCTATTGGGCAGTTCTAATCTGTCCTATAGGGTCGCTATGAGTTGGAATCAACTCGACGGCACTGGGTTTGTGTTTTTTTTTTTTTTTTTTGGACGTATATATTTATATGCTTTAGTGATTTTGCTTCTCTAGAGAACCTATCCTAAGACCCAGAAGAAAACCAAACCCAGTGCCGTCGAGTCGATTCTGACTCATAGTGACCCTATAGGACAGAGTAGAACTGCCTCATAGAGTTTCCAAGGAGCACCTGGTGGATTCAAACTGCTGACCCTTTGGTTAGCAGCCATAGCACTTAGCCACTATGCAACCAGGGTTTCCTATCCTAAGACACTCACCTAAGAATACTCTGAAGTAAACCCATTCCTGTCTAGTTGATTTCAACTCATAGTGACCCAATAGGAAAGAGGAAAACTACCCCAATGGGGTTTCCAAGGCCGTAATCTTTACAGAAACAGACTGCCACCTCCTTCTCTCGTGGAGCAGCTGGGGGGTTAGAACCACCAACCTTTCCATTAGCTTAAATCACTGTGCTAGCAGGGTTCCTCACCGAAGTAAATGAGCTAATTAATATGAAATATAGTAGTATATGGAACACAGCAAGCACTCAAACATGTTGTTGTAATGTGCTGTTGAGTTGGTTCCAGTTAGTTTCCAAACTAAGACTGCGAAGAAAGGACCCAGTGGTCTACTTTTGAAAAAATTGGCCAATGAAAACCTTATGAATACCAGCGGAACATTATGTGGTATAGTGCCAGAAGATGAGGCCCTCAGGTTACCAAAAGAAAACAAAAAAACCACTGCCATCGAGCCGATTCTGACTCATAACGACCCTATAGGATAGAGTAGGACTGCCCCATAGGGTTTCCAAGGAGCACCTGGTGGATCCAAACTGCCGAACTTTTAGTTAGCAGCCATAGCTCTTAATCACTATGCCACCAGGGTTTACAAGGCACTCAAAATATGACTGGTGAGAGGTGCCTCCTCAAACATATTAGCTATTATCATTCTGTAGGTTTGGCTGTCTGGCCAGCCTGGATTGGTTATGTGACACAAACAGTTTCCTGACTGCAAAAATAAAATAAAAATAAAGCACGTTCTTTTGGGGGTATATACATAGCTCTTCCACGCAGGCTCAGGCAAAAGCCAAATGGGCAATTCACAGAATAATCCCAAATAGTCTTTCCAGTATACAAGTCCCCCAAACCTCACCTCCCTTCCAGTCGTTAGTCTGAATGCTACAGATTCATAACTCACTGTTGTGCCTCTCTGTAGATGGGAAACTGTTATCCATGCCACCTTCAAGGAATGGGAGGCAGAGTTAAAGGAAAAACAAGAAAGCCTGGCTGATTATTTTCATGAACACATAGAGTCAATTTCAAACAGACTGTGGAGCAGGCCCACAGCAGAAAAGAATCTTTAAGAATTCACCATTTAATGAAGAGAAGGTAGTCATTAATTTCATGAAAACATACAGCATATATTCATTAATGTATTTGTGAGGTGCTCAGAATTTTCCAGGTGCAATGCTCATTACTGGCATTAAATGCACTGCCATTGCCAGAAGCAGACAGTGAAATAATACAAATAAATCCGTGTGCATGGAAAAAAGCCTTGGGAAATCTCTGAGACACTACAATTAAGGCGAGATAGACGGCAGCTCCTCTGAAAGAGAAAAATAAGGAGAATCAAGGGCTTTCAATATGGCTTCATGAAGGATTATTCAAAGATCTAAGGGCAAAAAGAGAAGCCCTGCAGGGGAAGTGGAAAATACAGGTTTGAACCAAAGAGACTAGAGAGAAGGATAAAGACTGGAAAAGAATGTCAGAGTGGATCACTCTAAGGTTGGAGGAGGCCCTGTGCAACATTGTTTTGTCCTTAGCAGAAAGAGGGAGACTTGGTAGGAATTGCCTCTTAATTAATTCAGCCTGCTCTCAACTTGCTAACCAGCTCTGTTCCTCAAGGTCATTTGTAAGTCAGTGGGTTGAAACTCAAAAAACATTTTCCCAAGGAAATGTTATTCATGGTGGTTTGGCTTGCCGGACAGCCCACAATAGTGTATTTAACCCAAAATGAAATTGAATATAGAGCCTAATCCTTAGAAATATGATTTCAACTATGTCTAACCAGCATGTTTAATACTGTGCCTTTGGAAAAACAAAGTTCAAATTCTAAGGTGGGATCCATCGAATGGGCCTCGGTCTGCAGATTAGCCATGTCCCCACTGCCTAGAATGTTCTTCACCTAGATGACCTCAGGGCTTTTCTCAGAGAGGCCATCCTGACCATCTTACTTAAAATTTCAGCATCTTCCCCCCTAGCACTTCCTAATTTTCTTCCCGGATTTAAATATATATATATAGTTGTTTGTTGTTAGGTGCAGTCAAGTCAGTTCCTATTCACAGCGACCCCATGCACTACAGAATGAAACACGGCCCAGTCCTGTGCCATCCTCACAACTGTTGCTATATTTAAGCCCATTGTAGCCACTGTGTCAATCCATCACATTGAGGATCTTCCTCTTTTTTGCTTACCCTCTGCTTTGTTGTTGTTCTTCTTGTTGTTAGGTGCCATCCAGTCGGTTCCATACATTCCAGGTTCCGATTATTAATGGGTGTTTGCGGCTGTGTCTTCTCACTTTGAGTCACGCCACATCAGCAAATGAAGGTCCCAAAAGCTTTAATCCATCCACGTCATTAAGGTCGACTCTACTTTGAGGAGGCAGCTCTTCCCCAGTCATCTTTTGAGTGCCTTCCAACCTGGGGGGCTCATCTTCCAGCAATATATCAGACAGTGGTCCACTGCTATTCATAAGGTTTTCACTGGCTAATGCTTTTCAGAAGTAGACTGCCGGGTCCTTCTTCCTAGTCTGTCTTAGTCTGGAAGCTCATCTGAAACCTGTCCTCCATGGGTGACCCTGCTGGTATCTGAGTACCTTCCATAGCTTCCAGCATCACAGCAACACTCAAGCCCCCACAGTATGACCAACTGACAAACACATGGAGGATCCTCTGCTTTACCAAGCATAATGTCCTTCTCCCAGGCTGGTCCCTCCTGATAACATGTCCAAAGTACATGAGATGAAATCTCACCATCATCGCTTTTAAGAAGCATTCTGGCTGTACTTCTTTCAAGACAGATTTGGTCATTCTTTTGGCAGTCCATGGTATATTCAATATTCTTCTCCAACACCACAATTCAAAGGCATCGGTTCTTCTTTGGTCTTCTTTATTCGTGGTCCAGCTTTCACATGCATAGAAGGCGACTGAAAACAGGTCAAGAGAACCTTACTCTTCAAGGTGACGTCTTTGCTTTTCAATGCTTTAAAGACGTCTTTTGCAGCAGATTTGCCCAATGCAATGTGTCTTTTGATTTCTTGACTGTTGCTTCCATGGATGTTGATTGTGAATCCAAGTAAAATGAAATCCTTGACAACTTCAATCTTTTCTCCATTTATCATGATGTTGCTCATTGGTCCAGTTGTGAGGATTTCTGTTTTCTTTATGTTGAAGTGTAATCCATACTGAAGCCTGTGGTCTTTGATCTTCATCAGTGTTTCAAGTCCCCTTCAATTTCAGCAATCAAGGTTGTGTCATCTGCACATCATAGGTTGTTAATGAGTCTTCTTCCAATCCTGGTGTCCCGTTCTCCTTCATACAGTCCAGCTTCTTGGAATATGTGCTCAGCATACAGATTGAATAAGTATGGTGAAGGAATACATCCTTGAACCCACACACCCTTCCTGATTTTAAGCCATGCAGTATCCCCTTGTTCTGTTTGAATGGCTGCCTCTTGGTCTATGTACAGGTTCCACATGAGCACAATTGAGTGTTCTGGAATTCCCTTTCTTTGCATTGTTATCCATAATTTGTTATGATCCACACAGTAGAATGCCTTTGTATAGTCAATAAAACACAGGTTTTATTGACTGTTCTCAGCCAAGATCCATCTGACATCAGCAATGATATCCCTCATTCCACACCACCTTCAGATTCCAGCTTGAATTTTTGGTGGTTCCCTGTTGATGTACTGCTGCAACTGTTTTTGAGTTAGCTTTAGTAAAACTTTACTTGCATGTGATATTATGATATAAAATTTACTTATCTATTTAGTTATTGATTTCCTCCCCTGGAAGAATGTAAACACAGTGAAGGCAGGGATTCTCATTTGTCTGGTCTGTAATAAATCACCAGCGCCTAGGACAATACCTGATACACAGTATGTACTCTACATGTTTGTTGGATTTAATTATTTGCTTATTTATTAACTGTAGGTTGGAGAGCTGGAGGCAGGGACGGGGGTTGAGTAGATTTTACTGGGTCCAAATAACGCCCAAGAAAAGCTGAATCTCTAAAGAAATCTTTTCTCAAATGCCCTGAATTAAAGAAAGAATTGCATTATCTGCTAGGGAAGCAGGGTTTGAGAAAGGACAGGAGTTAAGAAGGAGAGGATTCCTGAACTTCCCATAGTTTATAAAAGATCCCTGACTTAGAAGCAAAAAACCCTGGGCTCTTCTCTTGTCCATGGTGCCTATTAGCACATGACCTTGGACAAGACATTAACTTCCCCAATCAGTGTTTCTGGCTATTGAACAAAGAGATGATACTTTTTATAACCCCCAGGGATATTGGTGAAGATCCACGGGATAATATATGTGAAAGTACTCTGTAAATGATAACATACACAGCAAAGTAAGGAAATAATAATCATAAGGGTGATTTTTACAAATAAATACCCCACTGCCATCAAGTCGATTCCAACTCATAGGGGACCCTAGAAGACAAAGTAGAACTGCCCCAGGGGGTTTCCAAGGCTGAAATATTTACGAAAGCAGACTCCCACATCTTTTTCCCATAGAGCAGCTGGTGGGTTTGAACTGTTGACCTTTTGGTTAGCAGCCAAGCGCTTTACCCAGTGCACCACCAGGGCCCCTAAGATTAAATCCATAATGATCTCTGTGTGATGCTGGGCCCATACTTTTCTGAATTTAGCAATCGATAATGCCTAGCTCAAAACTGACAAATGAAAAGTAAATATGAAGACTGGGAAAAAAATGTGTGTACATTTGGTGCTCTTGATAAAAGGGGAAAAGAAAGAATTTAGGACAATACTCAATGACAGTATATTGTTTTTTTCAAAAAGAAACAGAACGAGTTGGAAAACTGTGTCTTAGCTCAAATAATTCTTTCTCAGAGATGATTTCCCAGAAGTAGCTCCACCTTTCACTCCTTTACGCATCAAAAAAAATTATTTCTCTTATCTCATAATACCCATTTTCTTTTTCTTTAATAACTTTTATCATAATAGTAATTAAATAGGTAAAACATGTAATTTATTTGGTTACTACCTAGCTCCCCCCAGCTCTCCTACTACTACAGGTTTTATAACAAGACCATTTTTGTCTTGCTCACTAATGAATATCCAGAATGTAGCACAGTATCTGCCATATTGCAAGCACTCAACAAATATTCAAATTAATGAGTAAATAAATGAATAAGTGAACAATGAATGAATGAAGACATGAATGCACATACACGTACATGCATACAGGCTTGAAGGTCAGGGTTTTAACAAGAAAACTAGATCCACAGGCAATTCTTTCCATTCATGAGCTAATAATAAAAATATTTTGGTGTTGCATTTTTTTATAGCAGAGAAGGCATTCCTGGTAAAATAGTTAACTGGTGCCTGACGAGAAGAGCTGAAATGGTTTGTGGGCCATGATTTTGCTCCTATTTTTCATTCATGCTTTGTCATTGGCTCAAGCACAGGCAAGTCCTGCTTGACTGACTAAACCTGTCAGACAAAGCCCAATTTAATTAGAGCCAAAGAACCCTGGCACACCATCCACAAGTCTGTCTTCAGACTGGTTTGTCCAACAAGGGCCAAATATGTGTGTCTGCTGTTTTACTCTGGCTCATTGGTCTGCAGTGGGCAGGGTGGAAGGGCCCGTGGCAAATTAAGAACGTCAGAACAAACGCCAGGCTCAGAGCTTTCTCCCTACAGGTTCCCAAGACACGTACCAAAGCCACCACCTGGGGTTGGGCCTGGGGAAAAGATACTCAGTTGGATCTCCAAAAGAACAGATTTTTATCTTATCCAAGATACAGCCGATTGGAAAGAGTGCTGGCTTGGGAGTCAGACATCCAGTTTGATTTGGGGCTCATTTATTTACTGTGTTATCTACAATTTTCTCATTCCTCATTTGTAACGTGTCGATGGAAATACCTTCTCCACCATGTTGTAAAGGTTAGAAATATATGTATGTGGTAGGCATATAGTAAGAATTCAAAAATTGTGGTTATTACTTCCTGGATTATATGGTTGTCTCTTAAGGCTTGCCATATAAGCAGTTTGCATGGGGGTATCTTCCTCCAGCTCAGTGGTTTTCAACCCTCACTGTCCAACGTACATAACCTGGGGAGCTATAAAAAAAAGTCTGGTTCCTGGGTCCTAATTCCAAAAATTCCGAAGAAATCGGTTTGAGTTGCATCCTGGACATTAGGATTTTTAAATCCTCCCCCAGTTGATTCTAAATGTGCAGCCAATGTCAAGGCCATAATTCTGGCTAGAGACCTCACCATCCAAAAATTCGTAGAAAATAGAACAATCCGTCTCTCCTCCACAAAGCACAATGACAGGAAGTCCTTTCTAACAGAAAGCCAGCCCTTTTGTTCTACAATAAGCTTAAGTGGAAATACTTTTGGAAGAAGTTACTCACAAACTTAAGTTGATTGTTGTTATTAGCTGCTATATATATAGTCAGCCCCCACCCCACTGGAACACCATGCACAATTTATTAGGCCACTGTGATCCACGGAGTTTTCATTGGCTGACTTTTTGGAAGTAGATTTCCAGGCCTTTCTTCCTGGTCCATCTTAGTCTGGAAGCTCTGCTAAAACCTGTTCAGCATCATATCAACACCCAAGCCTCCACTGACAGATGGGTGGTAGCTATATTTGAGGTGCATTGGCCAAGATTCAAACCTGGGTCTTCCCACGTGGAAGTCGAGAATGTTACCACTGAACCACCACTTAAGTTGATACTACAACATAAGAGTCTTTCTCTGCAACAAGTTTTGAGAGGAGAGAATACAATGGAACATAATGAAGGTAAAGTGACCAAGGGATAAAAAATGTACATTTTACCTACTTCCCAGTTTCTCATCATCTCTTTTTTTCCTCTCCAGCCTGATTAGCAAGCTCAGAACTCAACTTTTTATACAACTATTATATTTATTTATTTATAAAATTCTGTCCTTACACAGAACCTGTTGATATTTTTCTCTTTGCCACTTTTTTAATTCTTTGGTGTTGGCTTTTCTCTTATGGTAATTGTCTTAGGGTTTATTTTACCTGTACTTTTATTTTTATTGTAAAGCCCCTAAGAATTTCTTAGAAAAAAATGGGGAATAAATGAATGAAAAAAATATTTCACAAGTATGCTGAAGCCTTGCCCTGTGTACTTAAAAAAATTAAAAATCCTAATTATCCCCAGTAAATCCAGATAAAACTCAGATAAAGTAATAGTAATGGTTGTGCTAATCATAATAATAATACTTTCTTAGTACTTACTCTACGCTAAGCACTATTTTGAACAGTTCACATGTATTAACTCATTCAGTCTTCACAACAACTCTGTGAACTGGATTATTGCCATTCTACAGATGCGGAAACTGAGGTATTAATTAACATTCCCAAGTTCCTTTAGCTAGAGAGTGGAAGAGTGAGGAGTAGGGTTGCCAAAGAAAATGCGGGATCCCCACTTAAATTTGAATTTCAGATAACCAACAAAAAATTTCTAAAGATAAAGCCCAAACTCACATGACATAATTACGCTTAAAAAAATATCCACTGAGTATCTGAAATTCAAATCTAACTGAGTGCCCTGCATTATTCTGTGCTAAAGCTGACAATCCTAGTTAGGAGCCAAAGCCAAGCATTCTAATTCCAGAACATGTGCTCTTACCATTACCCCCCCGCTGCCTCTGCCTTCAGGATTAATGGCCAATTACATGGTTCTGAAGATTTTGGGACAGGTGTCAAGTCAGAGATTTGGCTGCCATGTACCAAGGCCATGCTGGCTGCCAGGCTCTGTCTCTTCCATCTCCCATCTGAGCCTGCCTGGTCTTTCTGAAGGATAAGCTCTGCTCCCAGGTCCTACCTAAAGCAATGACTTTAGCCCCTCTGATACAAATATTTTAGGATTCAGTGTGTCGTTTGGAGTCATTTTGGTATCCTAGATCTAAGCAGTCCCTTATATTATCTTCCATCCTCAGTCCCATCCCAGAATCCCCATAAGTGGACTTCTGCCTTGACTCCTGTTCTGGGTGGCCATTTAGGTAAAATGGCGATGCACCTGTCTCTTCCAAAGGTGGAGTCCTGCCTTATTTCTGTTATACTCTCTCTTTTAGACTATAACCCTGCCCCCAAATCTCAGCCCAGAGGTGGTGCAAAGTGTTGATAGTCTTCACTGAGGCTTATTCATTTCTCCTTTAAATTTTAGCATAACACACTCACCTTGGAGTCCCCAATTCTGAGTGACACTCACTAATTAGAACACCCTCATTTTTCTCCTTTCATTTTTGCCCCTTACTAATTGCTTCAAAAACCTATTGTAAGATGCCATACATGCCCTGCCAGGCAGAACCTCCTCTGAGTATGCCTGTCCTTATTATTCCCCTGCCAGCTCCTAGCCTATGCCAATGGATGGCTCAAGCTCTAGGTCTCAGTCATTTCCACCTGCCCTGTCCAGCTGCAGCAACCAGCCCATCAGCCCTGGCTGGATTCCAAGCTATGACAACATGAGCAGTCTCTTCCCCTTGGCACCCTCCTCACATCATTCTCTTTTATCCTTTTATTAACATCAGTTCACTCTTCTACAGACTTGGACCCTTGTCTGAAAAGTTTAGAGAGCTCAGGGATCCATAAGGGTGGTGGCAAGAGGTTGGGACAAAAGTTTTGTTTGTCTCCAAAGGAAAAGAATTAAATGGTACCCAATAAACCCTGATGCAAATATTATGAGAGTTTAAAACTCTCCAAATTCTAGAACTACAGGAAACTCGTGTTTATGTTTTTAATAACAAATCATGCCAGACAACCTAATTAACATGTTGATGGTATTATGACATGACTAGTTAATGCAGCAGTTGGTGGTAATATCCTGGATCTTTCTTTTAATGAATCATTTGATAGCATCTCATGAAATTTTTACTCACAGTTATCACCGCTTACTTCGTTGCAATTTGCTCAATGCCTCTTAATAAACATACAGACAAACAAGTTTCCTGCCCAAGGGAACTTACAATCCAGGAGAAAAGTCAAGCAGAGAAGGGGCTCCCACAGGAAGGAGAATAAAACCTCTTACTGCCGGCACAGCCTTCTCTAAATTACCAATTGCACCAGCCACATCATCAGTCATCTTCACAAACACTTATTAAATGCTAATCCGCACATGGTGATGGGGAAGGATCTGGCTCAAGGGAGTGAAACAGACATGGTCTGTGCCCTGCAGGAACTGACAAAGCAGAGAGCTGTAGTTATAAGCTGGAGAGAATAGATTGCACCTCACTTCTGTTCTCCACTGTCTGCCTCACAGCACGGTGAATTAGGGTTCTGTTTTGTTTTGTTTTGTTCCTTGCCTGGGAAATACAGTCATTATGTTTGCTGGGCTTGTTTTCCTTTCTGTGCTTGCAAATACAGGGAGTTGACCTCTTCAGTGTCTAAATATTTTTCTCCTAGCATAAATTAGATTCACCTTGTGGTTGTTCATCACTTCTCAAGTCCTACCATATATAATTCACCCCCTTTTAAAGGTCTTTCATTTGGATTCTTCTTTAATTTTTAACACATGTTCAAATGTATTCCGCTCATCTTTCAAGGGCAGATTTCAAAAGAAACTTTTTAGTAAAGTATCCCCTTTCTGAGGGTGCCCGAAGCTGCAATGTAATTTACTTGTGTTTCTGTGTATGCGTGTGCAAACCCTACGCGTGAATATCTCCATTCACAATTGCATATTATGTAATATGAAATAAGTAAAATCTGAATCAGAATTTATTGACACTTCCAAAGTTTTATCTGTGATGACACACATACCTTCTCAGTTAATCTCAAAGACTTTATGGAAAAAGTAAGGCTAGTCTCTGCATTTACAGAGAATAAGAATTAAAATACAGAGAGCAATCATATAGCTAGTAAGTCATAAGCTGGGATTTGAACCCAATAGTTTGTCTCCAGGAGTCCCTTGGTGGTCCAAACAGTGAACACACTCAGTTGCTAACTGGAAGGTTGGAGGTTCACGTCCACCCAGAGGCAGAAGAAAGGCCTGATGATCTACTTCCAAAATATCAGCCACTGAAGACTGTTTGGAGCACAGTTGTACTCTGACATATATGAGGTCATCGGGAGTCAGCATTTACACAGCAGCAGCTGGTTTTAGTCTGACTCCAAACCTAGACTTATAACCACCACACTACATTGCCCTCATTGAAATTTAATTTTTAAAGTCTGTATTTCTAAAAATCCACCCAGTTGATTCTGATACTCAGCCAGGATGAGACACACTGACGCATAGAACGCTGTCACCCCATTCACCACGTTAAGACAGACACAGAAATTCCTGGGCAGACATTGGTTCAGTCGTTTCTGTGGGACCCTGAGAATGTGCTAACCACAGCAATCCCACCAGTGCGTTGCTGCTGAGTACAGAAAGGGCAACGGGTTCTGCCGTCACTGCCTTCTCCTAGGACATTTGTGCTCCCACTGATGACTTTCACTTTGAGACTACAGCCCCTTCATTTACCTTTCACACCTCTCACTATCCAGCACCAATACATTTCTAGAGAATTCTCAAACACAACACTATTTATTTTTATGTGCCAGTAAAGATTTGGAAACCGTGGTGGCGTAGTGGTTAAGTGCTACAGCTGCTAACCAAGAGGTCAGCAGTTCAAATCCTCTAGGCGCTCCCTGGAAACTCTATGGGGCAGTTCTACTCTGTCCTATAGGGTCACAATGAGTTGGAATCAACTCGACGGCAGTGGGTTTTTGGGTTAGTAAAGATTTATGAGGGTATGAAGTGTGCGTTGTTGTCAGGTGCCATTGAGTCGGTTCTAACTCATACTGACCCTAGGTACAACAGAACAAAACACTGCCTGGTCCTGAGCCATCCTCACAATCGTTGCTATGTTTGAGCCCATTGCTGAGCTACCAGGTCAATCCATCTCATGGAAGGTCTTCCTCTTTTTCACTGGCCCTCTAACAAGCATGATGTGCTTCTGCAGGGACTGGTCCCATTTCATATCACATCCAAAGTACCTGAGATGAAGTCTCACCATTCTCACTTCTAGGGATCATCATCTTGGCTGTACTTCTTCCAAAACAGATTTATTCATTCTTCTGGCCATCCATGGTATACTCAACATTCTTTGCCAACACCATAATTCAAAGACATCAATTCTTCTTCAGTCATCTTATTCATTGCCTAGCTTTGACATGTATATGAAACAATTGAAAATACCATGGCTTGGATCTGGCTCACTTTAGTCTTCAAAGTAACATCTCTATTTTTTAATACCTTAAAAATGTATTTTGCCGCAGATTTGCCTATTGCAATATGTAGCTTGATTTCTTGATTGCTGCTTCCAAGGGCATCGATTATGGAAAAATAAAATGAAATCCTTGACAACTTCAATTTTTTCTCCATTTATCATGATGTTGCTTATTGGTCCAGTTGTGAGGATTTTTGTTTTCTTTATGTTGGGGTGTAATCCATACTGAAGGCTGTAGTCCTTGATCTTCATCAGTAAGTGCTTCAAGTCCTCTTCACTTTCAGCAAGCTATGTTGTGTCATCTGCATATCACAGGTTGTTAATGAGTCTTTCTCCTATCCTGATGCCATGATCATCTTCATATAGTCCAGCTTCTTGGATTATTTGCTCAGCATACAGATGGAATAAGCATGGTGAAAGAATACAAACCCTGATGCTCACCTTTCCTGATTTTAAACCACACAGTGTCCCCTTGTTCTGTTCAAACATAGTCCTCCTGGTCTCTGTACATATTCCTCATGAGCACAATTAAGTGTTTTAGAATTCCCATCCTTCGCAATATTATCCATAATTTGTTTGCATAGTCAATAAAACACAGGTAAACATATTTCTGCTGTTCTGTTTTCACCCGAGATCCATCTGACATCCGCAATGATATCCCTCTTTCCACGTTCTCTTCTGAATCCAGCTTGAATTTCTGGCAGTTCCTGCCAATGTACTGCTGCAACCACTTCTGAATGATCTTTCTTCAGCAAAATTTTATTTGTATGTGATTTTAATGATATTGTTTGATAATTTCTGCATCTGTTGGAATTGGACACAAATATGGATCTCTTCCAGTTGGTTGGCCATGTAGTTGTTTTCCGAATTTCTTGGCATAAATGACTAGGTGCTTCCAGCGTCACGCCCATTTGTAGAAATGTCTCAATTGGTATTCCATCAATTCCTGGAGTGTTGTTTTTCTTCAGCGCCTTCAGTACAGCTTGAACTTTTCCTTTCAATATCATCAGTTCTTGATCATATGCTACCTCCTGAAATGGCTGAACATCGACCAATTCTTTTTGGTACATCGACTCTGTATTCCTTCCATCTTCTTTTGATGCTTCCTGCATCCTTCAATATTTTGCCCATAAAACCCTTCAAAATTGCAATGCTAGGCTTGAATTTTTTTAGCTTGAGAAAATTTGAGTGTGCTCTACCCTTTTGGTTTTCTAACTCCAGGTCTCTGCATATTTCATTATAATACTTTATTTTGTCTTCTTGATCTGCCCTTTGAAATCTTCTGTTCAGCTCTTTTACCTCATTGTTACTTCCATTCTCATTAGCTACTCTACATTCCAAGAGCAAGTTTCAGAATGTATAAACCTATTGTCATTGAGTCGATTCTAGCTCATAGTGCCCTTGTAGGGCAGAGTAGAACTGCCCCATAAGGTTTCCAAGGAGCAATTGGTGGATTCAAACTGCCGACCTTTTGGTTAGCAGTCAAGCTCTTAACCACTGCGCCACCAGGGCTCCAGAGTGTATACCAGTCGGCAATTAGAGCCCACTTGAACATGCCTTTTCAGTAGCCTGAAATCTGATCAGGAAGCAGGTGAAATTCTCAGAAGGAGTTGGCCTCACCTTCTGATTTTCCAGTATTCAAATCAACCTCAATTTGGGAACACAATATTTTTTAACTCGCAAATGTTGACTTTTGCATTGCAATATATTATATACTTTGATGTTCTCCCAGAAGCATAGCATTAGACCTTATGAACTCTGGGCTGGGCTGAATGAACGTCCCATTGTCTTCTAGCCATTCTATTCACCTGAGAAGCCTTTGGTTACTTCCAAACCCACGGCTCTGTCAAGTGACGAGATTAAAAGCAAATATGTCATCATGTTTTTCACTACATGACGAGACAACCCTTGCCAGTTGATTAGACCAAGAATGTCACCAGACCCAAAGCAGCTATTTGTAGGCTGCCTAGTGGTCCATGAAATAGCTGTAGGTTAGAATTCTACCCAATGGAAATGCTTCATACTACATAATGATTAACGAACCCAGCCAACTCCTGGTTCTCTCACAGATTTGAATGTA
Organism: Loxodonta africana; assembly: GCF_030014295.1. Taxonomy (NCBI): domain Eukaryota; kingdom Metazoa; phylum Chordata; class Mammalia; order Proboscidea; family Elephantidae; genus Loxodonta; species Loxodonta africana. The sequence goes on along the minus strand of NC_087347.1, from coordinate 24,734,506 downwards.
AGAAACAGTAGGAAACAGGAGTTTAAACACATACAGAGCCAGGAGGCAGAAGACAGAAGGTGAGTCCATTGGTTGGTAGTAGCAAGAGGAATACAAGTTGTCAACAAGATGATTGATCTCAGGATTGGGAATACTCAGATACTTGCTGTGGCGGTAAGGACAAGAATACCAAACATATCTTTGTATAACTGTGCCATCTTTGTGTAACTGTGCCATTGCTGCCATCTTGAAATTCTTCATGAGTTTTTGAACAAGGAGGCTCACATCTGCATTTTGCACTGGGTCCTGCAAATTATGCAACCTATCCTTCTTCCTGTTGTATTTCCCAGTGGAAGATCCAAGCTTTGTGGGGCCTGAAGCTTATACAACCACTAGGACTCTCTTTAAGAAAAAGAATACCAAATTATCGATATAAAATTATAGGATGGAAGTTACTGTCTATATAAACTGAGAAAAAGAGTTGCAACAAACACCACAAAGCACTGGAGAATCCAGAAACATAATTGTCTGATGTTCCTACACTTTTTGCTGTATTCTCTTTGGTTGCCTTTTGGCAATGATTTTGTGGTAGTGTTTTTATAGTGAGAATGGAAAGATAATTCAGTCTCTCTCCTATAGCATGGTTGAAGTGATTTTTTTCTTAGTTGATAGACTAGAAGAGTTTATTTCAGCTTCACAGCTTTTTATTGGTAATGGCATGTCAATAGTTAGAATTATTGTCAAATTTGGGAAAACCTCTATTGAGCATGTTTATATATGAGTTATAACACTTCAGCTCGTTTCAGGATTCTTTTGTGCAGGGACTTGCCTTAAATGCTGCCTTTGAAATGAGGACAATCATTAAGCAGTTTGTCCCTGATGTCCTGTATCGCAGCACCAGGTAAGTCACCACAGGGGACCATGGGAGTATTTCTGGAATCCATTCTGGCCAGCGTTACCTTAGTACCATGTCCCACTTATCTCAAAATAAATATACCTCCTGTTTCAATTCCCTTTAGTTGGATCAGGTACTTGGATCTACTCTGATTCTACCCAGCCTAATGGGAAGCATAATTTAGTTGGAATCAAAGAGACAGAAGTTTTCATCAGTTGTGGCTAAAATATCTTACTTTTCCACATTCTACGAAATCATGGGAATATATTGCTAGGGCCCATTCATGCAAGGGAGGGTCCCTAAAGCTTACGTTACATGAGCTTCTGAATATGCCTACAGAAACGCCTACTATTAAAATCGCCTTTGTTCCTTGCAACTTGAAAGAGCCCAACACACAGACATGTCCATCTGTAATACCGATCCGCTGGCTTCTCAGAACAATATTCAAAAACACATCAGGCTGACTTCCTATGGTCCCCTGGCTACCAGAGATCAGCCGACAGACTAAGGTTTGAGTAGGAGAGGGTCACCAGGGCCTCTTGATCTGGATATCTCTTTTCAGCCATACTAGCAGACTTTTCTACACCAGTTTCTCTCAACTTGTTTAATTTTTATTTCTGTTTCCAATTTTGTTTTCAGTTTTTCTGTAGGCCAAACCAAAGAGCCCTGGTGGCACAGATGGTTAAGTTCTCAGCCATTAATGGAAAGGTTGGCAGTTCAAACCCACCCAGCTGCTCTGCAGGGAAAGAATTGTCAATCTGCTTCAGTAAAGATTACAGCCAAGAGAACCTTATGGGCCGTTCTACTTTGTCACATGAGGCCACTATTGGTTAAAATCAACTCCACAGCACACAACAACATAGACTAGACCACTCTCCACACAGAACCTAAAAAGTACATCTCTGGTTATACAGCTGTTCTCAAGGTTTTATGGCATTAAAACATATTTCTCTGGCTTTATTCTCTCTTAATTACCCAGACACAAGTGCATTTTTTTCCTCTGATATTGCTTTTATGTTTAAGAGCTTAAAGTATTGTCTTTTAACACATATACATAAGACCCCAGAAATATTCTCCACTCCAGGGAAAATATATCCATCTCCAAAACTCCACCACACTTCTTAAAATTCACTTTAGACCCAGTTTTCCCTTAAAATTGTAGATCTGAATCAGGGCTTCAAACCAGTTCTTCCCAGTTCAGTTACGGCTGATGAAGCAAAACCCAAATGGATTCAGATTTTTTAAATGTGAGTGAACCAGAATGATACCCAGAATGGGAAAAATTATGGGTGGAAACCCTGCAAGAAACTTAATCTTCCTCTTGGAAAACAAGGGCAGTGTGCATGTTGCATAGCAACCAAATCTGTTGACCCCCAGAGTTGTAAACAGTGGTGCCCTGCTCAAAGATGGCGGCTGATCACACCCCTTTGAATGTGTGTCACTCTCCACAGTCCTGGCAATTATAAATTCTCCAGCATCAGGCTCCTGAAAGGGCTCACTATGCCTCTTCAGAGTCTCCCATTCCAGTGCTTCGACCTGTAATTTTTTCCCATTCTGGTTATTGTTCCACTTCACCCAAATTTAAAAATTCGAGTCTGTTCCAATTTCGCTTCATAGGCCATTATTGAATCAGTTTGAACCAGTTCAAAGCCCTGGTCTGAACTAGGAGAAGACATAAACTTCTTTCAATTTCATCTAGATCCTAGTTCAGTGAACCAATACTTGTGAAAGTACTTGGCACAATACACTACTCATGGTAGGAATTCAGTAAATACTTTTACCCTTCCTTTTTTTTGCCCCTCTGATTCAAAGATGTGCAATATATGGAAGATTAACAATTTAAATGTCTACTAAGTGTTCTATTCTTGAAAAAAAAAAGTGACCCAGCTTTCACCTGTAAGACTGAGTGATGAAGTTCAAAAATACTCATTGTCTCATTTTACTTTTTCTTCTCTAAGTTGTTTCAAAGATAATTCCTAATTCTAAAATGTGCCTGGTAGCCTTAAATTAAGTTAATTGCTAGAATCATTTGAAATATTTCACTATCTCTTCCAACTGTATCATGGCACATTGGTTTTAAAGCAGTTAATAGTTCTAGAAAATAATGTATTAGCAGTCAAAAATATGAATCAATGATATTACTTTAATACCATTTCAGGAGCATCCAGAATGGTTGAATTAATAACATCCTATTATTTTATTATTGTGTAAGAATTTATAGCTGTGCTGACACTACCCCAGAGCTAATTCTCTCTTTTATTGGACTTTATTAGACATTGTATGACAAGGCCTTCTCCGGTGTCTCTGGAGAATTCCACAATGACCAAAGCAAGGTCACTTTCTTAACCTTCACCCAGTAGCACATTACTCTTTTGACTCTCCAGGTTCACACAAAGTTCAGACATTTAAAAAAAAAAAACTTCCTAAACCAGAGGTCAGCCAATCAACAAGGTGGCATTTTGAACACTTAAACTTAAAATCTGACTTGTATTTGATAAGAAATATATTATGGGCTTTCTGTCAGCAACTAGCTTTTGACAGGGTGATATGTCTTTAGATTTATGCTTTTGCACATTGCCCAAGGCTGATTGTGTCTGGCCGTACTAACCCTGGATTTACTAACCCACAAGCCTAAGGCATGTGGGAAGAAGATTTTGATGGTTTATTGTTATAGATTGAGTTATGTCCCCCCAAAATGTGTGTCAACTTGGCTAGTCCATGATTTCCAGTATTGTGTGATTGTCCACCATTTTCTCATCTGATGTGATTTTCTTCTGTGTTATAAATTCCGCCGCTCTGATGTTAGTGGGGCAGGATTAAAGGCAGTTATGTTAGTGAAGCAGAACTGAATCTACAATATTAAGTTGTATCTTGAGTGAATCTCTTGTGAGATATAAAAGAGAGAAATTAGCAGAGAGACAAAGGGACCTCATGCCACCAAGAATGAAGAGCCAGGAGGGGAGCGTGTCCTTTGGACCTGGGGCCCCTGTGCTGAAAAGCTCCTAGACCAGGGGAAGATTGAATACAAGGACCTTCCCCGATAGCCATCCCCCACAGCCAACAGAGAAAGCCTTCCCCTAGATCTGGCACTCTGAATTCAGACTTCTAGCCTCCTAAACTGTGAGAGAATAAATTTCTCTTTGTTAAAGCCAACCACTTGGGGTATTTCCGTATATAGCAGCGCTGGATTACTAAGACACTTATATATTGAAGAAAGAATTCCATTCAAAGCTGCTTTCACGGCAAGAGAGTTTTGAGAAGTGTTGGGTTTCTATAGATTGAAAAACCCATCCCAATTGTCTTATATTATGAGGTAAAATTAGGTTTTGATCTGTTAATTGTCATCTGTATCTATAATACCTGCTGGTGGTCCAGGCAGTTGATAGTAGAAGTAGATCACCCGCCTCATTCATTCATTTAATTGATATTTACTGAGCACCTAACATGTGCTATGCATGGCTCCAGGTATCAGAGATACAACATGTAACAAGGTGTGATTCTTCTGGAGATCATATTCCAATCCCCTTTCCTAATCCATGGATATAATTCACAGAGCTTTGGCCTTGCCTTAGCCATAAAAGGAGCCCTCATGGCGCAGTGGTTAAGAGCTTTGGCAGTTCAAATCTACCAGCTGCTCCTTGAAAACCCTATGGGCAGTTCTACTCTGTTCTATAGGGTTGCTATGAGTTAGAATGAACTTGACAGCAGTGAGTTTGCTTGTTTGTTTTTTTTTAGCTATAGGAAAAATGAGGAAAGTTTCAAGTCATCTTTTCCAGGGCCTACATTTTTCCTAACTTAGAAGAAACTTTTTTTTTTTTTTGTAAGTTCATAGGCCATACATATTCCACAATATAATAAAATCTTTTTTAATTTCCTGGAATATAGCAATGACCACCACAAAATCATAATATTTTAAGGATTTAATAAACTTTACTCTTGAAGGAGAATGAAATGCTATAGTCAAAGTGTCATTTGGCTATGTGAGAGTCTCAGATCCAAGGAAGAGGGGCAGAAATTATGGTTTTAAGCTCTAGAAGCATAGATTCTTTCTTTTCACTCTTGGTTGCTAGTTCTCAGGAAAATATCAGTGTGTTTTCCCAAGAGACAAGACAAATAAATATAGAATAACATATTAAAGCTGAAAAGGACCTTGTAGAATCACCAATCCAACATTTTCAATTTATATTGGACAAAACAGCCTTTGTTTATGCTGTTTCTGGTTCTAGAACATTCCCCCTCCTCTCCTTCACCTGGCTAAATCGTGTCACCAGGCAGCACTTGCTCCAGGTATCACCTCCTCCAACTTCAAGGCTAAGCCAAGTGCTCTTTTTTGTGGTCCCATGACACTTATATAAATTTCCATCAAAGCATATGGGGTATTGGGCTGAAATAATTTGTGTATCTTTTTTTTTTTTTTTTTGTCTATCTACACTGAAATTTTTCAATGACAGTAACTATATCTCTTTGTTCATCTTTGTTTGTCAGCCTGCAATAGGTCTGATGTCTGGTGGGCTCCTTCAGTGTCTATGAAAGTGATGTGACCTGCTCAAGTTTATACAGGGAATTAACATCATATCCAGGACTAAGACACTGGTTCTCCAAACTCACGGTCTCAGGTTCTTTCTACTATACCACATGAAGGAATGTGTAGGAGGATAAAGGCCCATAACTTGAAAGAGAGCCCTTTGAACAATTTTCTTTGGGCTAAATGAGTAAAAATTAATGAGCACTTTTGCCCCAGAGCCTGTGCCACCCACGTAACCCCATGACTGGTCTCATGACTAGTCCTCAGCTGCTTAAGATGAGTAGCCAATGGAAGAAAGGGAAGGAAATCAACATTTGCTAAGTATCTGCTGTGTGACAGGTAGTTACCACATACTATCTCATCTAAAAGTCACATTTCTGGGCTATTATCCAGTTTGCTTTATCTTCCTCTCATCTTTCCTTGTGAAGCTCTTCTGAGTAGCTGCAAAGAGGAATGAAGAAATTAGGCCAAAAGAGTTTGGGAGACCCAAGTTCTCTTGGCAACCAATAGCAATGATAATAACCTGATAATGTGCTAGAGGATTAGGTGAAAGATGGTGGCACTGGAATAGAGGAAGATGCGAAACCTGTCAAATATCAGGCACAGCCAGATAGACCCTGAGACCCAGCCCCTTGAGCTTCACCTGGCTTACAGGGCCATAAATAAGGAAGTCTGGAGGTGATTGGTAATAGTGTTAGTTCAGATTGCTGACATCTTTGATTGTCTTAGCTTTTCCTTCTTGCTTATCACTTTGTGACCTCAAGATGGCTGCCCTAGCCAGATATCTCAACTCGTTTAAGAAAGAAAGTGAAAAGGGGAGGTACCGGCCACTTTTGTGCCTTTTATCAGGAAACACACAGCTTTCCAAGAACCCCCTCCATCATGCTTCTTATACCTCATTGGTCAGAGCAGTATCACATGTCATAGGTTACCCATGGCTATAGTGGAAGAAGAACCATTGGATACTCTGCATCAGAAGATGGAGAGTGAGAAGGGCATTGAGGATAGCTGTGGTGTCAGCAGCAAATTGAGGCTGGAGATAATTAAGAAGAGAATAAATTTCCGAAGAGGAACACTCGTAATTTCCTTTTTTCTGTGTCCTCAGCATACATCAGGAGTTCAATAAACAGTGTATCAGTGACTGGATGGATGAATAGAGCCAGGAACTAGAGAAAATGCAACACAAGCACTTGAGAGAAATTGGACTTAAAATAGGAATAAAATGGGGTTAAGGGCTCGTGCTGCTCCTGGGAGCTGATTGGAGAAGCAAGAAGCTCCTCGGTCAAATTCCATCGTGGTGTGATTTTGCTAAGAGGAGTCTATGCCACCAGAGACCATCCCTGGTCTATACCAAAAGGAGCAAAATAGAACAAAAATGTTAACATCTGAAAATACATACTGTGTTCTCGGATCCCTCACTCAGTGAAATTTGAATTACTCTTATCAGGTGAATTCTAGAACCAATAAGCAGTTTCTAGAAAGCCTGAAGACAGTTTTTAGCATGAAATTGTTCCTCTTCTTTCCTCTCCCCAGGCCACAACCACCCATAGATTATGACACTGTTTTTATTTTTTAAATCTTGGTCCATTTTCTTTTTCTGACTATATAGAAATGTGCCTAATTGGACCCATGCCATTCATAGAGAGTGAACAGATGGTGGAAAGAAAATTATTAACTAAATTTTCCCACCTCATTGGTTGAGCCTATCACAAAGAAAAAATGAAAGCTTGGGCTTACTTATCATGCTTTAGAATATGATCATGTAAACCATCAAGCAATTTTCGGACTTCCTGAAACAAAGCTATTATTGTTGTAATCAGCATGACCCACATTCCCAGCTTGGGGAACAAAGACAATGTATCTTTTGCTTTTTTCGCTCTAAATTTAACTGCTCAACCCCTCCTTCTCATTATAAGTCTAGTCTCTTTCTGTGGGTCTCCACTCACCACTTGAGTAACCAAGAGTCACAAAGGTACTTACTCAGTCCAAAGGGGCCAGTCCTATCTCTAAGTGCCTCCTGGAGAGAGGACATGGATGTCCCATAAACCTACAAGTCAGTGATTCTCAAAGTTTTCGTTTGAAGTCAATTCATAGTAGGAAATTCATTTCATTTTTCCTTTACACCTTGATGTTTTCTATTATGTTCTGTTTCATTCAAACAATACACCGATCACAACTCACTAAAATGATGTTACTGTACCACCCATGGCACTGGGTGGAGGAGGTGCAACTTTCAGCTGCTGCTGTCACTCGGTGTTGCTATTGAAAATGAACCCAATGCTTTCTTGCCAACTGCTGCAATGACACCATTTATCATTTTCCAGAACATGCAGAGACGGTAGAGCTGCTTTACCCCCTGGGCTCCAACAGTCACAGCTCTTTGAGCACATTATCTCGGAAGCATGGAGACCATGCTGGGGCGGGGATACTGGTTTGATGGGGACAGCAGTAGTGTCCTGGTCTCAGTCATACATGGGGCATAATACCTGAGGTTCCCTCACAACTCACTAGGCTCTGGGACTAGGTCTAAGTCTACATTCACCCTTTCCTCAAGGTCCATTGCCCCTCAGGGACCAAAAAAAAAGAGCCCTTTCCTGACTCCAGTAAAGTCAGAATAATATTGAACTTCCCATGAGTTCAAAAGTCCCTGATGTTTACATACCTAAAAGATGGTTCAAATTCACAAAGCGACAATATAGAAAAGGGGGTAAGCACAACTTATCTTATAGCTTCACCACTTTAAAATAAAAAGAAAAGAGATGTTTCCCTGAACCAGACACCCTGCCATGTTCTATCACAGAGAATTCCAATGGGCAGAACCAAGGCTGGCATCCAGCTCTATTCAATAAGCTGGGTCACATTGGTCAAGTTGCTTCACCTGTCCACATGGCCCGTTCTCCACATCTCAGACAGAAATCATATCTTTCTTGCCTAACTTCAGGTTTTTCATGAGAAGGATGATGTTTTAGATGTTACACTGTTGGAAAAAACTTAAAATACAATCCCAATACAAATGTAATCATCCATGGGTCCGTTCCACTGAAAAATTGAAACGGGCATGGAAGACGCTAGGTTTCTAAAAACATAATTTTGCTGAAAGTCAGAAGCTACCTTCCTGGCAATTATCTCATCATTATAACTTCTTTCTGGAATCAAAACTTGCCTTCCCTACTCACCCTTAAAGCCACTTCAATAAAATCTCTTCCTAGTGGGCACTCAGAGGAAGTCGTTTGTGTGATGTATATATTTAATTTTGTGTACGTTTTTGTGCCTCATCTGCAAATCCCATTTTGTATATTTATCTTGAGACCCTCTGATGGCCTCCTGATGTAAACCTATTCCTCCCAAGCAAAACAAATCCATGGACCCGAAGGGAGTTTTACAAAAACAGGGATAAATAGTAAATACACTCTTTAAACCTGAACTTCACAGGCTCAGCAAAATCCTGGACTGATTTTCTTTCTTTGTCGATGATTTCATCACTGGATTGGATATATAACATCTTTGCTTTGAAAGAATGGCTGCTTGAGAACAAATGTTCTCTAAATCATTTTTCAAGATTTCCTCTTACTTCATCTCAAGCTGCTTTCCATTAATAATTCATCAGTACGAAGCATCTAGACACACAGACACCATAATTAGGGGGATTTCAATTACCTATGCGAGGAGGCAGGTAATTGACAATCTAATTAGTCTTCTTTCAATTACCATTTTTCTCTTCATTAGAGCAGTTAGTTAGAGAGTAGAAGAGGTTTGTAAAATATTCTAAGACCACAGCATTTTCAAGCTAGATTTACTGAAGATTAAGGCTGGGGCCTCTCCTAGACCGAGGGAGCATTAGCAATAGGAAGCCAGAGTCCAAGGTAACTGCTGTGTGCAAACACCAGACAAGCACATTGGAAGCTCATCAAGCAAAAATGGGATTCAAAGCCCTGGGGTGGAGGCTAGCAGGTGACTCAGATAGGAGTCATTCCTTGTCAAAAGGAGAGATTATTTGAAACATGCCATTTTTTAGTGCATTAGTGATAGTAACTCTCATTTACTGAGTGCTTGCCAAGAACCAAGCACTATGCAAGTACCTGATATGAAGTAGTCTCTCATTTTCAAACTGACTTCAACTCTCTGAGGTTAATATTGTCATTATCCCCATTTCACAGATGAGGAAACTGAATGACAGAGAGATGATCCAATTTTCCACCACTACAGATACTTTTTTTTTTTTTTTTTTAGACAGATACTCTTACCCTAGATGTATGTTCCAAAACTCCACATTCATTTCCTGACCCATGGAAACTAAGGAATCCATCATTATAACTTCTTTCCAGAACCAAAACTTGCCTTCTCACCCTTGAAGCCATGTCAGTAAAGGCTCTTCATAGCAGGCACTCGGAGGAGGTCATTTATCGAGTTCAACAGACCTGAAGACAAATCCCAATTCATCCACCTGCCAACCAGGTATCCCAGTCTGGACAAGGTTTGGAGCTGAGCCTCAATTTTCTCATCTATAAAATAATAATCATAATTTTGTATTATTGTGAGAATCAAGGAAGCTAACATTTGTAAAGTGCTTATCAGGGCACCCGGAACATAAAAGATGAGCCCTGGTGGCACAGTGGTTGAGAGCTACAGCTGCTAACCAAAAAACTGTCAATTCTACTCTACCAGCCACTCCCTGGAAACCCTATGGAGCAGTTCCACTCTGTCCTCTAGGGTTGCTATGAGCAGAAATTGACTCGAAGTCAACGGCTTTTGGTTTTGGAACATAAAACGGCCCTCAGAAAATATTGTTACCCCTCACCCTTTTGAACAAAAAAAAAAACAGCTGCCTTTTTCTTGACTGAGTGTATGCAAGTGGATGTATATATATAAAAAGATCCACATGTAGAAAATTGTTGTTTTGTTTGCCAGCAAGTCAGTTCCAATTCACAGAGACTTTATAGGACAGAGTAGAACTGCTCCATAGGGTTCCTAGGCTGTAATCTTTACAAAAGCAGGTAGCCAGGTCTTTCCTCCCTCGGAGTATCTGGTGGATTCAAGCCGCCAACTTTCCAGTTAGGAGCCAAAGGCTTAACAACTGCACCACCAGGCCTCCTTCCTGACTCCTGGCGGCCTTATTTATAAAAGAACGAAACATTGCATGGTCCTGCACCATTTTCATTACCAGTGGTATGTTTAAAGTCATTGTTGCAACTATTATGTAGTACTTTCCAACCTAGGAGGCTCATCTTCCAGCACTAGACTGGACAATATTCTCTTTTGATTCATACGGTTTTCAATGGCTAATTTTCAGAAGTAAATCACCAGGTCTTTTTCTTAATATGTCTTTGTCTGGAAGCTGGTAACACCAGCATGGTAACACTGTTTGTATTTGTTATACTGATAGCATAGCTTCCACCATCATAGCAGCATTCAATCTACCAGAGTATGACAAACTGCCAACCTTTTGGTTAGCAGTGCTTAAAAGCACCTAAAGGACAAAAACTAAAAGTTCAAGGTCAAGGTAGATATGGAGGCTCTTAGAGAAATTTCCCAAACTAATCCAAGCCGACATCATCTCCTCTCGGAGCCCTATTCCTCTGTTGGATGCTTCTTGCTCCCAGTCATCCAGTGCCCTTAAGTGCCCCTCTTCCATCTGGCGTGTTAGTCAGGACCTCTCCGTTCCTTTTCCACTTCTTATCAAGACTTCCTTGGCTCTTCTGAGATGACTAAAACTCAACATAAAGAGAAGTTAACACTTATGAAGATGACACTTTTAAAAAAGTTGACACTCAATGTGCATAGCAATCAGGAACATGCTGATTTATAGGAAATAATTAATGACTTAATCCAAAGGTCATCAGGGACCCTGGTCATGGGTTATAAGAAGATACTCTTTAAGAGAGGAGAAATCAAGTCACCAAGCTTCAGGGCCAGTGCTGTCAAATAGAAACATATTGAGAGCCATAAATGCATGCCACATATATAAATTTCAAATTCCTAATAGCCACATTTTTTAAAAAGTGAGAAGAAAATGTAAATTAATTTTTATAATATCTTTTACTTAACCTAACATAGTGAAAATATCATTTCAATGTGTGTTGCTTTTATTGTGAGGTGCTGCCCAGTTGGTTCCAACACATAGTGACCCTATGTACAACAGAATGAAATACTGCCCAGTCCTGTACCATCCTCACAAGTGTTGCTACGTTTAAGCCTATTGTTGCAGTCACTGTGACAATCCATCTCCTTGAGGGTCTTCCTCTTTTGGGCTGACCCTCCACTTTACCAAGCATTATGTCCTTCTCCAGGGACTGGTCCCACCTGATAACTTGTCCAGAAATGAATCTCACCATCTTTGCTTCTAAGGAGCATTCTGGCTGTACTTCCAAGACAGGTTTTCAATATGTAATTAATATAAAATTATTATTGAGATGTTTGCATTCTTTTTCAGACTAACTCTTTATAACTCTGTGTCTATTTTATATTTCAGCATGCCTGAATTTAGACTAGCCCCGTTTCAAGTGCTAAATGGCTACCTGTGGCTGGTTGCTAGATATTGAGCAGAGCAGATGTAGACTTTGCACGGCATTGCCCAGTCTTCCAGACCCCACTGGGAAATTCCCCATCTACCCCAAGGATAAGACAAGTCCTCTTATGCAGGATGGAATTCCTGCTGAAATGCAGGCAAGGCAGGCTTGAGAACAAAGACTAAAATCTGTAAGAAGCTTTGTTGCCTCTAGAATGCTTTGGCATGCTTTATTTTACTTGATCTTCACAGCAACCCCACATTTTTAAAATTTTTTTATTGTGCTTTCAGTGAAAGTTTACAAATCAAGTCAGTTTCTCATATAAAAATTTACACAGACCTTGGTATGTACTCCTAGCTGCTCTCTCCCTATTGAGACAGCACATTCCTCCTCTCTTCCCTGTATTCCCCATGTCCATTCAACCAGTTCTTGTCCCCCTCTTCTCATCTTGCCTCCAGACAGGTGTTGCCCACATAGTCTCATGTGTCTGCTTGAGCCAAGAAGCTCACTCCTCACCAGTGTCATTATCTATCTTAAAGTCTAATCCAATAACTGTCTAAAGAGTTGGCCTCGGCAATGGCTCCAGTCTTGGGCCAGGAACCATGACCTCCAGGGTCCCTCTAGTTTCAGTCAGACCATTAAGCCTGGCCTGTTTATGAGAATTTGAGATCTGCATCCCACTGTTCTCCTGCTCCATCAGGGAATCTCTGTTGTGTTCCCTGTCAGGGCAGTGATCGGTAGTAGCCAGGCACCATCTAATTCTTCCAGTCTCAGGCTGATGTAGTTTCTTTCTCTTGGGCTCATCTTTACCCTATGTCTTTGGTGTTTTCCATTCTCATTTGCTCCAGGTGTAACCCCACATTTTAAAATTCCTTTTATAATTTAGTTACAGTGATTACTGATAAATTGTTGTTAGTTGCTGTCAGGTTGGCTCTGACTCACGTCGATCTTATTTTTTTTTTCATTGTGCTTTAGGTGAAAGTTTATAGCTCTAGTTAATTTCTCATACAAAAATTTATGCACATATTGTTTTGTGACATTAGTCACAATCCCTACAATGTGACAGCACACTCCCCCTTTCCGCTTCAGGTTCCCTGTGTCCATGCAACCAGTTCCTGTCCCTTCCTGCCTTCTCATCCTGCCTCTGGACAGGAGCCGCCCATTGAGTGAATTAAGAAGCACACTCCTCACGAGTATTATTTTTTGTTTTACAGTCCTGTCTAATCTTATTCTGAAGAGTGGGCTTCAGGAATGGTTTTAGTCCTAGGTTAACAAAGCATCCAGGGGCCATAGTTTTGGGGGTTCTTCCAGCCTCTGTCAAACTATTAAGTCTGATGGTAACCTTATTTTTAACAGAACAAAATATTGCCCAGTCCTGCACCATCTTCATGATCACTGGTATGCTCAAGTCCATTGTTGCATCCACTGTGTATTTTGAGTGCATTTCAGCCTCTGAGGCTCATTTTCTACTATACCAGACAATATTATCTTGTGAGCCATAGGGTTTTCACTGGCTAATTTTTGGAAGTAGATCACCAGCCCTTTCTTCCCAGTCTGTATTAGTCTGGATGCTCTGTTGTAACCTGTCCAATATGGATGGCTCTGTTGATGTTGGAAATACCAGTGGCAGAGCTTCCAGCATCATAGCAGTATACAATCCACCGTAGCACAATAAACTGACAGATGGGTGGTGGACTGACGAATAGTTTGATGCAAACACCGTGTCCTAGCTAGGTGATTGTAGTCAAGTTACTTAACTTCTCTGAAACTCAATTTCATACCTCTATATTAAAGATGGAAACACTGGTGGTGTAGTGGTAAAGTACTACAGCTGCTAACCAAAAGGTCAGCAGTTCAAACCTACCAGAAGATGCTCCTTGGAAACTCTATGGGGCAGAATTAAAGATAATATAATGCCTGGCATGGAAGGATGTTGTGAAATCAGGGAGTGAGTACATAAAATACCAGAAACCCTGGTGCTGTTGTGGCTAAGGATGTTGTGAAATCAGGGAGCGAGTACATAAAGTACCAGAAACCCTGGTGCTGTTGTGGCTAAGAGCTACGGCTGCTAACTAAAAGACTGGCAGTTCAAATACATGAAATGCTCCTTGGAAACTCTTAGGGAAGTTCTACTCTGTCCTATAGGGTCACTATGAGTCAGAATCGACTCAGCTGCAATGGGTTTTGTTTTTTATATAAAGTACTCAAAGTATATGCTCCAGAAAGAGTAGTAAATATTCGAACTATGCAGATTCTAAGTCACATATTCATTGCCCTAGATTATGTTGTCTGCCTGAACAGGTAGGTCTGGAATATTTCACAAAAAAAAGGTAGAAGAAGCCCAGCATCTGGCACAGCAGTTCCTCATCCAGGTGATGCTGTCTTTGATGCCGTGGCCCTTGTTTCCTAAAAGGCCTTAGCTCTCAACCTTCTTATCCTAGTTTCTAACCTAACTTTGTAGAGTCTCTGACTGGGATGTCTTTGGCTGTGAAATATGGGTCACTTTGGGGCATTCTCATTTTCATATTAACTTTGATGGACCTGATGGCTCAACTTTATTGAATATTCTCTTCTTTTGGCTGGACACCTGCACTTCGGCCAACAACCTGGAGTCCTGAATTTAACACTGTGTCTGCCTATTTCTCCCTTAACTGCCTTGAACAATCACAAATCTCAGGGATATTGATCAGCTAAAAACAAGGAGTTACCAGAGGTGGATTCAGGTAGCACAGTATGGGTGGGGAAATATTTTATGGACTTGAAATACTGGCACCATTCGTATTACCCCATGTGGGCAATTGCTTATTTTAACTACACGAGTCTTATCCTGCCTGTAATAAACATTCTAGCTGAGGCTTGACTCCATTGGATCTTACCAGAAATAAAACTTTCACCCTGGGTATTTATTTGGGGCAAGTAGTCACACATTTCCATTCCTGAATTTCTGAGACTCTTCATTACTCCCACATTCAGAAGAAGAGACCAAAGTAAAGCAGATTTTTGAAACTTTTTATTTGTGAATTCTAAAATGCCATTCTGTTTAGCATAATAGACTCATCATGGGTGGCAGTGGAATGTGAGTTACCTGGGGAGCTGAGATATGAATGGACTTTCAATACTGGGGGAGCTATTAGAGGAGGTTGAAACATAAAGTCAAGATTCAAAGTCAAGGCTAGGGTTAAGGGACCCATAGTTATCAGAAATAAGTCAGAAATCTAGATTCTCAGGATGAAAGCTAAGAAATATTGACTATTTAGCTTCTCAAATGAACTTCTTTCCGTTTCATCTCTTTCTTAGGCTACTGTTGCTTGTTAGGTGCTCTAAGTTTTTCTCAATAGGCTCCACTTGTAAGGAAGAAAACCATTTTTTCTCCGTAACAAAGCTAGAAGAAATGTACCACTAGGGTGGATTGAGAAAGTTGGAAATCTTCCATCTTATTCCACAAAGAATTCATAGTGAAGCATCAATATTTTCTTTGAATTGTTTATATTTCTATGAATAGGGGGTCAATCTGGGTTTCTGATCCTGGCTTTACACATATTGGTTATGCTAATTTGGGTGAGTTGCTTAACTTTTCTTGTTCTTTGAATGTCAGCAGATATTAGAACATGTTTGCCCTACCTAGCACCTTTGAGGGACTGTTGTTTCTGGTTAATGACCTCAGGGTTCAGACAGCTGGAGATCTCTGGCTACTGTCTTGACTGAAAAGGAAGAGGAATAAAGCTACTTGTTGCCCACATGCAGAGGCTGTAAGTAAGCTAATATTAAGCAAGGACCTTTGGCTACAGAAGACTTTTCCAGCTTTCAAAGAACCAGCATTGATCTTCAACTACTGACCATGGCTCAAGCTAAGACCATCCACTGCTGAACTAGTACAGTTCCTCTCTCAAGTACCATCTTGGAACACTTATCAAGTAGGTATGAGATTCCCAATGTGCTTTTTAGAATATGCTATATTTTATTCTAAGAATGTGGTTGTGCTAGAGACTTTCTTCCCTTTAGAAACACTTCAAAAGGAGAGGAACAAAAAGAACAAATCCATCCCCACCAACAAAAAGGCAACGTTCAGTTAACCTTGCTCCTTCTCATGCCCACGGCTTCTTTGGTTCAGCAACTGCCATAAATTTGCTCCCTCCAAGCACAAAAGCTTTCTTTGAGGCTCAGAGGTTGAGTTTTATCTGCCTCCAGGGATACAGGTTTGCTCTCCTCTGCATTGGAGGGCTCTGGAGTACTGTTGTTGGCCTCTTTTGAAACGGGCTTGGTTTTCTAATGAATGAGTTGTGAAATGATTTTGGAGGCTCTCAAAAAGACAGACGAGGCTGCCTTGTCTTCCCCAACATTGACTGCATCTGTCTACTGCACATCAAAGCAAAAGCAACACCTAGACAAATCAATCCATCCCTAGAACTTCTGTAAAACATTAACTCCCCAAAGCAAGGGAAAGAACGGGATGGTGGCATGACTCGCGCGTCTTTGTTTCCCTTTAGGTAAAGGAGTACAGTGCCCAGTTTGCATCCTGTTAAAATTATTTTCAGGTGGTGGATTCTTTCTATTACTTATTCTAACTAGACCACTGGCTAAGATTAACTTTTGGTTAAAGACTCAACATTTCAAAGACAGTCTGGGAAGTGATGGGAAATAATAAGTTAAAATATACAGGTCCCCAGGTAAAATTCTGTACCATTGGGGTATCTTATTGCCAGGGGAGTTATGTTATTTAGTATGTCATTTTTTTTTCCTGAATTCAATTATAACAAGCATAGTCTATAACATAACAGTAGATAAAATTATTTTGGAATATAAACATTAAAAAAAACCTATATTGTTTCTTGAAGTTCAAGTTCTCTCTTTTTATGTTTCACTGATGTACTTTTATTAAAATTATACGTAGATTTCATACTGAAATAAAAAAGAACTTCTTTTTTCTATTTTTACCAAAATACTTATCTTTTTAAAATACCTTGAACATCTTTAATGCAATTACTTTGTTTTATATTAAACATCCTCCTAAAATCTCAATCATTTCTCTTCCATCGCTCTCCTAGAATCTTGCCTTAAAATCATGATTTAGTTTCTTTACCTCTTAAATGCTTTAGCCCCTCTGCAAAAAAAAAACCCATTGCTGTCGACTTGATTCCAACTCATAGCAACCCTATAGGACAGAGTAGAACTGCCCTCATAGGGTTTCCAAGGCTGTAATCTTAACAGAAGCAGCCTGCCACATCTTTCCTATGGAGTGGCTGGTGGGTTCGAACCACTGACCTTTTGGTTAACAGCAAAGTGCTTAACAACTAAGTGTACCACCGGGACTTCTTGCTTTATCCTATAGAAGCATTAAGAAGAAGAAAAGATTAAAAGAAAACGATTTGAAGATGAAGTTCTCTTTGCAAAGATTTCTGTGATTAGAAGTCATGGAAGCTGGGAGCAGGGCACTGGAGAATAGCAGGTCAACAACCCAGAAATGAAAAGAGTCACTCACTTAACATGCCCAGTGGGGACTGGACAATATTTAAAAATTGAATTGTTGGGCTGCCTTGATCTGGGCTAAGATTTCCCCTTCCTAGCTGTCATTAATGCACTAGAACAATTATTTGAATTGTGTTTAATATTTCCCAGTTGAATATATTTTGGCCATAGTCATAGCTGCCAACCATAAAATAGGTTAGATTGTTCTGTTTTGATAGTTGAGATCACAGGAACCAGACATGAGCAATCGATACTGTTATTTTGGTCATTTTATCAACCACGTGACTCCCCAGTTGTGCAGCAATTGCCAATTATCACAGCTGAAAGAAGACTGAAATCCCCATAGAACAGTTGCTTCAATAGTATCACCTAGGGCAACTTCAATTTTCCTGTACCTGCTTCTGTAAAATGCAAGGCAGGCAGCATGGTTTTCTATGTCAGGGAGTATACTGATGGTGTCCTTTCATCAAGCATTCTAACAAAACCTTTCTGGGTTTGCTAGAGCTTCACCAAGTTTCCCCTTCATTACATAGAAAAAAAAAAAATCTACTTACACTGCAAAGATGATTACATGTCTTGCGCTTTTCCTTATTTTTGAATAATAAACATTTGTGTTATTATTTTATCATTTTTCTGTTTCCAGGTTTTGAGTCTCTTACTTCAAAACCCTTTGTAACTTTGGAATTAGGCCAAGCTCTTCTACTAGATTATGGGTGTTAAGGAGGCAAGACCATTTCTCACTTGTCTCTCTATTGCCCAGAGAGCCTGACACAGCACCTTGAACCCAGAGGGCAGTCCAAATTTTTATTGGATGGTTGGAAAGATTTTCAACCTGGACAGATTTTCAACGGAGAATTCCAGCTAATTTAAAAAGTAAGAATGATTGCATTTGCTAATAGACCTGCATTTAAGAGTGACAGCAGGAGCCCTGGTGGCGCAGTGGTTAAGAGCTATGACTGCCAACCAAAAGGTTGGCAGTTCAAGTCCACCAGCTGCTCCTTGGAAACCCTATGAGGCAGTTCTTCTGCTCTGTCCTATAGGGTCACTATGAGTCGGAATCAACTTGATGGCAATGGGTTTGGTTTTGTTTGTTTGTTTTTTGTAGGATTACTTGGAATGAATAACTTCTCCAATGAAGCGTCACCAGAATCTCTCATGCACCATCAAAAAAGACAGCAAATCTTCAAGGCACTCCAAACTACCATGCCTTATTAGTAACATAAGGCATGCACTCGTTCTCAGTGCAGTGACTGAGTCTGTAAACTAGGTTCTACTTTGGAAGGCCTGTTAATCAGGGATAAGAATATATTCTTAGAAGATTGTTTGACTCTGCCTCATTTTTAAAATGTAAAAATATTCAGGTGACTACAGTGGTAACAAATCTTCATGATTATATTATGCACAATCAATTGTATAAACTACAAAAATATCAATGAAAAGAATACCAAGTAAAGGCCCATAAACATACAGCTGTCAGCGTTGATGAGGAATTCACCAATTCCATTTTCTTATAAACTTTCATTTATGATTCTGCCCTACAGTTGTTGTTATTGTTGGGTACCCTTGAATCAGTTCCAACTCATAGCAACCCCTTGTACAACAGAAGGAAACACGGCGCAGTCCTGTGCCATCCTCACGATCCTTGCTATGTCTGAGCCCATTGTTGCAGCCACTGTGTCAATCTACCTCGTTGAGGGTCTTCTTCTATTTCCCTGACCTTCTACTTTACCAAGCATGATGTCCTTCTCCAGGGATCTTGGATCTTTGGATCTTGGGATCTTGCCTTTACAATACACTTGCCTATCAAGCCGGAACTGTAGCATATTAATGGTTCTGATATTTTCTGCAGTTAAGCAAATGTTTCTTCTGGTATCACTCAGTTCCCAAATGTATTCAACTTTGAGACTCTTTGTTTATTGTTATTGCATTAAAAAAATAACAGTTATGAAGCATCATTCAAGAAGCATTTTGTTTACTACTTGCTCTATACCAAGCCCTAGTCTCTGTGCTGGAGACATGGCCTTGCATAAGTCAGACAAGCTCCCTACACTTGTGGGTCTTACTTTCCAGCAGGGAGAGACAAGCAGTAAAAACACAAGCAAAGCACTTTAAGGCAGTGCTCAGAGCTGTGATATACCAGGAAAGCAGTTATCATAGAGCTGATTCTGTCTCATGACAATCCCTTAAGTGTCAGAGTAGAACTATGCTCCATAGGGTTTTTAATGACTGATTTTTCAGAATTAGATCACCAGGTGTCTCTAGGTGGACTCAATCACCAGCCTTTCAATTAGTAGCCAAGCACAATTAACCATATGCACCAGCCAGGGACTCCAAATACACAGGGAAGAATGAGAAAGAAGGGATGGTGGGGCAGCAGGGACAAAGGTCTAGCTTAGGAAAGGCCTCTCTAAGGAGGTGGCCAGCCATAGAACACATTTTGGAATAGGCTGCCTTACTTCACCTACCTAAAAAAAGAAGAAGAAGAAAATGCTGCAGATATATATTTCCAAAAGACAAAGGATAACCCTGGCTACAAAGCCCAATGATTCAATAGGAGACAGAAGAGAGTGTTCTCTATGAAGGAAACCCAGCTAGCAGAACTCTTGAGGCAGATGAGAGCCTCAATAATGCCAGCACCTTGTCTACTGAGTTTGTGAGGAGGGTTCTAAGTTGGGTTTCCTGAAATCACCAAAGACCCTCACCAGAGGCCTTCACTGACATGGCTTCCCTTCTTCCACCTACCCAAATGATCAAAGCTCAGATTAGTTCTCCTTTAGAGTTTTTTTTTTTTTTTTTTTATATAGCATCTGTAGTCTGTGTTGTACCCATTAAGCCTCAAATGGTCTCACACCCTAGCTGTTTTGTGCATTGCTCTCGCTTCTAAAGCTGGTTTATAAACCCCTCCATAGATGCCCCTGGTTTGCCTCCTAGCAGGGCCAGCAAATTATTATTATTATTATTATTATTATTATTATTATTATTATTATTATTATTATTATTATTATTATTATTATTATTGTTTTGTAAAGGACTGGAGAGTAAATACTTTAGGTTTTGTGGGCCGCATATGATCTTTGTTGCATATCCTTATTTTTTAACAACTCTTTAAACATGTGAAAACCATTCTTAGCTTGCAGGCTCTCCCAAAACAGGCCATGGGCCGTAGTTTGCTGAACCATGTCTAGAGCACAAATCATGGGTAGTAGGTATATAACATGTATTTGTTTACTGAATAATCTCTGTTTTCTATAAAATGAGGATTACTTAGGCAAAAATGCAGGACTCACACAAACGCCTGCCAGAGAAGAATTTAATCTGAAGAAATAAGTGGTATAGTAGTTCCCAAGCCTGGCTATAAGAACCATCATGCTCAGCCCTACAACAAACTAATTGAATCAGGATGTCTGGAGTGGGAACCCAGGCATCTGTAGTTTTTAAAGCTCCTCAGGTGATTCTATTTTGCAGCTTGATTAAGACCCACTGTTCCAGAGCTGAAGGAGCCCTTGTGGCACAGTGGTTAAAGCAATCAACTGCTAACTGAAAAGTCAGCAGTTCAAAACCACGAGGGGCTCCGCGGGAGAAAGATGTGGCAGTCTGCTTCCGTAGAGATTTACAGCCTTGAAAACCCTATGGAGTCACTATAAGTCAGAATTGACTCAATAGCTACTGTAGGTTTGGTTTGGGTTTTGAGTTCTGGAGTTGTGTTTCTCAAATTTTAGCAAGCCTCAAAATCACCTGGGGGCTTGTTAAACCCCATATTGGTCCCGCCTCCCCACCCAGAGTCTCTGATTCAGTAGGTTAGAGATGAGGCCCTAGAGTTTGCATTTCTGACAATTTCCCTCGTGATGCTAATACTGCTGGTCTGCGGACTGCACTTTGAGAAGCAATGCCATAATGGGAAATTGATCCTGGGATCTTCTGCCTGGGATTTTTGGTTTGCTTGGTTGGTTGGTCAGTTTGTTGGTATTTTTCTTTTGTTTTATTTTTCCTTAACTTAGAGTCTCTAGAGCCCAGGTAAAAGAAATTTAAGGCAGCAAGCAATTTGAAGGCAGGGACCATGTGAAGGCACAGAGTAAATTCCTGACAAATATTTGTTTAATTTAGGACATTGCAAGGACTAACAGGGAAGGAAAATGGTTTTGCTCTCTCAGTGGAGAAAGAAGAAATGCTGAATAAATAGCAAAGACATTTCAAAGGCTGCTTTGAACATATATCCCAATAACATAGAGTATGTTCCAGCTTGGAAACCCTGGTGGCGTAGTGGTCAAGTGCTACGGCTGCTAACCAAAGGGTCGGCGGTTCAAATCTGCCAGGCGCTCCTTGGAAACTCTATGGGGCAGTTCTACTCTGTCCTATAGGGTCCCTATGAGTCGGAAATGACTTGACGACACTGGGTTTTTTTGGTTTTATGTTCCAGTTGAAGAGAACCTACCAAAGCCAACAATACCATTCACAAGTGCTGGTTGATTCTACACTTACCGATTGCAATGAGTTAACTGTGACTCATGGCAACCCCATGTGTGTCAGAGTAGAAGTGTAGGGTTTTCAATGGCTGACTTTTCAGAAGTAGATCATCAGGACTTTCTTCCAAGGTGCCTTGGGGTGGACTTAAACTTCTGACCTTTAAGTTAGCAGCCAAGAGTGTTAACCATTTGTACCACCCAGGACCCCAATTATATACTTGGGGCCCATCCAAAAGAGAAAACCCGCCACCTTCAAGAAATCGGTGCTATGAAAACCGGGAAAGCTGTATTCTCTGGTGAAATGTTCAGATATGAGATTCTTAAATGCACATGTCATTTTCATTTAATAAATCAAGAATCAAAGAAATGCCGCATGGTTTCAGAGAGGCCTCTATCATCATTGCCTTTAAGAGAAAACCTGATAAAACCTTGCTACTCAAAGTGTGGTCCCTGGGCCAGCAGCATTGTTATCACCTGGGAGCTTGTTAGAACCGGGCCTCATTATGACTTACTTGGGCCCCTGGCACTTTTGCCTTCATAGGCCCCTTCCTCTGTAAACCAAACCAAACCCATTGCCATCAAGTTGATTCCGACTCATAGCGACCCTATAAGGTAGAGGAGAACTGTTCCATAGAGTTTCCAAGGAGCAGCTGGTGGATTCAAACTACAGAACTTTTAGTTAGCAGTTGAGTTCTTAACCACTGCACCACCACGGCTCCTTCTTCTAAAAAGAAAATTAAAAATTGTATTTTATTCTACACCCCTATAAGGACAGATAAATTGATATCATACATTATAAAACATTTCCTTCAGTCTTCAGTTCTTTTTCCTCTGATTGTAAAAGAAATTAAAACACTGTAACCCACTTTCTGGAGCCGTTGAGTCTAGATGAGCCCCTGAAACTACTGCCCTGAGATAATCTTTAACCCTGAAACCATAAACTGAAAAATATCCCCTGAAACCTTCTTTAAACCAAACAACGGCCTAGCTTTAACAAGTAAAGAATGTTGGGTAAGAGCTTTGTGCTCTTTTAGAAATTTGCTGTATGGGAACAAATTATTAACAGCAACTTGAAAGGTTAGATAGGAAGCTTAGGGGGAAATGAGTATATGTCAACAGAGGAGAAACAAACTGGAAAAGGAGGGTGAGAACGGCTGCACAATTTGAAGGATGTAATCAATTCACTGTATTGTACATGTAGAAATCGTTGAATGAGTGTATGTTATGCCGTGTATATATTCGACAACAATAAAAACAAAACCAAACATTACCATTAGCCCCTAAAAGTATTATGGGTCCTACGTTCTGTGCCTCCTATGCCTAATGGACAGGTTGGCCCTGGTTATGAGCACAGAATTATAGACTCCACCCCAGAGTTACTGAATCAGAATCTAAATTTTAACAACATCCCAGGTGATTCAAATGCACGGTAAAGTTTGAGAAGCACTGTGTGTTAAATTCACTGTAGTTTAACAAATGAGAAGATAATCCGGAGTTTTCCATATTGCCTGAATCCTGAAAACTATGCTACTGTGTCTTCTATGCTATTTGGTCAGCCACGTTTGTCCAGAATCCCCATTTGCCTTGGGGGCTGTGCTGTCTAAAATTACGTAGCGCTTTACAGTTAGGCAAACATGGAGGATGTATAGGGAATGACATCAAGTTTGTTACCCTAAAACCACTGAGCAGTCATAGAGGTACTAGATTTTAGCGGCCACTCGATATATTTGGCTGCCTAGAATAGTCAATAGAAACTACTTGGAATCCTGACAATATTCCATGATGATATTGGTGATAATGGAAGACTTGAGTATGAGTTGAAATGTCCATTCTTCACTGATAATATAGTGGATTAGGATTATATAATAGGTCTAAGCACTTTCACTTGAAATGACTCAAGGGAAATTGGTAATTCCAATAACAATCATGAGTACGAAGGGGGAAAAAAAAAACGTACACATTTAGCTCCAGATCTAAGGGAAAAAAAATAGGAACTCAATAGTATGGACATCATCGCCAGTTGCAGGGATGGGTAATCTTAAGATTCGCTATCTCAGTGATTCTCAAACCCTTTCAGCAGTGAACTTGCTTTAAAAGTTTAAACATTAAAAGAAAAGAAAACGGCACTGCTCTGCATGCCATGAGTATGGAAGGCTCAGAACCTCCCCTTCTACCTCTTCCCAGAAGCCAACACGTCATGCAGCCTGCTGAACTCATCAGACTTTTTATAGTAAAACAAAGCGAAAATGACCTGAGTTGAGTCCTAGACTCAGCTGATGAATGCGGTAAGAGTAATCATAGCCACTATATGCAAAGAAATGTACCATCCACTTTGCATTGTTTTATTTTGTCTTCCCAACAGCCTGAAATACAGGTTGTAACATCCTCTTGCAGGGGGTTGGGGAACCAACAATACAGAGAGGATAAGATTTCCTCAAAGATGAATAACGAGTTATTGGGAAAGCCAAATTTCAAACTCAGATCTATCACACACCAGTACATGTAAATTTTCCAACACGTCAAATTTTTTTCTCAATTTTGTGAGAATTCCTTTGAGCAATAACCCCTGGGTTTCTTGTGTGTGATAGTTCATGTTGGCACAATGTACCTATTTTTCCAGCAAGATGTTTACAGAAAAAAAACAAAAACCCAGTGCCGTCGAGTCGATTCCAACTCATAGTGACCCTATAGGACAAAGTAGAACTGCCCCATAGAGCTTCCAAGGAGCGCCTGGCAGATTTGAACTGCTGAACCTTTGGTTAGCAGCTGTGACACTTAACCACTACACCACCAGGGTTTCCAGATGTTTACAAGTCTTCAAACTTTAACATTCATATCATGACTGGCTAGTTCGTTGGCAATACATTTGAATGCCAACTTTCCAATATGTCTCTGCTCCAACCAAATATAACATGCGTCTTGCTATTTTAGGGCAGAGGTAGCAATGGGCCATGGCTAAAGCGTGCATCATGGAAGCAAGCTATGGCCAAGATTAAAGCAAGTCAGGGTTCTCTGTTGTAGACCCAATATGGTAGCAAAATATCAAGGGAATAGGTAGGTATAAAGGAATCAGGCAGTAATATCCAGAAGATAAACAAAGAATCAGGAACAAAAAGACCCACTCCCCGCATGAGTGAACAATCCAGGAGTAAGCAGAGGCAGGGCAAGACGTGGACAAAACCCAAACCAGCAGGCAGATGCAAGGCACTTGGTACTAAGCTACTCTGCCTCATCCCTAGAGCTATTATATCCTTCCTGCAAAGAGCAGATTTATAGGCTGTAGTCTATGGGACTCACCTGGCTGGAGCAAACATATGGAAAAGAGGGGGGTTTCTCTGATATTGTTTTCTTTCCCTGAAATAATATATAGCATGTGTTATATATATCATATGGAAACCCTGGTGGTGTAGTGGTTAAGAGCTACAGCTGCTAACCAAAAGGTCGGCAGTTGAAATCCACCAGGTGCTCCTTGGAAACTCTGTGGGGCGGTTCTACCCTGTCCTACAGGGCCGCTAATGAGTCGGAATCAACTCAATGGCAACAGGTTTGGTTTTTTTGGTTTTATATATCATATATATTGCATGTTGTTGTTAGGTGCCGTCGAGTCGGTTCCGACTCATAGCGGCCCTATGCACAACAGAACGAAACACTGCCCGGTCCTGCGCCATCCTTACAATCGTTGTTATGCTTGAGCTCATTGTTGCAGCCACTGTGTCAATCCACCTTGTTGAGGGCCTTCCTCTTTTCTGCTGACCCTGTACTCTGCCAAGCATGATGTCCTTCTCCAGGGACTCATCCCTCCTGATAACATGTCCAAAGTATGTAAGATGCAGTCTCGCCATCCTTGCCTCTAAGGAGCATTCTGGCCTCACTTCTTCCAAGACAGATTTGTTCGTTCTTTTGGCAGTCCGTGGTATATTCAGTATTCTTCACCAACACCACAATTCAAAGGCGTCAACTCTTCTTCGGTCTTCCTTATTCATTGTCCAGCTTTCACATGCATATGATGCAATTGAAAATACCACGGCTTGGGTCAGGCACACCTTAGTCTTCAGGGTGGCATCTTTGGTCTTCAACACTTTGAAGAGGTCCTTTGCAGCAGATTTACCCAATGCAATGTGTCTTTTGATTTCTTGACTGCTGCTTCCATGGCTGTTGATTGTGGATCCAAGTAAAATGAAATCCTTGACAACTTCAGTCTTTTCTCCGTTTATCATGATGTTGCTTATTGGTCCAGTTGTGAGGATTTTTGTTTTCTTTATGTTCAGGTGCAATCCATACTGAAGGCTGTGGTCTTTGATCTTCATTAGTAAGTGCTTCAAGTCCTCTTCACTTTCAGCAAGCAAGGTTGTGTCATCTGCATAACGCAGGTTGTTAATGAGCCTTCCTCCAATCTTGATGCCCTGTTCTTCTTCATATAGTCCAGCTTCTCGGATTATTTGTTCAGCATACAGATTGAATAGGTATGGTGAAAGAATACAACCCTGACGCACACCTTTCCTGACTTTAAACCAGTCAGTATTCCCTTGTTCTGTCCGAACAACTGCCTCTTGATCTATGTAAAGGTTCCTCGTGAGCACAATTAAGTGCTCTGGAATTCCCATTCTTCGCAGTGTTATCCATAGTTTGTTATGATCCACACAGTTGAATGCCTTTGCATAGTCAATAAAATACAGGTAAACATATATTGCATACATATCGTATATATTATACCTATATATAACATGTTGTTGTTGTTAGTTGCTGTCAATTCAATTCTGACTTATGGCTACCCTATGAGTATAACTATGCTCCATAGGGTTTTCAAGGCTGTGATCTTTCTGAAGCGGATCACCAGGCCTGTCTTCCAAGGCACCTCTGGGTGGGTTCAAACAGCCAATCTTTCAACTAGTAGTTGAATATTTAAGCATTTGCTCTGCCGAGGGACTTCTGTATATAACATAGGTATAATATATATTATGTATTATACCTCTATATAATGCATATATGGGTATGATTTTTTTAGATTTATCTATTTCCCAAGCACTATGCCTATATATTATTAGGTGGTGTATTATTACTGCCTATTAATTAGGAAATTGTATCTTGTGTAAGATACCTATAATAATAATAATACGTTATCTAATATAATTTTCAAACAAGCCCAGTAAGAAAGATAGCATTATCCTCATTTTACAGGTGAGGAAAGCAAGGCTCCAAAAGCTTAAATGATTTCCTGATAGTAAGCAACTGAGCCAAGGCTCAGATCCAAGTCCTTCCTATGAATTCCAAATCGATGATTTCAGCCACTCCAGCTTGTTGTCTTGCTACAAAATATTGTGTGGCAATAAATTACCACTCTCTTACTTTTTTCAAAGATCTGTTTCATCTATTTCAACAATATCAATAGTCATAATTAAAAATGGGATGATCCTTTTTGGTGGAGGAAGCTTTAAGCTGATCAAAAAGCATGGCAGGGTTGGCCCAGGCTATTCAAGCCTTTATAGGATGCAATACAAGGATGAGCCTGTTGGCCTGGCTATCCACTGCTCTGGCAGCAACATGAGCCTCATCTTGTTTTCTTTTCATGCGCCCACCATCGAGTAACTTACTGGCACAGATGACTGATAAAAACCAAAACCAAACCTGTTGCCATCGAGTTGGTTCCGACTCATAGTGACCCCGTAGGACAGAGTAGAGCTACCCCGTAGAGTTTCCAAGGAGCACCTGGTGGATTCGAACTGCTGACCTTTTGGTCAGCAGCCATAGCACTTAACCACTAGGCCACCAGGGTTTCCACTCTCAGCATTCTAGTTAAGAGAACGGACTCCAAATCAAGCACACATTTTCAAATCCTAGTTCTACCCACCACTTATTCAGTGTATGACTTTGGTCAAGGTGCTCAATCTCTCTGAGCCTCAATCCTTTTGTCTACACTACGAGCTATCACAATATCTATGTCCCATTGTTGAAAAGATTAAAATGAGATCAGACATTTAAAGTATTAAGTACAGTGCCTGCTGTAGAGAAAGTAATAAATGGTAACTCCTGCTCCTTTATTTTCTACATACCTGTTATATGAAAGATTAAAAAAAAAAAAAATCTCTCCCTTTAAAGAGAATCAAGATCATAGTACTTTTAACATTGAAATATATACCCCTGTGGTTGATAGTAGCATATCTGTCTTGTTTCAAGTATGAATTTTGGAATGTAATAGACAGCCTTCTCAATGAACATTAAATTATTGAAATAGAAAAAGTCATCTTTGCAAATTAGACTCCCAGCCCCACCAATCTAATGTCGTCTCATCCCTTGAATTCCCTCATTGCTCCCTTCTTCAGGTTGTGGCCGTTTTATGAAAGTCACAGCTAAACGGGGCTCCGATTTGTCAATGACACTTCATAGATATGAGGGCGCACAGATAAAATCTATTAGGCCAGCAGGGGACCCATTAATGTTCCAGTGGCAGTAATTAAATCCTGATGGGAAAGTAACTACAAATATCCCCAAAACTGAACCAGATGTTTTGGCAACTGGATGAAGGCACAAGCCTGGAAAAACTCCACATGCCGTGGGCCAAGGCTCGTCAGACGCGAACCTTCTGTAAGCCTCAGGCTGAGTGAGCACAGTCCCAGCCCGCTGGCAATGTCAAACAACGTCGAAGAAATGTCTCCCCTTACGCATCACCGCAGTCCATCGGGCACACGAAGAAACAATCGCGAAAACTGAACAGGTATTAAAAATCCCTCGAAGAATGGAGCAAAATGACCAAAGAATTTATATTGCCATGTGGGAACCCCAATCAATTCACAGTGGCGCTCCAACTTAGTCACGCCTCATATATCATCTTTCTAGGTCGCTTACAGAGAGAGGATACAATTTCCTAATTAATAGGCAGTAAAAATATTAATCATCACCATATTCATTTAGTGTTCAATTAGCAAATGAAAACACAAAATGCATTTCACCTGGCCAAAAGTGACCTGAGAAACCCCTCAACAAACCTCAACAAACAATATCCTTTTCTTTCTGTTTTTCAGATGGTTGCTTTTTTTTTTTTTTTTTTTCTATCTTCTCTTCGACACTCACTCTGGCCTATTCCCCTCATAGCACATCATTTAAATAGCTTGACAAAATGTTTTCCAGGGAAGAGGGCTCACTCTTGCCCTGGCATGTATATCTACTGCGAAGCTGTCATGACCGCCTATATTGAAATGAGATGAGGAGAGTTATTTGATCCGTGGAGATGTAAGTTAATAACAGCGGCGCTGGTTTCCATCAGCAGGGCCAGCAGCAATGGGCAAAGGAGCCGTGGTCAGCTGGGCTTTAATATCGTGCGCCTTGAGCATTCAAAAGGAAGGAATAAGAGGGTGGCAAGCCATCAAGCCCACACAGGACCACAGAGTACAGCGGGGTGGCCCTGGCCTCCATTCCCTTACACTGGTGAATTTCACTGTCAAGCTCCTTGCTGCCCCAGTACCTATCGTCTTAGCGTGAATTTATCTCCAGAGTTAAGGAGGTTAATGACACTGTTATTTTCTCTGCTCCTGAGGGCTGGGTGAGCCTTAACCACATGTCTGAAGGATGATATTCCGAGTAACCTCATCAGAGGCAGGAATCACCAAGAGGACCTGCCTGAACAATAAATAACCTTTAAAAATCATGTGTCCTTCAGAAAGAGGAAATAAAGCAAGGTAATGTTAATTTGTGGAGTCGTAGGAGAAAACATTTATGAACCATCAGAAAAGACAGCATAATGGTCACCAAACCAAACAAAAACCAAACCCGTTGCTGTCCAGTCAATTCCAACTCATAGTGACCCTACAGGACAGGGTAGAACTGCTCCACAGGGTTTCCAAGACTGTAAATCTTTACAGAAACAGACTGCCACACACAAAACCCTATGCAAAGGGCTGAAACTATGATTTTAAACCTTTCCTATCAGTGGAAAATGAAACTCACTGAGCTAAGAGTTACAGGAGGTTTCTAAATAGCCTTCATAATCCTTCTCGCTTTATTTTCCTGTCAACCATTGCTTCCTAGACCTAAGCCTGCAATGTCAGAGAAGCATGGATAGGGGATAATTCCCTTAACTCTCTCAATACCAGTAAGTCCTAGCTCCCAGATTGAAGAATCCCCTCAAGAGGTCATCAGCTCTATATGTATACCCCTTTCGCTTCTCCCCCAGCTCATGGCTTACATCTTGATTTCTTGATCTGGTAATAACTAACTGCCTAAATTCATGTGTATAGGACCCATGGAAATATAAGCATGATTTCAAATGTTAATTTAAAATTATCATCTAATATAAAAAGAGAGACAGCTTGCATTGCTCTGTGGCTCTGGGATTTGATGATTCTCATATTGGAAAGACTTCATAAAATCCCTCAGGAGATGATCAGCTCATTATCATATTTTAGAATTAGATTTTTTTCTTGTTCCTTTTTAAAATCTTGACCCTTTGGCTTAGCATGATCCTAAATGCTACCCACAGGGAGAAAAAAAAAAAAATCTGCTACTCATGAACTTTCGCAATTCAACCAATTCCCACATGCTACCGTAGCAAAATGACTCCCGAAATAAACTCCAGTGAAATGAGAATAAAACATTTAAACCACCCCTCAGTCTCTTAATATTCTCTCACTTGTGAACAATTTGGAACTGGCTGAAGCCAGTGCTAAAAGGTTTTCCTGGAGCCACGTGTCTTACTCCTGTTTCGAATGTATATGGTACTCTACCCATTCTGGATCTAAGCCGTCGCTGATGTCAGAGTCAACTCTTTAAGAGATCTGTGTTTTCCAAAATCCTTTCTTGCACTTTTTCCTGTCTCTTGTCTTGCATTGCTAGTTCTCCTCTTTTGGAGGTCCATTCCCCAAAGGAAATCATAATGTGATCACCTAGTGAGAATTACAATATAGAGAAGAACTGGGTAGGAAATGAGAAATTTGAGCTGAAATTTGGATGCTGGGAAGTCAGTTGGTTTTGCTCACTAAGTGATTTGCTCTTTTATACCACCTTTGCAAAATACAGTCCAAATACTCAGGTCGTTGGTGTCGTTCTTTACTGTTGAGTTGGTTCCGACTCATGGTGGCCTCATGTGTGCAGAGTAGAACTGCTCCATACGATTTTCAAAGCTGTGACCTTTCAGATGCAGATTGCCAGGCCTGTCTTCTGAGGTATCTCCAGATGTGTTTGAACTGCCAACCTTTCAGCTAGTAGTCCAGTGCTTAACTATTTGCACCACCCGAGGATTCCTCCAAACATTCATACATTTTATCAATATTATCAAAGTATTGTATATCATGGACCTTTGGGGTTACTCTTCAAAAATCAAAATGATAAATATTTCTTTGAATGCTAGAAGCCACACACAAATACACATATGGATGTACGATTTCTCCTCTGGCCTTTTTACAAACCACATCCTTGAGTCGTCTATTGTTTTATTATCCCCTCTTTGTATGAAACGACTCGATGACACTAGTTTGTTTTTTTTTTTTTCTTTTTTTTCTTTGTATGTACAACAGTATTCACCACATATAGAAATTAACAAACATTGTAACAGTAGAGAAAGGTGCTTGGGCACCAACCGTTATTCAGTATCTACCAGATGCTTTAGGTTCATGAACCCTTATTACAACTGGAAGAGTGTCATGGACTGAATTATGTCCCCCCCAAAAATGTATGTATCAATTTGACTGGGTCATGACTCCCCATATTGTGTGGTTGTCCTCTATTTTGTGATTGTAATTTTACATTAGAGAGGATTAGGGTGGAATTGTAATTTTATGTTAAAAAGGATTAGGGTGGGATGGTAACACCCTTAGCTGGTCACATCTTTGGTCCGATGTAAAGAGAATTTTCCTGGAGTGTGGCCTGCATCACCTTTTCTCTCTCAAGAGATAAAAGGAAAGGGAAGTTAGTAGAGAGTGGGAACCTCGTACCACCAAAAAAGCAGCACCGGGAGCAGAGTGTGTCCTTTGGACCTGAGGTTCCTGTACTGAGATGCTCCCAGACTGTGGGAAGACTGATGACGAGGACCTTCCTCCAGAGCAGACAGAGAAAGCCTTCTCCTGGAGCTGACACCCTGAATTAACAGTGAGAGAATAAATTTCTAATTGTTAAAGCCATCCATCTACGGTTTTTCTGTTATAGCAGCACTAGATGACTAAGACAAAGACTATATGCACTTATCCCCATTGAACATATGAAGATACTCTAACTTAGAGGAGCAGGCAGTTGTTGGGATCATGCAGCTGGTAAATCGGGTAGAAGGAAGTGACTTCAAAGTTTGCGTTCTTCATTTGGCACCTCTGTCCTCCCAATTTTGTGTACCTCATGCTGATATGACCCACCCTGGGAAACAACCAAGATCTCCAGACTAAACTTGAGTCCAGACACCAAGTATTTCATCCATTTTGACACTGGTCATTAGCCCTGAGCACCTGGACAAAAATGTTTGGGTTGTGAATCACTGTGTTTTGAAAACCATCCACATGTCCCTGGTAAACATTAGAGACATCAAGATTATTTTAGTCATTCCCATTAGTACTGTAGCTTGAATGGAATTTTTTACCCAATTGTACTTATCACATAAATATGCTATTGAATGCAAGCACAAACACCCACTTCAGCTATTTTAAACTTCAGTGATTAGAACAGGTAAATGCTAAACAAATTGAATAGGGAGACTAGGATCAGGAAACAGGAATGAGAGACAAAGGAGGCTAGGCATGAGAAATAGTCTGGAAAGAGAATTGTCACTGCTGGTGCTGCATACTTATGCCACCATGGACTACAGCTGCCACAGTGCCCACCACCTCTCGTGGGCTGGCTGCACTGATCTAAGGGCATGACCAAAGTCTTGGGTGAAAGCACCCTATGTGACACTCAAGGTCTTGGGAGAGCATCCTACTGGGTGAGCCTATGTTACCTGGCCTTCCATTTGGCCTTCAGAGATTGGGAGAAATTGGATAGAAGAATCTCTTCTCTCTTTAGATCCTGTTGTAAAGTGATGACCTGGCCTCCCCACCAAGACTCACACATTGGAGGTTCATGAATACCAGGAAAGGGGTTCATTAGTTGAGCAGCAACCCCGCCCCCCCGAAAAAAAAGTCCACAACAAGTAGCTTTGAAAGGTTCTTCCAAATAATTCTCTTCACTGTAAATAATATCTACAGGCATTTGTTTATTTGATTGGGTGAGAACATAGGGAGAAGACTGTTGCTTTCCTAAATTTCTGAGTCTTTTTGGCCAGTGTGATATGGGCAAGAATCTCTTAGAATTCCACTTATGCTTCTTTTCCTTACTGTAACCTGAAAACATGGAAAAATACTGCTCTTGGAAAAATCAGCATCCAGGAACGAACTGTGACATGGTGGAGCTAAAGTCAAGAATCCTGCTTGCCAATCCGTGTTCTACCACTTACTCTTTCTGGACTTTGTAGAAGTGGCTTCTCTTCTCCCAGCACAGGTCCTTGTGAATTGGGCATAATAATCCCCTAGCAGGAGGTCTCTGAGGGAGACCTTGCAGATAGTAAGTATTCAATATTTATTAAATCTAAATGTTTAACTATCTTTTCACAGAATTGCTTCTTTATTCATCCAGTGGTAAAAACTATTAATCGTCGCCATTTTCTCCCATAACTACTTTGAGCTCACAAGGATGACTCTATATACTAAGTACTTTTAAACTGGCAGTTCAGAGTGGAGTTGACTTTATTGGGTTTTAAAACTTAAACCACCAACTATAAATCCCATTCATCTCAAACGTATTCTCCTCCAGCCTTTGTATTATTGAGATTCTCTCTGAACAAACTCATTTGCCTAGGAAGCTTCAATCACATGGCCAGCCATTGTGGTCAGGATGTCTGCTATAGTCAAAGCACTGGAATAGGCCAATAGCATGGAAGGGTGCCATAGAGAAGTGTAAAGCATACTTCCTGCCCTCTTGGGAGCCTACAATTTAGCTGAGGATCAGGGTATAAAAGCATATATGTATATACCAGTACCAACAGTAAGGTCGTTACAATGTTGAGTACACTAATCACAAGGACTACTTGAGCCCAAGGACAGAGCAATCACTGGAGTCCAGCATGAGCAGAGAAGAGTGAGATTGGAGTTGATGGGAAGTATTTGCTCCTGAGCAGAGGATTAAAGGAGGAATATAATTTTAATAGGAGAGAAGAGAAACAGATGTCTAGCCAAGTAATCTAGGATAAAATAAAACAGGGTGGAATAGGAATATTTTGGTGTGAGCTAGAGAAAATTATTTCAATATCCAGAGCTTTTACGATACCAGAGAAATCCATGGATTTCCCTATTTCCCACCTCCAGAGTGAATTTCCCATCTGCTTCTTCACTAGGTCACCCCAAAATCAGTCTAGATGTGTCATCTGGTCCCATAAAATCTCTGGTAACCTCTCATCTTTTCATTTACATTCATATCATAGCCGTCAAAATATTTTTGAGTCACCCTGTTACTATACTTTATGTAAATTGTCTTACCAAGTTTCATGAAGACATATTCCAAATTGCTCCATTTAGGGGAAAAAAAAAATCTCTCTCTCCACCCCTCTCAGAAAAAAGGTTCTAGAACCACTGGAAGGTCCCCATGCATAGTCCCCCCAAGGATTTTCTGAAGCTCTGAGATTCCTCATCTATACAGAGAAGCAAGGGAGTATTCCAAAGGGAAATTTTCATTTACAATATGGAAGGTGGCCCAGGGACTTTAATTTAGATACCAAGTGGGGTCTTAACAAAAAACATTGTGTGATCCTGTGTTTGAAATGTTATTTTTATGATGCCAGCCTCAGTAATTGTGCTGTCCCTGAGGTATTAAAGGTAGGTGGCTAATTTTCTCAGTGATTCAAGCCATCATTGTTAGAGCATGTGTTTATTGTCCTGATCTCATCAGATGACTGCTGATTATTTTTCTCAGGGGAATCATAAATGTTTTTTCCTTCTCTTGGTAGATTTTATTTTCCTTGTTTAGAACATCTACATACCTTTGGTCTCTGGTAATTAAAGCCTACCTTTATTCTCACAAACCGCATTGCCATCAAGCCGATACCAACTCATAGCAACTCTACAGGACACAGTAGGACTGCCCCATAGGGTTTGCAAGGAGCAGTTGGTGGATTCAAACTTCCAAACTTTTGGTTAGCAGCCGAGCTCTTAATCACTGTGCTACCAGGGCTCCATCTTTATCCTAGTTCCTAGTTAAATCTATATTGAATGGATGTGGGACTTAAAAACCTAAACCTCTTGCCATCCAGTCAATTCCGACTCATAGCAGCCCTACAGAATAGAGTAGAACTGTCCTATGGGGTTTCCAAGAAGCAGCTGATGGATTTGAACTGCTGACCTTTTGGTTAGCAGTCAAACATTTAACCACTGTGCCACCAGGGCTCCAACTTCCAACTTAGTGAGGATTAATTCAAAGCCTCTCAACATTTCAATCTTTAACTTCTGAATTTATTTTTTATGCTATTTATATCTTTTCAACCTTAAAAAAAAAAAAAAACTGGTTTTATAGAATAATTCCATCAATACCACAATAGGTTAGGCAAATTATACGACCTGTGTTTTAAAGGATTTCATCAAGATTTTCAGGGCTTTTGCTACCATAGCAAAGGAGCACTTAAAAGACACCAACCTGCAGTTGTCAAAGATGCTCTTAAATGAGAATAGAACTACATCAGGGTTTACTGAGTTAATACCTGCAATGGAGGCTCTGGGGCTCAGACACATGGCATTATTCACTAACACATTTAATGAACTCTAAAAAACCTGGAGTAAAAACCTTTATTCACAATTCAATTTAGGGCATCCAATATACCTGAAACAATGGTGAGTGAAACAAGAGAAAAATAGTTAGAGAGGAAAGAAGCAAAGTACAGTAGAAAATAGGTGCTTTTTGTTGTTGCTTCGTTTTCATTTTAAGTTCCTTGCACAGGGTTCCCTGATCTTTTTGCTTATGCTGAAGATCTGTACTGCATCCAAGTCCACACTTTGCCCTCTACTGCAGATGGGTGGGAAAAGCAAAGAGCTGCCTACCTATATTGTTATTTATTCTTTGTTCCCTTAATCAGCAAACATAAATTGGAGCCTTACTGTGGTTCAATCAAGCTGCACACTGGCTTCCCAATGAGCAGAAGAAAAAGGCAAAGAAGAGAAAGAGGGATTTGGAAAAATGAGAATTGAGGTAAAATGTTTACAGATGAAAACCCAACTCCTTAAAATTAGTTAAAGGCATACCCAGTAGTAAACCCCACTGCCGTCGAGTCTATTCCGACTCATAGCGACCCTATAGGACACAGTAGAACTGCCCCATAGAGTTTCCAAGGAGCACCTGGTGGATTTGAACTGCTGACCTCTTGGTTAGCAGCTGTAGCACTTAATCACTACTCCACCCAGTAGTAGTCCAACTGAATTAGTAATCTATTGCTGTGTAACAAATTACTCCAAAGCATAGCAGAATAAAACACCAAACATTTATTATCTCATTGTTTCTGTGGGTCAGAAATCCAGGTGTGGTTTAGCTAGGTGCCTCTGGCTCAAGATCTCTCAGGAGGCTGGGGTTTCAGCCTCCTACAAAGGCTCAACTTGAGGAGAATGGGCTTCCAGTCTCACTCATGTGATTGTTGGCAGCCCTTAGTTCCTTGCTGGTTGTTGGACTGAGAGCCCCAGTTCCTCATTGTCTTTTGGCCAGAGGCCTCCTTCAATTCCTTGTCATATGGGCCTCTTCATGTGTCATATCATAACATGGCAACTGGCTTCCCTCAGAGTGAGCAAACAAGAGAGAATGTTCAAGATAGAAGTCATGATCTTTTTGTAACTTAATCTCAGAAGTGACATCCCATCACTTTTGCCATATTCTGTGTGCTAGAAATGAGGCACTAGGTTGAGCTCACACTCTAAGGGTGAGGATGACACAAGGTCATGAATACCAGATGGGGAAGATATGAGGTCATCTTCGAGGCTGCCTACCACACCAGTCTGGAGTCCCTGGGTGATACAAACCATTAATGGGTTCAACTGTTAACTGAAAAGTTAGATGTTCAAGTCTACCTAGAGGTGCCTTGGAAAAAAGTCCTCGTGTTTACTCCTGAAAAAAATCGACCGTTGAAAACCGAATGGAGCTCAGTTCTACTCTAGCACAAATGGGGTCGCATGAGTTACAGTCGACTCGACAGAAACTAGTTGACCACACTAGCCTGTAGGCTTGAAGATGTTGAGACCATTTGCTTTATTTATGCTCAGTCAGTTAGGTATGACTAGAAATAAAGTTCCTAAATTGCTCAATCTAGCTGAGATGTCCATATGTCCTAATTTGTCCAAGACAATGATAGTTTAAACCTACTGTCCTGGAGTAATTATGGATAATGTTTTCCATTTACTTTCAAAAATGCCAGGCCTAAATGATACATTATAGCAGAGCTGTTCAGTAAAACCTTCAGTGATAATGGAAATATTCTCCATCTGCACTATTCAATATGGTAGCTACTAGCCACATGTAACTACTGAGCACTTGAAACATGTCTAGTGTGACTGAGGAACTGAATTTTTTATTCTATTTTGATTAATTTAAGTAACTACATGTGGCTAGTGACTACCATATTGGACTTGTTAGTTGCTGTTGAGTGGATTCCGACTAATGGTGATCCCGTGTGTACAGAGTAGAATTTCTCCAAAGAGTTTTCAAGGCTGTTTCCTTTCAGAAGCAGATAGCCGGGCCTGTCTTCAGAGGCACCTCTGGGTGGGTTTGAACAGCCAACCTTTTGGTTAGTAGTCTAGCACTTAACCATTTGTGCCACCCAAGTACCCATATTGGGCAGTGCCCTCTGAAATGGGAAGGAGAAGCTGAGATTGGAGCATCTCCAGTTTTGATCTACTTCTGGTTAATGCTGTGACCTGGAGCGTGCCACTTTAACTCTCTGAGCATCAAATGAGAAAAATTTAAACCCTGGTGGCGTAGTGATTAAGTGCTACAGCTGCTAACCAAGAGGTTGGCAGCTCAAATCCACCAGACGCTCCTTGGAAACTCTATGGGGGAGTTCTACTCTGTTGTATAGGGTCGCTATGAGTTGGAATCCATTCAACGGCACTGGGTTTTTATAGGAAGTCAAGCTTTGTAGAAGTTTTCATGCAACACCTCTCTTCATTCTCTCTCTTGCCATTTATTCCTAAATTACTTTGGTCAGATGCTGCCCTCTGCCACTATCTGTCCACAATACCTCCCTTGTTAAGGTCAGGTATGATCTCTGGTTTTTCAGATCCCATAGATGTTTTTCAATCTCATCTTTCTAAATTTCTCATCTCCCCTGCTTCTTCAAATGCTTATCTTGTGGTAGCTATGACAACAGTCTCTATTGGCTTTTCTCTTTCTGTCTTCTTTTTTAGCTTTTTCTTTTCTACCTGTCCTCTAAATATAGCTATCTTGATGGATATTGCCAATTCTAAATCCAAGATGTCTCTCAGATTGATTCCTGTCTTTCTATCTCTACTATATTCAAGATAGTCCAAGCCACCATCATCTTATCCATTGTCATAGCTTCATTATTGGTCTCCCAGCTTCTGTTCTTGTGTGTTTTTGTTTTCCCCATGCAGCACACAGTGACCTTTTTACAACAAAAGTAAAATCACTTCACTCAACTTCCTAAACCCCTTCAACCTGGCCAATGAAGCATCACGAGATCTAGCCCCAGGGTCCTCTAGAATCTTATGTCATTCTCTCTCTTCTTCCCTGATCTCCAGTCAAAGAGGGCGTCTTTAATTGCTTAAATACACCAAGCCCTTTCCTGCCCCAGGGTCCTTTATTCAGGTGGTTTTCTCTGCCTCGACTGGGATAACTCCTCTTTGCTCTTTATCAGGTCTCAAGGCTTAACTTGTTAAGATTATCACTTATAAATCATCGCAATCCATTTTATATCTTTGTTATTCTCTGAGAACATCCTGGTCTTTTACAACATTTATGAGCACTTAATGAGTGTGTTCATTTAATGTATGACTTTTCCGCTAGACTGTAAGCTCTATTAGTTAAGGATTTTGTCTGTTTTTCTTCCATATTGTACAAAATGTTGAGCTGAGTGTCTGGCATCTAGTAGGTGCTCAATATATATCTGTCAATTGAATAAATGTCTTTCCGTCATGTAGGGAACCAAATCGCATTTGCCTCAGAACCTGTGTGTTAGTTATCTAGTGCTGCTGTAACAAAAAGTACCACAAATACTTGGCTTTAAAGAACAGAAATTTATTTTCCCATAGTTCAGGAAGCCTGAAGTTGGAATTCAGGGTGTGGCTATAGGGCAAGGTCCTTTTTTTTTTTAAAAAATCTATTTTAGCCACTAGTAGCTGCTAGCAATCTTTGGTGTTCCTGAGCTTGTAGATACTTCTGTCCTGTGTGTTTGTCTTCATATGATGTCTTCTTCCTGTGTGTCTGTGCCTACTCTGCTCTTTTCATAACTCAGGGTGATTAAGTTTATGATCCACCCTACTCTGATATAACAAAAGAAAACTCTATTTCCCAACAGGATCACATCTACAGGTACAGGTGCCAGGACTTCAGTACATATTTTGGGGGGACACAATGCAATCCATAACAACCTACTGAAATTCATATGAGAAGAGTTTAATATTGAATGCTCTCTGATGATTTATCTGTGTGTTTTCTTTTCTAGTCAAGCCCTTTCTAATCTAGTATTAACTTTTTGAAAGTTCTCATGTTTGGAGTGTTGATGAAGGTTCTTTGGCACCTGAAAGGATAAAAAGGACAAAGCCAAGGAATTCAGCCTGGATGTGGTCAGACTGTGCCCATGCTTTGGTCTTTTTAAGACCATGCAAGAGAATCACCAAGCAGCTGATAAGAAGAATGTGCTACATACTGGGTGAGTTGGGAAATTAGTTCCTAACTCAACCTTTAAATCCATCTGTTCCTCATGATTCTCTGGCCATTGAATTTGTGTTTTTCTTTTCTTTTTTTAAATGAACAACTTGATTGATTCTCTTGGATACTGATCTCGCTCTTTTCTATTTCAGATGTGAATAGCTTAAACCTAATGAAGGATATACAGCACAGTCCCAGGATTTCCCATACCATTGCCTTTTTCTCTATCCCTCTCTGTCCCCTCCTCTCAACACACCCCTAGTATGTTGCCTTTGCAAGCAGCCTTGATTCTTTCTGGTCTTGACCAAACCCTGCCCTTCCAGTCCCAACCTCAGAAGGTGACTTAAGCAATGATACACAACTTCTCCTCACTTATATAAGGCTTTTAGTTTCACTGGTTCACAGGAAAAAAAACTACAGGCAGTCCCCAGGTTAGGAACATCAAATTTGCATATGACTCGTCGTTATGTACCAATGTTTGCAAAGCCTGTTATATTAAAAATTCAAGGTACATACAATGGCTCTTAATAACAAATGTGTGCTACTTTGCAATGCACATCAACACATTTTTATTATTACTGACTTCAGATACAAACTGTACTTAACTGTTCCGATTTATGTATAAATTCGACTTAAAGACAGACTTAGTAATGGAACTCCAGGACTGCCTGTAATTCTGCTGTAAAAGATGAGTAATTGCCCATCAATACTGGGGGTATAAGAAGGAGACCATCATTTCTAGCAGTTAATAGTATCCTCCAGAGCGTCTTTGCCTTCTATACTTTTGGCATTCTTTGATCACGTATAACCATTCTCTATAGTTCACATGGCTCAGTGTTTCACTATCCAGAGAGTTTCTGAGATCCTTCTCCCCTTCCTCTTTCTGTCTGCAAAGGCTGACTCAAAAAACTGGAAAAGTCCACTGTTTTATTGTTGTAATTTCTCACTGTTTTTACTATAAAGAGCAAGATCCTTTTTATAGAAAGCTTCCAGAACGAATCCTCCCTTCTCTTTTTATATTCTACTACTGTAAAACCCTGTTTCTATAAAAACATATCCATATGCATATTCATTAAATATTCCATTAATATAAAAGTAGCTAGCTAGCATACATTCTCTATTACTCAGTTCCATTAATACGCTTACAATTTCTAGCACTGCTTAGACCCCTGCTCTTTAACAGAACTCAGACTGATGGAGTCACAGTATATGATCATGTAAACTTGAGAAACTCACTTAAGCTTCCTGAATCTCAGTTTCCTCGTCCATAATATGGACATAAATAGTACCAGCTGCCTCACAGGGTTGTGTAACAAGATGGGGGTACCTAGTGAGAGAGATACTGAAAAATTATGCCAGCCTCTTTCATGCCTAGAGAAGGAGACCACGTCACCCCGGAGCAGATCATCTTTGTTCTGTTTGTTGAAGAGTCTCCTAAATATCTCACTTACAATTATGGAAATATAGGGTAAACAGTTCCCCATTGTCTGGGACAAAAGATACAACAAATCTTGCAGGATTCAATCAAGTCTGCTTTTCCTCGAGACATCTGATATGAAATGCTGGTCCCTGTGGAGGGATGAATCAATCCATACAAAGAGCCCAGGGTCTTCTGGGCAAGGATAGTCCAAGACTCACAATTCCTTCTCACAGAGATATGATGTCAAGGAAAATTCTGAGGACTCAGTGTCAGGAAAGGGTAAGCGTGTCAGACTGAAGAAGCAGTGAGCTCTGGGGCACAAGAGCTGAACAATGGAGTATGGGCTAAGGAGCTCCAAACTCAGTACCCAAAATGGGTTACCACTGTGTCCTGGGAAAGGACACAGAGAGCAAGGGTTTCCCACTAGCAGAAGGCAAGCTTTATCTTTGGATGTGCATGACCAGGTTTCTGAAGCTCCAAGAAACAAAAATGATGGTAGACTGATGAGATGCTCATTCTCTCTCTGTCCTCCATTTTTTCTTACCCCTCCTTCTCTCTTTGGCATTTTAAAAAGCACCAAATAGGTGCTAGTGTTTTTTGGACAATATCGAGGTGGTGATAGACTAGATTTTATGCTAATAGAACAGGTAAGCAATGAAGAAAATAATTTAAAAATTTATAGATGTGACTATATTTATACATCTGTAAAGAAGATGATACTATTTATAATAATGAGTTTCTGTGTGAAAGAGTTTTGTAAATAACAATACTCTATATAAAATGTGAGGCAGTTTTTTGTTTTGTTTCGATTTTCAGCTTTTGCCTATGACCTTTTCCTGAGGCCCAGTCTATGCCCAGTGTCCCAGGTTGTCTGAAGGGCTCTCAGAGATCAACCAAAATCAAAAATAAAAATGAACCTCCTGAGAAGGACATAGAACTTGCTATGGTATAAGGGGGTGTTTGAGACTGGAAATTTGGACTAAGTAATACCGTAGACCAATCAGCTCTGAGTTTGCATGGCAAAAGTTTTATCAAGGCCTTTGTAACAATTTCCTAATTCCCCTGGAAATAATAGAAAACATTAGAGAGGTACCCAGATACTGAGCCCAATATCAGCATCTCACCTTTAGTGGGAAGTGGCTGCCATCTTCTATGGGGCCAGGAAAGAGATTCAACTTTGGGATCTGGGATATCTGTTCTTAGTTAAGTTTTTGGTCTCCAGCTAGCTGCACAGCTCCCAAAACTATACCACATAGACTACTTGGACTCAGCCCGACTCCTCTGACCACACTGCAGACACGCCTTATTCCTTTGGCATCCTTTATCTGCTCCAGCACAGAACCATTTCTCTCTCACATCACAACATAAATCGTCTCGTGTTTATGTTTTCATTGTCCCCCCTCCTCACATCACGATATGCCAATCCAGCAACTCCTTTCTGTCATTCACAACACACACACTATCCTCTTTCATGCCTGCTCTCAAATTCCAAGACCTAAAACCAATTCCCTTTACCATGCAAGGTATTCTGAATCACCACCGTGCTCTCCTTACTGCAGTATCTAGTTGTACCAGGCACGTATCATTTCCTCCATAAGTAGAGTTTGAATTAACTAATTTTTAAAATTTTTTTAATGATCCCAGTTGTTGTTGTTAGTTGTTAGGTGCCATCGAGTCAGTTCCAACTCATAGCGGCCCTATGCACAACAGAACGAAACACTGCCTGGTCATGCGCCATCCTTATAATCGTTGTTATGCTTGAGCTCATTGTTGCAGCCACTGTGTCAATCCACCTTGTTGAGGGCCTTCCTCTTTTCCACTGACCCTGTACTCTGCCAAGCATGATGTCCTTCTCCAGTGACTCATCCCTCCTGACAACATGTCCAAAGTACGTAAGATGCAGTCTCGCCATCCTTGCCTCTAAGGAGCATTCTGGCCACACTTACTCCAAGACAGATATGTTCGTTCTTTTGGCAGTCCATGGTATATTCAATATTCTTTGCTAACACCACAATTCAAAGGCGTCAACTCTTCTTCAATCTTCTTTATTCATTGTCCAGCTTTCACATGCATATAATGCAATTGAAAATACCATGGCCTGGGTCAGGCGCACCTTAGTCTTAAGGGTAACATCTTTGCTCTTCAACACTTTGAAGAGGTCCTTTGCAGCAGATTTGCCCAATGCAATGCATCTTTTGATTTCTTGACTGCTGCTTCCATGGCTGTTGATTATGGATCCAAGTAAAATGAAATTCTTGACAAATTCAGTCTTTTCTTTGTTTATCATGATGTTGCTCATTGGTCCAGTTGTGAGGATTTTTGTTTTCTTTATGTTGAGGTGTAATCCATACTGAAGGCTGTGGTCTTTGATCTTCATTAGTAAGTGCTTCAAGTCCTCTTCACTTTCAGCAAGCAAGGTTGTGTCATCTGTATAACGCAGGTTGTTAATGAGCCTTCCTCCAATCCTGATGGCCTGTTCTTCTTTATACAGTCCAGCTTCTCGTATTATTTGTTCAGCATACAGATTAAATAGGTATGGTGAAAGAATACAACCCGGACGCACACCTTTCCTGCCGTTAAACCAATCAGTATCCCCTTGTTCTGTCCGAACAACCACCTCTTGATCTATGTAAAGGTTCCTCATGAGCACAATTAAGTGTTCTGGAATTCCCATCCTTCGCAATGTTATCCATAGTTTGTTATGATCCACACAGTCGAATGCCTTTGCATAGTCAATAAAACACACGTAAACATCC
This sequence comes from Loxodonta africana, assembly GCF_030014295.1. Lineage (NCBI taxonomy): Eukaryota > Metazoa > Chordata > Mammalia > Proboscidea > Elephantidae > Loxodonta > Loxodonta africana. The sequence goes on along the minus strand of NC_087347.1, from coordinate 24,690,631 downwards.
TTCTGGTATTCTCTGCTTTCAGTCAGGATCCATCTGACATCAGCAATGTTATCCCTGGTTCCACGTCCTCTTCTGAAACTGGCCTGAATTTCTGGCAGTTACCTGTTGATATACTGCTGCAGCCATTTTTGAATGATCTTCAGCAAAATTTTGCTTGCGTGTGATGTTAATGATATTGTTCTATAATTTCCACATTTGGTTGGATCATCTTTCTTGGGAATAGGCATAAATATGGATCTCTTCCAGTCAGTTGGCCAGGAAGCTGTCTTTCATATTTCTTGGCATAGTCGAGTGAGCACCTCCAGCACTGCATCTGTTTGCTGAAATATCTCAATTGATATTCCATCAATTCCTGGAGCCTTGTTTTTCGCCAATGCCTTCAGAGCAGCTTGGACTTCTTCCTTCAGTACCATCGGTTCCTGATCATATGCCACCTCTTGAAATGGTTGAATATCGACTCATTCTTTTTGGTATAATGACTCTGTGTATTCCTTCCATCTTCTTTTGATGCTTCCTCTGTCGTTTAATATTTTCCCCATGGAATCCTTCACTATTGCCACTCGAGGCTTGAATTTTTTTCTTCAGTTCTTTCAGCTTGAGAAATGCCAAGCATGTTCTTCCCTTTTGGTTTTCCATCTCCAGCTCTTTGCACATGTCATTATAATACTTTACTTTGTCTTCTCGAGAGGCCCTTTGAAATCTTCTGTTCAGTTCTTTTACTTCATCAATTCTTCCTTTTGCTTTAGCTGCTTGACGCTCAAGAGCAAGTTTCAGAGTCTCCTCTGACATCCATCTTGGTCTTTTTTTCTTTCCTGTCTTTTCAGTGACCTCTTGCTTTCTTCATGGATGATGTCCTTGATGTCATTCCACAACTCATCTGGTCTTCGGTCACTAGTGTTCAATGCATCAAATCTATTCTTAAGATGGTCTCTAAATTCAGGTGGGATATATTCAAGGTCATATTTTGGCTCTCGTGGACTTGCTCTGACTTTCTAAAGTTTCAGATTGAACTTACAAATGAGCAATTGATGGTCTGTTCCACAGTCAGCCCCTGGCCTTGTTCTGACTGATGATACTGAGCTTTTCCATCGTCTCTTTCCACAGATGTAGTCAATTTGATTTCTGTGTGTTCCATCTGGTGAAGTCCATGTGCATAGTTGCCGTTTATGTCGGTGAAAGAAGGTATTTGCATTGAAGAAGTCGTTGGTCTTGCAAAATTCTATCATTCGATCACTGGCATTGTTTCTTTCACCAAGGCCATATTTTCCAACTACTGATCCTTCTTCTTTGTTTCCAACTTTCCCATTCCAATCACCAGTAATTATCAATTCTTCTTGATTGCATGTTCAGTCAATTTCAGACTGTAGCAGCTGATAAAAATCTTCTATTTCTTCATCTTTGGCCCTAGTGGTTGGTGCATAAATTTGAATAATAGTCGTATTAACTGGCCTTCCTTGTAGGCATGTGGATATTATCCTCTCACTGACAGCGTTGTACTTCAGGATAGATCTTGAAACATTCTTTTTGACGATGAATGCAACACCATTCCTCTTCGAGTCGTCATTCCCAGCATAGTAGACTATATGATTGTCTGATTCAAAATGGTCAATACCAGTCCATTTCAGCTCACTAATGCCTAGGTTGTCGATGTTTATGCATTCCATTTCATTTTTGATGATTTCCAATTTTCCTAGATTCATACTTCGTACATTCTAGGTTCCGATTATTAATGAATGTTTGCAGCTATTTCTTCTCATTTTGAGCCATGCCACATCAGCAAATGAAGGTCCCAAAAGCTTTACTCCATCCACGTCATTAAAGTCTACTCTACTTTGAGGAGGCAGCTCTTTCCCAGTCATCTTTTGAGTGCCTTCCAACCTGGGGGGCTCATCTTCCAGCACTATATCAGACAATGTTCCACTGCTATTCATGAGGTTTTCACTGGCTAATGCTTTTCAGAAGTAGGCTGCCAGGTCCTTCTTCCTAGCCTGTCTTAGTCTGGAAGCTCATCTGAAACCTGTCCTCTTTGGGTGACCCTGCTGGTATCTGAGTACCGATGGCACAGCTTCCAGCATCACAGCAATGCACAAGACCCCACAGTATGACAAACTGACAGACACATGGGGGAATGATCGCAGTATATAAGATATACTAAATTATTTCCAGGCATTTAAGAGCATTTAGCCTTGTTACGATATTTGTCATCCTCTTCAGAAACATTTGCTTCCTTACCCTTTTCTCTTTCTAGCTGCAACTCATATTTCTATCGTTGGAATAAAAAATAATGGTTGTCATATATTATTTACGTCTTGATTTATTAATATGCCACCTTGTTACTTGTTTTACCAAGGAACTTAGGATGACCTATAAGAGTACCTAAAATACAATAATATGACATAAATTTAAAAGAGGTGGAAAAAAAAGTCAAGAAATCAAGGGTACAGATGAAAAATGGATTTCAAAATAAAGTTAATACAAATTTTCACACCACAAAGACCCATACAACAGCTATAGGTAGGTAAGTAATTTGGCAGTCAAGATTCTAGTCACTGTTCCCAAAAGAAAAAACTGAAGCGTTTTAACAATTCCTACTGTTTGTAACTTCTGCAGTCTGAAATTGATCAAACATGCAAACAAGATGTCTTGATAATTACTGGTGATTGGAATGCAAAAGTCAGAAAAAAAAGACAAAGGATCAGTGTTTGGAAAATGTAGTCTTGGTGATAGAAATGACAAAAGAGATCACATGACAGAATTCTGCAAGATCAATGGCTTGTTCATTGCAAATATCCTTTTTCAACAATATAAATGGCAACTATATATGTGGACCTCGCAAGATGGAATATACAGGAATTAAATCACCTTCATCTGTGGAAAGAGATGATGGAGAAGCTTAATATCATCTGTCAGAACAAGGCCAGGGGTCATCTGCAGAACAGACCATAATTGCTCATATGCAGGTTTGAGGTAAACTGAAAAAAATTAAACAAGTCCACAAGAGTCAAAGTACGAACTTGAGTATATCCCACCTGAATTTAGAGACCATCTCAAAAGCATTGAACACTACTGACCAAAGACCAGACAAGTTGTGGAATGACATCAAAGACATCATACATGAAGAAAGCAAAAGGTCGTTAAAAAGCCAGGAAAGAAAGAAAATGGAAGAAATGATGAAGTAAAAGAGCTGAACAGAAGATTTCAAAGTTCAGCTTGAGAAGACAAAGTATTATAATGAAATATGCAAAGACCTGGAGTTAGAAAACTGAAAGGGAAGAACACGCTTGTCATTTCTCAAGTTGAAAGAACTGAAGAATAAATTCAAGCCTCAAGTTGCAATATTGAAGGATTCTTTGGGCAAAATATCAAAGGATGCAGGAAGCATCAAAAGAAGATGGAATGAATAAACAGAGTCACTGTACCAAAAAGAATTGATCTACGTTCAACTATTTCAAAAAGTAGCTTGTGTGATGAAGAGTGAGCTACTTGTATCAGGTGAACACTTGAGACTATGTTGGCATCTCCTGTCTGGAGGGGAGATAGGAGGGTAGAGAGAATTAGAAACTGGCAAAACCGTCACGAAAAGAGAGACTGGAAGGAGGGAGCAGGCTGACTCATCAGAGGGAGAGTAAGTGGGAGTATGGAGTAAGGTATATATAAGCTTATATGTGACAGACTGACTTGATTTGTAAACTTTCACTTAAAGCACAATAAAAATTACTTAAAAAAAAAAGTAGCATATGATCAAGAACCAGTGGTATTGGAGGAAGGGATCCAAGCTGCACTGAAGACATTGGCAAAAAACAAGGCTCCAGGAACTGATGAAATTCCAAGGGAGATGTTTCAACAGATGGATGCAGCACTGGAGGTGCTCACTTGTCTATGTCAAGAAATTTGGAAGAGAGCTGCCTGGCCAACCAACTGTAAGAAATCCATATATGTGCCCATTCCAAAGAAAGGTGATACAACAAAATGTGGAAATTATCAAACAATTTCATCAATTTTGCTGAAGATAATTGAAAAATGGTTACAGCAGTACATCAATAGGGAACTTCCAGAAATTCAAGCCAGATTCAGCAGAGGACGTGGAACAAGGAATATCACTGCTGATGTCAGGTGGATCTTGGCTGGAAGCAGAGAATAACAAAAAGATATTTACCTGTGTTTTATTGACTATGCAAATTCATTTGACTGTGTGGATCATAACAAATTATGGATAATCTTGCGAAGAATGGGAATTTGAGAACACTTAATTGTGCTCATAACAAACCTGTATGTAAATCAGGAGGCATTCAAACAGAACAAGGGAATACTGCACAGTTTAGTTTAAAATCAGGCAAGGTGTGTGTCAGGGTTGTATTCTTTCACCATACTAATTCAATCTCTATGCTGAGCAAATAATCCAAGAAACTGGATTAAACGAAGAAGAATGTGGTATTGGGCTTGGAGGAAGACTCATTAACAATCTGCAATATGCAAATGACACAATCTTGCCTGCTGAAAGTGAAGAGGACTTGAAGCACTTCCTGATGAAGATCGAAGACTATTCTTTCAGTATAGATTATACCTGAACATAAAGAAAACAAAAATCTTCACAACTGGACTTATAAGCAATATCATGATAAATGGAGAAAATAATGACGTTGTCAAGGATTTCATTTTCCTTGTATCCACAATCAATACCCATGGAAGTAGCAGTCAAGAAATCAACCGATGCATTGCATTGAGCAAATCTGTTGCAAAAGACCTCTTTAAAGTGTTAAAAAGCAAAGATATCACTTCGAAGCCTAAAGTGTGCTTGATCCAAGTCATGGTGTTTTCAGTCACCTCACATGCATGTGAAAACTGGACAATGAATGAGGAAGACTGAAGAAGAATTAATGCATTTGAATTATGGTGTTGGTGAAGAATATTGAATATACCGTGGACAACCTGAAGGACAAACAAATCTGTCTTGGAAGAAGTACAACCAGGATGCTCCTTAGAAACAAGGATGGTGAGACAGTCTCACATACTTTGGACATGTTATCAGGAGGGAGCAGTCCCTGAAGAAGGACATTATGCTTGGTAAAGTAGAGGGTCAGTGAAAGAGGGGAAGATCCTCAATGAGATGGATTGATATGGTGGCTGAAATGAAGGGCTCAAGCATAGCAATAATTGTGAGGATGGCGCAGGACAGGGCTTTGTTTTGTTCTGTTGTACACAGGGTCACTGACAGGACAGCACCTAACAGCACTAACAGTGTTTGTAAGAAAAAAATCAAAGGAATCACTCAGAAGCAGCACAGTTATTTGGGATGTTAAGACCAGAGATGTCTCCCATGGGGTTCTTGAAAAGAGCCTTGTGTCATGCAATGAGCCACGTCCCCACACCAAGGTTAATGGGGTGGGGGTGGGGCACAGCAGAAGTTTTATAGGGCTGATTTCAACAGTACTCTCCACTGACAGCACATGGAGTCGTTCCCATGCACGATGGGGTGTAAACCTATTGACAGGCCCTGGTATGACTGATACGGTGCTGATACACAGGTCTCTGGTGATCTGTCTGAGTCCAGAAATCAATATAACAATCTGCAAGAACAGACGCAGTGCACAAAATTTTTCCTGTAGACTGCTCCTCTCAACTGAGTTTTCGTTAAAATTGGGTGGTGATTACCACCAATCAAAAAACCAACCCCTTGTGTGGCACTACGTGAGGCACTGTACATATAGTATCTGGAATTCTCAGATCAATTGACACAGTAGGTATTAGTATTCATTTTGCACTGATGAGGAAACTGAAGCTCTGAGGTATTAAATAACTGGTCCAAGCCCATATATCTAGAAAGTAGAGTTATTTTGTTTAACTCCAAGGCTTGGTTTCAAAATTAATACTCATTTTTTCATTATGAAATTTTCCAAACATTCGGTAACACATAGATTAATGTCACAAGCATCCATGTATCCATTGTCCAGGTTTGCCAAATGTTAGGATTTCTCCCCCTTCAGTCACTTTACTAAGTTGCCTCTTATTAGTGCCTTTTTGGTGTTTAAGAGATGGAAACAGACTAACAAAGATTAGAAGATTGCTTTTTCCAACCACACCAGGAAAGAATTTTCCTGGTTGCCTTCTTTTCTAAATCCACAGCTGCCTTTGCCCAAAATGACTCGGGCTGCATTATTTAAAACACATTGTGACTTTTTCTTTCTTTTTTTTTTTGTCTTTGTGGGGTGGGGCGAGGGGGCTTCCCTATAGTCACAATTGAGGACTAAACCTGAATGCCCCCTGGAAGAAAAGTCTCAGCTGTTGGTTCATCTGCCAGCTTCCGAAGAGAGTAAATAGCCTTTGCCCCCATCTCCACCCCCAAGGAACCCGTTGTAGCTCAAACATAGTATGTTGTGGTTGGGTTTGTTTGTTTGTTTTTCCTTTTTCAACTTGGCCAAACATGAATAAACCACGTTGGGAAAATATCTTTTTTCCAAGGTGCCATTTTCTAGGAAAGGGAACCTTTTTCATCTAAGTTCAACGGTGAAATCTTTAATTTAAAAAGCTACAGCAGATTGAGGGTCTCTTAGACATGAAGCATGTGTTGATCTGAAGTATACTTTTCTTCTTCCATATCCTTTTTAGTGTAGACTCTGGGCAGCCACAAAAAGGAAAAGAATTTTTCTAAACCAAAGATGATCAAAAAAAAACCATATTTCATTAAAAATACATATTAAAGCTTTAAGAATAAATACAGCTTTAGTCGTTCAATTCCTTAACTCACCCTTTCATGAATACCAATGAGGGGCTAAAGAGCTTGTGATGAGTAGTGGCAAACACTGACAAAAAATAGAGATATGTTGATGCTGTTTAAATAATTTGTACGAAACTGGGTGATTTATTTGTTGCTGCATTTAAGTAAAAAATGGTATCACTTCACTCTCATCACTTTCATTCGAACTATTCTGTCTAAATCACCATGAATTAAAGAACTTGTGGTAGATGCAATTGAATTTGAGTGAGCAGTCCTGACTTCCAAATCTCCCTACAACGGCATCCAGAAAATAACAAGATCAGTAGCAACGCCCTAAAAAGTTAATGTTTTATTTACCAACCTATCTTTATAAACACTTGAAGCCCTTTGAAGATTTTCTCTCACTTCACATTTTTAAAGATTTTTTTTTTTTTAAAGTTCTCCCACAGTTTTCTTAGATGGTCTTAAATAATTTTCTTTTGTACCCTTTTTCCTTCCCATGCAGGCAGTAATGCTTAGACTTTGCACCGAGAGATGATATACAGTTGCAGCCAGACATAGCATGCCTGTGTCTCCTGAACCAGAGATATAAAACAATTATATGGATCGTTTGGTAAAAAACTTCACAATTTTTTGGTGATTACATGCTTCTTGAAAATATTAATTTAGAATCATAAATATACGCAATTAGGAAATCCTTAGTGGTCTCATTGATCGACTGTCCTCTGCTTTATAGAATTGTGCTCTGAAGGCCAGAAAGTTTAAGAGGTTTATCCAAAATCACACGGCATATACATGGCAGTCAGCACTTCAAAGAAGCTCAGTGTCCCTTCCTCTCACCCCATAAAGCCTGTGTTGGCTGTCTAAATTTTCCAGGCAACATTTCTTTCTATTTCATTTTTTCAACTTTTCTACTTTACCCTCTGTATGGAGACAAAGCGTTGGCTCTGGTTTAGCTCAAGTCATGGTGATTTTCTTCAGCTGCTCAGCAAGGAGGACTCTTCTGTTTGTGTTGGTAGTCACGTTTATGCCTTCCACCTCTCATAGAAGTAGTCAATGCCCTCCTTTCTTTTTCGGACCCAATAAAAGGCCAATTATTTTGAATATGCCCCCCATAAAAATACACACACACACAAACACACAACATCCACACTCCCAGGCAACAAAACTGATCACTGGAAAGCAACACGATAAAAGAGACCAAGCCTTCTGAGAAGGCCAGTAAAAGTCTTTCATTTCGTTATCGATTTCACACTCCTGAAGGCTGGTTGATCCTGGGCTAGCATCCCCTCGCTTCCATTTCTTGGTGCCCCAGCTCTAACTGGACACTGCATATGGAGCACGAATCTGTCCATTAAGGACACTATGACTGTAATCAAATACTAAGACAATATTACCTCAGAGTGTACATAGGGTATCACTTTCTTGCTCTTCTTAAGTATTCATAGCTAAATGATTCATGGGCAGACAAATGGATATAATGTCCTATAATATATAACGGGACTAATATTTAATGTGTTTCTTTTTTACTTTGTTTGAATAAAATCCCCAAAAATACTTTTAGCAAATGATCATTAATTATGGGCTTTGTCAGCGCTCTCGGGTTCTAATAAGCAGGCCTCAGAATTTACAGTCCCAGGCTCTCTGCCGGTGCCCATAAATTCAAAGCGGTTGCGTGCTCAGTAAAATAGCCCCATCACCGGAAGAGAAGCCTCAGATGGTTCACTTTTAGACACACCACTGATTTTTTTCCCCCCAATGGTTATAACACAAGTAGAAAATACCCTTTCCAGAATGCTATTCCAAGACAATCTGAAGCTGCTTTTTTTTGTTTTTGTTTTTGTTTAATAGGACTGTATGACCCACAAGGGCTAAATTTGGCCTTGAGCCTGTGGGTTTTATAAACTGTATCTTTTGAATAGATGGACTATCTGGGCCACAGATGAAACCACAGTGGTTTCTCAGGGAATATTTATCAGCAAATATACTTTCCAAAAAATAAATTTTTTTTTTTAAAGAAAAATGTTTAAATAGAGTTGTGACTGCATAGTCAATTTACTTAATCTTCAATGTCTTTGCAAATCCATTATGCACTTGGGATGTCAAAGGGGTCTACAAATTACCAAGCTGTTTGAAGTTTGCTGCTTTCTGAAGTGGCTTTGGTCATTTATTTTCACAGAAATGTTATTTCTTCAACTTACAAGGTATGTAATAGCAAGGTCTTTTGAGACAGCTGTCTGAATAGAAAAAGATTATCCACGTTTCTAAAGAAAGATGAGTTGTTCTTTCAATGAAGTCCTCCAAAGAGCATTTAGCATTTGAAGAATACGAAAACACCAAACTTCAATTTTCAAGGCCTATAATAAGAAGTGTCCATGTAAAAGAGAGAGAAATGCAGAGAAAATAAATGGAAGCGTGAACTGCTTTGACCTGAGGAAAAGGGGAAAAAATGCAGTGTATTTCATCTTGGTTTTTTGGTCAGAAGATCTATAAATACTTCATATTAAAAAGGGACAATATAAGAAGGTATATTGTCTGGTTATTTGAATAGCAGACTAAGGAATGAAGAAGCATTTGGACCTTTGGTTTAAGCCAGAATCAGTGATCGAATGTGGCAAACTAGATACTAGGGTAAGTCACAAATCATATCAGGGTTTTTTTGTTGTTGTTTTCTTTCTGGAAAAGACATCCTATGGAGGTTTAAAGTGTCCAGCTAAGAACAGGAAATTCATACACTCATCTTCCTTTTATAAGCTGAGAAACAGCACAAAAGAATATAACAAGTCTACTTTGCCCCTGGAAACCTGCTAGCATAGTGGTTAAGAGCTCTAGCTGCTAACCAAAAGGTTGACAGTTCAAATCCAACAGGTGCTTCTTGGCAACTCTATGGAACAGTTCTACTCTGTCCTATAGGGTCACTATGAGTCAGAATCAACTTGGTGGCAACAGGTTTGTTTGTTTTTTTGTTTTGTTTTTGGTACTTTGCCACTACAGACTTCACCTGAAAAGACACACTTCTAGTCAAAACCTGCAACCCAAAGTTACACGAAAAGCAATAATATAACAAATGTGGAGAAAAAAAAAAAATCAAATACAGCCCAAATGCTGGGATACATCACCTGTCAAAAGGTTTAAAGAATATGAATGGCAAGAAGAGTAAAATAAATGTATTTAGAGACACCTGAATCCAAATGGGAGCCCTGGTGGCGCAGTGGTTAAGAGTTTGGCAGCTAACCAAGAGGTCAGCAGTTAGAAATCCACCAGCCACTCCTTTGATATTCTTTGGGGCAGTTCTTCTCTGTCCTACAGGGTTGCTAGTCAGAATCAACTTGACAGCAACCAGTTTGTTTGTCTGTTTGTTTTTAATCCAAATGTAAGAATTTACAGTTGGGGAAACTGAGTCCCATGGGTACAGAACATAGGTTTCCTGATTCACTGACAAGTGCTCTCTCCATTAGATACGGCTGAACTTTTGTAGAGTTACATTATACTGCAAACCACAAAAAATCTTGGCCCATATGTCAAGCCTGTCAAACTTGGTCTAGGACTCCAGCCCGCCAGCTTCTATTTCCTGAATCACAAACCTTTCTTCGTTTCACCAGATATTATTTTATATCCTGGTATCTTAGTTTTCTAGGGCTGTATAAAAAACTACTACCACAAAGTGAGTAGCTTTAAAGGACAGACATTTGTTGTCTCACAGTTCTTCTGGAGGTTAGAAGTTCAAATTAGGGCATAGGCTTGATTATCCTACTGAGGGCTCTGAGAAAGGAACTGTTCCATGTCTCTCCTATGTTCTTGTGGCTTCCAGCATTCCCTGACATTCTTTGGCTTGTAGATACATCTTCACATGGCATCTTTCCCCTGTGTCTGCTGGTGTCTATTCTCCTCTCTTCTAAGACACCATTCAGAAGGGATTTGGTCCCACCCGACTCAGGTATGACCTCATGTTAACCTAACAGATAGTATCTTCAAAACAGACCCTATTTCCAAACAAGGTCCCATTCACAGGTACCACGGCATAGGACTTCAACATAGCTTTGGGGGAGACACAAACCAATACATTACAATTGCTATCAGCTTCATCCTAAAGAAGAGACTCCAAGAAAGACCAAACCCATTGCCACTGAGTTGATTTCAGCTTACAGCGGCCCTATAGGACAGAGCAGAGCTGCCCCACGGGGTTTCCAAGGCCGTAATCTTTAAAGAAGCAGACTACAACATCTTTCTGCCATGAAGCCACTGGTGGGTTTGAACTCCAGTCATTCTGTTAGCAGCCAAGTGTTTAACAACTACGCCACCAGGGCTACTATCTTTGAAAAGATGGCAGCTTATCTAACCCACAAGATAAAACTGATGTATATTTTCTCCAAAGGCTTAGGAAACCTCCCTTGTGTGACAAAGAAGGGTGACTCCTTCTATCCCAGGAAAGCAGCATGCTCTGGCTTCCGGGACAGATAAACCTGTTTCTTATAACAGACATGACTCAGATAATCACTGTCTGCTGATCTAGTCTCCTTTTTCTTTTTTCATTGGGGACCAAAATAAGGAATTTCCCTGTTCCCTGAAATCCCATGCATTGTTCAGCCTTCTCAGCGCCAGTTTGAGACAAGTCTTGAATCTTTTAAGGAATCCGCTTTTAGAGCCTTAGGTTGACTTCAGTTGCCACCAATATGTCTACATCATTGTCTAAATATCTTGCTTGGCTTTAGAGGGATTGTGTTAATGTTACCGGTACAGTAAGCCTTAAGGCATTGTCATCATTGTTGTTCAAAAAGCATTTTGTTTCTGAGCTCTTTGATGGGAGAAGTTATTTATTTGCTTTTGAGGTTGTGCTTTTGGAATGGGAAGAAGGGTTATAGGGGTCAGATGTCCCCATTAGGGAAGGAATTGTAACATTAAACAAGAGCAAAAGAGCAGGACTTATTATTTTCCAAGTGATTCACCCTTCAGGAAGGAAATATTTGCCTCTCCCAAGCACAGAGAAATGGTTTCACAGTGTTCACGGTCAAAGCTAAAGCAGAGAAATTAGATTAAAAGCTAGATATCTCTGAATTTAGATACCCAAAGTAGATTTTTTGTTGTTGCTTCATACATTAGTAATCAAAAGGTGTGTTGGGGGATGGAGTAGGACATATATTAGTTCTGTAGGAGAACATAGGGTAGCTGGTTGTGAAGGCAAGAAAGGCTTTGCAGTCAGGGTTTTATCTATCTACCCATGAAGCAGAGAACTCTTGTTGATGTAAATTGTTCAAATAGAAATACCATTTAAAAAATGTTGTGTCGATTCCGACTCACAGCGACCCTATAGGACAGAGTAGAACTGCCCTATAGGGTATTAACGGAGTGCCCGGTGGATTTGAATTGCCAACCTTTTGGGTAGCAGCCAAGCTCTTGACCACTACACCACCAGGGTTTCCTCAAATAGTAATAGCTGCCTGCAAAGCTGGAAAATGTTAATTTGTTTAGAAATATAAAATCAGAATGGCAATTTAACGCCTATCATGTGTACCCCTAAAGTAGGACCTGACGAAACCATTCCAGTATTTGGCAAGTAGTCACATCTGGCAATTTCATTAACCCACAAGTTTTTCATCTGGAAATGGATCCAGATGTTTCAGGAGAATTTGTATTGGATCTGAAAGAATCTGGATCCTTTCGGCAGAGTGTTATTTTGTAGACTGATATCAGACCCTTCAGTTCCATCTACATGAAAGGCCCCAGATTTTGTTTCTATGCGGTTTAAACCCATTGGAAAGGCAAAGTGCTTTTGTAGTGTGTGTGCACCATTCTGATGGATCTGGAGACCATTGCTTTGCTGGCTCCTACAGACCACCCACAAAAAGAAAAGAAAAATGACCATCCCTAGAGTTTAATGCTCAGAGTAAACTTTTACTGCTTCATTAGATACTACGTCCTCACAAAAATTGGCTATTCCCCATTGAACTAAAGCAAAAGAAACTTAGATGAACCAGAAAGACCCAACAAAGTGATCTATCACATCTCCCTTCTCTTTGGAACAGATTATATTTACAATAACTCCAACCAATAAAATATACAATGCTTTTAAAACCCCCTGGAGAAGCAGATTCTGTAATCACTATCGCTAGTCTAATCCAGTTCTTACAAACTTCCCCTGAAAGGGAATTGTGTTTATTTGGAGTTATTGGGTATTAACAAGCCCTCTCGCCATACTGCATTGTCTGAGGTTCTCCCACAAAGCAAGAGTTGTTTTGTTGCTCACTCTCCACCTCTTCTGCCTTTGAGGTCTATCTGGTTCTGCAATCCAATTCATATCACTGTAACAGCTGCCACTGTGTTTAACCTAACCCCATTGCTGCCCTAACTCTCCTGCTTCCTTTGATGGTTAAAAGTCTGGGTTCAAATCAGACTTTTCCACTTACAAGCTGTGTGGATTTGGGAGAGTCAGTTTCTTCATCAGGAAAATGGAGATTATCACAGTACATACGCGAGACTGTTTATGTAAAGTGCTTACCGTGGTAAACGCTCAAAAATTGTTAGCTACGATTATGTCTGCATTTAAAATTAGCATTACTAATTCTTTCTTCTGTTGGTCCAGCTCACGTGGACCTTTACCTCCTAGTTCCGGTACCTCTCACTCAGACATTTAGACCTTGGAATATAAAATGGAGATTCCTCATAAAACCCATTTCGGAGCAAATTATGCTGTCCCAGAGCTAAGTCATGGGAACCTTGGCATGGTCCTGCACCCCGAAGTAAAAACACTAAGATACAACCACTTGGGGTTAGCAATTTACATTCCATGTATCTCCCCTAGTTCTCAGAGCAACTCTGTTATGTGTAAAAACCCAAAACCAAAACCAGTCGCCATCAAGTTGATTTCGACTCGTGACGACCCCATGTGTTTTAGGAGTAGAAATACACCCCATAGGAGTTTCAATGGCTGTGTTCTTTAGAAAGTAGATCACCAGGCCTTTCTCCCAAGATACCTCTGGCTGAATTCAAACCACCAAACTTTTGGTTAGTAGTTGGGCACATAATTGTGCCACCTAGGGATTCCTATCATACATAAAGAACCAATATAATTATTCCCATATTACCAATGAGGCAGCTGAGGTTCATAGGAAGTCAATAACTTATCCTAGTTTGTACAAAAAAATGGGGTCTTACATGCTGATTTCAGGTCTTCAATCCCAAATCTTCTCCCCTCACCTCACACTGCCTTGAAATCATACTCAAAAATCTTGGTCCCCATACTAAGTTGGAACCCTGGCAAGCCCCAGAGAAAGAGGTCACAAAGGGGGAAGAGTGCGAGGAAGACGTGGCTTCCACCTGTTTCTGAGGAGCACCTGTCTTTCAGGATGTCTTTCTCCCTCTACATATGCTAAAAGTCCTGTATTTCTTGGACTTTCCTGCAAGAAATTTACTACAGTAGTAAATTCCCAGTCTTCAGTATGCACAAGAACCACTTAGTGAAATCTAATTCAATGGGTCAAGAGCAGGGGCCCAGAGATTCGAATATTTCTTTAACACCCTAGTAGATATTAATGAGAGGTCCCTGGATGGCATAAACAGTTTGTATTCATCTGCAAACCTAAAGATTGGTGGTTCGAACCCACCCAGTAATGCCATGGAAGAAAGGCCTGGAGATCTGTTTTCTTAAAGACTACAGCCAAGAAAGCCCGATGGAGCATTTCTACTCTGTAACACATGGGGTCGGCGTGAGTCGAAATTGACTCAATTGCATTGGGATTTTTTGTTTTGTTTTTTAACTATTGATATGTATGGTCCTTTTTCCCACCTGAACAGGCTCTGCTCATCCGGTAGGATGTTCCAAATTCCCTAAGTTCTTTGTTGGTAACTCCACACTAATTCCCTTCAATTGATCTTGTATCCACTAGAAATATTATTTTTTTCCACACTAAATTTGCTGATCATGTCATACGTGTGGACATCAAACATCTATGTTATATAAATCACTTTCTTGCAATATAGCAGGTTTGACACTGTCATTAAAGAAAATTAGAGTGGTCTGACAGGATTTAAGTAGCCACCAGTTATTTCTTGGGGTGATTTTGAAACCAGATGCATTATCTATAGGGAATATTGGATGGGTCCTAAATTATTGCTGTTAGTAATGGGGAGTTTTATTTTATTATTTCTAAGATGTATGGTTCTGATAATACAGTGCGGAAGAGAATAATAGACTTTGTTCCTTAACAGCATTATAGAATTAGAGGGAAAATAAATTCAGCTCACATCTACAACGCTTGGTATTTCAAATGTTTCTAGTTACACCCTTGACCATTGTGTCTGTCTTTAAGTCGAGCTGATTCTCATAAGATTTCCTTTGAATTTCTGAAAGCAATCCAAAGGATCAAAAGTTTCTGGGCAAGCTGAAGTCCAATGTAAAGTACAAGTCATTACAAGACTGTTTGGATAACCTCTGAAGGTGTGTATGTGTGTGTGTATTAATTTATTACAAAGCATAAAAAATAACATTAAAATCTAATCACAAAAATGTCTGAGAAAGTTTCACGAGGCTGTTTCCTACATGGAATATAGATGGAATGTCTATATAATATAGCACACATTGACATATATAAAAGGAGTCCTGGAGGCACAAACGGTTAAGTGCTCAGCTACTAACTGAAAGGTTGGTCGTTAGAACCCACTCAGCAGCTTTACAAGAGAAAGACCGGGTGATCTATTTCCATAAAGACTGCAGCCAAGAAAACCCTATAGGGCAGTTCTACTCTGTCACATAGGGTCATTAGGAGTCGAAACCGACTCAACAGCACCTAACAACAACAACATTGACATATATACGATTATATGCATGGTGGTGTGCTGGTAAATGTTAGCTAGTAACTAGTTCTTTGAGGAAAAAAAGCACTGGTTTGTAGCATTTGCCGATTTCCATTGCCTAAGTACTCCCACCGTGGTTGATTTTAAGTTACCAACATGGCTGAATATGTACAATCCACTTTCCTGAGCCAGCAGGAGGCAGTTCCAACATGCCACTGCTATATGTCTCTCCCAATTCCTCTTGTCAAAAGAAGAGGATTTAACCAAGTGACCTCAAGATGCTTTTACATTTTAACACTATGCTCTCTCTATTTACATATACACACTATAATTAATTGGCGTAGTGTGGGTAAGAAAGTAGGTGGTCCACAGTGCCTTTAATCCTACTGAAACAAAAAGTTTATCAAAGCTGAGATTCAAAGGCCACCTTGAAAACCTAGGGCTTTGAAATCCACTGGTTCTTCCAGGGTTTCTAATCCCACGTGCTAGCAGAAATGGATTTTCAGCCAGCCGATTTATCATTACGATCCCTTTTATCTATAGGATCTGCTTATTTCTATGTGCATTTTCCCTACAAAATAATTTCTTTTGTTTCAGATGTTAAAATAAGAAATTTTATTCCATGCCCAGCCAAAAAGAAAAAGGAGACAAAAGTTAATTGTGTCTGAACTGAAGTGCATCTACGGCCCTATTAAATAGGTGTAGTTATGGGCTATTGATCGGAGCGCAAAGGAAAAGCTTGTCATGTCAAGTCAAGAGGTTAATGTAATTACAAGAATGGGCAGCAGGATCAGCTGTAGCCCAGAAGTGGCGAATAACTAAAAGCTGCTTTAGAGACACATAACGTTGTCAAAGCATAGATAATTCATCCTAGTGTTTGAGAAGAAATTACCCCTCTGTTCCAGCATATTATTTGGCCATTAAAATATTGCCTTCTAAAGACTTCTGATGTAGTTGTATTTTCAGTTCCAAGCCATTGTGAAGCTTGCCCCCTTCATTAAGCCTTATGTTGTGTAGTTTTCAAAGTTTTTAAAACGATGTGAAATAGATCCACAATTTGTCCAATAACCACAGTACAGTTGAGATAAGAGAAGAAGCTAGGAGGATTTATGTGGCATCTAGAAGCCAAGTAGGGATGAAAATTAAGCAACGTGGGGTGGAATTCTTAATTCTTGAGCTGGGCCAAGTTCCATTCACTTCATTTGGCTGCCTTGCTGGCAACAAGTCCTTCCTGAACCAATCCTTGAAATATTTCTCTAGTGTTAAGCTGTGGAGGAGGCATGGGAAATATAATGGGTCCCATGACCCTTCTTATGAGTAGTCTCACATGAACTGCTTACTGGCTCTGAAAAAAAAAAAAAAAACATTGATGATGCAAACTGGAATTGAATCTGTTTCTTGTTGTTATTTTTCCTTCAATCTGTGCGTTTAGTAACAAGGTTTTGCACATCTACGGCAAATTGATAGCCGCAGGCCCTTCGGGCTCAATAGCCAACTGCCATTTCTATAGTGATCACAACTATTATTTTGATTGTATTGTACTCAGAATGTGTAAAAGGTGTTACATAAAACAACTAATATAAGCAAAACATGAAATCATAGAAGAAATAGCAATCTAAGAGGGACCTTAGAGGATTAAATTTGTTTACCACCCCCAAATCCATTCTCCACTCTTCCCTGCTCTGCCCAGGAGGATAAGCCAGGAGCCCTGACTCTCTGACTTCCCTTTGAGGATCAGCCAATGGGAGACCCCAGCAGGCAATGAGAAAGCAAGAGGAAAGAGGTAGGGGAATTTCTTCTCTGCTCTCTCCCTGCTTGGGTGCAGCCCTGGTGGTGGCACTGACCCTCAACAGCTTCTTTTGGAAGGCCCTTCTTTCATGTCTCTGGGCTCATTCAAGCTGTAATAGCACTTTTTCCTTCCCTTGCTCCTGTAGCCTACAAGATCTGACCACCATTGCAAGTCTCTGAGTATTTCTGCTTTGCTGACTCTCTGTCAACAGTCCGTTTCTTG
The DNA here is from genome assembly GCF_030014295.1 of Loxodonta africana. Taxonomy (NCBI): domain Eukaryota; kingdom Metazoa; phylum Chordata; class Mammalia; order Proboscidea; family Elephantidae; genus Loxodonta; species Loxodonta africana. The sequence goes on along the minus strand of NC_087347.1, from coordinate 24,673,115 downwards.
AAAGTCTTCAAAAATCCCAGCTGAAGGTGGTGACCATTTTCTGTGGGGACCCTGACTGACACAAAAAGCTAGGCAAAGACCAGGAGGGCAGCTCCTCCTTAGTACATTGTCTGGATGAACCTTTTCATCAGTTTTTAAGGCATCATGGCAGTTGCTGAAACCATAATGAAAAAACTTTAGAGAAAATCATGTCAAAAGAAGGCTCTGAGATAGTCAGATACTCAGAGAAGGGTGGGGCCATTTTTACAGTCTAGGTCACACCACCAAACCAATTAGCTGTCTTCCAACCACTTCTAGCGGGGCCCTGACATCAGACCAGCTCCCTCTTCCACACATATTAGAACTGGGCTGTGCCTCTGCTTAAACGGTGAGAAGCTCCATCTCTCCACCAGGGGAAACAACTTCCTAATCCACCTCTGATTGGGTCTGCCAGTGACAGACGTGACCTTTTGTATATTTCAACTTCCGCAATATTCAAAGGTGTTTCTGCTTTTAAGCTTAAAACCACTTTCCTCTGGATTGCTCCTGGTTAGGATTTGGAATGAAATAATAAAAGTTTGGTTTGAGGAAAGAATCTAAAGCATTTATCCAAAATGCCTGAGACATCCATTCACGGAGCCGGTCAGGAGGGCTGTGATGGCCTGTGTTGGGTAATACATGCTGCAGCAGTGAGGCTGTGGTTCATTTCAAACTCTACCCAGCTACTCAGTTCAATAAAAGCAAATGTTTCTATTTAGCATCAGTACCTGGCAGTCAACCCTGGTTTCATTCTTTACCTCACCTCTATGCTCAATCCATTAGCTTATCATATAATATATAAAATATATTTCAAATCTCTCCATTTCTTTGTATCATCATTAATACCCAGTACAAAACTCCATCATCTCTCTTTTGGAATAATATTAAAATAATAATCTTGTTGCTTCTATTCTTACTTCCCTATAACCAATCCTATAAAATCCTCCAGTGGTTACGTTGATCTACAAGGTCCCTATTATATACTTGCCCCTCCCCTTCCTTTCCTTGTTTCCCTCAGTTACTACACACTAGCCTCTCTGACCTTTCTTCTGAGCTTCAAACATGGCTCCTTCCTACCTTGTTCTCTCCTCGTTCTTCTACCCAGAACAATCTGCCCCCAATCTTTCCTTGGCTGCCTATTTGTTGCCATTCAAACCTCAACTCATACGACACCATATCATGGAAGCCATTATGACCACACTATCTACTTTCCTACCCATCAGGCTGTACTCCATCACATCTTACTATGCTGTTTTCTTCTAGTAAGTATCATTATCTGAAATTATATCCTGTATTTATTCATACTCTGTCTTCCTGTTTAGAATGTGAGCTCCATGTAATCAGGATTCACATTTACGTTGTTCACTGCTGTTTCTTCAGTTCCCAAAATGGCACTAGCATTTGTATTTGCTGAATTTGATTCCTGAGTCTATTGCAATAGAGTGGAGTAAGGCTAAATGGAGTGGTCTTACATTTACTGTTCTTCACCAAATATTACCAATTAGCTGTTTGAGCTCAAATTATTTTGATCTTGTGCTCAAATAATTTTGCCCCCCACCAGTATAAATTAGCTAAAGCCTAATTTGCTCTATTCAATGTTGGAAAATGCTAGCTAGCAAAAATGTGACATAAAATTATTCTCATTTCCATGAACGCCTCATGAATAATTTTCAAAACTTCAGTTCCTATATATAAATTAACCTACCAATCAAGTAAAGAAGATGGAATTTAAAAATATGAAAGTGGGGCAAAATGAGGGAAAGGTCATGGGAGCAAAAGAAAGGCCTGAAACCCGAGAAATTTCCTGGGCTAGCCAACCCTTTTCATACCAGACTGTAGAAGAGTAGCTACAAGGGTGCTGCCCTACACTTTCTGAAAACTCCAAAATCAAAAGGTTACTTCATAAGATTATAATTTTCTGGCCTTGGTCTCTACTCATAATAAACTTTATCTTTGCAGTCAATGAGAAAAGTTCAAAGGAACCTGATCTCTGAATCGGAAATTCCTGCTGTGTTGTTTTTTAGACCTTGAACAAGTTATGTAACCTTGCTAAAGCTCAGTGTCCTCTTCTGAAAGCAGGGAAGATGCTAATACTTGCTTACCCCATGCTCAGAGTCTGGGGTGAGTCAGATGACTCAGTGTATGTGTAAATGCTTTGTGACATGTAAATCAATACACAAATGCTCATCATTGTAATCATTACTGTTGTGAGAAAGATAGAAAGATGACTTATAGAGACAAGTAGTGGAAACCTACACCAAACATTATAGGCCAGTACAAAGACTTCCCCTTAAGTGCTGAAACATAAAGAGAGCAGACATTCATGGTAGGGTATCATGGGGAAGCTGGGTCTAGAAAGTTTTTATGGAGGAGACTTGAACAAAGAATTTAAGAAGGGGAAGACTTTAAGAAAGGGAAGGGTGATTGGGGGAAGGAACCACTGCCCAGAAGTCAGAAATGTAAGAAAAGGAAGCAGAAGCAGGTGTAGGGAAAGGCCGAGCAGACAGAAGACAAAAGGCTGAGGTGTAACAACAGATGTGATGAATTAAGCAAGAGAAGAACCATTTGGTGAAAGGGCTTAAAACCCTATACAAGGAGATTGCATCCAGGTCTAGAGGCAGGCAAGGGCATGATAAAAAAAAAAAAAAAAAAAAAAAACTATCCAGGACCCTTGAAAATCCAAACACCTTTCCTCCACAGCAGTGGTGGAACAGTACCTGGATTAAGAGGGGAGGAGGGGTCCCCATTTCAGTTTGTCAAGTAAGACCGCATCTGGAGAACTGGGTTTTGTTACAGGCGGCATGTTTTTAAAAGGACATTGACTTGAAAGCAAAACAAACAGTGACCAGAATGAAGAGAAGAATAAAAAGCATACCACACAAGAAAGAATTGAAGGGTCTGGTTCTATATAACCCAGTGAAGCCAAGAAATGTGATATAACTGTCTTTTTTGTATGGGATAATCTCATATGACTTTAAGAGATTAAATAAAATTTATGATTTAGGAGACTCCACATGATTCAGAGCTCAAAGCAGTACACGCAAAGCCCACTTACCTGGAAGCCAGAAGGCTGGGATTTAGTTCCAGCTTCACCACTGACCGACTTCAGAGTACTAACTTAAATGTCCAAGTTGTCAGTTAATTCATGTGTTTAAAAAAAAGAGGGAGAAAGAAAAGAAAAAGAAATCTGGTTAGACTAGAAAATATCTAAAATGTTCACATAAGTAGCTAGTGGCAGAGGCACAAGAAATTGTCTAGCTATTTAAGTCTAGTGGTTGCTTATGCCACCAGAAATATTACTTAATTTTCCTGAACCTCATTTGAAATTATCTAAAGGGATGCAAAACAGACCAGTAGAGATGAGAGGAGTATGTCATGTCAGTAAGTAAAACTGGTTAAATAATAAACACCTAATAGTGCCTAACCCCATTGTCACTGAGTCTATTCTGACCATACCAACCCTACAGGACAGAGTAGAATTGCACCATAGGGTTTCCAAGTAGTGGCTGGTGGATTCAAACGGCCAACCTTCTGGTAAGCAGTTGAGCTCTTAACCACTATACCACCAGGGTTTCTAACAGTGTAAAGGAGGCCAATTACTCAAGAGATCATACTCACAGTCACAGATTAGAAAAACTCATTGAAAGTGTGGCTTAGAGGAAGGATGAGTGGGAAGCCAGATATGAAGAAGACAGTCTCAAACCATGTTCAAAAGAAGAGTAGCATCACAGAATGCTAGATGTTATGACATCTCGCCAGGGAGGAAGAATAGTTCTGTAGTCAAATAAATTTAGGAAATGGTAAGCATAACAAAATAAGAGCACTTTCTTACTACAAGATTGCTCACCACCTTTAATATGTCCAAGGGTTTTGTGACTCATTAAGAAGAACACTGTTCAAAGACGTTCCTTTTTTTTTTTTTTTTTTGTAAACCACAGAGGTGACCGTTCATCTCAAAACACCCACCATCTCTCCCTGCAAGCATTTTATGTGGCCAGAAACCACACCTGTCAAACACTGCAAAAAGCCCTGGAAAGCTCTGGCCCTGGTTTGGGTGGTCCCAGAAAGGATAATAAGAGTGCTCAACTCACCTTGTCGGAATGGAACAGGAATTTCTAAACCAATCATCAAACTCGAGTTAAGCACATACATGAGTCAGAATTGACTTGAAGGGAACTGGTTTGGGGTGTTTGTTTGTTTGTTTGTTTGTTTTTATGTGCCAATTGCTATGCACAACACAGAGACCTGAGGTCTGCTACCACTGTTACCAGAAGTTTTCAAAATACTAAGAAATAAGACTTTTACACACAAAAAAGGTAACAACGCAAGACTCTCTTAGTTTGCAATTGCCAAAAGAACAGAGTGGTATGGATTGAGCATTTCAGGAACAAAGAAAGGTCATCATAACTTCAGAAGTCAGAAGGGACTTCTCCAGGATAGGAGGCTGGTGCCGTTCCTGGAAAAATGGGCAGGATCAGATGAGTTTCTAGGAAGATGCAGGCATTCTAGTGGAGAAAGTAATGTGATCACAGGTGCAGGCCAATGGTAGGCATATTGGGAGGACACAGAAGAGATCAGTCCGGAGCTGATGGCTCAAGAGGTAAAGCAGTGGGGGACAAGGCTAGATAAGGACAGGATGATGACTAATGTAAAAAGTCTCAAGTACCAGAGGCAGGATGTTACAGCTCTGCCACACAGGCAATGGTAAGTGGCTGAAGTTTTGGGGCAAGCATGTGACGTGATCAGAACACTAATGTCACCTCCAGCTTCACAGAAACAGATGGGAAGGAAGGTGCCAACTCCTCACTGGCCCCATCTCAAAGGTTATTGTTGTTTGCTGCCATCAAGTCACCCCCAACTCATGGTGACTCAGCCCCCAACTCATAGCAACTCAGCTCCCAACTCACGACAACCCTATGCACAACTGAACAAAACCCCATCCCATCCTGTGCCATCCCCATGATTGGTTGAGGATTGGACCATAGTGATCCATAGGGTTTTCCTTGGCTGATTTTCCAAAGTAGATCAACAGGTCTTTCCTCCTAGCCTATTTCAGCCTGGAAACTCTGCTGAAACCTGTTCAGCATCATAGCAACACACAAACCCCCACTGACTGACAGGTGTGGCTACACACGAGGTATATCAGCCTGGGACTGAACGCAGGTGTCCCAACATGGAATGCAAGAATTCTGCCACTGAACTACCAATGCCTCGATCATCTCAAAGCAACATGTTGACTCAGTTCCAGAAAAGAGAGGAATAAAGGGGGAATTCGTGTTTTCTTTCTTCTTCTGGCAAATAAATAATATTTCTAGTGAGGGAAGGGGACAGTGGAGTATTTCTAGCCCTTTGCCAGTCAACAGGCATGATAGAAGTCATAGACATGTTCTGATAAAAGATTCCGATATTCTGCTCAGCCAGCTCCCCACACTGGTCAAGTAAACATTCTAAAAATAATACAATAAGCTTATACAACCAGGGGAGATAAGCTGTGGGTTGCAAAGTGCTTTAAAGTGCTTCCTCATTCATTTTGGAGGTTTCTTTGAATCTCTGCCAAGACAAAGCCACCAGTTAAGTATTTAAGTGAAGGAGTCTCAAAAGAGTTTGGAGAAATCTTTTTTCCTGAGTATTTTTACATAAACTAAATTGCAACAGTCCTGGCACCCACTTGCCCAATGGGAGCTATCCCTTAGTGAAGAGCAGAGAAGTAGAGCATGGATCTTTCTCATTCAGGGCACTGTTTATACTCCTTGCTTGACCTCTAGAGGCATTTGAGTGGGTGACTCTGAAGTTGAGGAACAGGAGTGGAAATGAAGCAGAGAAGAAAAGTGTAGAGGGAACGGGTACAGCATCATCCACTCCCCAGCCTCATCTTGCCTCATCCTGACTCATCATGGTTGGTCCCACCTACCATCTATATTGTTAGAACCACGAAGCAGGTGGCCATTCTCCAAGGAGCCCACTCTGCCTCTAAGGTCTTCTCAGATGAGGGGTAGAGAGAAAGGGGCCACCTAAGGGTGCCAACACTCTACTCTTCGGTTTAGATCCCTCTGTGACTAGTTCAACTATGTATTCAAGATGTACTTGAGAAATCCAATTTTCCTATGAATATCCCTAAGTATTATGCATTGCCATTTGCCCATGTTGGAAGGGTTTCTCCTTTTCAAAATACATTTGAATTTTTAAGGCTGGTCCCCTTCAATCTTCAGTTAACCTAAGACTTAGGAGATCATTCTGCTGGCAAGTCTGGTTAGAAATAAAAGAAACAATTACAAACAAAGAACTGGAATGGCTGGCAAAGTAAAATCTCAGACATTCCTAAATGATTTTCCAGGCTCCTCTGCTGACCTCCTAGAAACTCTCGGGTTTCTACTGGGTGAAGGAGCCCTTGTGGCGCAGTGGGTAAACACTTGGCTGCGAAGCTAAAGGTTGGTGGTTCAAACTCATCAGCCACTTCAAGGGAGAAAAATGTGGAAGTCTGCTTCTGTAAAGATTACAGCCTTAGAAGCTGTAAGGGGCAGTTCCACTCTGTCCTATAGGGTTGGTAGGAGTCAGAATCAACTCGATGGCAATGGGTTTTTGTTTTGTTATGTTTTTTTCCACTAAGCACTAGTTAGAAACTACTACTGGGGTGGCTTCTGCTCCTTCGTACATATGTGGCTAGCCTCTCACCCCTCGGAGGACACTGATCCTGGCAAGTTACAGTGTTCAGCCCTGTTCGTGAGTGCAATCTGATGGAGCAACAAATAAAAATGAAGTTCATCTAGAACAAACAGACCATTGGATGAACATTCGGTTGTCATCCTCCCTTTTTAAATGAAACTGCCACCAGCTCTCCTCTTTGGAAAGAAAGGTCTGCAAGTCTATCATTCCACGTTGTCTGAGTTTTTGCTTGCTCTACATAATGCAATCAATCCAGTCCTACCCTGCATGGGAGTGTGGAGTGACAGTCTCCAATCCCATCACCAGCCCAGCCAGCTCCATCATTCCAGAGCCTGCACTCCCCTGAAATCTTATTTCTGGAAAGATGCAATCAAGCAGTCTCCAAGGGGCTGCCCCCTGAGAAACGTTCGTGTCCTTGCCTTGAAGAGAAAGAAATTTACCTTGAGCTGCAGGAAACTGGCATTCCCTACCTGGTGTCAAGGCGACTTGGTAGAATGCAGTGAAAAATAAATTCAGGCTGCCCAGCATCTGTCCACCGATGGTTATGTCAGAGCATAGGGGGGGCAAGAAGATATTGCATAGTTGGGACACACAGCATTCATCTTCCTATGAAGATGAATCAAGAGACACAATATTCATTGTGGTAGAAACACAATCTACCACCCAGGGATGCAACCCAGCAGCTCATTATTGTTTCAAAGCCACAGACTGAGCAAGGGCTTGAGAAAGAATATAGGAAGAAGAGATGAGAGCCCAAGGACACATGCCCTCTCTGTAAGGGCTTGACAGAGTGAAATAAATCAGACCCATTGAAGACACAAACCTTCCCCCACGGGCATGGGAGAGGAGGAGTGTCTTTGCTCTCCCTGAAGGTTCTGAAGCATCTTTGAGGCTAGTCCACTGTGGAAGAACTCAGATGACAGATGAGCAGGATTGGAGTGGCTGCAGGAAACTGCGATCAGCTCGATTCTCCTTGACTGCCCGGCAGAATAGCAGCAATGTGTTGAGTAGGGCAGTGCGTTAGATCCTTAGCCCCATACCCCGGGGCCTTACAGTGCTGTCTAGCTATGCCTAAACTATGACCTAGCTGGAAGGTGGCTTGCCAAAGCAGATGATCTGGGAACAAGAGCCTGCCACCCCCTGAGAGAATCAAGGTGTGAGAGAACAAGAGCAGGTCATTGAAGATGAATGAGGAGGAAAGCAGGACATGGAGGCTAGCAAGCCAGCTACCAACCTTGTGGGACAGTCATGGACAGGGTAACCATGTGACTTATTGCCAACACGGGGACACTTTCTATTAATAACTATGTATTTAAGCTGGAGTAAACTGCTGTCGCCTCTGGCAGCCCATTGCATAAGGTCACTGCTGCAGTTCCTTCATTTTATTCCTCATTTCTGTGCCTACTTCTCCATCCAACTCTGTAGCCCTGAGCTGGCAGTAGCCTTCTCTGTAATCAGTGATGTGTCAAAGGCACTCTTTTTATTTTTGATTCATGAATGCCCTTTATATATTGAGAATGCTAAACATTTTAAGCTTAAGTCATCTGGAGTCAGAAAGGGGGCTTACTGAGTCACAAGTACTTGGGTCTGGGTCCAGGCTCTAACACTTATTATCTTGGAGCCTCAGTTTTCTCACATCTAAAATAAGCAGACTTCTGTGTGGAGGAATCGTGAGGATGCATCAAAAGAATGTGTGGTTATAAATTTTTTTTGTGCCCACCAAGTGCCAGGGACTGTTCTAATCTCATACAGTGTAACATGTATTTTCATGTATTATTTCATTCATGGTACAGTAATCCGGCATAGTAAATGATTTCGAAATGCGCTAGCCATTGTTATTATTAGCTGCTATGATTTTGCTCCTCTATCTTCTTACTTGGCTTATAATTTTCACGACTATTTTTTTTTATGGAAAGCACAGGAGCCCTAGTGGCACAGTAGTTAAGCGCTCCGCTGCTAACCAAAGAGTTGGCAGTTTGAAATCACCAGCTGTTCTGTGGGAACTGCGGGGCAGTTCTACTTTGTCCAAAGGGTCTCTGTGAGTTGGAATCGACTGATTGGCAACAGGTTTTTTTGGTTTGTAAGGAAAGCATGAGGGGTACATTCGCAAGCCAAACTCTGTCATTGTGTCTGCCTTCAAAGAGGTTATAGACTCTCATGATCAAATTATTTCCCCTGTACACCAATGTTCATTGCAACATGGTTCACAATAACCAAAAGGTGGAAATAACCTAAATACCCATTTTCATGGATTGAATTGTGTCCCCCAAAAATATCTGTCAACATGGCTAGGTCATGATTCCCAGCACTGTCAGATTGTCCACCATTTAGTCACTTGATATGATTTTTCTATGTGTTCTAAATCCTATCTCTGTGATGTTAATGAGATGAGATTAGCCACAGTTATGTACACTTAATCAACAAAACTAATCTATAATTTAAGCCAATCTCTTTTGAGATATAAAAGAAAGAAGTGAGCAGAGAGACACAGGAACCTCATACTACCAAAAAAGCAGTACCAGGAGCAGAGAGCATCTTTTGGATCTGTAGTGCCTGGGCAGAGAAACTCCTAGACCAAGGAAAGATTGATGACAAGGACCTTACTCTAAAGTCGATAGAGAGAGAAAGCCTTCCCCTGGAGCTGGCACCCTGAACTTGGACTTGTAGCCTACTAGGCTGTGAGAGAATAAATTTCTCTTTGTTAAAGCCATTCACTTGTGGTATTTCTGTTATACATCGTTAGATAACTAAGACACCCAACAAAGATGAATTGAAAAACAAAATGTGGTATATATGCTCAACGGTTATATGCACAGTGGAATACTACTCAGCCATAAGGAAAAATAAAGTTTTAATACATTTTACAACATGGATGAGCCCTGAAAGCATTAGGCTAAGTGAAATAAGCCAAACACAAAAGGACACACACTGAATGATCTCACTTACATAAAATAGGCAACTGTATAGAGGCTAAAGTTTATTAGTGGTTACCAGTGTTGGGAAGTAGTGGAGGGGGAGTCATAGCTTAGGTATCGCTAAGTTTCTGTTAATGGTAGTGGGGTAATTCGGAAAAAAAAAAAATTTTTTTTTTTTTTTTGGATAGTGGTAATTGTTACACAACATGGTAAACATAATCAGTGTCACTGTATTAAATATGTAAACATTGTTGAATTGGTAAATGTTTTGTTATATATTTTTTTTATCATAATAAAAAATAGGCTTCGATAAAAAATTATTTTCCAAGTGTCGTTGTTAGGTGCCGTCGAGTTGGTTCAGACTCATAGTGACCCTATAACCCACAGAACGAAACACTGCCTGGTCCTGAGCCATGCTCACAATTGTTGTTATGCTTGAGCCCATTGTTGCATCCACTGTGTCAATACATCTCGTTGAGGTCTTCCTCTTTTTTGCTGACCCATGCTACGTTACCAATCATTTTCCAAGTAGATATATAAATATAAACTCTGATAACTTAAGTGAAGGAAAATAATGTTGGATAGTCTGAGAGAATCACAGAGTCAATCTACTTTAGATGAGATGGTCAGGGAGGGCCTCACTGTGAAGGTAACATCTCTGTAGTATAAACCGAATGACAAGGAGGAGGCAGCCTGGTGAGAAGGGGCATTCCAGGCAGAAAGAAGAGCCCATGTAAGGCTCCTGACCCAAGCAAGGACTTGGCAAGTTTGAGCGCCCTGGGAAGAGGGAAGCGATGGGGGGTAGGGAGAAAATGAGAAGGCAGAGGGACTCTCTCAAAGTGTGGCTCTAGTACTAGATGCAGTCACACCATGGAAGGCCTCGACAATCAGTTATTCAATAAACACTTATTGTGCACCCACTATGTGCTTTTCTAAGCACCAAACATTTGAATTTAACAGAACAGTAATGAAAAGCTTTGGATGAGTTTTAAGCTCAGATCTGATTTACATCTTAAAAGTATCCATCTGGTTGCTGAGTGGACAATGACAGGGTGGTGGAAGTAGGGGAAGAAGGGAACAGAGTTGAGGGGACAAATTAGGAAGCTCTTTTAGTAATTCAAGAAAGAGTGGATAGTGATTTGAACCAATGTCATCTTAATGGAACTGGAGAGAAGTGGATGGTCATGGAGAATACATTTGGAGATGGTGCTCATGGGACTGGGTGATGCTGGGTGTAAGGGAGGAAAAGGAGATACCAAGAATTATTCCACTCTAGAGCTTAAGCCTCTGGATTAATAAGGACTGGGAGAGGATCAGACTTGAAGAGAAAATTAAAAGCGCTGTTTGGATATGTAAATTTACAGATATTTATCAGATAACAAAGTGGAAAATCCAACTAGGCAGATTATGTATACGAATTTGAAGTCCAGAGAAAAGATAAAGCCTAGATATATACACTGGGGAGTAGATGGAATATGTATGTTATTTAAAGACAAGGATAGATGAAGTCATTTATGAAAAGTGAGTAGAAAGCAAAGAGAGCAAAATAAATAAATAAAAAGTGTTAATGTTTATATCTCCATTCCCTCACCGGCCCTAAGAATTATTCAAAAAAAAAAAAAAGGTCTGGCAAAAAGAAGTCATTTTATTATTATATATGTCATCTTTTTCTTTTAGATTCATGAGTGTTCTTTATATATTAAGAATATTAAATCTTTTACTGCTTCTGTTGCAAATATTTGTTAGTTTATCATTGTCTTGGTTATCTAGTGCTACTATAACAGAAATACCACAAGTGGATGGCTTTAACAAAGAGAAGTTTATTCTCTCACAGTCCAGTAGGCTAGAATTCCAAACTCAGGGCACTGGCTCCAGGGGAAGGCTTACTCTCTCTGTCGGCTCTAGAGGAAGGTCCTTGTCATCAGTCTTCCCTTGGTCTGGGAGTATCTCAGTGCAGGAACCTCAGTTCCAAAGGACAAACTCAGGTCCCAGCACTGCTTTCTTGGTAGTATGAGGTCCCCAACTCTGCTTGCTTCCCTTCCCTTTTATCTCTTGGTGGTGCAGGCCACACCCCAGGGAGGCTACCTTTACATTGGATCAGGGATGTGACCTAGTAAGGGTGCTACAATCCCACCCTAATCCACTTTAACATAAAATTACAATCACAGAGTGGAGGACAATCACACAATACTGAGAATCATGGCCTAACCAAATTGACACATATTTTGGGGGGACATAATTCAATCCATGACAATCATTTATCTTTTGATACTATTTTGTAGGATTAGGTTTATTTCCTTTTTTCTTCTTCTTCATTTTAATTGTTCTTTAGATGAAGGTTTACAGAGCAAATTAGTTTCTCATTAAACAATTAATACACGTTGCTTTGTGACACTGGTTGTGAACTCCATGACATGTACTTCCTTCTTTTACTCAAAATAATACTATTTCTTATATAGAATTTTTCTTCATGATTTTACCTGTAGTGTTATGTTTAGAAAAGTATTTCCTACTCTCGTGATCTTATAACAAAAAATATAGTTACCCAGATGTTGACTACACCATGGATTATAGTAACAAAAAACACTAGAAATAGCATAAAGATATATGAGTAGCCAATGTGTTCAATAATCACTTTATTTATGTAATGGAATGCTCTTTACTCACTTAAAAATATGTATTTGTATGTATCAATATTTACTAACATTGAACCATCTGTACTATACATTTAGTAAAAAAAGAACATAAAACGTCATTTAGCGTGATTCGCTTTTTAGAATAAAAAATTCCCTTTTTAGAATACTGCATCTATACTAGCAACCTGACTCGACGTCACTGGGCAGTGGATGATTAGCAACCATGTTTCTTGACCTTTTACTATAAGGAAACAGTAAACAGTTCATTTATTTGTCTTATCTACCAATTAACTTTTGAGTTTGTGTAAGTTCTTCATATGTTACCTTCTCAAGAAATAAATTCCTTAAACACTAATTAATTGATTAAATTTGATACACTTTCATAAGCGGTCATTTATCACTTTAAAAATTAAAACTTCCTGATGATGGCTACCATGCATTTAATATATAATATGTACAGATTTTGACACACGCATACATCATTGTAGAGGCCAGGGTAGAGAGCTGGCAACAAATATTTCAACAGCACATAATGAAGTTATCACTGTCTTTCACTTAATTGACAAGTCAGAAATTTGGCTGTTGACAGCCTTTCATAAAATTGTTCTAGCTCTTTTCCTGGAGGCCATTAGGCTGGGAGATTTCCTCCCTTTCGTGGCCAGGGGCAAACATTTGAAATATTGACCTTGACAGCCTCCCATTTGCCTTTTGCTCCACTCCTCCACATCTCTAGACACCCAGCAGCACAGACTACCTAAGCCCCACACTGTGTCCTGTGTAGACCTCCCGTATCCTCCTCCACCCAGAGTTCTCTTCACCAAATCTCCTCACCCTCCATTCTGCAATAAGAAGTCTTATTTCCTTAGCACAGCTGGCCTTATCTAGGAATGAGGGGGAAGGCAATCTGACTCAATTTATTTACTGTGAAGCGTTAATAGCTGGCAGTCTTTTGACCTTCCTGGAGTTATTTGGGAGTTACTTATTTTACAATAAAATTAAGATGTAAAAGGGGAGGAAACTCGTTAATACAAATGACTCACATTGGTAGAATGTTAACTGGAGTGGCCAGTTGAAGTGAAAAATCCAGGTAGTTACCTTCGGACCGTCCCACTCTGGCTAAGAAGTCCCTGGATAGTGTAAATGGTTAATGCATTTGGCTGCTGACCAAAAGGCTGGAGGCTCCAGTCCATCTAGAGCCTCCTTATAAGAAAGGTGTGGTGATCTACTTTTAAAAAATTAGCCATTGAAAACTCTGTGGACCATTCTGTGATATACACAGGGACACCAGGAGTGACAATGTCAGCTGATTTTTGTTTGCCAACAAGTTGATTCAGACTCATGGAAACCCCATGTGTTGCAGAGTAGAACTGCTCCATAGGGTTTTCTTGGCTATAATCTCTATGGCAGCACAATACAGGCTTTTCTCCCGCAGTGCCATTGGGTGGGTTTGAACCACCAGCCTTAGATTACTAGTTGAGCACAAACCATTTTTGCCATCCAGGGACCTATCAAAACCCACAGATCCTCCAAAATGTCCACATATATCTTGTTTTGTCTTGATTTTTAGAACTTTTTCCCCATGTTGGAGGCAATGAGGGCTTTGGCAATGGAGAGGGACTTACAAGGAGAGTAGGCTTCTTGCATTTGATTATACCTTCCCACAAAAAAGGTCAAGGCAATGCACATGTGAGGCTGACCCTCTCCAACTATTTCACCCACTTGTAGTCTACATTCAATCTCACATTTCCTGTCTCCAAAGAGTCTCACCAGATCTCAAGCTGGCCAGGCCTCGAGAAAACTTGAGAAACCACACTGTCTTGGTCCAAAGAAATGGAGACATAGGGCTTACATTTTTCTCTTCCATTAGTATTCAAGTATTTTAATGAACACCAGACTTTACGATTTGTTCCTAGGGGAGGATATTTGAGTTTTCTGTGGCTCATTTTATTTTTAATATTTGAAAACCTTTTCCCTCAATGAGGCATAACCATAATTGCATTTGTAAGTAGTAGTAAGCTGTGTTTGGTTAGTGGAACTGTTTTATAAATGTGGTGACAAAAATTAACTTCATGTTGCTTTTGTAAGGTACTTTTCACTTTTTCTTCTTTTTTTTATTTTTTAATTTAGCAAGACCTGAAGGGTTTTAAGCCAGCCTGAATGCTGTAATATGTAAATACCATTGTACCACCGCTTATAGGAAGCCATTTAAGCAGGTATATGTAAAGGAAAATACTTGTACGATATAAAGGGTATTCAAATTGCTCCATCCAACCACAAAGAAGAGCAAATCATCCCCAAAGTATAAAGTGGTTTAAAGACAGGGAATTGAGGATTAAATTTGTAGTTGACATCTTGACAGCCTCATGACCTAGTTTCAGGCGCAGAGTTATACAAGAGTGACAAATGAGGAGAGAGAAGGAGAGGCAGACTGAAGGAGCCAGCAAATAAGAGCAAAAAAGAGAAAGAGGGTGATAGGGTGGAGTGATGAGAAGGAAAGACACAGAAGAACAATTAAGCATGAAAAATGGTATATGGCAGGGGTCACTACCTTAAAGCGATTCTATGGAAAGAGATCAATACGCTGAGTTTATTATTTACTTTTAAAATTGCCAGTGACCAATGCTTATCCTGATGAAATTTACCAATCAGGAAAACCAGAGAGGGGGCCAAGTTTTACATTCATTTTTCCAACTATTTAGATGATTGACACCAGGCACCCCAAATATATGAAAGTTTTGTTTCTTTTTTTTTTTTTTTAATTGTTATCTTCATGGATGGGTAGACATGACATTGGAGAAGAGGAATGTCCCAGGACCCTGATCTGGAGTTTGTTCTCAATGGATCTCCTGTGCATTTCTAGACCTCCTATGTCTTTCTTTTGGCAAGTTCAACTACACATTTCCTGTTTCCAAGTAGTCTCCCCAGATGTCTCTGGGTTTAAGAAACAACATCAATGTCCCAAAAATAACAAAAGGAAAGGGAAAACAGACTATTGAATAGACTGGGGTCAGTTGTCTGCCCGTAAGTATTTCAGCTTTCTGCCCATCCTCAGATACCCACTGTTTTTAAGCAGTGGTTTATCAGAAGAGTACCACTTCAAGATTTGTTTACTATTATAGGTCGTTTTTCTTTTGTAAGTGAGCCTGTTAAACAGTATCTATGTGGCATGAACTGATTGGATGAAACACAAAGAATGTACCTTAGGTGGGTGTTTTTAAAATATTTAGGTATTCATTGATATATATTGGGTATTGAACTTCAACTTAGAATACATCTCTTGGTGTGAATAATTCTAGAAGGAATGTTCTAGGATAGTCAATCTAAGGTCAGGAGAGACCTCAGAGGGGCATAGCTTTATAGTCAACTAAAGGATTGGTTGAAAAGAATTAGGCCCATGTTATAGAATGAATTATATGCAGTTTTCTAGAAAACATGAATATGTATAGAGAAGTGCTAATCATATATAGCTATGTCTACACTGTGACCTTGATGTTTACTGCTGCCATGTCTCATCACCACTCATCTGTCAGTTTGTGGTAATACTGTGTGGCTTGTGTATTGCTCTGATGCTGGAAGCTATGCCACCAGTATTTCATATACCAGCAGGGTCAACCATGGCAGACAGGTTTCAGTACAGCTTCCAGGTTAAGACAGACTAGGGAACCTGGCAATCTACTTCTAAAAAAAAAAACTGGCCAGTGAAAACCTTATGAATAGCAGCAGAACACTGTCTGATACAGTGCTGGAAGATAAGCCCCTCAGGTTGGAAGACACTCCAAATACAACTGGAAAAGAGATGGCTTCTCAAAGTAGAGTTGACCTTAACGACATGGATGGAGAAAAGCTTCCAGGATCTTTATTTGCTGATGCAGCACTACTCCAAATGAGAAGAAACAGCTGCAAACATCCATTAATAGTCAGAATGTGGTATGTACAAAGAATGAATCTAGGAAAATTGGGAGCTGTCAAAAATGAAATGGAACACATAAAGATCGACATCCTAGGCATTATTGAGCTTTATGGACTGTTTATTGGCCATTTTGAATAGGAAAAATCACATGGTCTACTATGCCAGGAATGACAAAGTGAAGAGGAATGGTGTTGCATTCATTGTCAAAAAGAAAATTTCAATGTCTATCCTGAATTATAGCACTGTTCAGTGATAGGATAATATCTACATGCCTATAAGGAAGATCAGTTAATATGACTAACCACTAAGGCCAAAGAAATTGAAGATTTTTACTACCTTCTGCAATCTGAAATTGACCAAACATTCCATCAAGATACATTGATAATAATTACTGGTAGCTAGAATGCAAAATGTTTGGTTGGTTAGAATGCAAAAGTTGGAAACAAAGGATCGGTAGTTGGAAAATATGGCCTTGATGATAGAAATGACGCCAGAGACCGTGTGATAGAATTTTGTAAGACCAATGACTTATTCATTGCAAATATCTTTTTCAACAACATAAATGGTGACTATATATGTGGACCTCACCAGATGGAACACATAATAATCAAATTGCCTACATCTGTGGAAAAAGACAATGGCGAATCATCAGTCAGAACAAGGCCAGGGGCCAACTGCAGAACAGGTTATCAGTTGCTCATATGCAAGTTCAAGCTGAAGCTGAGGAAAATTTAAACAAGTTCATGAGAGCCAAAGCACAACCTTAAGTATTCCACCTGAATTTAGAGACCATCTCAAGAATAGATTTGATGCTTTGAACACTAACGACCAAAGACCTGACCAGTTGTGGGATGACATGAAGGACATCGTACGTGAAGAATGCAAAAGGTCATTAAAAAGGCAGGAAAGACCTCAATATAATTAAGGGCATATATGAAACCAAGAGCCAACATCATACTCAATGGGGAAAGGCTGAGAACCTTCTCTCTGAGAGTAGGAATGAGACAAGGAAGCCCATTATCACCACTCTTATTCAACATTGTACTGGAAGTCCTAGCCAGAGCAGTAAGATAAGAAAGAGAAATGAAAAGCATCCAAATTGGAAAAGAAGTAAAATTATCACTATTTGCAGATGACATGACCTTATATATAGAAGACCTTAAAGATCCCACAAGAAAACTGCTGGAACTAGTAGAATAATTTAGCAACATTGCAGGACACAAGATCAACACACAAAAATCAGCTGAGTTCCTCTACACTAACAAAGACTACTCCAAAAAAGGAATCAAGAAAACAGTACCATGTACTATAGCTTACTACAATGGAAATGTCAATAATACCTAAAGCGGTCTACAGATTCAATGCAATCCCGATACAAATCCCAACAACAATCTTTACTGAAATGGAAAACCTAATGATCAATTTCTTATGGAAAGGAAAGAAACCCTGAATAGTCAAAGAAATATTGAAGAAAAAGAACAAAGCAAGAGGCCTCGCACTCCTTCATATCAAAGCATACTATACAGCCACTGTAACCAAAACAGACTGGTACTGGTTCAATAACAGACACATCATAGACCAGTGGGATAGAATTGAGAAAGTCAGAACTAAACCCAAATGCCTATGGACAACTAATCTTTGACAAGGGGTCAAAGTCCATCCAATGGGGCAGAGACATTCTCTTTAATAAATGGTGCTGGCAAAACTGAATATCCAGCTCAGAAAACTGAAAAAGGACCCATACATCACACCAAACAGAAAAGCAAACTCAAAATGGATCAAAGACCTAAACATCAAACCTAAAACCATAAAATTCCTGGGAAAGAACTACAGGACATAATCTTCTGTAAAAATAGGATAGCAAGCGTTGCAAAAAATGAAAAAGACAAAATAGATAAATTGGATCTCATAAAAATTATAAACTGCTTTTCAAAAGACATTATCAAAAGAATAAAAAGATAAACTACAGGCTAGGAAAAATTGTTTGGAGAAGACATATCAGATAAGAGTCTAATTTTTAAAATTTATAGAAAAATTCAACAACTTAACAACAAAAAGACAAACAACTCAGTTATAAAATGGGCAAAGGACATGAACAGAACCTTCATCAAAGAAGACATCCAAGTGGCCAACAAACACATGAAAGATGCTCACTGTCATCAGCCATTGTTGTTGTTGTCATTGTTGTTGTTAGGTGCTGTTGAGTCAGTTCCGACTCATAGCAACATGATGCACAACAGAACGAAACACACCCAGTCCTGTGCCATCCTCACAATCATTGCTACACTTGAGCCCGTTGTTGCAGCCACTGTGTCAATCCATCTCACTGAAGGTCTTCCTCTTTTTCGCTGACGCTCTACTTTCCAAGCATGATGTCCTTCTCCAGGGACTGATATCTTCTGATAACACATCCAAAAGTATGTGAGACATAGTCTCGCCATCCTTGCTTCTAAGGAGCATGCTGGTTGTACTTCTTCTAAGACAGATTTGTTCATTCTTTTGACCATTAGAGAGATGCAAATCAAAACTACAGTGAGATACTGTCTCACTCCTACTAAAATGGCACTGATTAGAAAAAACAGAAAGTAAAAAATCTTGGCAAGGATGTAGGGAGATTGGAACCCTTATTCATTATTGGTGGGACTGTAAAATGGTACAGCCACTATGGAAAACAGTTTGGTGCTTCCCTATAAAACTGGAAATAGAGCTACCTTTTGATTCAGAAATCCTACACCTAGGAATATACCCTAGAGATCTAAATCTACTGACATGACCAGATATATGTACTCCTCTGTTCATTGCAGCTTTATTCACAATAGCAAACCTATGGGAACAACTGAAGTGCTCATCAACAGATGACTGGATAAGCAAATTGTAGTACATGTACACAATGGAATACCACCCAACCACAAAGAACAACAATGAGACTGTGAAATATAATATGGATGGACCTGGAGGGCATAACGCTAAATGAAGTAAGTCAAGCATATAAGGAAAATATTGTATGATCCCTCTTATATACGAAGACATGAACAGATCAATATTCATTGATGGTTAGGGGGTAGGGGGTAAGTATGCTTTAGAACTTTGAGATGTATTAATTTTAGTGATGGGGAATGTAGCTTCAAGTGTGGGAGTAGTGAGCACAGCACAATCACAGTAAAAATGAGAGTTTGAGCATAAATAGAAGGATATAGACACAATTAAAGAGAACACTGGCACATTGTGATAAATGTAACTAATGTCAATGAACAATTTATCTGAAAATTTGTAAAAAAAAATTCATTGGGGGTATACAATTTTGCAACAACAATAGTAACAACTAAAAATATGTGTTTGGTTACCCATATATGTAAGTATGCATAATAAATACATACAGGAAGACACATATGACTAACTAGGCATATAATATATATACATGTTTATGTGTACTATATATATTTTCAAGTATAAAATAAAGTACCTAGGGAGAACAATTATGGATACCTCCTAGACACATCCAAACACCTCATGGCAATGGTCTACTGGGTTTAAGGGCTTAGGACCATAGTCTCATGGGACAATTCAGTCAATTGACATAATACAGTACATAAAGGCAATGACCTACATCTTAGTGTGGTGAGTAGCACCATCTAAGATACAACTATGGGTCTCTATTCATCCGGAGCTAAGAAGAAAAAAGAAAACCAAAGACTCAAAGAAGAAACTAGTCTACAGAACCAATAGTCTACATGAACAACAATATTACCTACCTTGAAACCCGAGGAACTAGATTGTGCCTGACTACCACTACTAACTGTTCCAACCAGGGATGCAACAGATTGTCCCAGATAGGATGGGAGAGAAATGTAGAACAAAACCCAAATTCCTAAAAAAAAAAAAAAAAAAGGCCAGACTTACTGGACTGGTAGAGACTAGATGAGCCCCTGAGACTATCACCCTGAGATACTCTTTAAACTTGGAACTCAAACAATTCCCATACGTCATAATTCAGCCAAACGACAGATTGGCCAAGAAAATAAATAACATCACCCGTGAGTACTGTGCTCCTCAAAATAATTGCCTAGATGAAAGCAAATGGTTAACATTTACTCTAGATCAAAGACAAGAAGGCTAGGGAGGGGAGAGGGAAGCTAGATTAATGGAAATGGAACAACAAAAATGGAAATAACAAGAATGCTGATATATCATGAAGACTGTAACCAATGTCACCGAACGATATGTAAAGAAATTGTTAAATGAGAACCTAATTTCCTGTGTAAACTTTCACCAAAAACACACACACAAAACATCCTTTTTTTAAAGACAGGAAAGAAAAGGCCAAAACGAATGTCAAAAGAGACTCTGAAACTAGCTCTTGAACACAGAGTAGCTAAAGCTAATAGAAGAAATGATGAAGTAAAGAGCTGAACAGAAGATTTCAAAGGATGGCTCAAGAAGATGAAGTAGAGTATTATAATGAAATGTGCAAAGACCTAGAGTTAGAAAATTAAAAGGGAAGAACACGCTCAGCATTTCCCAAGCTGAAAGAATTGAAGAAAAAATTTGAGTTGTAATACTGAAGGATTCTATATGTAAAATGGAGCCCTGGTGGTACAGTGAAAACCCTGGTGGCGTACTGGTTAAGAACTATAGCTGCTAACCAAAAGGTCGGCAGTTTGAATTCACCAGGCACTCCTTGGAAACTCTATGAGGCAGTTCTACTCTGTCCTACAGGGTTACAATGAGTCAGAATCAACTTGATGGCAATGGGTTTGGGCTTTTTTGGTTTGGTGGCGTAGTAGTTAAGAGTTCAGCCACTAACCAAAAGGTCAGCAGTTCGAATCTACAAGCCATTCCCTGGAAACCCTATGAGGCAGTTCTACTCTGTCCTATAGGGTTGCTATGAGTCGAATCAACTCCATGGCAACAGGTTTGATTTTTTTTATTTTTCCTATGGGCAAAATATTAAATGACACAGGAAGCATAAAAACAAGATGGAAGGAATACACTGTCACTTTACCAAAAAGATTTCGTCGATGTTCAACCATTTCAGGAGGCAGCATATGATCAAGAATCGATGTTATTGAAGGAAGAAGTCCAAGTTGCACTGAAGGCATCGGCGAAAACTAAGGCTCCAGGAATGGATGAAATACCAATTGAGATGTTTCAACAATTCCATGCAATGCTGGAAGCACTCACTTTTCTATGCCAAGAAATTTGGAAGACAGCTACCTGGCCAACTGACTGGAGGAGATCCATATTTGTGCTCATTCCAAAGAAAGGTGATCCAACAGAACACAGAAATTATCAAGCAATATCATTAACATCACGCACAGGTAAAATTTTGCTGAAGATCATTCAAAAACATCTGCAACAGTACATCGACAGGGAACTCCCAGAAATTCAGGGTGGATTCAGAAGAGGACTTGGAATGAGGGATATCATTGCCAATGCCAGATGGATCTTAGCTGAAAGCAGAGAACACCAGAAAGATGTTTACCTGCATTTTATTGACTATGCAAATGCATTGTGAAGAATGGAAATTCCAGAACACTTAATTGTGCTCATGAGGAACCTGTACATAGATCAAGAGGCAGTTGTTGAAACAGAACAAAGGTATACTACATAGTTTAAAATCAGGAAAGGCGTGCATCAGGGTTGTATCCTTTCCCCATACTTACTCAACCTGTATGATGAGCAAATAATCTGAGAAGCTGGACTGTATGAAGTAGAACGTGGCATCAAGACTGGAAGAAGCCTCACTGACAACCTGCAATGTGGTCATGACACAACCTTGCTTGCTGAAAGTGAAGAGAACTTGAAGCACTTACTGATAAAGACCAAAGACTACAGCCTCTAGTGTGGATTACACTTCAACATGAAGAAAACAAAAGTCCTCACAACAGAACCAATAAGCAACATCATGATAAATGGAGAAAAGACTGAAGTCATCAAGGATTTCATTTTACTTGGATCCACAATCAATGCCCATGGAAGCAGCAGTCAAGAAGTCAAAATACACGTTGCACTGGGCCAATCTATTGTAAAAGATCTCTTTTAAGTGTTAAAAAGCAAGTTTATCACTTTGAGGACTAAGGTGCGCCTGATCCAAGCCATGGTAATTTCCATCACCTCATATGCATCCGAAAACTGGACAATGAATGAGGAAGACTGAGGGAGAATCAATGCCTTTGAATTATGATGTTGGAGAAGAATATCAAATATACCATGGATGACCAGAAGAATGAACAAATCTATCTTGGAGGAAGCACAGCCAGAATGCTCCTTAGAAGCGAGGATGGTGAGACTTTGTCTTACATGCTTTGGACATGTTATCAAGAGGGACCAGTCCCTGGAGAAGGGCATCATGCTTGGTAAAGTAGAGGGTCAGTGAAAAAGATCCTCAATGGATTGACACAGTCGCTGCAAAAATGGGCTCAAACATAGCAACAATTTTGAGGATGGCACAGGACTAGGCAGTGATTTGCTCTGCGATATCCTCGCTTCTAAGGAGCATTCTGGCTGTACTTCCTCCAGGACAGATTTGTTCATTCTTCCGGTCATCCATAGTATATTTAATATTCTTCTCCAACATCATAATTTAAA
The DNA here is from genome assembly GCF_030014295.1 of Loxodonta africana. NCBI lineage: Eukaryota > Metazoa > Chordata > Mammalia > Proboscidea > Elephantidae > Loxodonta > Loxodonta africana. The sequence continues at coordinate 24,650,385 of NC_087347.1, read as the reverse complement.
GGTCACCATCAGTTCAAGTGACTTGATGGCACCTAACAAGAACAACATGTCTACACTGTGATCTTGCTGTTTACTGCTGCCTCATCTCATTAGCTGTTTCCCAGGTCCCACCCTGGATTGCTGGGGAATCTGGCAGGACTTGCCATTTTTAGAATGCTCAGATGATTCTATTATAGGTAGTTCTGGGGCCACATTTTGAAATAGCCTTCAGCTATGAAAATTGCATAGTCGAAAAGTGAACTTCTAAAGAGAGTTTTTCTGTCTTTTTTAACCTGGAGTTAAACAACGTCATTCTTACTTTATGCATGCTTGGATGGAGAGGATATAGGGCTCAAATATTGTGGTGAAAGTCCTTCCATAGCAACCCCTCTCCCAAAGAATCCATTGGCATTTGCAACCTGGATTTTGATGAAGATAGAATTGCTTAGGTCCCTCCTCCCAAGAATCTATTTGCATCTACTAATTTGCACAGGTGCAAAGGAGTCCCCTGGGGGAAAAACAAGACTGCATTCTGTTCCCATTAGTGATTCAAATTCATAATCCTGCTGTCTTTAAATAGACCTGTCAGAGGCCAGATTATAGGAAAGACAAAAGTGGCCCTAGGAGTGACCTCACAGCAAGGGTAGGAGTCTATGCGTTGGCCAGATGCAACATCAAGACCTCAGAGTCCTAGGAAGAGAGAAAAGTGATGCTCCCAGTACAGTGTGCAGCCATGTTTGGAAACCAGCCTGGAATAGCCCACTGGCAGAGTTTCATTATAGGATGGAGAAGGACATGATGGCAGCCACTCTCCTATAAATGTCACACTTAACAACAACAGCAGCAAGATGACAGGAGGTGAGTCCTGCCTCAATGGAGTACATTCACAGCATTGTCCAGGTTTGAGGCTGCAGGCACTGGCACTGGATATTGCTACTTGCTGGGCAGCAATGGCCAAGATGGATGTATGCACTCTCTAAGCAAACCTGGGAAACCTCAGAAATTTTAGGGAAATGGGAAACTTAAACAGGCTGGATTTCCAGACATCAGTCAGGTGAAGTTTTAAAGCCAATGAGAGTAGGTTATTACTGTCAACGTCATCTATTCGTACTCCCAAATAGAGAAGTGTGGGTAAACTGGTTCCATTTGTATTTTATCGTTGACTATTTCAGAAATACACTCAAAAAGGAAAATGCTACATAATTCCTCTGAGTGACTGCCTTTCAGTGCCCATAATGCCTCTGGTGAATAGTCTCTGATTATGCCTCAGTTGGTGGGAGAGTTTTTTTTTTAATCGTATGCTAGGATTTAGTGAAAAATATATATATACATCTTCCACGTTAAGAGTTACCTAGCTTGCTCTCTCATTAAGCTAATGTCCCTTCTTTTTGTTGTTTTCCTATCACTTCAGCAAGGCAAGGAGCTTTGATGTTTAGCAGGTGTGGGGATATCACATGTGAACTTTATTGCAGATACCTAGCCTTAACAAACCAAAAACCAAACCTGTTGCCTTTGAGTCAATTTCGACTCATAGTGACCCTAGAGGACAGAGAAAAACTGCTCCATAAGGTTTCCAAGGAGTGGCTGGTGGATTCCAACTGCTGACCTTTTGGTTAGCAGCTGAGCTCTTAACCACTATGCCACCAGGGCTCCATACCTAACCTTTGCCTCTCCATATTCAAGCTTTGAATAAGCAGAATCTCAACGGATTTGTCCAATACTTAATTTCAAATTCCATTTAACTCCCCTCCCAGGGTGTTTACAAAATAAGTAAACTGAGATTTTATTTCATTATAAGTTGAGCTTTAAAATGTTTAAGATAAAATTCTTCATAAGAAAATGAAACACTGATTGAGACAAATATACTGGCCAGGAGTTGGCACACTTTTTCTATAGAGTCAAATAGAAAATATTATTGGCTTTGCAGACCGTATACTCTCTGTCACAACTAATCAACTCGTCATAGATAATACATACATGAATAGGCATGTCTGGGCCCCAAAAAAACTTTGTTTACAAAAATAGGCAGTGAGCCCACAGGTCATAGTTTGCCCCTTATGTTTGGCAACAGACATTTCTGTTTTCTTGCCTTGTGTTTTTAATGATAGTAGCTGTCTTTGAAATTACAGCTCTATGAGGAGAGAAGATACAATAGATTTCAGAAAATGCAAGTGTGGGCGTTAAAACTATGAAATGCATCTTTCTGCACAAAACTATCAGATCACTTTAAAAAAAAGAAAAATTATTTTAGTAGACATATTCAAGAATTTAAAGTAAAGATCTGGTAAATTTGCAGCCTAATTATAAAACCACACATATACACACATTGAAAAGGATGATGCTGTACAGAAATGATAAAGGAATTACCTTATTATGTGGATTGATGAATATTTGAAATGCATAGCTACTTGAAGTCACGTCTCACCATGTGAGCTGTGTCTCTTGATTGCTGAATAAGCCCAGAAATTCTTAAGGATGATAGACAGGAGCAGCTAAAGCCAAAGAGAGAAACAAAAACATGGAGCTTGACTTACTTTGCCGTGGTCTCTATCCATCACTACCATGGTGGAAGCCATGAAAAGTAGGGAGAGAAAGTTGCCTGTTAAAGAAGCCAGTGGTTTTTCATTAGCAGATGTCATTTTTTTCAAAGATAAGATGCTGATTTCAACGTTTAGCTTCCTTCAGAAAATACTTTTTATAGGCCCTTGTTTTAGTAAAGCCTCTTTTTCAAGCAACAAATAGGTGAGGAGAAAAAAAAATGTGACTTCACGATGGTTTCTATCATAATGTAAGCATGCATTCCTCATCTAATCCTCCATTTTGCATATCAGAAAACTAATTTTATTGAAACTTGAAAAACAAAATAATAAATTCCTAGCAGTTCACCTGATGAGTATCCAAGAGTTTCTGTAACTTCTTCGTGCAGTTAAGGAAAAATCCCTTTGGCACTGAGTTCTTTTGTAAGAAAACTGCACTTATGTTTAAAAATAAAGAATAGTTTGTATCAGATATTTTTTTCTGCCCATGCTTCTTACCTCTTTTTTCTTTTAATTTAATTTTTAAATTAACACACAGTAGTATTGAGTTTCTAAGGTACAGTTCTGTGGATTTTAATACGTGTACATACGTTCATATATTTTCGAATAAAGTTAAGTCTACAGTTACTATTGACTCAGCACCCCACATTAGGTATTTACCCAAGTGAAATTAAAGTTTAAGTTCACACAAAAGCCTGGGCATGGTTAACCACCAAAATTAGAATACTGACCAGTTTCATCACCCCAGAACATTCCCTCATACTCTCCCTTTATAGTTACCTGTCTTTTGGCCCCTGGCAACCTCTGATCTGTAGTTTGTTTTTTTTAGACTTTCATAGAAATGGAGCCATGTAGCATGTGATCCTTTAAACTGCAGTGGTTGACAGCTATGGCTGCTAATCAAAAGGTCAGCAATTCGAATCCACCAGCCACTCCTTGGAATCCTGTGGGGCAGTTCTACGTTGTCCTATAGGGTTGCTATGAGTCAGGATCAATTTAACGGCAGCAGTTTTGGTTTTGGTTTGGTTTCTTTCACTCAAAGAGCCCTGATGGTGCAGTGGTTAAAGCGCTTGGCTGCTAACCAAAAGGTTGATGAACCCACCAGCCACTCTGTGGGAGAAAGATGTAGCAGTCTGCTTCCCAAAAGATGTACAGCCTTGGAAACCCGATGGGGCAGTTTTACTCTGAACTATAGAGTCACTATGAGCTGGAATTGACTCAATGGCAATGAGTTTGGTTTTGGTTTGGTTCCTTCACTCAGCATAATGCCTGTGAGATCTAGCCAAGCTGTTCTGTGTATCAATAGTTCATTCAATTTCACTGCTGAGTGTGTGCCCGTTGTATTCATGGATGGACCACAGAATGATTGATCTTTTCACCCATTGAAAGACATGTGTGGCTTTTCCAGTTTTTGGTGATTATGAATAGAACTGGTATAAACATCCATGCATAGGTTTTTGTGGGAACTTAAACTTTAATTTCACTTGGAGAAATACCTAAGAGAGGGGTAATGAGTCATACAGTATCTCTATATTTAACTTTATAAGAAAGGCAAAACTGCTCTCCAGAGTGGTTGTACCATTTTGCACTCCCAACAGCAACGTATGAGAGTTCCCGTTGCTCCACATCCTCATCAGCACCTGGTATTGTCAGTATATTGTTATTTTGGCCATTCTAGTCTATGTATATTGGTATATCATCTTCTAAAAAAAAAAAAAATCATTTTTTAACAATAGCTTAATTAGTAAATGAGCATTGTGCTCTTTTAAGCACCATCTATGTGGGATCGAGTGAACAACAGCAACTCAAAAGATTGGGAGCAATGAGTTTATGTTAGTGGCAGAGAAACATCTTGGAAAAGAAGGGTGTGAATGGTTGCACGACTTGAAGAACATAATCAATGTCACTGAATTGTATATGTAGAAATTATTGAATTGGTATATATTCTCAATAACAAAAAATAAATAAATTTAAAAAATTTATTTTCTGGGTCACTGTTTTATACTCTTCCTAAAAATTTTATCTTCTAGCTCCCTGCTCTACTCTACATGCTAGAGAATCTATGCTCTCATGAAGATCATACTCATTCCTTTAACATCTTTCTTTTTCCCCAAGATAACTGTAGACATGATTCCTATTTCTGAGGGAACAAACTCATTTGTTTAAGTCCTGCCAGTGAGCAAGTTGATAATAGAGAGTGAATCGCCAGCTTTAGAGCAACACCCCTCTTTGCCAGGGAACAGCCATGTTGATTCAGGTGTGTGGGGTGTTTTCTAAGGGGCAGAACTGGACTGTCTCAGCAAGATAATGCACCTACAAATTACAATGCATACCCAGGTTTACTGTCTAAGGGAGAGTTCTAACAAATAGAGTACATCTTCATGTATGTTGACAGTCCACACTAAATGGGGTTATGCAAGAGGCCAATCACTTGAAAGTCAAACCTGCCTTTGCAAATTTAATTCTTGAGCTCAACTTCCTGTGGGCTAAGTAATGATAGTAACAAAGAGAAGGCATGATTAAGAATTTCAGCCCTAGGGTTCATTCTGAAAACTTACAAGGCAGAGATGGTAAAGAGAAGAGTGAGAAAGGGTTGGTGTGAGAGAATCACCTACGTAAATGACTAAATCTTGCGCTGGTCCATTTCCTTGGTTGTCCACTATCTTGAAGTAACATCCAAAAGAACATAGAGTAATGAAGAAGAAATGAGCTTTGCAGAAATGTGCATGTGAGAATGGGAAAACTGATGTTATAAGAATGAGAAGGAGTGTTGGAAAGAAAGTAATATAAGATTTAAAAAAATAGTTTTAAGAGGAATAACTTAACAGCATTCTATAGGTTAACTTGGAGATGGTAGAATGGAAAGGAGGGAACCTAGCTGAGAGACTCCTGACATAATCTTAGTGTATACTTTGCTTTGCCCTTCATGTTATCTCCCGTGTCCAATTAATCCCCAAATCCTCTTTATTTTGCCACCTGTTCCTTCTTTCATATTCACATATTCCCCCTTAACTAGCACCTTACTGCTTCAACCTTGAGTAAGGGTTCCATATTTACTAAACGGAGTCCCTGTATGGGGCAAATGGCTACAGCGTTTAGCTGCTAACCCAAAGATTGGAGGTTCAACTCCACTCAGAGGCACCTCGGAAAATAGGCCTGGAGATTTAATTCTGAGAAAACAGTTATTGAAAACCCTATGAAGCACAGTTCTACTCTGACACACGTGGGCTTGCCATGCATGAGTCAGAATCAACTCAATGGCATCTGGTTAAAAAAAAAAAAAAAATACTGAATTATTCACAAAGAATCTCTGAAGCAATTATATTATGTAGACAGACACCTTAGGCACAGTTAGCATTTAAACAGCAAGAGTCAGCAGCTGAAAAATATTTCTTCAATAATATTTTCAGTGTAAACTTTTTGTTCCTTACTTTTTCATTTCCCGTGGAGAGATTCAAGGTCATCACGATGTAAGTTAGCGAAGCCTCGCCCCCCACACCTCATTGCTGGTGAAGCAGGCTGCTAGTGTCCCAAAATATTACAGCAAGCCCCCAAAAACCCTGTGGAGTGACTCAGGCTGCATCCTTTCTCAGGACCACTTTTCCTTTATGGATTTGGAGACAGGGAGCTTCAGAATCAGGACGTTCCTGGGATCAGGACCCCACAAAGTATATAAACAAAGTCTGTCAAAATGATAAGCTCAAAATGCCTGTTATATTTGAGAATTTAACAAAGAGCCTTGCACATAGTAGTTACTTAAGTGTACTTAAGTTGAATTGGATTTCTCTATTTTATTTGATGTAATATTTTTTATTTTTCTGCTCCATTTCCTTCCTTGCTATAAAAACCAGTAAGACCAAGCAGTTGGAGGGAAAAGGTTTTTGAAAGAGAATAATACTAACAAATTAGATATAGAAATTTAAAATGCCTTTAAGACACTTGGTATGTGGAAACACAATTGTCATGGAGTCATGATACACTGCATGATATAAAACCCTGTGAGTGGTAGTTTATTGATATACAATCAAACCCGCCATTATCTAGAACTCAGAGGGAGGCTTCCATCAGAAAGTCTTCTGATTGGCTATCAAGGTCACTATGTCACTTACCCCTGTGTTCTAGATCTAAGTGGCTAGAGAAAAACTTATGGGGACAAATTTTTGAGCCACTTTATCTTCATTCAAACAAAAAACAACAAGCCAGTGGTCGGTCATGGAGTCAATCCCAACTCATGGTGAGCTCATGGTGTGAGAGTAGAACTATGTTCCAGAGAGTTTTCAGCGGCTGAATTTTACAGAAGTAGATCCCCAGGCCTTTCTTTTGAGGTACCTCTGGGTAGACTCAAACCTCCAACCTTTTGGTTAGCAGCCAGGCACATAACTGTTTGCACCAGCAGGGGCTCATTATAGCCTGCTTAATTACGTACACCTGGCCAACAATTTATTAAATAAAACCTCCAAAAGTCAGATAGCTAGATAAGGTTAATGCTGCTTTTGAAGTATCCTTTGGTAGTACTAACCCTCACTTCTTTGATGATTCTATCAATCAGTAGCTCAATCATTCTATATTTTCTGAATGAATCTGCCCAACCAACTGATTAAAAACCAAGAAACCAAATCAGTATATTAGCATCTGGTAAGAAATGTGTCAGCATGGTCTTTTTTAAACATGTAAAGGAAAACAAATCTTCATCATTTTGGAGGTAGAGTGGCAGGGTTTGTTTGTTTTTTTTCCACGAAATGAAGTAAGATGACTGAGCGAGATACTATTTTATACGCATTTATCTACAGCGGGTATCACGTGAGCACTTTCATACGAGATAATCTAACCAGTCCCAGATTGACCTGACCAATCCATGTTGGTAATGACATCTACTTTTCCTGCTTACTGGGGAGTGTGTTTTTAATTGACCACATCTATAAAAACTTCTACAGGATCAATTCCATCATGTTCAGTGTTAAGGCTACGATGTTTAAAAAAAAAAAAAAAAAAAAGCTCCTTTTCAGAAAATTGCAGCATTTCTTATGCTTCCATTGTCAGGAGTTTGAATTTTCTGAAAACTCACAGAAAATTATAAGCCCCTGCATTTTTCTCTTTCCTTTATCCCAGCTGTCACATGTATTCATATATCTGTGTAATTCATCAAAAAGATTATTGAACTGTAACCCTGGGAGAAGCTAGGGTGAATACACCTTCACATATATTTCTAGGCATTGTGTCTGAGGCTCTGGGTATAGACATTTATCATTCTTGCCAAATTTTAGCATATCTGGATTATGGGATTCTAAAGGAAGAATTAAAAAAAACAGGGGTTCGACTCTGCTACTCACCTGATGCTGACTTCCAGCAGAACACTTCTGGAATTCCAGTTTCTAAGTCTGCAAATGTTGGGGTGACAAGGTGACACTCTGCTAGGTAATCGTCAGTGCTCCTTCCACAGGCAATCTTCTAAGACCCCAAGTATAACTTTCTTTTCGTCATCACCAATCACCCTGTAATTATTGACATGTTTAGCAAACAATCTGAGTAAGTTACAAGCATGGTTTCATGGCCCCATTCTTTCACTTGGAGTTCCTGCTTGTGGTATCTCTGTGAAATTTCCAAGGAGAGTTTGTCAGCCATAAAACGGCTCTCAGGACTAAATCTCACGGTTCCTTCTTGGAGGGTGTTGAATTCACCCCTTTACTCCCCCTCTGCCTCCATTTCATAACTTCAAAAATAGCCAGGTGGCCTTCTCTCGGCCACTTAGGTTTAATTAGTCACTGTTTATTTGTAAGCTTCAATCTTCCTGACTTTTAACATCTGCTTCGTGTACTCCAGGTTTCCCATCTATAACTCCTCATCGTTACCTCGGATAAGGGTGGCCAGTGACCGGGGCAAGGTTGCAACCAAGCTCTAAGTCTATTTTCTTCATATTGGCACACTGGACAAATATTTCTTGGATAAATAAATCAATTTAGTTAGGGAGAAAGAAACCACAGGATCATATAAAGTTCATGGTTTCTACTAAACTTGGGGTCAATTTCGTCATCACCTACCAGTGCAATGACAGAATAGTTGTAGAGAAAGAATACAGAATATTAAAGAGTTTGTTTTACTATCAGCTGCAGTGAACGGCTGCCTTATCCTGGGTTAACTTTCACCTTCTCATCTTCAGCACAAGCCTTTGAAAACTTGAGTGGAAACTGTGAAATTGGCCAATAAATTTCTATTCTATAAGAATACACATCACCCCTCCAAAGAATTCCTGGGTAGGGAGTAGAGACTAGGGAGTATCTTGGCCAGTTTCCCAAGAAAAGTTTAATTAAGATGTCCTCTAAAAGAGACAAGGAAGGATGATCACCAAGAAACATCATAAATGCCCATCATACACGTGGCTCAGCGTCGGAATTTCAAAGGTATTCTGTCCTCTGCTCTCAAGAAACATGGGACTGGAGTCTTCCCAGAAGGAAAGAGAGAGAAAATAAGTTCTACCTGCATTTCTAACACTACACTTTTTTTTTTCTTTTTAAATTAAAGCGGAATACTCACCTGATTCCCCACTCCCAGGACTATAAAACTACTTTGCCAGAAGTTGAAATACTATTTGCTTTGTGTCTTGGAGGCACAGTTTGCACTCAAATACTAACCTAAAGGTTGGCGGTTCGAACCCACTCAGCAGTACCACAGAAGAAAGGCCCGGAAATCTACTTCCCTAAAGATTATAGCCAGATAACCTAAGGAGCAGCCCTACTCTGTAACACATGGCATCGCCATAAGTTGGAACCAACTTGACAACAACGGGTTAGAGCCCATTTGCTCTGTCTTGAGTTATTAGACAGACTTTTTAACACCAAAAGATCAGGCCTAAACTAGCAGCCAGTAGTGAGTTTGTGTTTCCTTCAAGAGAGCATCAACCTATAGCCCAGGAGTTCAAACACTAGTGGAAGTGGGAACTCAGCTTGTCTCCACAATAAACTTGTCCTTCTAATGAAAGACAATTCTTGTTTGCCAGGCTTATAAGGAAGGCATACCTGTTTTGTGTATTGCAGGAAACCAGTCCATGGACAGTGTTACTAAATGAAGGCAGAGGCCGTTCATGCCGGAGGGTAAGGCCTAGTGAGAACAGAGGCTGCCAGCCATGCAAGGGGCACCTGATTTTACCAAATGCTCGCAGATGCCTGTCTTCAAAAGATGAACTGTTTTTTTATCCACTGGTAGTTGTCCCATTTTAGCTGGTCCTGAAACCTATTTAACGTTTGCTTTGCCAGTCGCCTTTCTAGGGATTGATACCCAATCAAAGCAGGCGGATTGGTGCTGATTTGGAGTTTATACAAAACAGGGAGAGCGCATAAGCTTTCCGTCGGATTTTTACAGGAAAACATTTGACCCTGGATATGTTCATGTATAAGTGAAATCCTGAGGTTTATTTATTTATGTTTGTCAGTTCCTTAAAGGAAAAGAGAAAGAGGTGGGGGGTGGGAGAAAGAAGAGAGAGAAATTCATTGCCTTTGTAGCCTGAGGTTCATAAAACCCCTCTAAAATGGAATAAAAAGAGCTGTTTCAAAAAACCAAAATGTGTCCCTATACTATCTTGGTAAGCTTAGTTGCCTGGTATAAGAGGAAAAAAACTTAATTAGGAAAAGGAACTAGGAAATTGCATTAATTTTGTGACGTAAGTCTGAAGATTAAGCAAAAAACAAAAACAAAAGTGCATCAGCCAGATGCATTTTTCTGTTCATTAAATAGACCATTTTTTAATTTTCCCTTTTGGCACTCTGGAGAGTTTATGAGAGCCAAGTAGGAAGGACTAGAAGAAAGAGCCCAAGTCATGAAACCACGCTGTGCTTCTTCTTTACGCCCTCCTGCTTTAGACCTTCTCTAAAATTAAACTCTTCTGTGCTTCATCCTTTTTGTTAGAGGCATGAAAAGCAGACATCAGAGCCCTGAGCTTAAGAGAGTGATTTTTTTTATACCCCATCTTAGGAAATGAGGTGCTCCCCTGAGCTATGAGTGTAATGGTTAGAGCATAAGCCTTGGAGGCACAAAACCTGAGTTTAAATTCTGGTTCAGGCATTATTCTGAGTTTCAAAAAAAAAAAAACTCAAACCTGTTACCATTGCATTGATTCCAACTCATGGTGGCCCCACATGTTACAGAGTAGAACTGCTCCGTAGGGTTTCTTGGCTAATTTTTATGGAAGAAGGTTGCCAGGTCTTTCTTCTGCAGCACCACCAAGTGGATTCAAACCATCAACTTTTTGGTTAAAAGCCTAGAGGAAACCATCTGCATAACCCAAGGACCTTACTCTATGGTTAAACTTGGGAAACATGTTTTTAGCTTCAAAATGGGAATAATAGCTCCATTTCAGAAAGCCATTGGGAGGACCAAGCAAAGCTTGATTTGGTCACTTCTGAGTTCTGTTATGAGGTACCTGGCACAGGTGCCTTTTCTAGGCTCTGAATTTGGAGACAACGCGGGTGGGGAGGCATGGAGTATTCTGTGTTATTTCAGACAAGAGGAAAACAGAGATTTTACTCTAAACCTTCCTTTTCCATATACTAGTCTATGGATCTGGAGCCCTGGTGGCTGAGTGGTTAAGAGCTCAGGCTGCTAACCAAAAAGTCTGCAGTTTGAATCCACCAGCCACTCCTTGGAAATGCTATGGGGCAGTTCTACTCTGTCCTATAGGATTGCTATAAGTCGGAATCAACTTGACAGCACACAAGCCTAGTGATCTAGAGCTTCCTTTTCAGTTACTACTTAGAAGCAAACAGAGGGAATTTTCTCCTTTAGCCATGAAAAAAATAAGAACTGTCATCCAAGCTGCCCTAGATAAGCAACAAGAATAGTGTAAATATAGCATTGGCTCAATAGGCGGAATCAAGACAAAAATATTTTAAGTTCTATCCCAGTTTAAATTAATGAAAAATAAACGCCAGAGGTAGATGTCTCACGAAGACAAAAATGTTTAAGTTTTTGACCCTTCACTTACCTAAATACCTACACCCATTGCCACGAGTCGATTCCGACTCATAACGACCCTACAGGACAGAGGAGAACTGCCCCGCTGGGTTTCCATAGAGGGGCTGGTGGATTTGAATGGCTGACCTTGCAATTAGCAGCCAAGCTCTTAACCACTGTGCCACCAGGGCTCCTCCTAGATACTTAGAAAAAAAATTCTAAATCAGTATTTACTTCCACACCTAATTTTGTATTCTTTTTCTTCATAAGGGCCCTCAAATTTGTATAAGTTTCAAGCCACACAACACCTGAATCCTCCCCTGCTAAAACTCTCCCTGAGTTTCCTCACATTACTCATGTTCCTCTTCCATACTGAACTTCCGGTCAAAATTTTGAATGTGGCATCTGGAATCTAATGTATAAAAACAAAAGAAAAGTGATCATCTGATTAATTAGAAAAAAACCTCCCCACTCCCCAAAATTCTGAGCGCGGGCATAAATTCATGCAGTAGTATAATAATAAATCAAATTTGTGTCATTCTTCCTCAATTACAAAGCATCATTTAAAACATATTAATTGACATATACCATATACGTAAAAGAGGACACAAATCATAACCGAATAGCTGAATAGACTACAACAAAGTGAAAGTACTTTTGTCACCACCAGCCATGTCAAAATATCGGGCCTTGCCATCTTTCCAGAAAGCCTCCTTGTGTCCCCTCGTTTGTTTTTTTCTCGAAACTTCAACTTGAAAAACGTCAAACCTTCAAAAATGGAAAGAATACAATAATCACCTGCGTATCTTTTTAAAAAAACGTATTTATTTATCATGCTTTAAGTGAAAGTTTACAAATCAAGTCAGCCTCTCATACAAAAAGTTATACACACCTTGCTATGGACTCCTAGCTGCTCTCCTCCTGAGACAGCACACTCCTCTCCACCCTGTGCTCCCCGTGTCCATTCAACCAGCTCCTATGCCCCTCTGTCTTCTCACCTCACCACCAGACAGGATTTGCCCATATGGTCTCATGTGCCTACTTGAGCCAAGAAGCTCACTTCTCACCAGTAACATTATCTATCTTATAGTCCAGTTCAATCCCTGTCTGAAGAGTTGGTTTTGGGAATGGTTTCAACCCTGGGCTGACAAAGGTCCAGGGACCATGACCTCCAGGGTCCCTCTAGTCTCAGTCAGACCATTAAGCCTGGTCTTTTTACGAGAATTTGAAATCTGCATCCCACTGTTCTCCTGCTCCATCAAGGAGTCTCCTGTGTATCTTTTAACTAGATTATCTCTTTCTCTCCCTCAACCATGTGAGAGGGGATCATGACACCTCACCCTGAATAACTTCATGCTTTTCCTAACAGCAGGACACTCTTCTATACAACCATAATGCCATTATCACAAGAAATTATGTAAGACATTATCTTTAAGATAAAATTGATATTATTTGCCCCTGGAGTCCAGAAGAAATAAAACTTAGGATGAGCAAAAGCATGGTTGCCTTCAGACTTAAATTATCAAATTAAAATGAAAACGCACCTCACCAAACTAGGTAAACAAATGTTCCACCGTGGGTAGGAACCAAAATAGAAGTGCACCGTTTGGGTCTCATTTCCATCTGAAATGCAAAGTGCTTGCTTCACATCGAGTCATCTCTCTTCGACACCCTCTTCTCCCCTTCCTTCCAAAATTCCCTTTAGCACAAATACCGTACAATTGGTTGCACAAATCCAATATTCAACAGCTCTAATTAGGCTAGGGAGAAAGAAATGAAGGCATATTTTTCGTAACGTGAAAGACTACAGCTGAATTCATCTTACTTAACAGCAATTAAAACACATTTGTGAATTTATAAATATTTTGTAGCATGGTTCTGCAAGTGTTTCTATTTCGAGCAATGACAGGTGTTTGTTGTTTAAAATAAATAGCGATCCTGGGGTATTTTACTTAGGATTCAAAATATGTCACTGTGGAAGAACTAAGTTAAATGCCAGCTAAATTTTCTTTAGAAACAAGTTCTGAAACGTCCTGCTTATTTAACTGACATATGTCTGTGTGACATGTGAAGAAGCACCTACTATGAGCTGAGTGCTATTTCGCCCACTTGCATTTAATCTTCAGAAATTTCCGAAGCTACTAAAACGTAAGTTTTAGTAGCTCCATTGTATGGAAAAGAAAACTGAGCTCAAAAGGGTAAATGACATACCCAGATCATTATGCCAAAAAGTAGCAGAAATGGAATTAAAACACAAAGCCTGAATCTTCCCCATTGGGGTGACTGCTGGAGACAGAGGAAAAAATTCTTGTTTCTAGGTGAAGCTTCACCTGCTCCCTGCCCTCCTCCCATCATAATGCTCCTCAGATTTGAGTGTAAACAAACTCCTGAAGAGCCTGCCCCACAGGTTCTCCCATGTGCTCAAGTATGTGGGCACCTGCAGTTCTCAGGGGTTAGGCTCAAGCTGGGACCCTTCCATGTTTGTAACATCAGGTCAAGTATAGAGCCCCAAGAGAGCAGATGTTCAATAAATGTCAAATGGATAAACAAAAGAATGCAGTGCATGGAATTAAATCACACCAGTATGATCATGTTTGAAAAAAAGCCAAACCTGTTGTTGTTGAGTCAATTCTGAATCAGGACGAACCCATGTGTTACAGAGTAGAACTGCTCCACAGGGTTTTCTTGGCTGTTATCTTTGGAGAAGGAGATGCCTGGAACTTTCTTGCACAGTGCCTCTGGGTGGGTTCAGACTGCCAACCTTTAGGTTAGTAGTTGAGAGTAAAATGGTTACAACAGCCAGGGAGCTTGTGATCATGTTTAATCACCTCTATTTTCCTTTTGGCCAGATGGAGCAAAGGAAGGGAGGCTCAGCAGGTGGTAGGATTGAGGCAGGGTCCAGCTGGGTTAGTGCTATGCATTGGGGAAGCTTAGCTCACTTCTCACCCTGACCCCAACTGCAGTCTGAGTGGGGTCGTGTTGCAGGCACTCCTCAGCCAAGTGCTGGTGTTGAGCAACAGAAAGAATCTCTTTATAGTTGCTTTTCTGTTTCCATAGCCCGTTGGGTTTCACGCTTTGAACCATTAATTATTGATTCCTCAAAGCACTCTTGAGAGATTTACAGAGAAAGAAACACAGAGAGCAAGATTGAGTGCCTTTCCAAGCCCAGGAGCACTCGGGTGAGAGTGACGACTGGCCTCATAGTTTCCACTCTTGCGTTCAGGTCCCCAAGGCCCTTTCGTCGGCCCTTCCTGCTAGAGGTGAAGAAGCATTGCCTGGCTTCCAGAAAGCCATCAAACAGTTGAATTCACTCATTTGTGCTTAATCATAATTGGAGACTTTGAGGAAAATGACTTCAGCCTTTTGAAATGAATTTAAGGTGAGAAAAGGAAAAAGAAGCAGTTAGGTATAAAATGCTGCATTTTGACTCAGTTTTCTCTTTGTTATGAAGTGGTGGACAGGGATCATGCAAGATTTTATTGAGTCCACCATTCTGAACCCTGCGTGTATTTTGCACTTTGATCTATCAATAAGGCAGTTACTCAAACCCGTTGCCGTTGAGTCGAATCTGACTCATAGCGATCCTATAGGACAGAGTAGAACTGCCCGTATGGTTTCCAGGGAGCAGCTGGTGGATTTGAACTGCCCACCTTTTCGTTAGCAGCCAAGCTCTTAACCACTGTGCCTTCAGGGCTCCATATAAGGCAGTTAGTACTTAGCAAACAAGAATTTAAGTAAGATGTACAGAGTTCTATGGAGACTTCTTGCAGTGGGGCTCCCTGCTGTTGGGCTGTGGCACTGCCCACTGCCTCCATGGTCCTTCCTGCAACCCCACCCTCAAAGGGATTAAGGATGGCCTACAAAGTCCTAGTTGGCACAAATGGTTTTCAATAGACTACTAACTTAAAGATCTGTAGTTGGAACCCACCACTCAGTGGTACTGCAGAAGAGAGGCCTGGCAATCTGCTTCCATTAAGATTACAGCCAAGAAAACTCCATGGAGCAGCTCTGCTCTGTAACACATGGGGTCGCCATGAGTCGGAATTGACTCCATGGCAATGAGTATGGGTACAAAGCTCCCTGTGCTCCCAGTAAAATCACCCTTCTTGTGGGCTCACTAACACCTACCTCACCACTATAACTAAACTAGGAACAATCCCAAGGAAAGGCTATAATCAGAATTTATTACACGCCTTTACCTAAAAGACCATTACAGCTAATCTGATTGTGCTTTAATATCTGTTTACCTCAGCCACTTCAAGAAGTTCAAGACTTCCAGGTTCTTGTCACCACTCAGCTTTTTATCCCTCCATAGCTCTATAATTTCCTAATCTTATCCAATCTTCCACTGCATACCTGGCTTCCAAACCCTCCCACTCTTCCACCTACAATCTAGAGTCTATTATCAGCCAATCTCCCTTTAACCTCAACATTTTCTTACGTCTTGTTCCTTCTTGCTTCAACTGAAATCTGGCCATTGTCTAACAGCACGACTGCCCAATACCTCTCACCAGCAATGGTGATACTTTTTTTACTGCCTCCATGTAACTAAGGGCCTGGACATGAAGTGGTAGCATTCTTGCTCCTCTTGACAGTTCTGTGAAATTTCTCATCCCTCCTTCCTCAAACACTCAAGCTCCTCAGAGGTTCATCCATCAGGTGGCACGCAAAGCCACCCCTCCTTGTTGAGTTCATCTAACAAGGGTCCATATGCACTGGAAATTTAGAATTTAGTCACTACCTTTCTGGCAAAAGTTAATCCTATCTCCTGTCATTATTTATAATGGCTTCAACAGCTAATAAGATAATCCACCCATCACGCTATCCTCTCATTTCCAATAATCTTTCTATCAGTTCACCTTAGCCATCTACATTCATGATCTTAACCTAGATTCCATAATTACCCATCACAATATTATCTCCATTATCTTGATTTCAGTCACTCTACTCTCTAATTTTTTACTCTCTAAATATAACATGGACTGCCAGAAGAACAAACAAATCTGTCTTAGAAGTAGTACAGCTAGAAAGCTCCTTAGAAGCAAGGATGGCAAGACTTCATCTCACATACGTTGGACATGTTACCAAAAGGGAGCAGTCCCTGGAGAAGCATATCATTTTTAGTAAAGTAGAGAGTCATCATATGATTTGAACCCCCTCAATGAGATGGATTAACACGGTGGCTGCAACAGAAGGCTCAAACACGGAAACAATTGTGAAGATGGCATAGTACCATGCAGTGTTTCATTCTGTTGTATATAGGGTCAATGTGAGTTGGAACCAACTTGACGGCACCTAACAACAACAACTCTCTGACCACTGGCTCTGACTTTCCAGCTCACTTAATCTAATACCCCATTCCAACAATTATGTGATCTTCATAGGGACTTCCAATCTATTGACTTTATCGTGCCTATCAGTCCCCCTAATATTCTCATACTCCTTTTTACTCCTCTTGGATTCTGTAGATCAATTCTATATAGTCTATTTAATTCCTCTGAACATATCCTCAACTCCCGGGCCTATGTTTCCAACTGTAACTTATTTGCCTTGAAAAGCCCTGGCTCTAATTAAATCAACTTATCCTCTTAAAAAAAAAAAAAATTTTTTTTTTATCCTCTTACCCTTTACCTACAACAATCACCTAAATATGCCTTTAAAAAAAAAATACAAATAGGATGATTCGTCTCATTTTAAATTTATAATCACAAATCTCTGCGATTCTGGCAATCCTACATTTCCCCACTTATTTCACTCCCCACCCCCTAGATGACTATGTTATAACTTATACTTGCTCCTCAAGACCCCTGCCCATGTCTCATACTCAGATAATGACCTAGCTTTGTCTTGATTTCCTAGAGTCGCCATAACAAAATATTGCAAAGTAGTTGGCTTCAAGAACAGAAATTTATTTTCTCACAGTTTTAGAGACTAGAAATCCAAGTCAGGGTCTTGGCCCTGTCGATTCCTTCTAAGGGCTCTAAGACAGAAACCATACCGCTCTCCTAGCTCCTAGTGGGTGCCAGCAATCCTTGGCATTCCTTTGCTGCTTGTAGATGGATACTCACATGGTATTGGTATTTACTCTTGGAAAACTTGATTTTGGTTCTGAGAACCTATCTCCTGGTTCTAAGTTATTTGGAAAATTAGTTTAAGTATTGATAACACAGACCCTTTCTGGGATATCTCAAAACTTGTTCAGATGTCTTCTCATCTAACATATCCTTTCCCGTCTTTCATGTCATTGGAAACTATGTTCACCTATTTTTGCACTGTATATCTTTGGATTGTTTCCATGTCTTTTTGATTGTTTATTTGCTCATTTTATTGTTGACTAAAACTCCCGTTGGATATACAGTATATGTCTAAAAATAAGTTTTCTGGGGAGATCCCTAATCCTATATATAATCAGGTAGTTGTAGGCCAAAAATGTTCTTCATCTTGACAACATGGATATAAGACATATGTGGAGTGTTTTTTTTTTTTTTTAGAATTATAAAATGGATCAAATCCCGCCCCTCCTTCATTTGTGGAACCAAACCCACCACCCACTGCCATCGAGTCGATTCTTACTCATAGCCACCCTATAGGATAGAGTAGAACTGCCCCATAGGGTTGCCATTCGAGCTGCTGACCTTTTGATTAGCAGCAGTAGCTCTTAACCACTAAGCTATCAGGCTTACCATTTATGGAACCACAATACCCAAAGTCTATGGATATAAATTAATCTGTACCAATTCTATTTGTTCAGGAGTTGAGCAAACCCCAAAGACTCCACCCAGATATTTCTTAGATGCCAGGGGTAGTAGGATCTGATGTAAGCTCAGGGAAGCACACTCCTATTCCAGTGTGCTAGCATCTCACCAAAGCACCTGACCAATGACTATAGTGCAAGAGACCTCTGAGAAAGCATTGTTCCCCCATGTTCATCCGTCATCCACTGGTAGCTACTCTAAACCCTGGTAGTGCCAAAGATGCATTATGATGTACGGCACTATTTGGACCCTGAAACTTATGAAGTATCTCATGAACACATTTACTTTACTTTCTGGCTTTATCCCGTGTAGTAGATTTTTCAGGAAATATTTATTTCCTCCTCCAACCCTCATGACAGAAGAACATTCCATATCTCATTGATATTGGTCTTAGCCATGTGCCTCGCATTGACCTCAAGGTGGGTAGAATGCAGTTCCCTACCCCTTGACCTTGAACTAGGCCACATACTTGTTTTCGCCAATAGTGTATTATTATATGTGACGTGCCCAGATGTTTAAGATGTGCTTCCATAGTTCAACTTTGTCTATTGCTCTCCTACTTTTGCCATTAGAAGAACATGCTTCATGTTGTGTCTGGTCCAAGAAAACTAAGAGACACATGGTACACACCTGGACCTAACCTGCAACTTGGAGCTCAGCCAGATAAACCTAGACTAGATCATTTGAATGGCAGTTTATCTACAGGTGTCTGAGCAAAAAATAAACAATTACTGCTGTGTGTACTCCATTTTAGGGTGATTTTTAGGCAATTTTTATGTAGCAATCACTGAACAATATATTCTTCTCTGATCCTACAGAATCAGTCCCTCAGGCTGGCTCAGAAGTGTAGACACCATTCTATCCATTCCAGTGTTTTCCCACCACCTCTGTTCCCTCCAACAAGCCAGTAACAAATGCAATCAAAGTGAAAAAAGGCCTGAATCCAGTTTGGGACTCAACTAGGACGTCTTGGTACATTTGATTAATAGTGATCTGTTCATAATTTTCATGAGTCAGCTTATAGAATTCCTTAAAAATGGCAATTGGAAAGAAAACTGCAGAGCAAGTTTTTACTGCCACCTTCACAATGCAAGATTAACATTTCCTTTCAGAGAGTAGTTTACTAAAGTTTTGGCTATTTAATTGCGCTCTCACGAATCGTAGGCCTTTCACGTAAGTGAACTCACTCTGAAAGGTTAGTGGTATCTTGGCTGGCAAATATTTTTTCAAAGAAGGCATTTGTTTCAGAAGTAAACATTTAATTTGGGTGAATTTTAATAGCCACAGGGCTTGATTCTGATGAAAATGTTTACTAGCAGCGTTTCTGCTTTGGAGCCATTTGTTTCCATTATTTTGACAGAAACAAAATTTGGTTGGTTGTTGTTTGGGATGTGAAATGGTTTTGTAAGCATTTCAACTTGATGTCCAGGCAGGCAGTCACAATAATTCTTTTTCAAATAAATGAGACCACCATATTTCTATTCGTTACTTCAGCGAGAAAATTTTAACCAGGGAAAGAATTGGCAAAACACTACAGCACAAAATCCTGAAAGAAAATTGCAACAAAAGTTAGTATACTGTAAATATTTGTGCAAAGACTTGGGCCATCTTTTCTTTTTATAAATACTTGCCTGAGCAGCCAAAGGAAATGGAAAGTCGAAAGAGAAAATCACGTGTCCTCGTTTATAGTTTGGAACAGCAAATGTTATTGAATTCAGCAGAACTTTATCGTACCTTATGAGTTATGCATAAGACAGAAAGGTGGAATAGAATTTTATGCAAATATATTAAGCTACATAGAAGTGATTTCTGTAATTAATCATTTTTTAATCATAAAAATTGAAAATAAGAGAAAACACCTTCTAAAGGAGTCCGGGGTCAATCAAGTAAATAAACTAAAGCCATTCAGTCAACGAGCATTGATTGGATTTTAGCAAGATAGTATTGACTTTGCTTCAACTCCACCCACTTCACAAACTAATTAAAAAAGCACATCAACGACATCTTCAATCAGCTCAAGAAGATAAGTGGGCTTCAAAGCAATCAACTACAGAACTCTGTCAAGAATATCAATAGTTCCTCAAAGAACTGCAGAGAGCTTTCTGGAAGTTACTCACGTCAATCAGAAGAACAAAAACATGTGCTTGTAATTTAGGGGGACCTTTCTGGACAATGTGGCTGACTTATCAGAAAGAAAGCCACACACAGAGCAGAGCATCTGTTAGCACCCAAGATCCCACTCTACCTCAGTCCACCTAAATTCCAATCTAGTAAGAGTAATAACAATGCTCGGATCAGAAGGGCTTGAAGGGTCATTGAGCAACTCATTTAAAATGTCAAAAAATGTACCAGCTGCTATAGTCCTTAAATGGAATAGAGGATTATTAGATTACCTTTTGAAGGAACATGGTCTGCAGATCCATAAAAGAGCCTGTCTTGTGAGTGTCTCATTGTCTTTACTGTCCAAAGCTCCACAGAACATATTGTTCATTTTTGAACAGATGAATGAATAAAAGAAGCACTTTGACTTTATTACTGGCCCAAGAAAATTTTTTTCTTCTTTCTGTTTCCATTTCCAAAGTATAGGAAATCTAATTTCATAACGAAAGACATCTAACCTATTCAAAGCTCTGTTCTGTTAACAATCTTAATGAAAAGATTCAAGAAAAATCTGAAGACAGAAATTTCTTTCCTATAACATTTGGATGAGAAAGAAACCAAACAAATGAAAGCACAAAGAAGACAAAAAGGAAGGATGGGGAAAAAAAAGAAAAAGAAAAAACACAATGTGGCACAAGAAGACAGTCCATGTCAACGTGGGGTTTAGTTTTAAAGTCGACCTTATTGTTTTCTAATGGTAGCACCACCCCCCTTCCCTTCCCTTTCTTTCTCTCTCTCCCAAGAGTCTTTATGACCTAAATATCTCCTCAGGATTTTATATGTGTTATATAAAAGTTTTTTTTTTATATATATATGTTACGAGAAGCTCTTGTGGCACAGTGGTTAACTTGTTCGGTTGCTAACCTAAAGGTCGGCAGTTTGAACACACTACCTGCTCTGTGGGAGAAAGGAGTGGCAGTCTGCTTCTGTAAAGATTACAGCCTTGGAAACCCTAGGGGGCAGGTCTACTTTGTGCTGTAGGGTCGCTATAATTTGGAATGACTCGATGGCAGTGGGTTTTTGGTTGGTATATATGTTACTTTATATGTGTGAAATTATTTTCAAACTTTTCAAAGAATAATAAGCTTCTATTAAATATTTTGACTCAGAGATTGTGGGGAAGCATGGAGGGATAGTTAGGGCCAGCTGGGGCAATGGGAGTCACCATGATACTTCAAGACAGCAGCCATTTTACCAACTTCCATACCAGTTGCACTCAAGTTGATTTCAACTTATGGTGGCCCCATGTGTGTCAGAGTATAACTGTGCTCCACAGGGTTTTCAATGGCTTGTTTTTTGGAAATAGATCACCAGGTCTTTCTTCCCAGGTGCCTCTGGGTGGGCTCCAACCTCCATCCTTTCAGTTCGTATCTAAGCATGCTAACAATTTGCACTACCCAGAGGCTTACCAACTAGCGTGGAAGCACTTAAATATTGTTAACAACTGCTACAGCAACATCGATGCGTACCTATCAGTGCTGCCTTTCTTTTTTGCACCTATGTATAAACATTCTTGAATTTAGAAATTCATACCTAGGAGCCAAGAAATTTAAAGTATACATTGAATTTTAGAGCTGAAAGATATTAGGGATTATGAAGCCCAAGCTCTGGAGTTAAAGTAAGTGGTCATGAGTGGCATATTCCTGTTCACAAAACTCTTTGTGGCTGAGTTTGGGCTAGATCCAGTATCTTCTAAATGGTAAAATATTCTTTTTCAACAATATCCAGCAGAGAGTGCCTATTACACTAAGTAGGTTTTCTAACACATTAGTCTACAACCAGGGGAAAATCAATTTCAAGCTATCTACCAGGGAATTAAAAGTCTTACTTAAGATGTGAAACATTACTCGTTCCCATGAAAACACAAATTTCACCCTACATTCTACTCCTCAATCAAGACGTTTGAAGAAATAACAATAATGATACCTAACTCATATCAAAGAAGTGTTAAAACAACCTAAAATAAATATTTACACAGGTCTACTTTTTGGAAGAAAGGAGCCCTGATAGCTTGATGGTTAAGTGCTCAGCTGCTAACCGAAAGGTCGGCTGTTCAAATATATCAGTAGCTCCACAGGTGAAAAGACCTGGCTGTCTGTTCCATAACAGAAATACCACAAGCGAGTGGCTTTAACAAACAGAGGTTTATTCTCTCGCACTTTAGGAGGCTAGAAGTCCCAATTCATGGTGTTAGCTTCAGGGGAAGACTTTCGTTCTCTTTTGACTCTGGGGGAAGGTTCTTGTCATTAATCTTCCTCTGGTCTACGAGCTTCTCAGCACAGGGATTCTGGGTCCAAAGGACATGATATTCTCCTGGCTTTTGTTTCTTGGTGGTATGAAGTCCCCTGTCTTTCTGCTTGCTTTTCTCTTTTATATCTCAAAAGAGATTAGATTAAGGCACAATCTAATCTTGTAGATTGAGTCCTGCCTCATTAACATATCTGCTGCTAATCCCATCATATCAGCATCATAGAGATAGGATTTACAACATATAGGAAAATCACATCAGATGACAAAATGGTGGACAATCACACAATACTGGGAATCGTGACCTAGCCAAATTGATACACATATTTTTTGGGGGGACACCATTTAATCCATGACAGTTCCTATGAGTCAAAGTCAACTTGACAGCACACAACAATAACAAACTTTTTGGAAATGCCATAGAAAATCAACCAGTGGACCACATTCCTTCCTAGTCCTGTATTCATTTCTGTAAGAGATATCACAGGAGTCCCTAGGTGGTGTGAATGGTTAGGCACGGGACCACTAACCAAAAGATTGGCAGCTCCAACCAACCCAGAGGTACCTTGGAAGGTAAGCCTGGTTATATGCTTCTGAAAGATCACAGCCTTGAAAACCCTATGGAGCAGTTCTAGTCTGCACACATGGGGCCATCATGAGTTGGAATTGACTCAATGGCAACTAACAACAACAAAAGGTATCATGGTTTTATAGAATGAGCATCATCTTTGATGGCAGACATACGATGCAAATCTCAACACAGCCATTTTAAAGCAGTGAAAATTTGGGTAAGTGCTAAACCTATTTAATTCTCAGTTTCTACAGAACTTGTGAAATAGTAGCAATAATACCTGCAGCCTGGATGTTATGAGAATTAAACAAGAAATCTGCCTGTAACCCATAAGTCACCAACCTCACCAACCTGTGGCTACAAAATAATGTTACATATATTTTTCATGCCCAGGCTACTACACTCCTAACTATCCAGCCAGCTGTCGACAAATAGTTTTGAGAATTTTCCAGGATCTTCTCACCCATGTAGTCCAGAACAAATTGGCCAAGTTCTTCCCTTTGGATCGCTAGTGTTGCTGACAACTCTTGTGATATTATTGCTTTTGTTGGCACCTATATTTCACTGTAGGCCTTTACCGCCTCTGCTCTGGTCCTGTTGTAAATTTATTACTGCTCAACCAGATTCCACAAATCACAATTAGGAAAGGATCAGGAAGGGTGTGGTTTATTCCAAATTCAACTGAGGTTTAAGGAAGAATACAAAGAATAACTGGCAACTACTGCTGGTGCAGTGGTTAAGAGCTTGGCTGCTAACCAAAAGATCAGCTGTTCGAATCCACCAGCTGCTCCTTGGAAACCCTATGGGGCAGTTCTACTCTGTCCTATAGTGTTGCTATGAGTTGGAATTGATTCGATGGCAATGGGTTTTTGAGTTTTTGGCTACCATCCCAAATGCCCAAATTCTACCTCTGATGTATTAGATCAAGGCTCTGCCTACCTCCAAGTCTACCTTCTTGCGCAGGAGCTCACTCCTTCTCCTCCCCTTGAAAGGCTCCAAGTACTTCTGTGTCTAGAGCCCAGGACCAACTTCACTTACCCACCTGTGGCCCATAGAAGAAGAGTGTCCTCTCCACCAATCCAAAGGCAAGCTCAAGTCCAGCCCTAAAAAAAGGAACTTCCTTTTTCCATTGACAGTGGTTATTTACCTTCTATACAGGCTGAAATTGCCACCCATAGTGTATGGTCTGGTCCTTTGGCTCAAACGTAATATTCACATGAGTCAACAGGGTATTTCTCAAAGTCTAGTTTATTCAGTTTTAAATAACACCCTATCTAGAACAACAACAATTCAAGCTAGGTTACTAAGACCAGACCAGTTACTTTTCAAAATATTTCTTTCAGAATGAAATACAAAAACATAACAAAGCATACCTTTCTCCTGTCATGGTCTCTTCTTACGTCCTGGTGTCCCACGAACAGGAATGGGCTAATCCCACTCAAATGGCCTAAAGGGAGAACTTGGTTTCCCAGCGAGGAGTGAATGCTGGGTGAGCTACCAACAAATGTCCAACACATCAGCTAGGGAGTTAGTGCCTTATTGTGAGGATGACGGCAAATCATTGAAAAGTTCCTCTCCCAATGTCAGATTGCAATCCTTATTTAAAAAGCAGGCACCGTGTCCGGCATCATAACAAAGTGCGTTAGGGGAAAAAAAAATTATTATAATAGCCCAGGCTTTAACTTTAGATATTTTATCAACAGTCAAGACCTAATTTATAAAGAGGAAATTTATGAGAATATTCTCGTTTTACATTTCACCAAATTTGTTTTGATTCTATAAGTTACTTGCCATTGGGAGGGAGGGGGGGATGGTGAAAAGATGAACTCAATTAAACCTTAACTGAATGGTAAATGAGATGGTGATTCTATTATGTCATCCACAAGATAATAATGCACAAGCAAGAAAAACCTACAGGGCAATTAGTCCCCTGAGAGAGTCTACTATTTCAATAAGCCACAGAAATAAATTCTGAGCAATAAAGAAAAGGAACTCTCTTAATTGCAAGTTTCCCTTGCCCATTTAAAAAATTGTCTCACGTGCGTGTCTTTTTGCCTTTTTTGAGTATTTCTTGAACTTCTTTGCAACTTTCAGCCCCTCATATTTGCCTCTGGCTGATTTTAAATTATGCTAATTGGAAAAGGGAAAAGTGTTGGTAATGGAATAAAATGGAGCGCTATTTCTTATAGCATCTGGTGCAATCTGAGCCATTTGAAAGTGCATCTTATGGAATAGAGTTCTGAATAAGCAATGCCAGTCTGATTATAAACAACATGGGTCTCATTAGAATATGTCAATCTGATTGCTACCTAGTGATACACTGCAGATTACTAGGCCATAATTGCCTCTTACATATTATGTGTGTAATATACAGTTTCTTGCATCTATGTTAAAACCACTTTCATGGCTATCTTTTCCAGCTCCACACAAAGCAATGTCTATGTTCTACTAAGTTGATTTTAACTGGATCCTTAGGTTCTAATTCTATTTTTTTGTAAGTATTCATCAAGTTTTCTGCAGCAGTGCTATAAACAAAGAATTATGTCCAGGGCGATTGTCAGAAATAAGATATGTCAGAGGTCTATTACCCGTTCAACTGGGAGCAGCCAATGGCCCAAGGCAATTCCTCCAAAGGAAAAGGGTAAAATAACTGAGGCCAAAGCCCACAATATAACTACAGGTCTTAATTAGGTTGTTGATTTACATGTGTTGGGCATTTTTTCATTGTCAAAATCCATTTGGATCCTTACTGTGACTAGAAGAATTCAGACATCTCTAAAACCTCCTATAACAAGCTTTGAAATCATGACATAATCGATTATAGTTTTTAGAAGTACAATCTCTCCAACTCTTGTTCCTGATACCTTAGATCTTCCCAGCGCATGCTCCATCTCTAACCAGCATGGAGGCTACTAGACCACCCACCAGTGGACAAAAGGCACATCTCCATTGAACTGCAAACCTAGATAAATACTTGAAATATGCCTTGGGGTGTAGAGGTGGAAGGCATAGTGGGAGGCTTGAGCTTCTGTACTTACCCTATGAAGGAGCCCTGGTGGTGCTATGGTTAGGAGCTCGGCTGCTAACCAAAAATGTCAGTGGTTCAAACCCAGCAGCTGCTCCAAGAGAAAGACCTGGCAACTTGCTTCCTTAAAGACTGCAGCCTAGGAAACCGTATGGGGGCAATCCTACTCTGTCCTATAGGGTCGCTATGAGTCAGAATCAACTCAATGGTACCCAACAACAACACTATAATAACACTAAAAGCTAGACACTAAACACTAAAAGTTGTACCCAACCCAACCCAAAGTTGTACAGCATGGAGTAAATCTGTTTGCTTGCCCCCTCTCCTTCCGTGTTTTCATCTGAAACCTCCAAGAATAGATTAAATCAGCATTCCCTAAAATGCATTTCAAAGAACTTTTGTTCAATAGAGATGTTAAAGGGTCTCATTTTCGAACATATGTGAAAAATGTCAGGTGAAACTGGAAAAATTGGTTTCTTTACAACAAGACTTCTCAGGCCTTTAATATACCAGTGTGCTTTATGAATCTCTCAAATGGAGTTGTAGAGCACATCATTGTTGCCCGATTTATTTCACCAGAAAAGCCACTCCCCATCAACCAACTGTCTACTGAATAATACTCATGGATGTCTAGTTAACCAAAGGTTTTATCTAAATGCCTACCCACTCTCTCTCGTCTTAAATTGGACAGCCTGACTCATTCTGATGCCTGTGGCCAACGAGGGCCTCCACAGTTGCATTTCCTGCTTTCCATAGTAGCTTTCAATAGAATTGATTACACTGAATTCTCACATATCCTGGCCAAGTAGGGAACTCTTACCCCCATTTTAAAAGAAGTATACTGCCTTTCAGGGAGGTTAAGTGATTTTGCCCAAGGCTACACAGCTAGTTAGTTGGCAAGGCAGGGTTCAGAGGCAGGGTTCACGTTAAGCCTGTGCTCCCTTTTTCACTACATCGTTGTCTTTGTCGTCTAGTGCTGCTGTAACAGAAACAGCACAAGTGGATGGCTTTAACAAAGAGAAGTTTATTCTCTCACAGTCCAGTAGGCTAGAAGTCCGAATTCAGGGCTCTGGCTCCAGGAGAAGGCTTTTCTCTCTGTCAGCTCTGAAGGAAAGTCCTTGTGATGCATAAGTTTTCCCTTATTCTAGGAGCATCTCAGTGCAGGAACCTCAGGTCCAAAGGACGTGCTCTGCTCCTGGTGCTACTTTCTTGGTAGTATTGAGGTCCCCAACTCTCTGCTTGCTTCTCTTTCCTTTTATCTCTTGAGAGATAAAAGATTATACAGGCCATAACCCAGGGAAACTCCCTTTACATTGGACCAGGGATGTGACCTGGTAAGGGTGTTACAATCCCACCCTAATCCTCTTTGACATAAAGTTAGAATCACAAAATGGAGGACAACCACAGAATATTGGGAATTATGGCCTAACCAAGTTGATACACACATTTTTGGGGGGACATAATTCAATATATGACAATCATGCTGAGCATTTTCACCTCAGTTAATACCCCCTGTCTTTGGACCCATCTTTTGTTTCTATATGGTTAATGACTAACCTCTCTCTGTAACAGGCCATCATCAAAGTGAAGAATGGCATTTGAGAAGTGCTGTCCATGGCTTTTATGCCTAGAACATGGAAATGATAATTAAAGAAAATCACTACCTCCTCCCAGACTATATTTCAGATGGCTGTACCCTAACGATAATAGATTATACTCCGCTTTTAGTGAAACGTAGAATGTGAAGATTATTTCTTACAAAACACAGTGTGTTGGACAAATATTGTACTTAAGGTATAGTTTGTTCCACTAGCGTTTACCAAAAATTATCAACATGACAAATCAACCAAAAAAAAAAAAAAAAAAAAGCCACTTGACAACAAAATGGGCATGCGATGTTTCAGGAAGAATGCAACGGTAGACACATCTGCTAACGATGATGTGTAGCACCATCATCAGATCAAAACAAGCACATTTGACACATAGTATAATCAGATAGAATGGAGCAACTTGGCCCATCATACAGTATGCCAGGGGAGTATAGAGGTTAGGAGCAAATCTCTGGGGTTCACCTATTTCAGTTTAAATCTCCATTTCAATCTTTACAGCAGGTAACCTTGGACTAGTTATCTAACCTCTCTAGGCCTTAGAGAAACCCTGGTGGCATAGTAGTTAAAAGCTATGGCTGCTAACCAAAAGGTCGGCAATTCTAATCTACCAGGTGCTTCTTGGAAGTGCTATGAGGCAGTTCTACTCCGTGCTATGAGTTGGAATTGACTTGACAGCAGTGTTTTTTTTTCCTATGCCTTAGTGCCCATATCTATAAAATTGGGCATAAGGGTCCTTGTCATAGGTTGTTTACCTGCTTTGCAGTTAAAAAAAAAAAAAAAAATCAAACCCATTGCTGTCAAGTTGACTCTGACTCATAATAAGAACACTGTAGGACAGAGTAGAATTGCTCCATAGGGTTTCCAAGGAGCAACTGGGAGATTTGAACTGCTGACCTTTTGGTTAGCACCCGAACGCTTTACCACTGGGCCACCAGGGCTCTGGTTTGCAGTTACTACTCAAAAACGTTAACAGTAATGAAATTCTGTAAGCTGGGGCTCCAGCTCCAATTCTTACGATGCTTCAGAGCAAGGCTTTAAGATCTTGCCCACCTGATAAGTGTCAAGGGGTTCAGGTGTTGTTGTTTTGCTCATTCTAGTTTTAGCTTGACTTGGGGGAAAAATAATACTTCAGATTTCTTGGCCTGGGATTAGGGTTCATCCTATGTTCCCTCCCAAGCTAGGAGGACTGAGTAGTTAAGACCATTTAAACCCTAAAAGGCAAACAGATGATCGTGACTAAAGACTCAGCTTCTAGAAAAATGCAGAAATGTGTGATGCAGAAAGGAAAGTGCGATCCCTAAAGCACCAGGATAGACAAGGATGCAACTGCCAATGTCACAGCAAGTCTGAGCATTGCTTGTGCTTCTCGACGTACCTGGGAAATGGCCGTTGGAGGCATCTGTGGAGAAGATCAAACTCTGAGCTTGGAGATGCACTCGCCTTCTCCAGAAAGCTTTCACTGACCTCCCCTAGGTGCATAATCCCCCTTTATACCTGTGGTAGAGACAGACTAGCTGCTCAATTGTTTCATTTCCTCTTCCTGCATACACAGGAAGACTGTTTCTCAGCCTCAGAGCAGTTACGTTGGACCCGCGGACTAGGTTCTGACCAATGAGGTATGGAAGGTAGTAATGGAAGCCATTCCCAAGGCTGACCGTAAAACCCCAACACAATGTCCACATATTCTTCCCCTTATGGAGTGACCTGGGAAGCTACATATTTAACATGGCAACATCACAGGAGGGAAGGAATCTGGGTCACTTAGTCATGGTTGGAAAAGATTTGCCAGGGAAAATCCTTCAGATCTTTCTGTGGGTTGTGATGTTAGAACTAAACCTTCATTGTGTTAAGCCACTAAGAATATGGAGTTGTTTATTACAAACGCTAGCAGTTATTACCCCAAGTAATACAAAACTTTCATGTCTTAAGTCTACCTTGGAAATACTGCTAAGATTACATGAAGTAATTTGATTCCATTGGACCAGCTCAGTCTAGAAAATTAGGAAAAAGTTATTTATTGGCTGACTTTCTATCTTGCAGGAGTCCCTGGGTGGTGCAAATGGAGCACTGGACTAGAAGAAAGGCTGAAGGTCTGAACCCACCCAGAGGGACCCTGGAGGAAGGGCCTGATGATCTGCTTCTGAAAGGACACAGCCTGGAAAACCCTATGGAGCAGTTCTACTCTGCACGCTTGGGGCGCCATGAGCTGGAATAGACTGGATGGCAACTAACAACAAGCACCACAAACAGGTGGGGAGATTGGAGAGAATTTTTAGAAGATTCCAACTCTCGTCCCTTTCAAACCACAAATATGCTGCCGACCACTCAATGGGTTGGTCCTGTTGGTTCTTGAGATGATTTCAAGGAAATGATCATAAAATAATCAGTTGTAACTCAGATCCTAAGCTTCTTTTTATTTCAATGCCCAAGAGTTAAAACATTCCAGCAAATACTCAACTGCATGCTCATTTCCCATCTCCTCCCCCCGCCCCCAAAAGCACGGTCATTTACCATCTCCCCTCTCCAATGCCAGCTGCTCTTAAGGCCTTTAGTAAATATGTTGTGGCAAGTTCTGAGTCTGTTTTTCAATTGGCAATTGAGCTCTGTCCATCGAGTTTAATGAAATAGCATCATGTTGAGAGCATCTGTTTTTAAAACTACGACCCTTAATACTTTTGTATTCCACACCAATTTAGAATTCGATGAAAGATGTTAAATCTTCTCCCCATCAAGGTGCACATATATATGTAATCATTGACATTTGCATAATGTTTCAGGAACATTCTTGTACCCCTTGGCACTAATCAATGCAACCTCAAGGATCCATGGGTATCAGGTTAAAAACCTCTGGTAAGGATTGATGAGACACTGGTCTTTCAGAGGTAGAATTCGCACCCTCCATGCAGGAGACCCAGGCTCGATTCCTGGTCAATTCACTTACTGCACAGCCGCCACCTCGCTGTCACGGAGGCTTGCGTGTTGCTATAACGTTGAATAGGTTTCAGCAGACCTTCCAGACTAAGACCGGGAAAAAAGGCCTGGTGATCTACTGCTGAAAATCAGCCCACGAAAACCCTAGGGATTAGAGAGAGATGCAACTGATCACGGGGCTAACACAGGACCTGGGCGGTTTTTCGTTCCATTGTTAATGGGGCCCCCACGAGTTGGGGCTGGCTCAATGGCAGCTACCGTCAATGATTGGTAGGTGGTCATTTGGATCAGCAGCAAGGATGTTAGAGAGGGTGTTGAACTGGGGATCTTAAAGAAGATGTTAAAAAAGATACCTATACTATCAAAAAAGGCTGATGAACATAGATAGCTACCATTTGCTGTATATTGTTGAGTTGCAAGATACTGCGCTAAAAGCTTTAACACGTTTAATCTTCAATAAAGCTTTTGGTATTGTAATCACCGTTGTACCAACAAAGACTTGGGTAGAGGGGAGTTAAGAAACATGTCCTAGATCACATAATTATTAAGTGGTAGAGCCTGCATTCCAATCAAAGTCCCAGTTCTGTTGCACTCCAAAGTTTATAGTTTTAATTACAATGAGATACAAGAACTTGTAGAATCTAAGTCAGATGTGCTAATGTCATTATTCCCAAGGGCAAGGACCATTTAGAAGTTAATGGTTTTTATCTTCTAAATAAGTACACTCAATTAGAAAGTAAGATTTTGTGTTTTAATCATATGGCAACAATTAATTAATTTAAAAACATCATACTGAAGTCCAAACATATTGAGGCAACTAAATTCCAGGTTTGTATACGGCAACTACTTTATTATTTTCAAATGCAAACTCTCTGCATTTAGTTTGCTATTTTACAATTTTACAAACTAGGTATAAAAGACCATAAATAAATGACATAAGTTATGTGTACCTAAAGTTCATGAAGGGAAGAAAAATACCTTGACAAATTAAAACAAAATAGAAAGTCTATGTCTAACTCAAAATCACTCAAATTTCAGAACATTTATGAACCAAGGAATGTTCTGTTAATTTCTTTTTCAGTATGAACTAAATTATGATATGCCTTATACATTCTAATTTTAACCACAGTCCTTGCATATTCCAACATACGTGGAGTGATACAAAAAAATAAATGCACTCTTCAGTGTGTATCAATACTTGATGTTGTTTGGAGAATGTTACATAAGTGAAAATATTGCTTCTAGAACTTTACTGGTCAGAATTTTAAGTGTCTTCAGACAAATATGGAGGCTATAAGCGTGTATGGATTAATACACATATCCTTCACAGATTGCATACAAGAGGTCTCAAAACACACACACCAGCA
Source organism: Loxodonta africana (assembly GCF_030014295.1). Taxonomy (NCBI): domain Eukaryota; kingdom Metazoa; phylum Chordata; class Mammalia; order Proboscidea; family Elephantidae; genus Loxodonta; species Loxodonta africana. The sequence goes on along the minus strand of NC_087347.1, from coordinate 24,618,260 downwards.
GAGTAGTGAGCACAAGCTGTCTTTAAAATAACTTTTCTTTAATCACACCAGAACATTTCTTCCATAAGATTGTTAAAAACAATTTGGGGCCAGCAGACACATGGTGAAATGACTTAATTTGGTGTGGGAGGGCAGCTTAATGCTGCCTAATAGAAGATCTGGGCCTGATTTAACATCTGAGCTCACCGGGCCAGCATTCACTCATGGCCTTGACACAGTCCCTGAACTTGACTTCCTCCTCCTACCTATCTTGGAAAGATGACCTGCTCAGAAATTCAACCTCATTTCTTTATACATATTTTTCAGGCATCAATGCATAGGCACATCCCTTTAAAAATACACTAAGGTCCCCCAAAAGGGGTCAATTAACTTTGTTACTCCGGCATAGTTATGAGAATACAATGCCACACACCCTGTCAGAATGTAAATAAATATTTATTGATGATTTTCTCCATTTATTCAACAACATAGGGTTCAGATTCCATTTTTTTTTCTCTTTTTCCCTGATTTGGTGTTATAGCTTATATAAATGGCCACAGTTTCTGCAACCATAGTTTAGAATAAGCAAGGCAAACACTCCAAGATTATGCAAAATGGCAGTATGTTCGCTGGAGTTTGGTATACATATCAGAGCAATTCTGAGTTTTCACACACTGGACCTTCAGATCTAGAAGGCTAATGCATTTTTGAGGGCCATTAAGAGCTAGCTGCATATTAATTACTCTAGAACTTTCTAGGAAAATTGGGGTCCTGAAATTGCTTGAGGCCATTTAACCTTAACTATGCCAACCTCAAGAGTCACTGGTATGTATTTTTCTGTGATACTGGCAGACAAAGTATTAATCCGAGACACATCATCTCAAAGCCGACACACGCGTCTACGTTCATCTCTGAAAGGATATGAATTGCATATATTTGTTCTCATTCAACAAGTCCATTTATGCAGGAAAACAAAGGCTAACTTGTACTCCATTTGGGGTTACCAGACAATTCTATCCCCTTCTTTCTCTCCATTAAGGAACTGTTAATTTGGATAAGGAGTTGAATCAGAATCCTGATTTTGATGATGGGGCATCACCTGAATGGATTTATATCCTAAACTTACTCCACTGCTGAGGTGAAAATGCCTCTGTCCAAGGCTGTAGAATTACTTATTAAGGTTAGTGTGGCAGCTACAAGATACACTTATAGATACAGGACATTTGACATTCCTGGGTTGTCATTCTACAGGGATGGGCATGGTCTACAGGCCCATTCTCACGTGGCTCTTTATCTTGGAACTGGAGGAAACCAGAACTTTCCAAGTGTAGCAATCCACAACATTCACAGGCAGTTCTAAGCATGAGGTTATACGCGCGCACGCACACACACGTGTACACACATACACACACACACTCACACCTATGTACACACATCAAAAGAGATAGTCAGCTCATATTTAGTCTAGGAAAAAAATATATTTATATCACTGCAATGGCACACCCTGGGTAAAACGTTACTTCAGCAATGCATATCATAGGCAGCTCATGGGAACTGGCTTTGTTTTGTGTGGTGGCACCTGACCTGGTGTCCATAGTAAAACCTGTAGCCTTGGGTCACTTGCTGCCACACCAATGCAGCAGTGACGTACAGGAATGAAATATGGAAATACATATAAATAAAACCATAAAGAGTTTGGGAACAGGGGCTCTGCAGAGCTGGCGCTGCAAGACAGTACATTCCTCAAGAGCAACTGGAGAACAGATGCTGAACCTTGAATGTTTGCTGTTTCTTTCACTGTGGACAGAGGTTTAAAAGTCTCACATGTTTTTGTTTCAGAGATCGGCGTTGTTTCATCAATGTCTTTGCCCCAGAACTGGTGTAGTAGAAGCAGAAGAAACACGTTTAGAAGGAACTGAGAAGGGTGTGTTCTTTTCTATTCCATGGGCTTTATAGTCAACAGGAAGGGCTGTGAGGCCAAGATAGCAGAATCTACTCCCTGGAAAGAAATGAACAAGACTTTAGACAAAATGCCAAGTAATACCGCCAGCCTATTGTTGACCAATATTATAAGAAAGAGTATGGCTACGTAGAAGTTGGTATGGCTTAATAAGAAGTAGTTCAGGAAAGAGATCATGAAATCTTATTTTCTTCCTCTGAAAAACAATAATCATACTAGCAACAACAAGAAAAGTTTATTAATAGCTTAATTACAAAAGCTCTGAGGCAGGTTCAAGTCTTATCCCTCCTGTAAAGATGAGAACACTGAAACACAGACTAAGCAATGGCCAAGGTTACACACGCTGAAGCAAGTGAGGCTTGGGTTAGAACCCAGGCACCTGAGTCTGCAGCCATGTTTTTAACCAGCATGTTGTACAGCCTCTCTTTGAAATGAAAATCGTGACTTGTTATGATTCAGTTGTGCAAAGTAAGAAGTGCTTCCCCAAAACATGTTGCCATCGAGCTGATTGCAACTCATAGCAACTCTATAGGACAGAGCAGAACTGCCCCATAGGGCTTCCAAGGCTGTAAATCTTTACAGAGGCAGGATGCCACACCTTTATCCCATGAAGTGGTTTGCGGGCTCAAACCACCGATCATTTGGTTAGCAGCTGAACTCTTAACCACTGCACCACCAGTGTGAAATGATGTAAAAGACAAAAGGTAAAACTGAAAAGGTACAGCTGCAAAAGGTCTGACTGCAAAAGCCCCAGATCTCAGTCTTTCCAAACAGGGGAGCTGTGCACCTTGGCCACAAATCTGGAAATATCACATTGGGACAATAGTTGACAAAAATTATTGAAAAACAGAAACAAAAAAGAAAACTTAGAAATAAAATACAGTGGGGGTGTTTTCCTTAAAAAGAAAGTAGCTTCTAGTGAACTGGATTGTCTAATTTAGTGAAGGATCTGTACAGTCAGCATATGAACGGGCAGGAGTGAAAGCCTCGGGTCATGGGCAAGGTGAGAGGCCCAGGGTGCCAGTGACAAATGTCTCAGGGTCTGAGCCTGTCTGTGGTGCATCAAGAAATAATCAGCCATGGCCACCCCACCAGTCTGGAGTTGAACAAGCTGGCACAAGACAATGGAACGATTTTGGCTGTTCTTTGCCCTCTCTTTCATCAGGTAATCAACTCAAACCAAAAGAAGCAATTTTCCCTTCTTTAAATTTTGACAACTGACCATCGAGATTGTTTCTTGGTGGGTATCTCCAACCACAGTGGCCGTGTTGGGCAGTGGGTGGGCCCAAGTGTAGAACAGGACAAAGACCAAAGTGCATCTTCACAGATACTTTTCCTTAATTTATTTACCCATTTATTTATTTGTGTGTTTTATGTTTATATGTTTATTGTGGGAAGGAATAAATAAAACGTAATTTCTTTGAGGTAAGTGACCATTATTTAAACTTGTAGAAAACACTTTAGTCAATTTGGAGATATTGAAAATTATAAATGTGGGTAAGGGTGAAACTACCAGTGCCTTCAAGAAGCCACTTTGCAAGACCATTCATTTTGCCTATTAAGAAAATATATGACGGTAAATGGAAAGGATGTATTTTTTCCAACTGTTTCCTTTCTAGAATGAGTAAGTCCATCAAATGTAGTTTTTGAAATCTGATTGTGCAGGGCTTTTATCAGGTGGGTGTGTATTTATACGAAAGACAAGGAGAACATAAATCATGGCTTTACACATGATTGGAGAATAACCAATACCATACGGATAGTCAAACTTTTTGATGGTGATTTTCCTTTACTACCAGAAATTCCAGTCTTATCAGCGGAGATAGAGTGGTTTCATGAACTCCTCTGTCCGCTTTCAGTTGGCCAGTCTCCTTCACTAAATGCCTGGATATAAAAATATAAATATATTTGCAACATTAAGTGGCCAACTGGAGGACATGGTGTGCACGTGAGTATATAAACATGACTGGGTATTTACTTGAGAAGGGTAGGAATGTGAAGGCTTATATCTAGTTGATGTTAGAGTAAGAGTTCAGAAAAATAAGACTTCTTCCCTCCTCTGAACTCAGTTATTTCCTTTATCACAGGGAATTGCTTGGACAGAGACCAGATAAAGCATGCGGTCTACACGGGATATGAGTTAAAGTGAATTCATTGTAACTAAATAAACAAAGTATTGTTCCTTTTAGGTCAGTCATGAAGACATCGAAATGTCTTTATTATCCAGTTCCTTTCACTGTAATGGGGTTTTATTTGTGAATTTAATTCCACTGTCTCTTCAATTCCAAAATAACTGATTCATGAACTTCAAGGCTAAGTAATGCACGTTTATCCTGCCAGGAGAAATTTGATAGATGGAGTGGTGAAGTGCTCGGCTGCTAACCAAAAGGTGGGCAGTTAGAATCCACCAGCTGCTCCTTGGAAACCCTATGGAGGCAGTTCTATTCTGTCCTATAGGGTTGCTATGAGTTGGAACTGACTTGACAGCAAAGGGTTTTGTTTTGTTTTGGTTACCACCTTTAATTCCAAAAGATGGAAAAGGAAATAAAGGCCAAAATCGATATCAGAAGAGACTCTGAAACTTGCTCTTGAACATAGAGTAGCTAAAGCAAAAGGAAGAAATGATGAATTAAAAGAGCTGAACGGAACATTTCAAATGGAGGATCAAGAAGACAAAGTAAAGTATTATAACGAAATGTGCAAAGACCTGGAATTAGAAAATCAAAAGGGAAGAACACTCTTGACATTCTTAAGCTGAAAGGACTGAGGAAAAAATTCAAGCCCCAAGTCGCAATATTGAAGGATTCTATGAGCAAAAACTAGAATAATGCAGAAGGATCAAAAGAAGATAGGAGGAAAACAGAGTCACTGTACCAAAAAGAAATGGTCAATGTTCAATCATTTCAGGAGGTGGCATGTGATCAAGAACCAACGATACTGAAAGAAGAAGTCGAAGCTGCAATGATGGCATTGGTGGAAAACAAGGCCCCAGGAATTGAAAGAATACCAACTGAGATGTTTCAACAAAGGGATACAGCCATGGAGGTGCTCATTCACCTATGCCAATAAATTTGGAAGACAGTTACCTGGCTAACTACTGGAAAAGATCTATATTTGTGCCCATTCCAAAGAAACGTGATCCAAAAGAATGTGGAAATTACAAACAATGCCATTAATATCACATGCATGTAAATGATGCTGAAGATACTTCAAAAATGGTTGTAGCAGTACACCCACAAAGAACTACCAGAAATTCAAACCAGATTCAGAACAGGATGTTAAATAAGGGGTATTATTGCTGATGTCAGACGGATCTTGGCTGAAAGTAAAGAATACTAGGAAGATGTTTACCTATGTTTTATTGACTATGCAAAGGCATTCGACTCTGTGGATGATTATCAAATTATGGATAACATTGTGAAGAATGGGAATTCCAGAACACTTAATTGTGCTCATGAGAACCCTGAACATAGATCAAGAGGCAGTTGTTCAAAAGGAACAAGGGGATAATGCATGGTTTAAAATAAAAAAAGGTGTGAGTCAGGGTTGTATCCTTTCATCGTATTTATTCAATCTGTATGTTGGGTAAATAATCTGAGAAGCTGGAATCGATGAAGAACTTGGTATCAGGATTGGAAGAAGACTCATCAAAAACCCATGATATGCAAATGACACAACCTTGCTTGTTAAAAGTAAAGAGGACTTGAAGCACTTACTCATGAGGATCAAAGACTAGCCTTCAGTATGGATTACATCTCAACATAGAGAAAACAAAAATCATCACAAATGGACCAATAAGCAATATCATGATAAACAGAGAAAAGATTGAAGTTGTCAAGGATTTCATTTTACTCAGATCTACAATCATCGCCCATGCACAGTAGTTAAGAAATCAAAGGATATATTTCATTGGGCAAATCTGCTGCAAAAGACCTCTTTAAAGTGTCAAAAAGCAACGATGTCACTTTGAGGACTAAGGTGCATCTGACCCAAGCCATGGTATTTTCAATTGTCTTACATGCATACAAAAACTGGACAATGAATAAGGAAAACCCAAGAATTGACACATTTGAATTATGGTGCTGGCAAAGAATACTGAATATACCATGGATTGCCAGAAAAATGAACAAATCTGTCTTGAAAGAAGTACAGAATGCTCCTTAGAAGCAAGGATGGTGAGATTATGTCTCACATACTTTGGACATGTTATCAGGAGGGACCAGTTCCTGGAGAAGGACGTCATGCTTGGTATAGCAGAGGGCAAGCAAAAGAGACGAATCAAAATCAATCAATAAGATGGAATGACACAGTGGCTGCAACAATGGGCTCAAGCATAGCAATGATCGTGAGGATGGCGTAGGACCAGGGAGTGTTTCGTTCTGTTGTACACAGGTTCGCTATGAGTCAGAACTGACTCAATGGCACCTAACCACCACCGTTTTATAGGCACCCATTTACCCCTGTTGTTGTGTGCCTTCAAGTCAATTCCGGCTCATTTTGTGACAAAATAGAACTGTCCCATGGGGTTTCCTAGGCTGTAAACTTTATGGATGCAGATTGCCAGGTCTTTTCCCCCATGGAGACACTGGCAGGTTCAAACCCCTGACCTTTTTGTTAGCAGCTGAGCTCTTAACCGTTGCACCGCTAGGGCTCCTAAATTTACCCCTAAACCCTCATAAATCCATTTCCAGTGAAGAAGCTTCATCTGCAAGGCTCCCTGTCACTGAACTTCACTCCATCCCAGGCTAGCATGTCTCAATAGAACAATTGGTATCACAAGTGCAAGAAGGCTGAGTAACACCTGGGCAACCTTGGGGTTAGAATGCACCTTTCTTGTTTGGAGCTCAGTGTGTTTTACATAAGAGTATTTCACATCATTACAACAACACCATGAGTCAGGGAAGGTGTTATTATTAAGGTATCATTATCTCTAATTTACAAGTGGAGAAACTGAGTTACAAAAAAGAATGGAGTAAACTTCCCAGTGTCGATATCTAGGTTGGCTTCAGACACCATGGCTGTCCGGGTGCCAGACTCTGTCACCTCACCCTGGAAGCAATGCAACGTTCCTATTCTTCTCACCTCTAATGCTACTGGATATTATTTTAGACATTTGGAAAGTCCTTTTGTGGCCTTTCCATTGGCCTTTATTCTAACCCATGTGTTCAAATGGCTAGTATTCAGAAAACATGAACTTTCAATGAAGTAAGCTTTCAAATTCTACCTTTCTTTCAATCCTCACCTGATTATTTTATTTGCAAAGATATTCACTAGAAGCAGACTGCCACCTCTTTCTCCTGCAGAGTGGCTGGTGAATTTGAACAGTCAATCTTTCGGTTAGCAGCTGAGCGCTTAGCCATTTCACCACCTGGGCTCCGTACATACATATTAAAAAACATTAATTTGTTAAGAAATGGTAGAATTGATGAACTTGCCCTTTTGAAATGTTCTGATTTAAATATGTCCAACGTTTAGAAAAATACGTCAAGTCTTAAATTGTTAACTTTATAGAAGCAAAACTTTAGTTAAAAGATAATGCCATAGTCCCAGGTTTTGGGAATTGGACTGTGAAAAGAAGACAGAAGATTCCATAGCTTTGCTGAATAAAAACAAAATTTAAATAAAAGGAAGGAAAGAAATCAAACTACTTTCCTCAACTTTTAATATGAATATCCAGGATTCCTCAACTGGAGATAAAACAAAAATTGTTGGAGTAGTTTAAAAAAAAAAAATCACATTCTTTCTGAATAGAAAAGCTTTTATGACTAATGTTGCAAGAAAGGTTTTTCCTAAACTGTTGTGATCTGACAGCATCAAGTTTAACATTCCTTGCTTTATAAGAAATAGCTTTTAGGATAAAATCAAGGGAAAAATGGTCATTAAAATCAGCCATATACTATTGATTAAAAGTGATAAAAATGGCACATTCAAAAATGTTAAAATTCAACTAGGCTAAAAATGTTGGCCTTTTCTTTCTAGGAATGAACACAGCCATGTAATTAATCTGTTTCTGTAAGAAAATTCCAGGACATAAAATAGAAGTATCCAAGGATAATGGGCCTTAGGAATAAAAAAGTGGGATTCTTGGTAGGTCTTTTTCTGATAATGAGGAAGTCAGAGTGAGTTCTAAGTCTCACCACTGGCATCTTGGTGTATCTTCTCTGGCTAATCTTGTTTGAGTACAGGGGCTGCCAGAACAGGACAAAAAATAAAAAGAAACTAATGAAAAAAAAACCCTCAATACTCCTCAACCACAGCAAACTCTCCAAAGGATGTCCCAATAAGATTAGCAGGAAATTTCCCTGAGGTTACTATCTATGCCTACAAGATGCTTAATAAGTGTTTGTGGCATGAATGGAGGGCAAAAAGGAACTTCTCTGAGGGAAATCACAGCCGGGGTCCTAGGTCTCTTCCTCCTGAACCTGACCTCATATAATGGTTCATATTTCTTTTCTTTCTGGAAAAACAGCAGAGGGGCCAGGCTGTTTTTTAGTCTCCTCTCTGTGTTGTCAAAAGAGGACTGAAATCCTGGAAGAACCCCAAACCACCTTGTTCTTTTTTGTAGCTTGAGGAAGGAAATGAACATTTCTCGGTACCTAGTATAGAGAAGAATACGCTGGTGGTGTAGTGGTTAAGTGCTACGGCTGCTAACCAAAAGGTTGGAAGTTCAAATACACCAGGCGTTCCTTCGAAACTCTATGGGGCAGTTCTACTGTCCTATAGGGTTGCAATGGGTTGGAATTGACTCAACGGTGGTGGTTTAGTATGGAGAAAAGTTGAGGGACATGCATTATCTAATGGGATTCCCACAATTCTGAAATTGGCACTGCGATCCCCATTTCATAGGTGAAAAAACCAAGGCAAGAGAAGTTTGTATAGGTCAAAGGCCAAAAAACATCTGCAGAGTCAAGAACAGACCCTGAAATGCAGTTTCACCCATAGATCTCACTGCCTCATTTTGCCACCTCATCTGTTAATAAGGTCTACAGGGTCACTATGAGTCACGATCGATTCAATGGCAATGGGGTTTTTTTTTTTTTTTGGTTACTGGCAAACACAGGAGGGAAAAGTCAATAATTAAGAAAGCACGTGCTGATAAAATAAGAGGATAGCAGAAGAGCTGTGGGATTGATAAACTGCAGGTGGCCACACAAAATACAGGAAATTTCAGCACAACCAGACTAAACAAAAAGCAAAGAAGTTCCCTGAATAAACTGAATGCTTCGAAGGCCAGCATAGCAGGGGCAGGGGGCCTGGGGACCATGGTTTCAGGGGACATCTAGGTCAACTGGCATAATAAAATCTATTAAGAAAACATTCTGCATCCCATTTTGGAGAGTGGCATCTGGGGTCTTAAACGCTAGCAAGCGGCCATCTAATATGCAACAACTGGTCTCAACACACACGGAGCAAAGGTGAATGAAGAATACCAAAGACAGAGGGTAAGTATGAGCCAAAGAGTCAGAAAGGGCCACATAAATCAGAGACTACAACAGCCTGAGACCAGAAGAACTAGATGGTACCTGGCTACAACTGATGACTGCCATGATAGGGAACACAACAGAGAATCCCTGAGGGAGCAGGAGTACAGTGGGATGCAGACCTCAAATTCTCATAAAAAAGACCAGACTTAATGGTCTGACTGAGACTGGAGGGACCCTGGAGGTCATGGTCCCCTGACCTTCTGTTAGTCTAAGACAGGAACCGTTCCCAAAGCTAACTCTTCAGACAGGGAATGGACTGGAGTATAAGATAGAAAATGATACTGGTGAGGAGTGGGCTTACTTGGATCAACTAGACACATGAGACTATGTGTGCAGCTCCTGTGTGGAGGTGAGATATAAAGGCCGAGGGGGACAGAAACTGGCTGAATGGACACAGAAATACAGGGTGGAGAGGAATGTGCTGTCTCCTTAGGGGGAGAGCAACTAGAAATATATAAAAAAATAAAAGAAATATATAGCAAGGCATATATAAGGTTTTGTATGACAGACTTGGCTTGATGTGTATACTTTCACTTAAAGCGCAATTAAAAAAAAACACTAAGGATTCATCAAATTTACACCTTTAGCATTGATTTCCTTTGGTATTGATTTTGCATAAAAAAAAACACTAAGGATTCATCAAATTTACACCTTTAGCATTGATTTCCTTTGGTATTGATTTTGCATAAAAAATGTATTAGCAGGTATGTAAAACAGTGCATAGAAAATTTGACTAGTTATGATTTAATTGCGTGCAAAAGTTATTACAACCTCCATAAGAACCTAATTTATTCTTGGGAATTTATGCTCTGGGGAGAGCTGGTGAATTTTTTTCATCTGTTAAAAAACAAAAAAGAATACAGGTGTCCACAGTGACCCCTTGGGAGGGACTATCTTTATAAACCCTTGTGCTCCTCTTTGTACCTCCTGCTAAGGATACCAAGTTCAATCCTGCTTCTTCCACTGCACACCGTGACACCTTTTTTCCTTAAAATTTTTTATTTAACTAAATCCATTTTACCAATGACTATTTTAAACATGTGTTTACAAGTTGGTGACCCTGGGTGATACAAACGGTTAACGTGTTTGGCTGCTAACTGAAAGATTGGACATTGAGAGTTGGAGGTTCAAGTCCACCCAGAAGCAACTCAGAAGAAAAGTCTGGTAATCTACTTACAAAAAAAATCAGCCACCGAAAACCCCACGGAGTATCTACATGGGATCAAATTGATAATAGCAACATGAAATGTTAGATTAGGGAGCTTAGGGGGCAATAAGCTTATGTTAATGGGGGAGGAACCATTTGGAAAAGGAGGGTGAAATGGTTACACGACTTGAAGAATGTAATTAATACTGCTCAATTATACATGTAGAAATTGTTGAGTTGGTGTATGTTCTGCTCTGTATATTTTTCAATAACAACAACAAAAAAGAAAAAATAAATTACACCTGCTACTTTTGAATGATATAGAATAACACTTTAATCTCAGATATAAAACATTTGAATTTTATTGAGAAAATAATTAAAATTTTATTTTTCTTTAAACCTACTGCTGTCGAATCGATTCTGACTTAGAGTAGTCCTGTAGGACAGAGTAGAACTGCCTCATAGGGCTTCCTACGCTGTAAATCTTTACAGAAGCAGACTGTGACATCTTCCTCCCGTGGAGCAGCTGGTGGGTTTGAACTGCCCACCCTTTGGTTAGAAGCTGAGCACTTAACCACTGTGCCACCAGGGCTCCTTTTTTTTTTTTTTTTTAACACGAACGAAAATAAACAACAACAAAATGCTATGGAACACAGTTCTATTCTGACATACATGGGGTCGCCATGAGTCAGAATCAACTCAAGGGCAACTGGTTGATTGTTTTTTTATTTACAGATAGCACTCCTTCTAAAGAGGTATAACCAGCAGGTATAAGGCAAATTTTTCTGGAAAACACACAAGATAGATTTTTCTGGATAACATGCAAGCATGTAAGAGGGGGCAGGAGAGAACGGCTTCAGCCCCAACAGGGAGTCTGGTAGTGCCAACCACTGGGGCTGTTGAGGAATTTTAACCTTGATCTGATACATTTAACAGAGATGAAAAAACGCTTACTGCTCAGTACCTCAAATCAGGTCAAATTAAAAACAAAAAAGTGTCTGTTGGAGAAAGATCCATTGCTGGTTCCTTCAACTTACCTTTTAGATTTGGGGTTGCTCCTTTAATGGGGAGACACAAGAAAGTTCCCTATTTAAGATTGTCACAGCCCACTATCCATAAGGTAGTTACAATAAGTTTGTAGAGTCCCAAAACAAGATTTTATATGGCACAACCTCAGGCCCAAAGAAATAGGCCTCATTTGTCCAGTTAGGGGGGAACTGGTGCTGGGTTTTTTTTTGTTTTTAATAACCCATGTTTCTTTCCTTTCCAGCCCCCCATAGTAATAGCGGTCCACCAGGCGGGCTGAGCCACGCTTCCGCAGAGCACGAAGGGAGCCACATGGTTTCGCCTAGGTTCTTTCCATGGTGTGAACCAAGCCCTAAAAGCCACAACGGAGTCCTTCAAAAACGTTCCAGGGCATGGTCTTCATTCCAGTGAAAGAGGAACGGCTGCTAGTTATTCCACACATAAAATGCTACAGTCGTCATTTCAAATGGAGAGAGGAGCAAAGGTGTCTCAGAGAAACTCAGTGTCTGGCAGCAAATACAGCATTGGAACTCAGAGGTGATGTTCTATTTATACAGGTACATGTATTTTACAGAAGCACTTCTGAGAAACAATTTGTTCCAGGTCTTATTCCAATGACAAGATGTCATTTCCGTGAGGCGCACCAGTTTCTGCAATCTGTACACCAAGCAACACTGCAGATTTTTTTTTTTCCCTTATTTTCAGAGGGCGGAGACGAAGTAAAAAAAGTGCAGTTCTTCAATTAAAGTGCATGGATGAGGTAAACTAATTTCAAGAGTTTTGAGTTTATTCAGTACTGGCTCAGACAGGAACCATGCGGCCGTGTATCTGCTGCATTTGGGTTCGCATGGCCTGGAAGCTGCTCAAAATCTTATTCTGGTGCGTGATGGCTGTGATGCCAATTCTTGCCAGGTCACTGTACGTAGGAGGGAAAAAGAGAGAACAAGTCACATGGGCTGAGAATCTTTTCCAGGTTTCATGCAGACACACATTTGAACCAGCCACAATTAATACAGCACAAGGCAGGTGTATCAGCGTGTTTAGTTAAGCAATCCAATGCAGTAATGTAGGTGGCTTTAGGGAGGCCGTGTAAAATTACACTCAATCAAAATGAGAGGCATTCCAGTTTTATTATTATTATTATTTAATGAGTAGGATGATTATGCAGCTCAAAGCAGAAAAAAAGGAAAATACTATTAAATCCAGATTTACCCTTTGGTGTTACATCGCTGAGTACTTACTCCTGGTTCATGTGTACCACCGCCTCTAGTGTGGTATAACCAGCAGCTGTGAAGTTATCCTTATACCGGTCCATTTTAATGGCCTGGAGCCAATCGCCCACTGATACTACGGCAGAGAACTCAGGAGAGCTTGGATCCAACAAGGCAGTGTTGGGCCTGGAAAGACAGAGAGCAAGCGTAGAAGACAACGGGTGTCAGTGACTCATCAAGACTCAGAAGTCAGCTTGCCTAAATTAGGCAAGGGGAACTGAAACAGCCAGAGTAGATTTCAGGTAGAATAGCCATCGGTCAAATGTCATCACACTAATTCTTCCCCTCGATGTTACAAAGTTGCCAAAAGATTTATCAATCACCCTGTTATTGTGAGCTGCCTTTGAGGTGGCCCCCAACTCATGGTCACCCCATTCACAATGGAAAGAAACCCTGCCCGGTTCTGTGCCATCCCCATGATCAGTTGTGGATTGGGTCGTGATCCATAGGGTTTTTATCAGCTTATTTTTAGAAGTAGATTGCCAGGCCTTTCTTCCTAGTGTACCTTAGTCTACAAGCTATGCTGAAGCCTGTTCAGCATCATAGCAACAACATGCAATGCACCACTGACAGGCGGGTGGGCTGGCTGTTTCTGAGGTACATTGGCCAGGGATAGAATCTGGGGGTCTCTCGCATGGAAGCAAGAATTCTCAGCAATCACCCTATCTGTTCTGAATTCCATTTCCCACATTTGTTTTATGTGGACTTCTTAGTGCATTAAATGCTCACAGCAGATCTTTTAACATCGTAGCCTGGGGTAAAGACTGGGGGGAACCCTTGTGGCTGAAACCTGCTCAGTCTTCGCAGAAGAGTCTGGCCCCTGCCAGCACTGCATGTTATAGCCGTTAGTTCGGCAACTATAGAAACCCTAGTGAAGTATGAGTGAGGGGAACTGGGAGCTTGCAGTCTGCCAGACTTAATGGCAGCAGAGAAAGCTGTGAGCGTTCAAGTCCAGCATGTATCCAGCCAGGTTTGCAGGCAGGCTCAGTGCATCCAAACAAACTTGGGACAGCAGGGAGTTAATCCCCTCTTTCATCAACCCATGTCTGACCAGCACGTGTGCCAAGACTGGCAGGAAGAATGGCCACTTTGATCACTGTTCGGACTGTGGAATGTGCTTCTCGTATTCCCTTGCTGGAGCACCTAAATAATGATTTCAACAAATTCAAAGTGTTTCTTATTAACTTATTTATTAGTTTATGCATTTCTCAGGCCAGGTGTTTTTTATTAGGTCACTGTCAAGAGCTACTACAGTTCAAGGCAGGAACACTGGATTCCTTGTGATATTGGTATACAAAAAATCACCTATTTATAGATACTCTTTATTAAGAGAATTACAGCTATCATCATTAGCAAACTAATAACCACAGGGAAGACCTTCATAGAATTATTTCATATACTATCGTTATTACACTGACCTATCTACAACACTGCTACTTGTTAAGTTACATTTTCTTGCAGTTCCTTATTCTCTAGAAATTAGAGAATTTTTTTATCTTACCACGTTAGCCAGATTTTTATCCTGAGGCTGTGTTTGTGAGTACAGGTATTTTCACCAGAATTACATCAACACTACTGAATTTTCAATCAAAAAATCATTTTCTCTTGAAAACAAAATTAAGCCAATATAATGCCTTGATTAATTTTCTACAGAATTAGTCCACTTCCATTTTGTTTCATTTTACCTAAATTATTTTGATTTGAATTACTATTTTTATATAAATATCTTAATGAATGTTTACATTATCAGTTTTTTTTTTTTTTTGTCGAAATAATAGCTTGCCTTTGTGATCTTTCTTTTATGTCTGTTAGAGCAATTAAATCCAATTTTCTGAGTAAAATTCTGTGGATTATTGCATTAAGAATAATCAAGATTTATTTCTTCTCCCTATTTTGAGTGGGTAAACAAATACTGCCACTTAAAATTTTATACGTTTAATTTTATTGTTGGATGTTTGTCAATAATATTCACAATTAACGACCAATCATTTGCATGACTTCTAACTTAAGGAAAATAAAAAAAATAATAAAAAATAAAACAGCATCAGTAGGGCAAAGATGCGGACTCTAGGCGCCCGGAAGGTCAAAATGACCTGAGGGTCATTTTTAACCTTGCTCTGGAAGTCTTTGTACTCTTTGTGGAACACCTTGATAGTTGCCTAATTTTGTGCTGAATCACATTCCATGTTATACTACATATTCCACGATCAGCAAGCAGTAATAAGCATCAAGCTATTTAAGTACCATCAGTGAGAAAAATTTAGAATTGAGCAAAGTGTATCCAATAACTCAATTGGTTCTGCATGCTGGGGTAAAGCTGTCATTATGCACTATCAGTGGCTGAAGAGCATTAGCCACTTACGCTAGCAGGAGAATCACCAAAGAACTGGCCTTAGGACCTTTGGACAAAACATGTGGGATCTGGAGCTAAAGATCTATAAGCCGGAGGAGTTTTACCTTGGGATCAAAGAAGTCAACTAGATTTGGAAAGGAGGTGTCTTATAGTCAACTGTTTTCATCTTCTTGGAAAAGAATAAAACACAGTCCAGAAATATAGGGATACCTTGTTTTATTTTGCTATGCTCTACTGTACATTGCAGATAATGTGTTTTTTTACAAATTGAAGGTTTGTGGCAACCCTGCAGTTGAGCAAGTCTATTGGCGCCATTTTCCCACAGCATGTGTTGGCTTCATGTCTCTGTGTCGCATTTTGGTAGTTCTTGCAATATTTCAAAATTTTCATCATTATTATATCTGTTATGGTGATTTATGATCTTTGATGTTACTATTGTAATCGTTTTGGGGCACCACAAACTGCGCCCATACTAAGTCAGTGAACTTGATCAATGTGTGTGTTCTGACTGCTCTACCAATTGGCCGTTCTCGTCTCTCTCCCTTGAGCCTCCCTATTCCCCCAGACACGACAATACTGAAATTGGGCCACTTAATAACCCCACAGTGGCCTCTAAGTGTTCAAGTAAAAGGAACAGTCGCAGGTCTCTCACTTTAAGTCAAAGCTAGAAATGATTAAGCTTAGCGAGGAAGGCACGTCAAAAGCCGAGACAGGCTGAAAGCTAGGTCTCTTGCACAGAACAGTTAACCAAGCTGTGAATGCAAAGAAAAGTTCTTGAAGGAAATTAAAAGTGCTACTCTAGCGAACACACGACAGCCTTATTGCTGATATGGAAACAGTTTTAGTGGTATGGCTAGAAGATCAAACCAGCCACAACATTCCCTTAAGCCAAAGCCTAATCCAGAGCAAGGCCCTAACTCTCTTCAATTCTATGAAGTCTGAGAAAGGTGAGGAAGCTGCTGAAGAAAAGTTTGAAGTTAGCAGAGGTCGGTTCATGAGGTATAAGGAAAGAAGCCGTCTCCGTAACATAAAAATGCAAGGTGACGCAGCAAATGCTGATGTAGGAGCTTCAGCAAGTTATCCAGAAGATCTAGCTAAGATAACTGATGAAGGTTATCTTAGCTACACTACACTACACTACACAACAGATTTTCAGTGTAGATGAAACAGCCTTATATTGGAAGAAAATGCCATTTAGGATTTTCATAGCTAGAGAGGAGAAGTCAATACTGGCTTCAAAGCTTCAAAGGACCGGCTGATTCTCTTGCTAGGGACTAAAGCAGCTGGTGACTTTAAGTTGAAGCCAGTGCTCATTTACCATTCTGAAAATCCTATGGCCATTAAGAATTATGCTAAATTTACTCCGCCTGTGCTCTATAAATAGAAAAATAAAGCCTGGATGACAGCACATCTGTTTACAATATGGTTTACTGAATATTTTAAGCCCACTGTTGAGACCTACTACTCAGCAACATCCATTCTGCAGCCCATGGATCAAGGAGTGATTTTGACTTTCGAGTTTCATTATTTAAGAAATACATTTCATAAGGCTATAGCTGCTGTAGACAGTGGTTCCTCTAATGGATCTGGGCAAAATAAATTGAAAGCCTGGATAGGATTCACCTTTCTAGATGCCATTAAGAACATTGTGATTCTTGGGAGGAGGTCAAAATATCAACATTAACAGGAGTTTCGGAGAAATTGATTCTAACCCTTACAGATGATTTTGAGGAGTCGAAGGCTTCAGTGCAGGAAGTAACTGCAGATGTGGTAGGAACAGTAAGAGAACAAGAATTAGAAATGGAGCCTGAAGATACGACTGAATTGCTGCAGTCTCATGATAAAATTTTAACGAATGAGGAGTTGTTTCTAATGAATGAGCAAAGAAAATGGTTTCTTGAGATGGAATCAACTCCTGGTAAAGATGCTGTGAACGTTGTTGAAATGACAACAAAGAATTCAGAACAGTAAAAAAAAAAACTTAGTTGATAAAGCAGTGGCAGGGTTTGAGAGGACTGACTACAATTTTGAAAGAAGTTCTACTGTGGGTAAAATGCTATCAAACAGCCCCGCATACTACGTAGACATCTTTCGTGAAAGGAAGAGTCAATCGGTGTGGCAAGCTTCGTCACTGTCTTATTTTAAGAAATTGTCACAGCTACCCTGACCTTCAGCAACCACCACCCTGATCAGTCATCAACCATCAATATTGAGGAAGACCCTCTACCAGCAAAAAGATTACAACTCACTGAAGGCTCATACGATGGTTAACATTTTTTTTAGCAATAAATTACTTTTTAATTAAAGTGTGTATATTGTTTTTTTTTTTAGACGTAATGTTGTTGCACACTTAATACACTATAGTATAATGTCAATATAATTTTTATATGTACTGGGAAACTAAAAAAATTCTGTGACTCCCTTTATTGCGATATTTGGTTTTTTGCGGTGGTCTGGAACAGAACCCGCAAAATCTCGGAGGTATGCCTGTGCTACGTGATTTTTGAATTTTTTTTTTTTAGATCACCCAGCTAGTAAGTGGCAGGGGTGAAATGTGAATTCACCCCCATGTTATTTAAGAAGCGGTTGAACACTCTTTGTAAAGTGGCCAATGCTAAGGGATTTGAAAGCCTGGAGGGGGACAGATGGTACCTCTGTTGTTTACCCAAATTCTCTTTGTCATGTATTATAAAAATAAGTGTGTTTCTTCTCTTTCAGGAGAGACAGTAGAGATCATAGTGTCTGCAAAGAATAATCAGAAGGGCTTGTTATCATGGGAAAAAAAAATGTCTTATTTTTAATTCAGGGTCCTAATAAAAGAGAAGCCTTTGAGAAGCTCAGATCTGGAGATGAGTAGGTGCCGCATGTAGGAACCCTGTTGGAGTAGTGGTTAAGTGCTCAGCTGCTAACTGAAAGATCCATGGTTCGAACATGCCAGCTGCTCTGCAAAAGAAACATGTGATCATCTGCTTCTATAAAGATTACAGCCTTGGAAACCCCATGGGGCAGTTCTACTCCGTCCTACAGAGCTGCTATGAGTTGGAATCGACTTGATGGCAATGGGTTTAGGCTCCCCATGAATGCCTGAGTCACCTGGTCTTTGTGCCTATCTACTTAAATGATGTCTCTGATAAGCATGGTCTACACCCTTGCAGCTGGGACTGCTACCTGGGCATGCTGAATCCCTGCCCAGTTAAGCCCAGACCCCACTTAGAAAAGTTCCTTTTGAATTATAGGACTTGCAGTACACTTACATTCACCCACATGCTTTGTAACTAGATCAGTTTCTATCCTGGCCCTGTTCTACTCTTGAAAGACACGGAAAGGAAAAACCATAAGACCTGAAAACCAATGAATCTCTTGCTACAATTAACACTCTACAAATTGACTTAAAATCGCAGTGCTTAAGGAGCTGTCCTCTAATGCTATTTCTTACTCATTCAATGTTCCTTTCCCTTCTCAAAATAGAGTCTGACCTGAACATCTTCCAAGAATATATTTCATCTTTCGTCCTAAATTTTCAGATTTAGCATCATAAAAGAAGCAAAAATAACTTTAGTTATTTCTTTGTTATTTTTTTCTTACAATTATTTGAGGCCTGACAGGTATTAAAACCCACTGCCGTCGAGTCGATTCTGACTGATAGTGACCCTACAGGCCAGAGTAGAGCTGCCCCATAGGGTTTACAAGGAGCAGCTCCTGGATTCAAAGTGCCGGCCGTTTGGGTAGCAGCTGAGCTCTCATGACAGGTATTAGGCTCTGCAAAGTGCTAAGTAGAACTACCGTAAATACTCCACTAATTGAGAAAAAAGCCACCCAGATTGCAGAGAGCCAGGAAGTGGCCTCTGATGACAAGGCATTAATTAAAGTGAGTCACCGCTTGCCTGCCACCTCTAATGTATTCTTTCATACATCACTATTAAGCAAGCATGGCTGACCTGGAGCTCTCGGTCCCCGTTCTCTTCAAGCTGTTGGGATTGCGGATGAGTTTGTCCAACATGTTGACAATCTGCCCAAATTTAGGCCTGTCGCTTCTCTCCTTCTGCCAGCAGTCTAGCATCAGCTGGTGGAGTGCAATGGGGCAGTCCATTGGAGGAGGTAGCCGATAGCCTTCCTCAATGGCTTTAATCACCTGTTGAAAACCCAGAATGGTACGTTAAGCTGCCAGGCAAGCTGTTGTTAGAGGTTCACCCTTTCCAGCAGGCATGTTTCTTGTATATTAAGCTGCCAGCAGGCCTGAGCATGGGAACAGCTCCAACTCCTTCTCAGAAGCCAAAGCTGGACCTGAGTATTCCTGGCAATAGGAAAGAGAAGCCAGTTGTTGCAATGAGGCAGTCTCGAATGGCAGGCAATGCCAATCTGAAACTCTAAAGTGAAGACGCATCAATGTTCTGTAATGGTTAGAACCTGATCAGATGAGCGACATGGCGTCAGAGCTTTGGTGACGGCCCTCAGGGGTCACCAGGGCCTTGCTCCCTACTCTTATCCCCCTTCTGCTCTTCACCATCAGCACTCCTATGTACTCTTAGCAAAAGTTGATAGTTGCCACCAAAATGGAATTCCCTTTGCATCATTTAAAGCCTGTGTCCTCTTGCTCAGGCAGTGAGTGGGTCAAGACTAAGGCCACCTTCCAGACCTCCTGACACTGACCCTCTCTGAAATAGCCCACTTCTCATACCCTCCCCTCCAGGTGCCCAGCCTTTTGTCCTTTAGGAAGACAACTATCCCCTCAGGTATCAATTCTGTATCCCTTTCTTGGTCTCAGCTGGTTGTCAACTAACCCTTTTAAAGGTCTTCTTCTAGGGTATTTACATTTTACGGTGGACCTTCATATCGCTAAGGAAGGAAGTTCCAATAGGAGGTACTCTTTGCCTACGAGACATAAACAAATTTTAGTCTTTCTTCTAGTTCTGATCTGCCTTCACAAGCATTATAGTATTTTTCTAACTGGCTTTCTTCTTTGCCCTCCTCCTCCAAGATGTGAATCTCAAACCCACTGCCATCGAGTCGATTCTGACTCATAGGGAACCTATAGGACAGAGTAGAACTGCCCCATAGGGTTTCCAGGGAGCACCTGGTGGATATGAACTGCCAACCTCTTGGTTAGCAGCGGTAGCACTTAACCACTACACCACCAGGGATGTAATATGGTATGACTGCTGCAGAATTTGAAGAGAGAATTGCTTCACAGTTTCTTGGCTACCCATAAGCTTTGTTTTTGGTTATCACGTGAGATTCTGGAGGACCTGTTGCTTGTTCTGGGTTTTGTAAAAGCTTTATTTGTTTTAAATCAATTCTTCTTTCTTCCCCCTCTACCAAAATCATAGCTAATAGCTATCCAACTCGTGGCTGCAACCATCTTAATGACCACAGAGCTCAATGACCACATTAGATTCACCTGTGGTGAGCCCACTGCCTGCTCCATAACTTCAAGAGAAAATGATCAATTCAGTTGGGCCAAGTTTCTAGGTACAGATAGTTCTGCTGTCTTTTTAACCAATGACTGCTTCATTTTGCAAATGATTAAGCTCTCAAAGACTTTTTTCCCATGCATTTTGCCAATATCCTGTTGTATTAGTATTATTTACTTTTCCGTCTAAGGTTGCACAGGTCAGTCAGTTTGATCCTCGGACTTCTATCTTTCTAGGTGCAGAGTCTTGACTCTACCCTTGATAAGAACATTGTACATTAAATTGATGAGAATGCAAGTGACATTGGGCTAACACAATTTGTTACAGCCCTCAGACGGATTAATACTATTTCATAAACTCCTTATCTGCCGCCAGCTTGGGAGATGGCTTGTGGGTTAATAAAGCATATTGTCTCAGTTTACTGCTGCATGTTGGGGGACCGGGGGTGAGGAGAGGATTAAAACAAACAAAACACTCGGTAAGTCTGACATATTTTCAACAGTTACGTTCACCATTCACCACCTATGCCAAATGAATTCTAGGTAGGAAGGAATTCTCCAGTTCCATTTCCTGTTGATGTCTGTTCTACACAGAATTCAACATGGAGACAAATACATGTGAATGATGGATCCATATTATCTGTGAGAAGTGGCTTGAGATGCTTTTTCATGGGTCAAACCAGATAACTGGAAAGTTTAAAATAGCAACAATTATTTTAATACTGAAACTGTTGAAATGACAGGTATGAAGATATTTAGCATAGGGAAACTGACAATTATCTTTAAGAGTCTGCCCTTACCAGCATTTGGCTATGACCCTCACTTGAAATAAAGGAGCGCTTAAATATCAAACAATTAATTAAAGACATGCACTATTTGCTCATTTAAGGGGATGCGCCTTTGTCCCACTGAGCGTGTCTAACCTGAATCCAAATGTTACTCTAAGGTGGCATAGTATAATGGTATCAAACAACAGATTGTACACTCCTCACCCCTGTAGTCTTTTTCCAGCGTGTAATTATCTATCAGTTATGCTAGCTGCTGTCTTTCTTCCCATCTGCTATGAATCTGCCTTTATAATTTACATATAATACAATGTCAACATGCCCTTCCCCTTAATCTAGTTAGAAGAGAGAATTCCTGTTGCCCCACCAGACATGGAGCGTATTAGCGCCCTTATTGCTCTGAACATTCCTTCATTGATAAGGCTGCTGCATCTTATTTCTTAAGTGCACCTGGTTCTTAGTTTAATTGTCAAGACTTGGCAACTTCCTGTTGACTCAGGAGGATAAGGCGGACGGTCAGGTAACATTCCACATCAGAGAGAATTTTGTAAAAGAAGACCATTACTAAAGTGTAATTCTAATTGAAAAACTGAATACCACTCATTTGTAAACACTCTACGTTAATGTTCCACCTCACAGAAAAAATGAGGAAAGAGTTCCAAAAAGTATAGGTGGCCATTTGATTTTGATCTGATCTCTAACCCTTCTAGAGCTAACTCAAACCGTCCCAGAATTAGCTAAAAAATGTTCTAGGAAGACCCCCTGGTTTAGCCGCCCTCCCCCTTCTTTCTCACTGGAGATGTTTGTAATTAAATTCTATTACTCTGGAATCTGATTAGTGTCATTATTGAATGCTTTTCTGAAATTGCAGGCATTGTGGATACTCCCTTACGAAGTAGTCCAGATGGTACATTTAAAGGGACGTGCATAATTTACAAAGGGTCATTTAGCGAAGCTTTATTTTAGAGTCCTCAAGGGACAAGCTCTAATTACAACTATGCCAGCTTTAAAATATTTACTAGTTTTCTTCCAATAAACCTTTCATGCCAATTTTATCACATTTGAAATGTGTGTTTTGTCACATCTCCTGGGATTTTCTTAAATTCTTAAGTTTAAATTTTTTTCAGCACAGCTTCGAAAGTTAGCCAAGTATAAGTACTATTCCAAATACTCTCCATCTGTGCCTCAATCTCCCATAATATCCTATTTAGGCCAGCTAATTTCTGTCCTTGAAATCCATGACCATAATGTTGAATTAGATGACTAGATACATTTGTATTCAAAATCTTGAGTTTAACATATCATTTCAACCCCAGTGCTCATTCCATTATAAAGGAACGCACGACATTCTGAATCTCAAAGCGAGGATCTATGTTTCAGAACACAGGGACTCACGTCTTGATTGGACATATCCCAATAGGGTCTCTCTCCGTACGACATCACTTCCCACATAACGATTCCATAGCTCCATACATCACTCGCTGATGTGAATTTACGATAGGCAATTGCTTCTGGCGCAGTCCACCGGATAGGAATCTTGCCACCCTGTGAACATTTGAGCCATAAGTTATTCCCTAAATGTATCACTGATGCGCCATTTTAGTTTCTGGATGTTGTTACTTCTTGCCAGCAGGGCAACCGCATTCCCGGGATAGTTCTCAAAACAATAATAGGAAACCTGTTTATTTTCACTAAAGTCTTCCAGGTTGAGACATTGCTTGTCATATGTTTCCTTTAGTCACAGGGAAGTGAACAAGTAATCTGTTTAATCATCTTGAAAAAGTTTACCTATTATCTGACTCTGCCTAAGGCAATATTGTAGAAGAGAGGGAATCTCAAGTTTTACAAAATGCACATGTTATCTGTGGTGTATCAACGGATGTGCAGCTGACATTCATCTTGACATCTTGGATTCTTTCACGTAGCAGCCCAAAGTCAATGCTTACCATTGCTTTGGAAATCATGAACTAATGGGCTTAAATATGGAAGTGCCTATCTATCACATCATCATCCTAAAACTAAACCAAAAGCAAGCCCGATGCCGTCGAGTCGATTCCGACTCATATTGACCCTATAGGACAGAGTAGAACTGCCCCATAGAGTTTCCAAGGAGCACCTGGTGGATTCAAACTGCTGACCGTTTGGTTAGTAGCCGTAGCAAGTTAACCACTACGCCACCAAGGTTTCCAACCACCATCCTACTATAGCATAAAAACATGCCCCAGAGTTGGAAGATGATATGCTAATATCACGACAGGGGAAGCCCAGGTAATACAAGATGCTAAAGACATGATGGACTTTAAAGGAGAGCAGAATTTTAGTTTTTGATTTTTAAAAAGACACCTGCAAAAATGGTACAGTGACTGAAGACTACCAAAGAAAAGTTTCAAAAGCAATTCTTATTCTGCTTGAACTCGATTCTCTTATTTCAACGTGCCCAAAATGTCTCGTTTGTTTTTGTTTTTGGGCAAGGAGTTTCAAATTTCCTAGGGGTCCACCTCGGGAATTCGATTCAACTTGAATCAGGCCTTTAAACTGTTCAGGTAGAGATCATTTAAGTTTTCTTTGCTTTATTGGGGCTACTGAACAGGACAAAAGGAGCCTTGGTAGGGCAGTGCTTAAGCACTAGGCTGCGAACTGAAAAGTGGGCGGTTCGAACCCACCAGCCACTCCTCAGGAGAAAGATGTAGCCATTCACTCCTGTGAAGATTTATAGCTTTGGAAATCCTATGGGGCAGTTCTACTCTGTCCTACAGGGTCGCTGTGAGTCAGAATCCACTTGATGGCAAAGTGTTTTTGGTTTAAACAGGGCAATCAGTTGTAGTGGAAATTGCATGGGTTCACAGCAGTTTACTCTGAAAACCTAGCGTACTACATTTATATTCATTACATACAATAGTACGTTTGTGCTACTTTCTGCCTTCCTTGAATATCTGGGTAAGGTTTATCTATGTAAATGTACCATTCTAGAAGCATTATTTAACATTCCTCCTTTAAACTACTGGGAGAAAATGTTCACAACGTTGCATTATTTCCTAAATGAATGGACTTGGAATTTGAAAGAGAGTATATATTAGAGTAAAAATTAAAGCTCCCAAAATTAAATACTGCCCCTCCCCCCCCCCCCCAAAAAAAAAGGCCTATGCTTGGAATTGCAGATGCAGAATGGTGGTCATTAAAGCAGGAAAATGGCTAGTAACTGTCTTCTTCTTGTTGATTTTAGCAGTATCAACCTTAATGGCCAATAGCTGTTCCGTGACACTGTGTTTATTCCGTTAGTATTTTATTTTCAGATTGTGGAGCTAAGAATAGCATAGCCATTAACTGTATACGAAATATCCCCCTTAACCATGCCCTAATCCCTGCTTTTCTACCAGCAGTAAAATAAAGACCATTAGATACTGGGAACCCTTGCCTATTGTAAATGTTTTATAAATCCTTTATATACATTCTCAGATTCAGTAGCCAACCAACTAGAAACATTGCTTTATCTCATTTAGATTAAGAAGAATCTTTTTTAAGGTTAAGAAACTTGCCTTTTTTTTAAAAAAATTGTGGCAAAATACACATAACATAAAATTTGCCTTTTCAACTGTGTTTAAGTATACAAATCAGTGATATTAATTGCATCCACCATGTTGTACAAATATTACCATCAATTTCCATAACTTCCAAAATAATTCTTTGAATAGAAAAGACCCAAATAGAAAATTTACAACAAACAGAATGAATGAGTAAATGAATAGTTAAAAAAAAAAAAGGAAAAAAGATTAAGTGTAGAAAATTACAATAATAAATGAAGCTACCTTCTGATTTTTTTTTTTTCCAGCAATGGATCTCCTGCTAGGGGAATTACCCCTGATACTTGCTTCTCTTTTTACTGCCTGCATTTTTAAAGACAACTTCTCATTGTTTATTAGCACTTTGTCTAAAAAAAACTTAGAGGGAAAAAGAAATTTTGCTTCTAGTTTGTGGCTTTGTAATGTGGTCAGTCACATACCTAAATTCTTTGCTTCAAACTCCCTATCTTTTCTGAGAAACATGGTTTAAAACCAGATGCATGGATATGAAAAGGCTCTGAAGGATGAGGACCTTCAAAAATCATAAAGGACTTGAATATCAAGAAGAGGAGAACAGTTTCATCAGGGCACAGGTCACAACTTGCCCTTACCCTCGTGGTATAAGCTGCTTCAGGGTCATCCTCAAGTACTCGGGACATGCCAAAATCGGACACTTTGCAGACCAAGTTGCTGTTTACCAGAATGTTCCTGGCAGCCAGATCTCGATGCACATAGCTCATATCAGATAAATACTTCATCCCAGACCCAATGCCACGAAGCATGCCCACCAGCTGAATGACTGTAAATCGGCCATCATTCTTCTGCATAGGAAAGCAATGAAGAAAATCTCATTAGCATTAGGCCAAATTAATTATCACCAAGCATTTATAACTTGGATCTCTTTCACTATCTTTATCCGGTATGCAATGAAACTCAACATTATTTCCGGGCCTTTCTGATCGAAGTCACTAATTTACTAGTAGAGTGTATCCGAGGAGCTGGGTGTTCTTCCTGTGATAGATGGAAATTATCCAACTGTAATGAATCTATGGCTCAAACAGTTCTACTGTACAAGAATAAATCAAATACCACCTCACTGAACATGGATTATTTAATAGCCTTAAAAAGCACATGATTCTCTATTTCGACTCTTCCTCCTTTGCCTCATGCAAAAAATCCATGAAGACAACCAAAAGGAATTGATCCGAGGAGTCTGCTAGTGTTCTAAACACCAACGTTCTTGGGTTTGATATAAAGTAGTCACGTACCCTGAGGAATGCGTCCAAGGAACCATTCTCCATGTACTCTGTTATGATCATTACTGGTTTACCTAGAGTTTTCAGAAACAAAAACACAAATCCTTGATGAGCGCTGCAGTTAATGAGATAAAAGTGGGCTATGCACAATTTTACTGCCAAGACACCTGTCTTGTGTGATCTAATTTAATTAAAACAAGCCAAGCTTATGCCTCAGCTGTGGGGAGCTAGGAATGAAATATTAAAAGGATGAGTAGGTTTAAATTCCATCTGGAAGGTTAACCCTTTGGGTGGCTTGTTGACAAGGTCTTTAACTAAAGTGGCCTCTGGTATCGAGGGAGCACATGAATGGGTAATTGCTATCACCAGCAAAAGGCGAAAAAGACAAATGGGCAGGCCTGTTTAAACATGAAAAAAATCTTTAGGATAATTATTTTGTCCCCAGAAGAGCCACTTGCATGATGCTAAAGGCGTCAATGGACAGAGAAATATTTGCCCTGATTTTGAGAAATCTAAGCCTCAGGCAACAATTGCTGTGTTGGATTCTTTATTACTCAGATACATCTTCAAATCCAAGCACACACAGTATTAATGTCCTTCGCCCTTGTCTTTTTCACATCAGGGGCTGTATCCATTCTGTTCCCTTTTCTTGACCTAGAAACAAACTTGTTCTATTTCCTTCCTTAAACTGCCCACCTCAAAAAACAAGTATCATCAAAGAAAACATTAAATTATTTCATCCAAGACAGAAATTAAAATTCAGTACTAGAACATTTTTCAGCCCACCCCCGACACTTTTTTTTTTTAAGCAGAGCAATCAAAAATTATTTCAGTTACGGTCTGAGGGGTGGGAGGAAACATTTGTTTTAACTTTAATTTGCTTTCTGAGCACCTTAGGAAATCAGCACCATTTTTTTTTTTTTTTTTAAATCACTGGCAATGAACCCAAGGCCTGAAATTCATTCTTCCTAAAGTGTCTTGATTGGGGAGGGGGTCCTCAAATTTTTGACTAAGGGAAGGGTTATGGTTAAAAGTCCATAGAAGATACCCTTGGAGGAAAATGAAACACTGAGTTGATAAATCAAAATTGCTCACGCTCTTATGGCTGCTTCTGGCCTCTGTTTGGACTTTGGCTTTCAGTCAACGAAAATGGGCTGGAATCTTTCACCACTGAAAAGCTCCCCAAATCAGTCTAAACTAATAAATTTTCCACCCAGAGTCTCTGTCAGCTTATAATTTCTAGAGTAGGGAAAAGGGAAATGTCTTCATTTTAGAGGCAAAAATAATTGAAGAACATTAGTTTTGCTGAAGTCCAATTTACTTATTTATTCTTTTATTTACCATGTTTTTGGTCTTGTATCTAAGAAATATTTTGAAATCTAAGAAATCAAAAAAAAAAATTGGATTCAAAAACAATTCCTTGGATATAATTTTCAAGTGGTGAATGAAAGCTGGCAGAAACCTTGGTGTAGACCAAAAGGCTGAGTGATCACCCTTCCAATCTTTTCCCTCTGCACCTCGCTGAAGGAGATGGTCCCTGTACACCTTTCTATCCTCCATCAATCTAAATAAGAACCTCTTGGTTCTCGGCATAGTCCCCACCTTCATTTACTCTCTACATCTGTGACCAGTCTTCTGACAGACCAAATGCAGCTAAATGAGTTTCAATTAACCTGCCTCAATCAAAAGATACTTTGTCAATTAATGAGGAAAGGAGGCTCTCTTGGTGAAACATTAACACCTACTTCCATTTCTCCAGGCCCCTCTTTAGCTGTGGAGAAGAGAGTAGAAGACCCGAAAGAGAGGGGGTGGGAGAAAAAATTTATGGTTCTCCTGTCAATTTAAGAAGTTACTCGAGAAACTGCTGGTAATGAACTCACACCCTCCTTCTCCACCTCTTCACCCTCACGCCTCCCTCATCGGACTGCTGGCACCATCTTCATGATTTTTCTACATTCCTTCTGTTTATTAAAAGTGTCCATTTGTCAGAGTCTTTACGAGCTCTACCAGAGAAATAAAGATGAATGTCTCCATGAGCAGAAGGGCTTATAAAAAAGGACGGGGCTGGGCTCACGGACCCCGGGCTCGCTCGCTTGTTCCCTGGGTCAGGCAGGGACATGGTGGGCAGGGGACCTGAGGGGTGAGGGGACAGCTTCATCCATGAGTGGAAATTTTAAATCATTTGAATTCAGTGACAACTGCATTATGCAAATGTATCTAGTCGTTTCTAACAGTTCCAGCTGTAACAGCTATGGGTTTTAGAGGCACGGTGGGACTTTAATACAAAGATCCCCTGTTTCTTCTCTCTTCTGCAGAGGTGCTATGAAAATCACTGTCTGCGGCAGGAAAAACACCCCAAGCTGAACAGAGCCTCCTTTTTAGAAAATGGACCTGCAGAAGTATTTAAAGTGAATGTTATCTTTTAATTAAAGTAGTGAAGGGTTCCAGGCAGCCCTGAAGGCCGCAGGCAACAGGAAGATATCCTGTCTGTGAAACTCATCTTAAAAAGCAAATAGAGCTATTCTATGCTAATTATAGCCTTCACTTTTGGGGGGGAAATTACAGATCTTTAGCACCAAGGTTCCTTTTTTTTTTTTTGAAGAATTCTTAAAGATGGGGAAAGATGTAGTTCTGAAGGCATGATAACAACAGTAGCTACCTTAGAGTTGTTTCTTTTTTTAATTTGCCAAGCATTCTGCTAAGGACTCTAAATATTTTATTTCATCCAAAATAACCTTGTAAAGGCAAGTTCTAATTTTGTCTCCATTCTACAGATGAGTAAATGGAGCGGTGGAGTAACTACTTGAGGTCACAGAGCTTCACGAACAGTAGGGATGGGAAGCAAATCATTTGTCACTAGACCAGTAGTTCTTCCAGTGTGGTCCCCGGATAAGCAGCTGTGGTGTCAAGTGGGAGCTTGTCAGAAAGGCACACTCACTGGTCCCACCCCAAGCCACTGATTCGGAACCTCTGGGGATAAGTTCAAAGCAACAAAAAAAACAGTTGCCTTCGAATCCATTCTCTCACGACAAACCCACATGTTTCAGAGTAGAACTGCACTCCATGGGGCTTTCAGTGGAAACTGTGGTGGTGTAGTGGTTAAGTACTATGGTTGTTAACGAAAAGGGCAGCAGTTCAAAGCCACCAGGTGCTCCTTGGAAACTCTATGGGATGTTCTACTCTGTCCTATAGGGTTATTATGAGTTGGAATTGACTTGGTGGCAACGGGTTTTTGGTTTTGGTGACTTTTCAGAAGTAGGTCTTGAAGCCTTTTTCCCCAAATGCCTCTAGGTAGATTCAAACCGTCATCCTTCTGGTTAGTAGCTGAACTCTTAAACATCTGACCACCCAGAGATTTGGGATAAGGCCAGGGAACTGTATTTAACAAGTTTTCCAGGGGATTCTGATGTTTAAGCTTGAGAACCTCTTATTCTAGTACATTCATTCTCCTTTTAGTAACCTCCTCCTTTTTGTCTTCCTAAAGATTTTCTGCCCTTGTCCTATTCTCCTTCTGCCTGAGACCCAGTGTCTCAATTTTATTCTTTAATCTATCCCCTTTCACCCACCGGAGCATATTCTCACCACTCTGCACACATTGACTGGGGATGCTTTGCAAAGACACCTTTGATCACAGGAGAGGAGTCCCAATCTTCCTGGTGACATAGCCCCAGGCCTACAAGATCCTTGACTTCCAGTAAGAGAAGTAGGTACTAGGGTTCCTGGAACGGGGCCACCTTAAATAACCATTTCAGCTGTACTGTCCACATGGCTCTTTATTAAGTTGGTCTTAACCAACCCTACAGGTGTATTCAGGGTTTGCTTCACAAAATGCATCTGTTGAGCTGTGTCATTTTTTAACTGAAGCATGGTTCATAGACTCAGTGAATGCTAATGGACTAGAGAAGGAAGGTGCAACCAGGTGTTACTGTAAATAGGTGCTGAATTGTAACAACCATAAATCAGGAAGAGCAGACAGGCGAATCCCCCAATATTATAAAGAGTCCCAAGATTCACTCCCTGCATCTGGATCTTAAGCTTCAAGCACAAAGTGTGGTGGGGATGGCGGGGATT
The DNA here is from genome assembly GCF_030014295.1 of Loxodonta africana. NCBI lineage: Eukaryota > Metazoa > Chordata > Mammalia > Proboscidea > Elephantidae > Loxodonta > Loxodonta africana. The sequence continues at coordinate 24,587,958 of NC_087347.1, read as the reverse complement.
TGTTGTGTTTTATAAGAAAAGTACTTAAATTTATTTCGCTTACCATCTGCTTGTGCCTACCCTGTGACAATCAGTTTGGTCTAGCAAAGATTTGAAAGATGGCATGGTGTACCCAAAATCTGCAATATTAGTTTCCTCCAAATCTCACACAAGCTGCCTTGGAGATAGGGTATCAGTTGAAACCACAGACCCATTTAGAGCTGACTACAAGATTAATGACTTGTCCGGCACTGATTTCCTCCTATTAGCAATCAGTGGGTCTGTTCCATCTGTCATTTCCCTAGAAAGCAAATGTGTGTTTAATTTCCCAGGTACTTTTAATTTGGCTTGGTAGAGGGAGTGACCTGCGTACATTTGGTGACGACGCCTTCCAAGTGAATGATGTTCGGGTGGTCAAACTGTCCCATGATGCTGGCCTCACTTAGGAAGTCCCTTCTCTGTTTGTCTGTATAACCAGCTTTCAAAGTCTTGATGGCCACACAGATCTCTCTCTTGCCAGGCACTTTTAGACGCCCACTGCATACTTCGCCGAATTCACCTTTGGAAGAGAGAAAAAAAATCTACTAAGGACCAGAAATACATTTAAAATGAAATAATAATAGCTGACACTTCATTTGTGGACTACTCACTGTATCTGCCAGGCACCGCGCTAGGGCTTCCTCCAAACCCCACCAGACAGACGCTATTATTAGCTCCATTTTATTGGAGGACCCTTAGGCTTACGGAAATGACATAACTTGCCCAAAGTCTTATCGTTCATAATAGTAGAGTGTGAATTTGAATGCAGTTGGTCTGATTTCAGAACCCACATGTTTATTTACTATGTTAAACTCTCTTAAGATCAAAATCAAAATGTTTACCAGAGTTCTTTACAGCACACCCCATTTGATACTTCTAATGACAAAATTCCATGCACGAAGATATTTACATATAAACTTACAATATACTCATAGGCATACATACATTTATATAATATAAATATTTATATAATCCATCCATACATATATGTAATACCCACCAAGAAGACAGCCTTATATTAGACAGACACTTGGACACTTACCAACTCCTATGACTTTTTCAATCTTAATGCAGGATGCGTCGATTTCTTTGGCAAATTCTCGAACTGCTTGGTTGGGATCTTCGTATGTGAAGGGATCCACATACGTTCTAACACCTAAGTAATAAACATGTGATAGGTTGGTGGACACTTCTCAGGAACCACTTGTAAACACAATATACGTTGTTTGGGTCTAAAACTGTTTAATATAGGAAAAGTCAGGCTAGCTGTCTATTCTGGACATGTGAAAATGTTTAAACTCTCGCTCTAGATTTCATTTGGTGGTAAATAAAGACTTGCTAGTTATTTAAGTGGCTACAGCTCTACGAACTTCCCGAAATGTATTCACCCTTCGAGGATAAAATTTAAAAACAAAATTTTAAAACTTAAAAATCTCATCAAGGAAAAGAGTCTCTATAAGGAAATTCGGAATGTTTAGCTAAATATAAATACTCTTATCCCAATCATTTGCTCTTTCTCCTTGCCCCAAGTCTTACCCACGGCTTCTACCTGTCCTTTGTTAGCAGGAAGTTCCCTTGGGGAAGATAATAGGAATTTTCTTTCTCAACTGACTCTGTCTACGTGCTGTCACATTTTGCCCACTCTCTGAAACAACTGAATATGTGACCAATAACTATCAAACTTGGATTAAACCTAGATTAAAATATACAAGAAGACAAAGAATTACTAGGAGTTTTCTACCACCATCCACCTCTTCCCACTGGAGCTTCTGGAGCTTTGGGGCACTGAAAGTGTGGAGGATGCTGGTTGGCCCAAATCCCTTTGATTTTTTCAGCTCTGTCTTGGCTCAAACATCTCCAGGCTGCCTTAGAGCTCATGCTCTGAATTTCATTTTTAAGTAACTGTGGGGTATGACTGAGTGGAACTTCCTGGTGTTCAAACCATTCTGCAATTAGGCTACAACATAATCACCAGCAGAAGCTTCTAGATGAACTTCAATGTTTGCTTATAACATCTGCTTTCCAAAACAGAATAGAAGTAGAGGCCCAACATAGAGTTCGTATTCTCAAATCAACTATGTGATATTATGCTTCTCATCTATTGTAACCTACTTTTAATCTAAGTTGAAGGATTGTTGGTCACATATTTATTCGATATTCCATGGATATTTGAAAAGTTTTATGGAAAATGTACTATGATAGTAACAGCCACCTGAGTATCATTTAGAAATTTCTAAACAAGGAAACATAACACACGCTTTACAAATAAAATGATTTTTACTCCAATTTTTTGTACCTTGACTCAAGTGCTTCTCTTCATCTGCCTCCTGTTTTGCTTTACTGTATTTACTTCGCCTGTCAAAAAATGTTTACAAAAGAAGATTTTTTTTTTTTTTTTCAACACAAAGCTAAAATACTAGCCATGGGTCAAGTTCATTGCTACCGTTAACATCAATCAGGCAGATACACCATGCACAATTCACAGATGAGAAAACTGAGGTTCACAAGAGGCAAGAGACTAAGGTGAACAGCTTGGTGAGTAATCATTTCAAGTTCAAGCAGTCAGATTCCAGAATGTCCTCTTCACAACATTAAACTGAGGTAGGGTTTCAACAGGCAAATCAAATATTTTTAAAATATAATTATAACTTCAAATCCCCAGAGAAAGTTTATTATAGTGAAAACACATTTGTCTAATTTCTTTCACATACATGTTATTTTCTGAACAAAAAGAAGTTTCCATGGGTAAATTCCACATGAATCAAATGGCATATACTCAGTGTGTGATTTTTTTACCTTTTTTGTTTTAGGTTCCATGGAGTCAATTTTGCCTCATGGCGACCCCATAGCGTTTTCTTTGCTGTAATCTTTATGGAAGCAGATGACCAGGCTTTTCTCCCACAGAGTGGCTGTTTGGGTTCGAACTGCCAACCTTCAGGTTAGCAGCCGGGCGTGTAATCATTTGCACCACCAGGGCTCTTCCAGTGTATGATAGGTAATAGAGTAAATCCTGTTGCTATAACCATGATAATCCCTGCCACCAAAATAGCTCACTATTTATATTCTTAAAGCAAAAGTTTTGTATCTACTGGTTTCAACTGCTGCATTACAAAGTACTGAATTATTTGCACAAAAATGAAAAAGTAAATATTTGCTTTGTATTGGATTGCATTCCTGAGGATTTTATAGAAAAATATCAAGAGTAAAAATGAAAAGTTTTTGTTTGCTTTGCCTAATTATTTCTCAATAAAATAGTGTGTAGTCTCCCACAGTGGGCCTTTTCCTGTATCCTATGGGACTGAGACCTGGCTTTGTTATAAAGTCTTTGGAACGGGAAATCTTGAACTCATATACAGGTAGTCCCCAGGTTATGAACGTCCCACTTATGTACAACCCGTAGTTATGAACCAACCTCACAAAGCCTATTACATTAAAACTTCGAGGTACATACAATGGTTCATAACAACAAACACAACTTTGTGATGACATCAAAACATTATTATTATTGTACTATTATGTTAAAGACATTTTTAATGTATATGGAAGTGTTTCTTTAATGTTTTTTTATTCATAGAAATGTATACTATTTACTAAGATGAACATTTGACTAACTGACGTTAGATATGTAACTGTTCAGACTTACACACAAGTTTGACGTAAAGACAGACTTAGGAACAGAACTTGTTCGTAATCCATGACTGCCACCCACTCCTCACTTATCACCATGGTTAGGTTCCAGAGACCAGGTCATTATGTAAAAATCAGCATTATGTGAAAATGGAGGGCGACTGCATTAGATCACAAGATGGAGGATGAGTACATCATTACATAGCTGCCAAACCACTAAGAATCATGACCCAGCCAAGTTGACACATAACCTTAACCATCACAGCCAATGGTACTCTTGTCTTGTACCTCAGTGTTCGTTACTGCCAGATGTTTATCATTAATGTGCAAAATAGTTGGATAATAGATGTTTTGTTATTGTCATAAATGCTAAATGTTTGATATTGAGACAGTTGATAAGTGAGGAGTGGGTGTACATAAATACATATATGTATATATAAAACCACACCACTTAAATGAATCCAGAAATCAACCCGGTTCTGATGTACTTCTGAAAATCAGTCAGTGAAAGCCCTATGGATCACAATGGTCCAATCTGCAACCGATCATGAGAATGCAAGATGGCAGCAGTTTGTCCCATTGCACATGGGCTCACCTTGAGTCAGGGGCTGACTGCATGGCAGCTAACAGCAACAGAGTTTGGGCAGTAGACCACATTAGGGAATAATACATGTTTTCTTATGTTTCTGTTCAAGATGTAAAATTTATTTTGAGATTTATCATCATCTGTGTTTTCTTAGGTCTTTAAAGGCAAGGTAAGGATGAGGAAACCGAGGCTCCGAGATGAGAAAAGATTCCCTTGAGGCCATAGGGTATATCTGCAGTGTGGTCTGTCAGAATATAGCCTCCAGTTCTTTTAACTTCTGAACTTTGAACAAATAGAGAAGGGCATTTAACCAGGAAATGACAAAGACACTAAAGGAGCCATGTGGTGCGACTGAAGAGGCAACCCAGCCACGGTCACATGCTCAAAGCTTCTCGCCCACATCACTCTCCGAATTGTCAGCAATGTGGGAACCAGCTTGGCAGTCAGACCCTCTGAGCCTACAGATGTTCCTCCCTGTGTATAATTCCCTTGCAAATAATAATACCTTGTCCTTTAACACTACATTTAACTCTTCAAACTGCTCTCATCACATGTAGGTATTATCTCCTCCCCTAACTGCAAAACAGGACTCCAGTGTATAATTCAGTCCAAATAATAGCTTGCATTTTTACTTTGCATTTAACTTTTCAAAGGGCCTCCATGTCTATTATTTAACTACATCTTCCCAACAACACTATGAAACCCATCGGACAGACAGACATACACTCAGCTCCATCATATAGATGAGGACGTGGAGGCAGGCGGTCACCCACGTCTCCTCTTTGCAAATGCAGAATTTAACACGCGCCCTGATGCCGCCCACCACTTCACAGAGCCTCTCAGCATGGAGATGTCGTCATACAAGACTATCTGATGAGATTTAGTTGTAATTAATACCACATTCTATATCAGTACAGTCACTAAAATTAAACTGAAATGCTCTTAAAATTCACTGCTTTAAAGATACAGGTTTAAATACACTGAAAACACACAGCTTTCAATGAAAGATGTTGCTGTTAGCTACCATTGAGTCAGTCCGGGACTCACGGCAACCCCATGGAAAATGGAAAAAAAACGCTGTCTAGTCATGCACCATTACCATAATCATTTATGGATCTGACCATTGTGATCCAGAGGGTTTTCACTGGCTGATTTTCAAAGTACATCACTAGGTCTTTCTTCCTAGTCCGTCTTAGTCTGGAAGCTCGGCCGAAACCTGTTGAGCATCATAACACCACACAGGCCTCCACTGACAGACGGTGGTAGATGCCCATGAGATCCGTTGGCCAGGAACCCAACTAGGTCTCCTTATGGCAGGCAAGAATTCTACCACTAAACCCCCTGCAACCACTTTCCTCCCCCTCCCCTTCCCATTTTTAAAGAAAATAGAAGAGTGTTTGGTCAGGAACAATGCTTTTCATACCGTTTTGCATCAGGGAAACACGTGATTATGTCGGGGGGGGGGGTAGGGTGGGGTAGGGGGGTGGTGGTGGTGGTGACAGGATCCTGCTAGCCCTTGGGATTGTATCTTATCAGAGCTCCTAAAAGCATTATCTACAACTACAAGTATATCTTAAAAACCACTTTAGATCTGGAAAACTGATTTGAATTTCTTTCCTTTAAAGAAGAAAAAAAAAAAAAAACCCACATAGAGCAAGAGAGCTTGGGTGCCCACTTTAAATTCTCAGTGAATGAGTCAAAAGCTCAGATATAAACCCATAGACACAAGTGGCCTCAAGATGCTGAGCTGTATGTGGTTATCTGTTTTCCATCAAGCATATTCACTAAGCATGTGCAAAGCTAGAAGACATCCAAAATGCCAAGGATCATTAATTACCAGGCTGGCCCGCCCATCCCTTACCCAGACTTCTAAATGCAGAGGAAGAAATGAAATTAGTAGTGAAGGTGTACATTTAAAGAAACTCCTTGGTGTGTTATTCAGAGGAGAGGACCCTACAGGAATCCAGGGAATGCCGAAAAAGAAACACAAGGATTACTGTTCAAAGGTTAATTGCAGCCTACGAGCTTTTTTAATGATACCTTGAAAAAGGAAAAATGCCTGAGTTCAGCTCTACCTTTGTCACCTCATGACCCTTCCTCTTTGGCTCAGGGGAGAACAATATGGACCCTTATTTGTCCCAAGAAAGCCAGCACACCAAAGCTTATTATTCGGCCAGGGAGCCCCGGGAGGAAACCACTCACCCTCGAGAAGTGCTAACACTAAATTGGCATTCAGGCAGATCACCTGAACGGCAGGAGGAAACCTTTGTTGAAGGTTTGGGTTTTCTCATTATTGAGAGTTGGGGCAAGCTGATTAAAAAGGGGGAGGAGGGAAGTGGTTTGTTAGTGAATGTTCCAGAAGGAAACATGGCACCTTTCAACTGCAGAGTCAGAGGAAAGGGCTGACTCTGCAGGTGAAACTTTGAAAGAGTCCAAGCTGAGCCCTCCCCATGGGCCAAGGGACACCACGAAAAGGGTATTAACTGACTTTGTTGACGAACAGTGTGAGTCCCCAGCGCTGCCCTCCCCACCATGTATTGTTCCTGGCACCTCGACTAGTCAATAAAACAAACAAAATAGGGGAGTGGGAGGGGGGTGAGCAGCCCAGCAAAGACCCTGCTTTTATTAAAATACTAACTTCCTTGACGGAGTAGACGGATTTGATTGATGTGGTTGGCTGTTCCAAAACTAATTAGTAAAAGGTAAGTAATTTATTCAGCTAAAGTGCAGATTAAAGGAAATAAAGCAATGTAATAACTAGAATGGCTCCAGGAGGGCCCTTTGCAGCATTTAACGGCATCACCCATGAAGATTCATAAAAGCCATCCTTCTTTTTCTCCTTCCTTAAGCTGTCATTGTTCTTGCACCCGAGGATGTCTAAACGTGCTTCACGAGCAAGATTTTGAAATGGTTGGAATTGAATCGTACAATCGCAGCAAAGTTGTTCAGAAATGTTCCCCAGGTACCATCTGCCCTCTAATTGTATGAATCTATATAACTTCATCAGAGCTAATTTAGACTAACATTTAAGGGTATTCATTCTTATGGGATCATAATATTCCAGGGAAGAAAATCAGGGTACCAGGGAAGATAGAGATGAGCTGAATGGCAACTGTTTTAACATGATGGGGAACAGTTCCAAAGCAGAAAGTCTTAACCTTCAGGAAGAAGGTAAAGTTAATTTTCCAAATCTGACTTGATATAGCACATTAGACTTGCACACTCCTTCACAGATCACAAAGGTTAACCAAAATCACTGGGGGAGATTCTTGGAATTTTGCTTTTATAGGACCCACAATGTTAGTTTTCTATGAAGGTCAGTTTTGACACTGAGGAAGACAATGAAAAAATCTATTGTTGCCACTATCGGAGCTCAAGAGACCTAGGCTCCTGTCCTGGTCAGGCCACTAACTAGTTGGGTGGCCTCGGTTTAATGGCTTAACCTCTTCAGGCCTTAAATCCGTAATCTAAAAGATGTTAAGGTTAAAATTAAGAAGTACACTAAACCTGGGCCATTTATGTAGCTCTTTCGCAAAATGGGCCATAGCCACTTCGTGTTCCCTTAAAATCCTTTCATTTCTTTTGCTTTAATTCAGGTCAGAGCCATGCTTTATAACCTTAACATCAGTGGAAACCCAGTATTACTGCCAATCATTAGAAAAGCAGTATAAAAGTAGCTAGTAGCTGAAACAATGAACTCAAACAGCAACGATCATGAAGATGGTGCAGGACGAAACAATGGTTTGCCCTCCTGTACGGGGGGTCACATGAGTCAGAGTTGACTTGACGGCAACTAACAGCAACCAAAAAGCAACTATACCACCGGTTATGGGGTAATCCCTGCTCTGACTCCCAAATGTCCTTTAGAAAAGAGGGAGCCATCTTGTATTCCAGTCTTTAATTTTTTTCTCATCCTGGAACAAATAAAGTACCACGTGAGGTAGACAAACTAGCCTAAAACAACCTGAACTAATGCTAGCTTGGGATGCTTTTGGAGGTAACAAGTTGGAATCATTACTAAAAAGGGGAGATGTCAGAGAAATTTAGCAGAGGTTCAATCATTAGTCCTGTAGGTTATGACCTTATCATTGCATTTTATGATGTCATTGTTAACAGCCCCTTGAAAGATCAGTTGGAAAAAGCAGTTAAGTGGTTACAATGTAGAGATCACAAATAGATCCTACAGAAGAATGGGGAAGCTAAGAAAACGGGCACTTATGGTTTAGGCTAAAATTTCTAGGGACTGCAGCACCCCAATACAAGAAGTCTGTGCCTTAAACAACCCAAATAGCAAAAACAGTGGTTTGCTCTAGAAAACTGAAAGAATCCTGACGTTATAATTTGAGTGATGAGAAAGATACTGATCCGAAAGACGCCTATTACAAAAAATGTAAATATATTTTTAAGTGATAAAAATACATACGTCCAAATCAACGTACTTTCTATAACTTATCATTTTAAACTTATAAAGTTTACAAATTTCGTTGCTTCAATCTTTCTCTGCGATTCCTAAGTGCTTACACATCCAAGTTAACTCAAAGAAAAAAGTATGTCTTCCACCAAAGAAACTGGAAATTGCTCTATTCTGGCTTGCCGTGAGCTCAGGCTTATACAGTTTAGAATGAATACGAAATAAATAAAAGAACTGCTATAGAAAAAAATCTATCAAGATACCAACTGTGAGCCTGCGGCTGTTTCCTCTTTCTTAAAAGACAAATTAGCACCAAATGGACTTTCTGGGTGAGGTAATCAAAAAGACTGAAGTAGGCTTGAAAAAAGGAAACTTTTCTCACTGTGTGTTTCTGTCCATCTACCTCTTGAAAAAAACCTCACTCGCCATCAGCAGTGTTTGATTCAGTACGAGGGGGCTCACCCCATAGGGGTCTTTCATATCCATTCTGGCATCAACATTCTGGGGCTCTAAGAAATGAGAAACGGCCTTTAGCAAAGGACATGATTCAGGTTTAGTCAACTAGGTTGTTGAAGCTGTTGCTGTCCTGGAGACTGCTGGCTGAAGTCTGCAAGATTATTTCGGGAGTACCATTATCACCTCCTCCGGAAACCCTGGTGGCATAGTGATTAAGAGCAGTTCGAATTCATCAGGTTCTCCTTGGAAACCCTATGGGGCAGTTCTACTCTCTCCTTTAGGGTTGCTATGAGTCAGAACCAACTCGACAGCAAGAGGTTTGTTTTTTTGGGTTTTATTACCATCTCCACTGCCCATATACCAGTTTGTCCTACTATGGTGGCCTGCATGTTGCTACGATGCTGGAAGTAATGTCATTGGTATTTCAAAATACCAGTAGGGTCATGCATGGTGGACAGGTTTCAGCAGAGCTTCCAGACTAAGACAGACTAGGGAGAAAGGTGTAGCAATCTACTTCTGAAAATTAGTCAATGAAAGCCCTATGGATCACAACAGACTATGGTCCAATGGAAAAAAAAAAAAGGTTAGAAGGCATTCAAAATACACAGTGGCCACAAAAATAGGTTCATGAGTGCTAACGATGGTGAAGATGGTGCAGAACTGGGCAATGTTTCCTTCTGTTGTACGTGGGGTCACCATGTGTCAGAAACAACTGGACAGCAGCTAACAACTATAACATTTACCACCTATCGCCTGTACTCACTAAAAGTCTGGGCCAGACTTTTGTCCCCACTACCTGTCTCCTCTCTCATCACCTGTTCCTGTCCCATTTAAACATTTGTAGTCCAAGATAACGGAGCAGACAGCCCGAGTGGGGAGAAGAATTGGCTGAGTGTGCATCAGCCACTGCCAAGCTTGTCAGCTACCTGGCTCCAGGCAGCATTTCCCATGACAGCTTTATGGCTGACACTAAAGAAGAATCAATACGGGGGCAAAGGGTTGACATTTCATTTTCTAAAAAGTGATCCATTGAGGACCAATCACCATGCAGTGTTTATCAGCCTTGGGAAGTGACATTTTTTTTTTTTTAATGGGGGAGAAGGGACAGGAATCACCGCTGGGTTACTCGACAGGCTCAATTCTCTAAGGTGGGACTCATAATTGGAAATCCGATGCATCCTCCTATCAATCCTGCCTTAAATAGTAAAGCGATCAATAAAAGCAGAAAGGAAATTAAGTCATCAAGCTTGACGACACTATTTTCTATAGCCACTGCTTTTAATAAACTTGTCTCCATGCATTACATATTCATGTGTTTTTTCCTTTCTTTTTGCCAGAGCCAAATGTTTGAAGCAGAATATTCAAAAGAAACTATTATCATAAGGACAACTTATTTCTAACTAGCCCTGTTTGACTGCTATATTTAGGGCCACTTTAAATTGAAAAAATAATGGTGATAAAAGTAAATCTAAAGCAAGATGGACTACAACTAGAGAATGTTTCCAACCAATATTCAAATGATAGTCTAAAAACAAGATGAGACACACTTTCTGCAAAGAAGCGTTCCACTGCCTAGCTCTCAGCATCATACATGGCTGGATTTTAGTCAAGTTTTTTTTTTTTTTTCTTTTAGGGGGGTGGTGGTGGTGGAGGTAATTGTTCTCTATTTTTAGATATTTAAACACCTTTATTTTCTGATAACAAAAATTGCTTATATTCACGGGAAACATTTCCAACACAGAAATACGTAATTTCTACGTACTCCCTCAGCCCATACATGTACCCACGGATGGATATACAGTAACACGTATATTTCTCCATGTGTGTATGTGCAGACAGTGCACGTGTACACGAAGTCAAATGGCAATGGACAAGGAAGACAGTCATCTTGATCGGCTTCCAAAATCAAATGTCAGGGAAGGAACAAACGTTGGACATTCAATTTCTGTTCGGCCCTGCTGAAGTTTCCAAAGGCCAAGATATACAACCATAGAGGGTGCAAAACAGTAGTCCCTGGGTGGTGCAAACAGTTAACTCATCTGACTACTAACCAAAAGGTTGCAGGTTTGAGTCTACCCAGAGGTACCTCAGAGGAAAGGCCTAGCGATCAACTGATAAACCATCCACTGAGAACCCTATGTGTGTCTACTCTGAGTCAGAATGACCTCAATGGCAACTGGTGGGGTAAAGCAGGTGTATCTCCATGTGTGTCTATATATAAGATTATATGTATATATCACTGCAACAGGGTGTTTATGGTAAATTTAACTTCTTCAAGATGGAACGCCTAGTTATAGATTTCACACCAAGAAAGAATCAACACAATGATAAACGTAGATGCCCACACAGAATGAGAAATTGTTCCATAGGCCTTATAATTAGTGGCCATAATTGATCTCTATAAAGCAGGACATTTTGGAGAATAAAAGGTGGATGCATGCTATCAATAAAATACATGAGACGACTGAGACCATGCAAGCAAACAGGGATGTATGGACAGCACCCTAATTATAACGTACTACAAATGATTTTTTTTACAAACTGAGGGAAAAGCTGGTAGCTTGCCCGGGCCCATGGAGATAGCCTGAAGCATCATCATGGCAACAGTGAGATCACTTGTAGAAGAGGCAGAGAGGGACAATGCATCAGACCATGGCCTGAGAGTCAAATGTGGCTATTCGGGTTTGAGTTCTACCACTACGGCAGTGCAATGATTCTGGACAAGTCAATTTATCCTTGAGCATCACTTTCTACTTCTATTACATGAAAATGTATATATTCTAGAGGATCATCTTGACATGCCCATTCTGCCTTCATTTTTACCAAAAACTCCACCTTGTGAAGCAAGTTGGTGGGGCCTAGAAACAGAGAGATATGGGGTGAAGGCTGGGGAAGGGTCAGATTCTCACATACTGGAAACGAAGAAGGCCTAGAAGTGGGGCACATACTGACTAAGAGTAGCTACACCCCACGATTCCTCCAGAGTCTCTAGGCAGTGTTGTATGTAGACGGTGGCAACAATAATTTAGGAAAATCTGATAACACAAAAATAATGCCATCAAGCCATTTTCATCTCTCTCTCTTTTAGATTGTTGAGTACCAAGCTGTTTTAAGATTCACTTCCAAGAGCAATGCCACACCCACAATGTGCTGAATGGATATTCTCTGGAAATGAAAACGCCCTCTCCTGAGGGGAGACTGGGCCTATAAAAACAAACAAAAAAAACAAACCCATTGCCACTGAGTCGATTCCAACTTGACTCATAGTGGCCCTATATAGGACAGAGTAGAACTGCACCATATAGTTTCCAAGGAGCGCCTGGTAGATTCTAACTGCTACCTTTTGGTTAGCAGCCATGGCACTTAACCACTACACCATTTATTTGTTTCAGTTACTGTTATTATTCATGAATATCATGGGTACTGAGTTTATCATGTTAAAGCATTTTTTATGTGCTGTATTATCTACGCTGTTTATCATAATTCTCCTGCCAATAACCCTTTGAGGCAGATACTACTATCCCTGTTTTATAAAAGGGAAATGAAGACCCAAAAAGGTTAAGTAATATAGCTAGCATATGGCGAAGCTCAAATTTTAGGCCCAAGTTCTATCTTGATGTTTCTTGTCTTTGGCAGTTTGTCCAGGTTTAAAAGAGGGATAACGCAACACTGTATAGCTGAGATTAAACCCTATGGGGCAGTTCTACTCTGTCCTATAGGGCTGCTATGAGGCAGAATTGACTCAACGGCAATTTTTATTTATTTATTTTTAATAGCTGAGATTAGAATATCTAGAAATTTCTCCCTGGCTTGCTTTTTCAGCTTGGTTTACTGGAATTAGTTGGGCTGTTCCAGGAGTTGGCTGTTTGAGGACTGCTACTGGGTACCACAGGCAGCCCCAGTCGGGATGTGGAAAGATCAAAGCAACAAGGAAGGAGCTTGTGATGCAAATGCTATGTTTATGATGCTAATCAAAAGCCTCAGCTTTGTGTGAAGGAGACAAAAAAACGCTCCCTCATAAAAAAGAGGAGGGCGGGGAGTGTCCACGAATGGCTTAAGTGCTTACCTCCTGCTGATGACAAAAGCTCCAATGAGAATGACCACTAGCACCACACTGCCTGAAACGGAGACCAGAAGGACTGTAGAATTGGCCCCATCTCCAATGATCCGGGAAGGCACTGGAAACAACGGTTACACAAGGGTCACCTTTGCGAAGGTCTTAAGAGGCAGAACTTCTGACTGGGTCACAATTTCTCTCTTTCTGAAGCCATTCGGAATGCTCACAGCCTCTCTTGCCCTTCGTATTCATTCAATAGCATTTCCTAAGACAGCCTTAATGAGGTGAAGACAATCTTTTTATAATTGTATGAAGAATTTCAGCCAGAAGAAGAAAGGTTGCTTTCTTCTCCCTTCTTAGGAAATCCAATGGTAAACATTGCCAGTCATTGCCCTTTCTTTCTTCTTTTCCTTTTTACCCCCCAGTCCTAACCCTTACATAACGCTCTGATGCAGTCCTTCGTGAGAAAGAGATTTCGAAATTTCTGAAAAAAGGAGCAGTTTTGAAATGCTCTCCTCTCTATCTATGGAAAACCTGCTGATTGCTGTCCAGTTCAAAAGCCACTTCTTTCTTGAAGCTTTCCAGGATAACCCCAAAGCATGTCAATTCTCTTCAAGATTCCCTTCTAGGGCACTGTTTTAAATCTGCTTTTGAAAATTCTTATTTAATTTAATAAATTATGAACATTAATAAATAAGCTATGGATGGAAATTTCTAGAGCTGATGTCAAAAATTCTGTCCCATCCATCGTTTTATGAAGTAGGCCAAATTTGGGCTTGTCAGTTCTGGAGGTGGGAATCTTATATAAATTGCTCGTCCATGAGTGGGCCCTCTAAACATTTTCCACCTAACCGACCAACCAGTTGATTCACCTCAATATGCTGAAAGATTTGATATATTTGTCTAAAGGGGCTTAAAAAAAAAAAAAATCCTCTGACTTTATTTAAACAGATTTCCAGAAAAAAAAAAAAAAAAGTAGGAACTAAAAAAAAATGTAAAGCTTGCTGTTTAATCCTCTATGGGAGAAAACTTATCTTAATGTAAGGTAGCTATGCAACCCTCAATTAGTTTAGTAATCCCATTTTTTGTGGTTTATAGAAGGCTTAAAACAAGAAAAAATAGACAACATTTTTCATTCACATGAAAAGACAGGTCAGACACTGTTGTAAAAAATATTCTTCTCTAAATTGTATGAGATTTTCTAAGTTACAGACATTGGTTACGGTATTTCAAGCAACGTTCATTCCAATAATATATTTGCATAAGTAAAAATTGCACACAGCTTCTTACATTTCACTGTAATGGGATTTGCTCTGGAGTCCAGTCTGGACAGCCCAGTTACCTGTGTTGGTTGTGACCTCCAAAGGCTCACTGAAGTCCCCATAGCCAGCAGCAGTCCGGGCTCGCACATGGAAAACATAGGAAGTCAGAGGGTTCAGTCCTTTGATATCCGTGTTCCTGGCAGCCGTCCGGACAATGCGATAACTTCGCTCGTTCTGATCCTACGTGACGGGAAGATAAAATTGTGAAAGGTGGTAAAATAAAGACTCTGCTCATTATAGGCACAGTATTAAAGGAGCCATGCCAGTCTACTCAGAAGCTGAAGGTAAATAAAAAAAAGTCTCTCAACCCCACATTCTCCTCAGGCTGTAAGTACTATCGTTACTTCCTAGATGGCCAAAGATCTGACAATTTCAAGTACGAACTTGTTGACACTGACCATATCCAGGTCTATACTCGTAATTCAAAAAAAACATTCAAAGATAGTTGGTGGCTTTTCTCACTCCACACCCAGCAATGTAACAGAAATCATTGCATGCAAGTCCTTTGTCTTTTTCTATTTTCTGTCTTGAAAATGTCAAAAGTTTTGTAAAATCTGGTTTCAATGAAAAAAAATTCTGTCCCTTTTCTGCTTCTAATAACGAAGCCAATACGTGATTATGTTTAAAAAGAAAGAGAAAGCAATTGTTCGCTTTCTAGACAACCTTGAATGCAAATCGCTGTCTTCAGAATTCTGTCCTTTAAGAGAGACAAATTATTTGTAAAAATAATGCCTCTCTACAACTTCAAGAGGCTGAAGAATGTAATTTTCTTTCCCTGATTTTCTATTAAAAGTCATCAAAACCCACACCTTCATTCTGAATAGCAGCGATCTACTTAAACAGGTTATTATTATGGTGGTTATGACTCACTAGCCCCGATATAAGGCTTATCGATCAGAATGACTTAGCTATTTGATTTCCATTACTAGAAAGAAAAAAACGCAGCTATATTAGAATGCAATGTATTTTGCCTCTTTTTCAAAATAACTAGCTTAATGCATAAAATTCATAATGGGATTTGATTGGGAAGCAAACTGTATTTGGTTGGAATTCACTGGCATGCTAGGATTTCTAACTGGCCAAAACCTAAACAGAGAAGAAAGAAAGAAAGGGAGGGAAGAAAGGAGGAAAGGAGGGAAGATGTTGCTTAGTCAAGTACTACCTTCTCATAATATTTGACTTCATACTCCAAGATCACCCCATTGGGCCTATCTGGTTCCAACCAAGCTAATGCAACACTGTATCTTGTTACTTCTTTAGCCTGGACCAAAGCAATGGATGAAGGTGCTGTTGGGAAAAAAAAAAAAAACATAAGAAATTTTACTTTCAGAAAAAAAAAAAAGGGATTGTTAAGTATCAGTCGATAATTTCATCTTACTTAAGAAAAGTATGAATGATGGTCTTGTCACCCTCCCCTCCCCCATCCCGCTTTGGTCTTCCCAGTGCAAAAGTATATCATATTTATAGTCTTTTCTCCAACATGTTTTTAGAAGTGATTTGTCTTAGAAAATTTCTGAAGGAAAAGCCTGGAGGTCCACAGGCCTGGAGCTTCATTTCCATTGTACCCACAGCCACTCCCCAAAAAACACTGTGGAGATAGAGAGCTCTGCCTAGATTTTGACCTTTTGCAAAGCATGAAAGCCTTTGAAAAATCTCTTTCTAAGCTCAACAAAACTACATCTCATCCTATTTCCAGAGTATGATGGCTGTCATCTTACCGGTCTTTATAAATTTTATAAAATCAAGAGAAAGCAAATCTTTCTTGGGTATGAAGGGAATGCTGAAGGCAAAAATTTACATAATTTCCCAAGATAAATACAAGTATGTACTGCTTAATTATAGTTAAAAGTTTTCAGTTTGAATACAACCACGTAATGATGGAAAATACAAATAAAACAATGGTGGTCTTTCTGGACATATACGGCATCTGGCAACTACTTTACAACAGAGTTGAAATATTGCTTTTGCCTGCTGAGTAGCAAACCTCCCTCTTTTAACTCAGAAAGACACAAAAGCAGTCCTCAGCCGGCTGTGTATTGGGGGTGGGGAGGAGGAACATGCTTGAGATTTATAAATCCAGGCTGTCTAATTCTTGCTTCTCCACCACGGTGGTCACATCTCCAGTCAGCTGTTGTCAGGCTCTGCACTGACTGACAACGGCTGGCACAAACGAGCAATCTCCAAAGAGAAGAGGCACCATTCATGACATTTTTAATCTTATCTACCAAAGCTGGTCTGTAGAACTAGAGATTAGGGGCCTCCCTAAATGGAAAGTATATTCTCTTTTTGCCCCCAAACTGTGGAAATGTGTGAAGTGTTATATACAGGGATGACAACAAACCTTACAAAATGGCCATTGTGGAAAAACTTAGTTGTGTCGTCCCTCTCACCTTCCCCAATATACACAGAACTGCCAACCCATAGGAAACCCTGGTGGCATAGTGGTTAAGTGCTATGGCTGCTAACCAAAGAGTCGGCAGCTGGAATCCACCAGGTGCTCCTTGGAAACTCTATGGGGCAGTTTCACCCTGTCCTATAGGGTCGCTATGAGTTGGAATCGACTCAATGGCACTGGATTTGGTTTTGGTTTGGCCAACCCATAACTCAGAGGGAAAAAGAGAGTAAAATGGAATTGGAAAAGCTTCAACCCCGCTTGACCATATCTGACAGGTCTAGTGATGGCTGAAAGCCAAGCAGCACATACCACAGCCTCAAAAGGGAGTCTTCCAGCTGAAGCCAATCCACCAGGGAGCGCCTCCTGGAGGGGGTTACTTGACAGTGGGGCATCCTTATTAGAGATGGACACACATACACACACACACACACACACACCCCTCATTTTTCTTTCTCTCTCTCTCAATTCCGAAACTATTCCAGATTGGATCTCAGACATAAACACAAGAGAAAGATACAGTGGATACACATGTCCTCCATCAAAGACAACCCCAAGGTTAGTAATACCCAACTAGATGAACAAAGCTGTGTGTAGCAACATATGGAAGCCACTGAACATCTGAGGAAAATGCAAGACGGAAATGTGCTCATTAGATGCATTAAGGCCGCCCTCCTAACACACACACACTCTGTCTTTCTCTCTCTCTTTCGCATTCTCTTTCTTTACTGGTTGATACAGAGCTATTGTCTAATAAAAGCCAAGGAGTGACTTTCTTAAGTATAGCAGTAGCAAGAAGGCCACCTGGCTGTGAAAAGCCGTTTCACTCCAGGTAATAAATATATTGCCTAACACAGCACTTTAGCATACGCTCCATAAAAAGGGGCTCTTTAAACTCTGATGTTCAGAACTGGGAAATGAAATGGAAAAGTGAGACTGTTAGAAAGAAAGCAGGAGGGAGGAAAATCATAAAATTGTAAAATGAACTTTCTCTCAGAAATGGTCCGGGTCAGCTTTTGATAATTGACAGGCTCTTCGGGAAAGAATCGCCAGCCTGACCTCCAAGTGCACTGATTAACTAAGACAGCTTCCCTCAGCTGCGTGTAGGAAATAAACCTGATTTCCATCTGAGAAGTTCCAGCAGCAGCGTTCTGTACCCATTCAAAGGGAATGTGAGCTCAGCCGAGGTGCTCAAAATTCTCAGGCAGGGAATTAACAATGTAATCATGTTAAAAAAAAGCTAATAGAATTTTTCTAAACAGAGCCTGACGTGGAATACTGAGAGACAAAAATGTGAGAATAAACCAACAGAGTGGACCCTGCGTCAGCTGTCATACGGATGGAGGAAAATAAGAGATAAAAGAGAAATTGCAAGGGATAGACAGGAAGGGCTCAATGAAAATGGGATGGTTAGTACGGAGACAGCCATAAAACTGCTAACTGGACATTTGTTCCAGGACCCACATTACAAGGGCAACCAGAGCAAAGTAGAATAAATTGCTCTAGTTCACAAAATAAGTATTAGGTTGTACAGCTGTAAAGTCTGAATTCCTTCCGGAACAGAGGTTCTGCAGAACGAGATGCTAGAGGAGGGCAGAAGTGACAAAAGTAATCCATGGTCAAGTAAGGCTGAGAAACAACCAAACATGCTCATTGCATTGTTGTGTGATATGGCGGCCATTTTCTGCCCCTGGAGAGGGGCTTCTTACCTTCTCTGGTAAGGAGAACACCAGTTGGGAAAACTGGGCCTTTGGAGACAAGGGGCAACTTAGATGTCCCTCATGTCATAGTTTTTGCCACTTTGGAGGGTTTTTCCCTCAACTTTTTCTATCCCAATACAGCCTCCAACTCTATATCTGGAAGCCATCACCCTACTGTGTGTGCCTGCCTATGGCTCCTTTCCCTAGATGAGGCACTTGGCAATGGCTCTTTCCCAACCTCTCCCCAGCCCCCATGGTTCCCAAGCATCAGTCTTCTCATGCCACTTACGTAACTGATGCCGTATCCCTTTGCCCCTGTAGTAAGATTTATGTAAAGTTTTTGTTAAATTAGCTCACTTTTCTTACTTAAGTTGTT
Organism: Loxodonta africana; assembly: GCF_030014295.1. NCBI lineage: Eukaryota > Metazoa > Chordata > Mammalia > Proboscidea > Elephantidae > Loxodonta > Loxodonta africana. Next base: position 24,569,013 of record NC_087347.1, on the reverse strand, counting down.
GTATTTGAAAACAAACTTCCCATTACTGGTGTAAGTGAAATCCTGTTATCAATTGCAATTAATGGGAGATAACCATAAAAAATTAATATAATGTAAATAAAACAATGCCATCAAATGTTTGCTGGAAACCCTTGCCTCTCTGAACTTTGCTAAAAAGAGAGATGAGCCAGTGCTAGAAAGGCATGAAAGATATCCTGGGACCAGCTAGAGATTCTGACCTTGGAGCAATTAAAGAACTGAGAATTGAAAAGGCACTAACTTTCACACAGAGCAATTCAGTATCAAGCATTATTTCACCTACGTCTTCCCTAAAATCATCTCAGAGGCCACCACTGGTATGTTTCCACACTTTGGTAAACGCTACCCAGCGCAACTCCAGTTAGAAATGTTTTGGATACTGAGTCTGAATACCCCAAGAGTTCTGCCCTTGGCTAAAAGAGAAGAGACTAATAAAATAACAGATTGAACACTTCCCCCAAATATACAGTTTAATAGGAGCTCTGACAAATCAATGCCTTAGTTCAAAAGAGGGTTTCTAATCACAAGGGGGAATTCTGTCAACATATAAAGTCCAAGCCGAAAAAGGTCTCACTGGCCTCTCAGTGCTGTCATTTACTTCCCAGAGCATGGTCTTTCTCAATACTGATGCATCCATTCAGCACATATTTAATGGGTACCTACTGAACGAGGCACTGATGGAGAGAAGGGAAACAAAGCAGAGAATAACATAATCCTTGGTATCAGTACCATCTTATACTTTGGCCTCTTCTTACTGTTAAAAAAAGGGGGGGGGAATTTTTATAATCATCATATTGAGAAGACACTCTCTAATGTCAACTCAGGGGACTCATTTTTCTTGAATTCAAGAGGCGGCAGTTCCTGTTAATTCCCTTATTATCCATGCTCCCTCGGTCATAAGGAAGATTAAGAAGAAGGCACTTCTTCACCATACTGTATCTTTAGACACAGACTGCTGAAAAGATGGAGAGGCCAGGAGGAAGCTGGGGGCTAATGTACATAGTATCCCCCACTAAATGAAAGAGATGCATTTTAAATTCAAAAGCATCCCTATCTACCCACTGACTTTCTTCATAAAAGTAGAAATGCTTGCTTCCAGAAAAGCTTTGTGTCCCTGGACATAACCAGGTGCTCTCAGTGGCCCGAATTTAGACAATACACACAAGGAGAACCAGTCATGTTAGTTGGCAGCAGTATGTGTGGGGAAAGATGATGAATGTAAGAACCACAAAGGCAGGAATTAAAAAAAAGGGCAATTCTTTAAGTGACGATTGTGGTTTAGTTCAATTGAGTCCCTACTTTTCAAACTTTCAAAGGTGAATTGTCAACGATCAAAAGATGACTATTTTCCTGACCTGACATGCACATCCCTGAGGCCATCTTCTCCTGTTACTCTCAAGGGCATCACAGTTATTATTCCAAAACATACCCTTCACTTCCTCTGTTTTATGCTTACAAATCACGCTGACACATCAATCATTCAACAAATGTTCTTTAAGGCTTTGTTTGAGCAATTTACAACCCAAAGTAGAACTATCTGGGGCACTTAGGTTTAAAAAGTTAAACCATATTGGGCTGAAGAAAGGCAATGATTGGGACAGGAAACCAGAATAGGGAGGAGCTCACTATGGATTCCAAAAGAAACCGTAGAAGGAAGTGGAGTAAGCTTAGGGAAATAAGGATGGCTGAGCAAAGGTGTACTGCCTCAAATATAAGGGCAAAAGAACCACCTAAACCCGTCGCCGTCGCCGTCAAGTTGATTCCAACTAATAGTGAGTGACCTATGGGACAGAGTAGAACTGTCCCAGAGGGTTTCCAAGGAGCGGCTGGTGGATTCGAACTGCCCATCTTTTGGTCAGCAGCCGAGCTTTTAACCCCTGTGCCACCAGGGCACCTAGAACACGTGAAATGAGGTAAAGATAAAAACAATTTGATCCAAATATCTAAAGTTAGAGTGTTCTTCATTTTACTAATTTGGTGGGGAAAATAATGGTTTTTTTAAAAAGATTTTGGATAAAATTCTGAGTCTGATATTTACTAGTTGCCATCTTGGGTAAGCCACTCAAATTTCCTATTCTCAGCTTCCCTATTGGTAAAATACCTGCCCTCCAGATACAAACATGTAAGCTATTGGAGCCCTGGTGGTGCAATGGTTAAGCATTTGGCTGCTAACCAAAAGGTCAGCAGTTCAAATCCACCAGCCACTCCTTGGAAACCCTATGGGGCAGTTCTATTCTATCATATAGTGTTGCCATGAGTCGGAATCGACTTGACGGCAATGGATTTTTTTTAATGACCTCCATAAGGTAGAACTTTACCTTGTTCATCTCTATATCTTTTTGGTATTCAGGACCATGTCTGGCACATAAAACCAAAAACCAAACCCAGTGCCGTCGAGTCGATTCCGACTCATAGCGACCCTATAGGACAGAGTAGAACTACCCCACATACAGTTTTCAAGGAGCATCTGGCAGATTCGAACTGCCGACCCTTTGGTTAGCAGCTGTAACACTTAACCACTTCGCCACCAGGGTTTCCGTCTGGCACATAGTTAACAAAAAAAACCATACCAACTGCTGTCGAGTCAATTACGACTCATAGCACACTGTAGTGCTTAATAAATACTTGATGAATGGGCAAGTGTGAACTAAGGCAACTAACAACAAGAAGTGTTAAAACAGATCTAAAAAAAAAAAAAAATCCCTGGAGCCAGTTAAAAAAAAATTTTTTTTTAATATAAATAAAAGACCAGATACAAAGCATCCTTAAGATAACTTTCCATCTGTATGCATTTTAGATGACCTTTTGTAGGTTTGGTTTAGCTATTTAGGTTACCTAAGATATTGACAATTAGGGATAAACGCAAATGATGATTCTAATTATAAATGAAGTCTGTTTCTAAGGTATATGTGACACTTCTGAACATTTTTCAAACACACAGGCTGTAAAATGTCATTCAAATATGTTAACATTAAAACCAGGCTTCACTGCACCTGTTTCAGACAGCATTTTGAGGGACCGTCCTTTAGGTTGACAAAAAAGCGTTGACAATTCCGCTCAGCATTTCTCCCCTGTACCTGTACAGCATATGCAAATAGCTTCCCTGGCACCCTAACCACAAAGGTGCAGGTGTTCAGATACCTCTTCCCCAAGTCATAATCTTAAATCCAGAAAGAACGCTAAACATTTCTCTAGCTTTATAAGAGTAGAGTTACCCTCTGAAAACAGTAGTGTGAGCAAAGTCAGTCATGGCCCTAAGGAACCATTAGTTACTGTCCTTGCCCCTAAACTTCCACCAAACCAAACCAGTTGCTGTTGAATCAATTCCAACTCATGGTAACTCCATGTGTTACAGAGTAGAACTGTGGTCCACAGGGTTGTCATAGACATGACCTTCTGAAGCAGATCATCAGGTCTCTCTTCTGAGTCACCTTAGGGTGGGTTCAAACCACCAACCTCTCAGCCAAGTGTTTAACCATTTGCACCACTCAGGGACTCCCGAACTCCCACCAAAAGGATATCAGTGTGGACGTGTAAGGGTAAGAGACTAGAGACCTTGTAGAGTCAAGGGCTGTATGATCAAGTACGTGGAACAGACTGTCTTTCCCTGCACGCTTTGGAATCAAGTTAAATCGTAATAAAAGAGATTGAAAGGAACAATCCACCAAAGCTTGGAAGTTAAACAATATGAGTTTTCTAGTAGAAAGTCAAGATAAATTTCACCCCCAAATAATTGTTTTCAAAGTTCCCCACTTCCCAGACAAACTGAGCCTGCTTTATAAAGAGAATCACCATTTGTTACCTATGGTTACATTTGGTTTGAGGGTGGGTCACCATGTATCCAGAAGGCACATGTGGGTTTTATCTCCGTGTCTGCTTTGGATAAACAGAAACAGCAGAGATTAGGCGGCTGGAACATGTCTCTCTAACAGTGGTACATTTCACAAGGAAGAATTACAAGAGATGGCTTTGATATCAAATGGAGGTGGCTTCCTTTAAGAAAGGGGTAAATTTACCATTCAATGGTTCAAAGCTCAGCAGTTCTTGTTCTCCACCCCACTGATGCACATGCTGCAATTTTCTCTAGTCGCTTCCTCAATGACTCGCCATTAAACACCTACAGATCATTTTACTGCAGCAGTTTGGTACTTGTGACACCCAAATGGGATGGAGAAGAGAAAAAGAGATAGGTAACAGAGAAAAGAAAGGGAGGAAGGACTCTCTACAAGCCTTCACTCGGGGGCTGTAAGACTGTTTTCTGGAGTCCAGCATCACGAGTGGTCAACAGTTTGTGGGGGCTGCAGGAAAAAAGGAAAACAGCTGAAACTAACAAACTACATTGCATTACTGGCTCAAATTAGGAAGGCAAAGGGGTGAGGCAGGAAATAAACAGATGCAATGAAAGGTCTCCAGCCTGTGGGCAACGGAGAATGAAAACAGCCTTTTATGAAGTCAAGAAACCTGAGCCCATGGTGTCAGTGGCATGCAATGCCACTGTTTGGAGGAAAATGACTTAAAAAATATATATATATATATGTATATATTATTGTGTTTTAGGTGAAAGTTGACGCAGAAAATTTGGTTTCCTTTACCAATTTTTATACAAATCATTCCTGGCCATTGGTTACAATTTTTACAATATGTCAGCATTCTCAGGTATTTCCATTCTGCTTGTTCTGTTTCCATAGAGTTAGGTTCTCTTCCTCTCCTTGCCTTCTCATCTTTGCTTTTGGGTAACTGTTGGTAGATGACTCTAACCACAGCAAAGTTGCCACCTTTCCCCTCCCCAGGATCAGAGTTTAAATGGATCATGTTTACTCAAGGGGTCTTTCATGGATAGGAAAAATAAACCCACAGTTTATATATATATTTCCGCTTCATGCAAATGGCGTATTTAAATTTAATTACTTGGAGCTTAAGGTGGTTTTTGTTCCCTCTGTCTGTCTCAATTCAACACCACAGCTCTGATTTGCTCTTTATCTAAGGTTTGCGCATTTTAAAATGCTGTCAAGCATCAAAATTAAATGCTTCAGAGCACTAATGATATTCTTGTGATTAGGGGTTTTGCCGTCCCAGAGATGCTAAGAACTCTGGCGCTAGTATTAATTGCTTTCTTCCACATCCCACCGAAGGGAGGGAAGTTTTGTCTCCAGCCGCTCAGCAATACCTACGGCACCAAACACCATCGAGCAATTTCTGGATGTTTCCTTAGTGTTTCATCACAGTATTTGACAGTACTCGACCGTCTGCAAAGTGCTTTCATATACATAGGATTTTGTTTGTGGTACAGTCAACCAGCTGGGTTGGCTCGCTGCTATTTCGGTACTTGTGACATTCAGATTGGATGGAGAATAGAAAAAGAGATAGGGAGTCACAAGTAAGTAAGATCATTCGAAGACTCAATTTCATCCACCCTCACTGGAATACATCACTGATATTGGAAGAACTCACCATGCGTCCCACAGCTTTTAGCTGCTACATCATTAATCCATATTTTCTCCTAGTCAAGAAGTAAAACTGTGTCTAAAATAATTGCATAGAAAAATAAAACAAAAAAGCACCTTGATTTGTTCCAAAATTGACATGAAATATTTTTCCTAGTCAATCAAAAACACAGAACCAAATTCTCAGCCAAAACCTTCAGACGACTCTAAATTAAATGAAGTTCATTTATATTTAAATATGGAAGTATTAATATTAATTAAGCTTATATTTAAAATGTATGAGGGATGCAGTTTTTTTCCCCCCACAAAGTGATTTCCAAGGTCAGTGCAGAGTCTATTTTAAATAAATACTGGAAAATAAAGCAGTGTATACTACCACTTATAAAGGCTAAAATGGACAGGTGTCCAATGATTTTATTTTAAGAATGTGATTTGTGGACCTCACCATGTTTTTATTTTATTTTAATTGTGCTTTGGTGAAAGTTTACAGCTCAAGTTAACTTCTCATACAAAAAATTATACACACACTGTTCTGTGACACTAGTTGCAATCCCTATAATGTGACAGCACACTCTCACTTTCTACCCTGGGTTTCCCATGTGCATCCAACCAGCTCTTGTCCCTTTCTGCCTTCTCATCCTGCCTCCAGACAGAAGCCATCCATCGGACCTAACAATGTTTTAACTAAATGATTCAAGGGCAAGACTTTGCAAATGGTTTAACTCTCAAGAGTCTCACTTTATTTTTGGCTTAATCTGAGGCCAACATTTTATAAGACTTTTCTTGTCCAGAGAGTTGGCTGGGATGGTACATCATTTTATTTTTTCCAGAGAGATGCACAGCAGATGTAGAAAAATTGTATAGAAAGATACCAACCCAATTTTAAAGAAAGGGATATGATGTCATCTTTAGCCTTCATGTTAGGTGTTTGCTTAGAAATTAAGATGCTGGGACTGGGCTTCTGTGGTTAACTGTTCAAAGGTTTGAGCTCCCATCCCAGAAACAGTTGTTCCTGGGATGGAACTACTCAGCCAAGACATCTCCTAGGGCCCTACTGCATCCAGTGTGGCTCATTTTATGCAAAAGAAAGTGAAATGACGTGATTATTAGGCCTGACCCATAAATATCTCTCTTGTGACACCCAATGGGAGGCTCCTCTGTATTCTCCCTGCCCCTAATCTGCCAACTAGATGGTGATGCCCAGTCCATCTTGGTAACCCCACACCAACCCTTCTCCCCTCACCACTGTCAACTGGATATAACTTCAGCAAAAAATAATTTTCTATTGTGTCACCCCAGTCAGGTAAAGGGGGAGGTCAGTTAGCAAAAAAGAAAAAAGGCATTTTCATATAATTAAGTGAAATTAGATGTTGTAGTGTTATGGCCTACAGAAATTTGGGCTGTGGGTTGAACCTGTGTAAATAGCCTTCAGGTTTTCTCTTGGGAACTGCAGCTCCTGGGCGGATGCAATAGGCAGCCGTCCGCTCCTTGGTGAGAAGGTGGTGAGGTCTGCAATGCCAGCAACAGGGGTCGTGTAGCTCCAGGGCCAGCACAGCCACAGGTCTTCCAACAGTGAGCCGACTCCAGGGACTTTCACAACACCGGCCATGAGATTCAGCTTAGCTTGTTTTAATGTTAAGTGAGAAAAGGCAGGAGGGCTTTCAAAATGGCTCAGCTGAGTTTTTTTCTTTACAGAAGAGTTTGTTCACTCTTCCTTGCACAGTTAGCAGTTTAAGCAGTTGAAGATTCAAGCTACATCAATCAGAGCTAATCTGAAAAGAATGGGTAAAGGAGCAAAAGGACGCTAAGGGCCTCTACTGCCAGGCAATTTCACACATTGAACATTATTTAAGACTCACTACTATACAGGGTTGTTATGAGTCAAAATCAAGTCGACAGCAATGGGTTTGGTTTGGTTTTGTTACTCTCTGAGGTAAGAATAATTAAAAACCAAACTAGTTGTGCTGTTGAGTTGACTCTAACTCATGGTGACCCCATGTGTTTTCAAGTAGAACTGTACTTCATAGGGTTTTCAATGACTGTGATCATTCTGAAGTAGATAGCCAAGCCTTTCTTCCGAGGTGCCTCTTAGGGTGGATTCGAACTGCCAACCTTTCAGTTAGTAACTGAGTGCTTAACCATTTGTGCTACCCAGGGGCTTTGATTATCACCCTTGCATTTCATATTTCAAAACTCGGGCACAGAAAAATTAAATAATTTGACCAAAGCAATAAAAAAAAAAGCTGTTGCTGTCCAGTTGATTCTGACTCATAGTGACCCTTTAGGACAGAGTAGAGCTGTTCCATAGGGTTTCTGAGGAGTGGCTGGTGGATTCCCACAGCTGACCTTTTGGTTAGCTGCCTAAGCTCTTAACCAAGGAGATTGAAAACCCAAGTCTGCCTGACTCGAAAGTATGAGATCCCTCCTCTATACCATATGTTTACGCAATGAGCTACATTTATTAATTACTATGTGTCAAGCATTATTTTATACCTTTTGCATATATTAACTCATAGAATTCTCACAAAAACCCTATGAGGCAGGTACTATCATCCCCATTTTACAGATGAGGAAATTAAGGTACAGAGAATTTGAATAACAGCTAATAAGTAGCGAGTTAAAAAAAGTCTGGTCCCAGAGCCCATACTCTGAAGCACGGATCTACGGAAAGCATCTAAGTCTCCTTCCCTGGTAAGAAATCTGAGACGCCACAGTTAAGTGACTTGCTCTCACAGTAGCAGTGAAAACAAAATAAATCTTCCTGAGGTCTGCCATGTGCTAGGGGCAGGGCCATCCACAGTTAGTTGCCAGAAGCCCAGAGAAAAGTTAGACATGAACCCAGCTCAGAGACAAAACTTAAAGCTCTTTGGTGATGTAGCACCTTGTATTACAGCTACGAGAACAATCTAAAACCAAAAATTTCAATAAGAAGATAATGGTATTTGGCTTTAAGGAAAAATAAGTGGGACAGGGTGTAAGGCAGGTATAATAACTGGGACAAGGTATGGAGCCCTGGTGGTATAGTGGTTAAGAGCTTGGCTGCTAACCAAAAGGTCGCCCGTTTGAATCCACCAGCTGCTCCTTGGACACCCTATGGGGCAGTTTTACTCTGTCCTGTAGGGTCACTATGAGTCACAATTGACTTGACAGCAATAGGTCTAAGGCAAGCTTCTGGAAGGCTGGCAATGCTCAATTCCTTGACCAGGGCAATGGCTGCACAGCTGCTTGCTTTGCAATAACTCATTGACTACACATTTGGGTCCCACCCACTTTTCTGTATGTGTATATATTTCACAAATAAAAAACGTTATAATCAAATAAAAATGGTAACCAATAGAATATTAATGATGAAGCATTGAAGTGATTATTAGAAAGCCCTATCCAAGAGCTTCAGTTAACCTTCTGAGTAAAGGTCTAAAGGTATCATGAAAGATCTCGTTTTTTTGCAAACTAGGACTTTGGTAACTATTTAATCATTAAGCTTAATATCTGAGCCATGCAGCAATCCCTGCTCTCTGGAGTAAGGAAAATGTATTACTTAAATGCCTGCTAGGGTTTTTAAAATGCTAACCACTACCTTGAATGAACATTACTACATATATAACCATACAATTAGTTGTAGAATTACAAGTGGTGACAGCTTCACTCGAAACCAAGCCCCCCCACCCCACCCCACTCCTGGTCTACCAGAATTAACTAGAAATTACCTGAGGGGCCCCTGAGTATCTCTGCTCCAGTTCTGCAGTGCCCTGTTTCGTCTGAGAGCTGCTTGTTTTACTTTCTACTTGCTTACTAAGAAATTTGTTGGCATGTTCTGACAAGGATAGCCCAACCCTTGCCAAGAGAAACATGGCAGGATTCAGTGTGTGTATTTCCCGTTAAGTAAGAATGCCAGTTTGAGGCAAACAGGAAAACAAGCCTTTCCACTGGAAGGCAATTCAGAAGAATTTGCCCGAGCAAGCCAACTATTTTAAGATAAGTAAATGGAGGGAAGTTAGCTAAACCTTTATTTTATTTTATTTTCTCTAAATGCCTTCAGTAAGGTGAAACTTCTTGGTGGGCCAAATTATGCTGAAAAAAAGTACCTAGCCTAAAGTCTTAGTTGGAATTATTTCCTGCATGTCTTGTTTGGACAGGATGGAAAGATCTGGCAAAGTGAGCTCCTCAATGATCTACCACGGTCTCTGAAATTTAATTTGGAATGTGGAGAATGGTGTCGGGAACGGGTCCCTTCTATTGAGCAGATATACAGCAAAGAAAAAGGGAAGGGATTAGCTGCTGTGAATTACGGCTTCTGTTCCTTCAGCTGTCAGCCCCACTGGAGAGCTTCGAGCATTCCAAATCTGGAAAAGAAATGCTGTGCTGTGAGCTTCAGGTTCTTTGTTACCCAGACAGCTGCTAATCGTCCTGCTGTGTTAGAAGCCAATGAGACAATACTGTAACATTTAGCTTTCTGACATCCGAAGCATCTAGATCAGTCCCCAATTAAAGATGTGTTAATCACAAAGACTCTAAAAGCTGGGATGATAGCCTCACCCAGTAAATCTTTGCTGGTGCCTTTTACTTTCTAATACTCAGATTTCTACATTTACCAAGAGAACTGCTTGAAAGCCGGCTCCAGAAACAGACCAATAAAAAGCCTTCTTCATTACCTTAGATCAGACGTCTAAGGATTTCCCACCTCCGGAGAGCCTTTTCAGAAAGAGGTGAGACATTGATCATTTTGCTTAAAGAGCCTTTCTGCTCTAATAAATAGACTCACGGTGGCTGTTGTCATCGTGATTTTTTAAGCGTGATCACTAATTCAGGAATGTGGCTTTGTCACTTGCTAAGGGACATCCCAGTCATCTGCGTACTTAAAAAAAAAAGTCAAGTAGATGAACGTAAGATACTTCAGGGGACAAAATACTCAATGAAAGCAGCAGAAGCCTGAACCTGGGTAAGGCGCAAACCTTTCAAAGAAGGAAAACTCAAATGTTTCCCACTAAAATGAGAAATAGAAAAGTGCTAAGACTGCATGCTGTCAAAGGCAGATAACTTGTGATACCAGGAAATAAGAAACAGTCCTATTTAGTTCTGACTCTCACAGGTTTCCCTGTACTAATACTACTGATACTCTCCTGGGCCTCTGGCCAAATCACCCATAGGTCCCAGCCCTGAGAGGCAATGATGGCAGCTCATTCTGGATTCAAATACTTGTAATAACAGAGAAGAGTATGTGTTGGATGAAGCCCCCTGGAATTCAACGCCTTGAAATTTATGTTTATTAAAAGGGTCTCAGGGGGCGGAGCCAAGATGGCGGACTAGGCAGACGTTACCTCGGATCCCTCTTACAACAAAGACACGGAAAAACAAGTGAATCGATCACATACATAACAATCTACGAACTCTGAACAACAAACACGGATTTAGAGACGGAGAACGAACTCATACGGGGAAGCAGCGATAGTTTCCAGAGCCTGGAGCCAGCGTACCAGTCAGGTACGGCACAAGCACAGAGACCTGCTCCACCCCCCTGAACTAACCCCAGGAGGGGGACCAGCCGGTTCCACGGGCGGCGTGGGACGCAGCCGGTAGGAGAAGTCCCCGGGAGGCAGTGACTGATCTTGGAGCAGAAAGAGCAGCATCCGAGCCGGGGAACCGTCCCGCAGGGATTTGGACTGCTCGCAGGTACACCATAAACACGGAGAGTTGCTCCACCCCCTGAACTAACCCCGGGAAGGGAACCAGCCGGGTCGCGCGGGCGGCGTGGGACACAGCCGGTAGGAGAAGTCCCCGGGAGGCAGCGACTGGTATTGGAGTGGGGAGAGCAGCGTTCCAGCCGGGACACTTGGTCGCGTCACAAGCACGGGGAGCTACTCCACCCATCTGAACTAACCCCGGGAGGGGGCCCACCTGGTTCACGGGGGTACACGGCCACGCGGCTGGAGGGACGAGAAGTCCCCGGGAGGCAGCGACTGATTTTGGAGTTGAGAGTGCACCGTCCCAGTAGGGGAGCCTTGACGCTGGGCGTGGGGCTGGAAGCGGAGGATCTGACCGTGACTCCAGCGGGCCAGACCCCCTGGGGGCAATCTCCACACAGCCAGCATACATAGGCGACGCGCCCGCGGGAATCTCAGATATAACAGTCATTCCAAGCAAGACAAGCAACTCTGGCTATATTCTGAGGTGTTACTCTCCTATCTCTCTGTTCCCTCCCCCACCCTCCCCAGGCGGCTTCATTAACATCTGAATAGCCTGAGCCAGAGGGAGAACTCTGATAGGGATCTGACTGCAGTTTTTTTTTAGCGGATTTTCTGGAAAAACTAATTTCCCAGTGATGGCTCGGAGACAACAATCCATATCAAACCACTTAAAGAAGCAGACCATGACAGCTTCTCCAACCCCCCAAACAAAAGAATCAAAATCTTTCCCAAATGAAGATACAATTTTGGAATTATCAGATACAGAATATAAAAAACTAATTTACAGAATGCTTAATTGATATCACAAATGAAATTAGGATATCTGCAGAAAAAGCCAAGGAACACACTGATAAAACTGTTGAAGAACTCAAAAAGATTATTCAAGAACATACGGGAAAAATTAATAAGTTGCAAGAATCCATAGAGAGACAACATGTAGAAATCCAAAAGATTAACAATAAAATAACAGAATTAGACAACACACTAGGAAGTCAGAGGAGCAGACTCGAGCAATTAGAATGCAGACTGGGACATCTGGAGGACCAGGGAATCAACACCAACATAGCTGAAAAAAAATCAGATAAAAGAATTAAAAAAAATGAAGAAACCCTAAGAATTATGTGGGACTCTATCAAGAAGGATAACCTGCGGGTGATTGGAGTCCCAGAACAGGGAGGGGGGACAGAAAACACAGAGAAAATAGTTGAAGAACTTCTGACAGAAAACTTCCCTGACATCATGAAAGACGAAAGGATATCTATCCAAGATGCTCATCGAACCCCATTTAAGATTGATCCAAAAAGAAAAACACCAAGACATATTATCATCAAACTCACCAAAACCAAAGATAAACAGAAAATTTTAAAAGCAGCCAGGGAGAAAAGAAAGGTTTCCTTCAAGGGAGAATCAATAAGAATATGTTCTGACTACTCAGCAGAAACCATGCAGGCAAGAAGGGAATGGGACGACATATACAGAACACTGAAGGAGAAAAACTGCCAACCAAGGATCATATATCCAGCAAAACTCTCTCTGAAATATGAAGGCGAAATTAAGATATTTACAGACAAACACAAGTTTAGAGAATTTGCAAAAACCAAACCAAAGCTACAAGAAATACTAAAGGATATTGTTTGGTCACAGAACCAATAATATCAGATATCAGCACAACACAAGGTCACAAAACAGAACGTCCTGATATCAACTCAAATAGGGAAATCACAAAAACAAACAAATTAAGATTAATTAAAAAAAAAAATACACATAACAGGGAATTATGGAAGTCAATAGGTAAAAGATCACAATAATCAAAAAGAGGGACTAAATACAGGAGGCATTGAACTGCCATATGGAGAGTGATACAAGGCGATATAGAACAATACAAGTTAGGTTTTTACTTAGAAAAATAGGGGTATATAATAAGGTAACCACAAAAAGGCATAACAACTCTATAACTCAAGACAAAAACCAAGAAAAACGTAACGACTCAACTAACATAAAGTCAAACACTATGAAAATGAGGATCTCACAATTTACTAAGAAAAACGCCTCAGCACAAAAAAGTATGTGGAAAAATGAAATTGTCAACAACACACATAAAAAGGCATCAAAATGACAGCACTAAAAACTTATTTATCTATAATTACCCTGAATGTAAATGGACTAAATGCACCAATAAAGAGACAGAGAGTCACAGACTGGATAAAGAAACACGATCCATCTATATGCTGCCTACAAGAGACACACCTTAGACTTAGAGACACAAACAAACTAAAACTCAAAGGATGGAAAAAAGTATATCAAGCAAACAATAAGCAAAAAAGAAGAGGAGTAGCAATATTAATTTCTGACAAAATAGACTTTAGACTTAAATCCACTACAAAGGATACAGAAGGACACTATATAATGATAAAAGGGACAATTGATCAGGAAGACATAACCATATTAAATATTTACGCACCCAATGACAGGGCTGCAAGATACATAAATCAAACTTTAACAGAACTGAAAAGCGAGATAGATACCTCCACAATTATAGTAGGAGACTTCAACACACCACTTTCGGAGAAGGACAGGACATCCAGTAAAAAGCTAAACAGAGACACGGAAGATCTAATTACAACAATCAACCAACTTGACCTCATTGACTTATACAGAACTCTCCACCCAACTGCTGCAAAGTATACTTTTTTTTCTAGTGCACATGGAACATTCTCTAGAATAGACCACATATTAGGTCATAAAACAAACCTTTGCAGAGTCCAAAACATCGAAATATTACAAAGCATCTTCTCAGACCACAAGGCAATAAAACTAGAGATCAATAACAGAAAAACGAGGGAAAAGAAATCAAATACTTGGAAAATGAACAATACCCTCCTGAAAAAAGACTGGGTTATAGAAGACATCAAGGAGGGAATAAGGAAATTCATAGAAAGCAACGAGAATGAAAATACTTCCTATCAAAACCTCTGGGACACAGCAAAAGCAGTGCTCAGAGGCCAATTTATATCAATAAATGCACACATACAAAAAGAAGAAAGAGCCAAAATCAGAGAACTGTCCCTACAACTTGAACAAATAGAAAGTGAGCAACAAAAGAATCCATCAGGCACCAGAAGAAAACAAATAATAAAAATTAGAGCTGAACTAAATGAATTAGAGAACAGAAAAACAATCGAAAGAATTAACAAAGCCAAAAGCTGGTTCTTTGAAAAAATTAACAAAATTGATAAACCATTGGCTAGACTGACTAAAGAAATACAGGAAAGGAAACAAATAACCCGAATAAGAAATGAGAAGGACCACATCACAACAGAACCAAATGAAATTAAAAGAATCATTTCAGATTATTATGAAAAATTGTACTCTAACAAATTTGAAAACCTAGAAGAAATGGATGAATTCCTGGAAAAACACTACCTACCTAAACTAACACATTCAGAAGTAGAACAACTAAATAGACCCATAACAAAAAAAGAGATTGAAACGGTAATCAAAAAACTCCCAACAAAAAAAAGCCCTGGCCCGGACGGCTTCACTGCAGAGTTCTACCAAATTTTCAGAGAAGAGTTAACACCACTACTACTAAAGGTATTCCAAAGCATAGAAAATGACGGAATACTACCCAACTCATTCTATGAAGCCACCATCTCCCTGATACCAAAACCAGGTAAAGACATTACAAAAAAAGAAAATTATAGACCTATATCCCTCATGAACATTGATGCAAAAATCCTCAACAAAATTCTAGCCAATAGAATCCAACGACACATCAAAAAAATAATTCACCCTGATCAAGTGGGATTTATACCAGGTATGCAAGGCTGGTTTAATATCAGAAAAACCATTAATGTAATCCATCACATAAATAAAACAAAAGACAAAAACCACATGATCTTATCAATTGATGCAGAAAAGGCATTTGACAAAGTCCAACACCCATTCATGATAAAAACTCTTACCAAAATAGGAATTGAAGGAAAATTCCTCAACATAATAAAGGGCATCTATGCAAAGCCAACAGCCAATATCACTCTAAATGGAGAGAACCTGAAAGCATTTCCCTTGAGAACGGGAACCAGACAAGGATGCCCTTTATCACCACTCTTATTCAACATCGTGTTGGAAGTCTTAGCCAGGGCAATCAGGCTAGACAAAGAAATAAAAGGTATCCGGATTGGCAAGGAAGAAGTAAAGTTATCACTATTTGCAGATGACATGATTATATACACAGAAAACCCTAAGGAATCCTCCAGAAAACTACTGAAACTAATAGAAGAGTTTGGCAGAGTCTCAGGTTATAAAATAAACATACAAAAATCACTTGGATTCCTCTACATCAACAAAAAGAACACCGAAGAGGAAATAACCAAATCAATACCATTCACAGTAGCCCCCAAGAAGATAAGATACTTAGGAATAAATCTTACCAAGGATGTAAAAGACCTATACAAAGAAAACTACAAAGCTCTACTACAAGAAATTCAAAAGGACATACTTAAGTGGAAAAACATACCTTGCTCATGGATAGGAAGACTTAACATAGTAAAAATGTCTATTCTACCAAAAGCCATCTATACATTTAACGCACTTCCGATCCAAATTCCAATGTCATATTTTAAGGGGATAGAGAAACAAATCACCAATTTCATATGGAAGGGAAAGAAGCCCCGGATAAGCAAAGCACTACTGAAAAAGAAGAAGAAAGTGGGAGGCCTCACCTTACCTGACTTCAGAACCTATTATACAGCCACAGTAGTCAAAACAGCCTGGTATTGGTACAACAACAGACACATAGACCAATGGAACAGAATTGAGAACCCAGACATAGATCCATCCACGTATGAGCAGCTGATATTTGACAAAGGACCTGTGTCAATTAACTGGGGAAAAGACAGCCTTTTTAACAAATGGTGCTGGCATAACTGGATATCCATTTGCAAAAAAATGAAACAGGACCCATACCTCACACCATGCACAAAAACTAACTCCAAGTGGATCAAAGACCTAAACATAAAGACTAAAACGATAAAGATCGTGGAAGAAAAAATTGGGACAACCCTAGGAGCCCTAATACAAGGTATAAACAGAATACAAAACATTACCAAAAATGATGAAGAGAAACCCGATAACTGGGAGCTCCTAAAAATCAAACACCTATGCTCATCTAAAGACTTCACCAAAAGAGTAAAAAGACCACCTACAGATTGGGAAAGAATTTTCAGCTATGACATCTCCGACCAGCGCCTGATCTCTAAAATCTACATGATTCTGTCAAAACTCAACCACAAAAAGACAAACAACCCAATCAAGAAGTGGGCAAAGGATATGAACACACATTTCTCTAAAGAAGATATTCAGGCAGCCAACAGATACATGAGAAAATGCTCTCGATCATTAGCCATTAGAGAAATGCAAATTAAAACTACGATGAGATTCCATCTCACACCAGCAAGGCTGGCATTAATCCAAAAAACACAAAATAATAAATGTTGGAGAGGCTGCGGAGAGATTGGAACTCTCATACACTGCTGGTGGGAATGTAAAATGGTCCAACCACTTTGGAAATCTATCTGGCGTTATCTTAAACAGTTAGAAATAGAACTACCATACAACCCAGAAATCCCACTCCTAGGAATATACCCTAGAGATACAAGAGCCTTCACACAAACAGATATATGCACACCCATGTTTATTGCAGCTCTGTTTACAATAGCAAAAAGTTGGAAGCAACCAAGGTGTCCATCAACGGATGAATGGTTAAATAAATTGTGGTATATTCACACAATGGAATACTACGCATCGATAAAGAACAGTGACGAGTCTCTGAAACATTTCATAACATGGAGGAACCTGGAAGGCATTATGCTGAGCGAAATTAGTCAGAGGCAAAAGGACAAATATTGTATAAGACCACTATTATAAGATCTTGAGAAACAGTAAACCTGAGAAGAACACATACTTTTGTGGTTACGAGGGGGGGAGGGAGGGAGGGTGGGAGAGGGTTTTTTTTATTGATTAATCAGTAGATAAGAACTGCTTTAGGTGAAGGGAAAGACAACACTCAATACATGGAAGGTCAGCTCCATTGGACTGGACCAAAACCAAAGAAGTTTCCGGGATAAAATGAATGCTTCAAAGGTCAGCGGAGCAAGCGCGGGGGTCTGGGGAGCATGGTTTGTGGGGACTTCTAAGTCAATTGGCAAAATAATTCTATTATGAAATCATTCTGCATCCCACTTTGAAATGTGGCGTCTGGGGTCTTAAATGCTAACAAGCAGCCATCTAAGATGCAGCAATTGGTCTCAACCCACCTGGAGCAAAGAAAAATGAAGAACACCAAGCCCACATGACAACTAAGAGCCCAAGAGACAGAAAGGGCCGCATGATCCAGAGACCTACATCATCCTGAGACCAGAAGAACTAGTTGGTGCCCGACCACAATTGATGACTGCCCTGACAGGGAGCTCAGCAGAGGACCCCTGAGGGAGCAGGAGATCAGTGGGATGCAGACCCCAAATTCTCATAAGAAGACCAAACTTAATGGTCTGACTGAGACTGGAGGAATCCCGGCGGCCATGCTCCCCAGACCTTCAGTTGACACAGGACAGGAACCATCCCCGAAGACAACTCATCAGAAATGAAAGGGACTGGTCAGCAGGTGGGAGAGAGATGCTGATGAAGAGTGAGCTAATTATATCAGGTGGACACTTGAGATTGTGTTGGCAACTCTTGTCTGGAGGGGGGATGGGAGGATAGAGAGAGAGGGAAGCAGGCAAAATTGTCAAGAAAGGAGAGACTGAAAGGGCAGACTCAAGACGGGGAGAGTAAGTGGGAGTAGGGAGTGAGATGTATGTAAACTTATATGTGACAGACTGATTGGATTTGTAAACGTTCACTTGAAGCTTAATAAAAGTTATTATAAAAAAAAAAAAAAAAGGGTCTCAAAATTAAGCTTTTTCACTTTGGTCTGCATTCTGCCAGGACATGAAGACAGCAGAATTAAATTTTCCATCAAAGAGTACCATCCATTAAAAAGAAAAGAAAAAAAAAAAAAAAGCTGCCTTTAATGAGTTGACTTTGACTCATAGAGGGCAGCTTAACTGCCCCACAGATTCCAAGGAGCGGTTGATGGATTCGAACGGCCAAGCTTTTGGTTAGCAGCCAAATTCTTAACCCCTGTACCACCAGAGCGCCACAGCTTGTTATAAACCAACCCCAAAGCAAAGGCAAATAACCTGACTGACATTATCACAGCAACCTGGAGTTCAATGTTCCCGTTTGCTTCCTTATACACATCATTTTCATCCAGTCTAGTGCCACTGAGTAGATTCCAACTCACAACAACCCAGTGTGTGTCAGAGTAGAACTGTGCTTCACATGGTTTTCAGTGGTTGATTTTTTGCAAGTAGATCCCCAGGGCTTTCTTCCAAGGCACCTCTGGGTGGACTCGAACCTCCAACTTTTTGGTTAGCAGCTGAACATATTAATGGTTTGCATCACCTAGAGACCCCATTATCTTCATAGGAGGCATCTAATAACTACAATACAAAATGGGGAGAAAAGCCCCAACAGTTTTCTTAACCTCAGAAAAACAGCATTAACCACCCTGGGTTACAGAAAATCTTTGGAAATTAGATTCCTATTTTCTATTTCTCAGGCTAATGGAATTCCTGAGAGAGAAATATCACATTTGCAAGATGCCAGGTTGGTGCCAGCTTCAGAAGTTGAATGACTTGGCTTTCACTGGAGCCTGAATACATCATGGGTAACCCCTTCCCCATCACCGTCTCAATGAAAGGCCACCCTCTTCCAACTTGAGAGACTAGGAAGTCAATTAGTGTCACTTATGATGTGAACACCTGTTGACTAGGACCTGGACTGAGACCAAGTCCATTAAAGTCATTCTAGGGCTGCCAGATGGCTGGGCCTTGGACCACTTATGATGTAGTCCAGATTCATGGAGGTGACCTAAAGGCAGAAAGGTCCAGAGTCCCATTAGTCATCTCCTGAGCCATCCAATTCCCTATCACATATGCAGTTGGACCAGGACCACTATTTTTCCTAACAGTCACTTAAAAAGGCCACATGAGCTGCTTTTATTAAAAAAAAAAAAAAAGTCACATTGACCGCAAAATTGGGGGTATTAGCTCCTTAGTATTTTTACCACCCATTGTCCTTTTAAATCTCTGAAACTACTTTTTAATAACTCATCTTTCATTCTCTTGTGGCATTTGAAACACATGTGAAGGCTGGAGAAACAACTGAAATGAAAAATATCTGACAAGGAATAAACTGTGATCCATGCATGAAACTACAGGCTACAGGCGATCACTGACAGCATCAAAGAAGCAAAGGAAGCATAAAAAAATAATAATAATAATAAATAATAACTCTGGTTCCAAATCTATGTGCTCTATTGTACTGAGAGGAGATATTCAAGATCAAAATGTTACTTGGTTTAAAGAGCAACGTCTAAGACTTGAAAAGTAATGGCCATGGATGAAATGTTACATGTGTGAGAAAGCAAACAAACAAACAAGAAAAAGACATCAGGGTGAAGTTCAGAGATCCCTGCATCTTCTTCCCAATTTGGTTTTACTGCTTAGGAGTCTGGGAAAGTTCCAAACACAGGAAATCAAAATAATCAAGTACAATATCCACAAACCACAGAATGCCGAGGAACTGGGTTTTAGCACCACTAAGGAAATCTGTTGAACTGGTTGCCGTGTGTTGTTGGGGTACAACTGTGCTCCCGAGGCTTTTCAATGGACGGTTTTTTGGAAGTAGAATGCCAGAACTCTCTTCCGAGGTTACCTCTGGGTGGATTTGAACCTCCAAGCCTTTGGTTAGCAGCTGAAGGATTCCACCACTAGACACCCTACCTTTCATGTATAGCTGAACCTTTCCCATCAAGTTTCTTGCTTGCTTTGTAGACAAGCACAAAGAAGCAACTGGCGAGTGGAACAAAGAGATACAGAGATTCTTGGGTTAATTACAACTGAGTACATTTGGAAACTGTTTCATATACAAATGGTCACCACATGCTAGTCTCTCAAAAAAAAAAAAAGTTGTAACGAAATGATATTTTGCAGCCCTCATATTTGAAACTCTTTTTTTGCCAATTCTCTTAGAAGCAATGATATAGGTAAGGCACAGGAGCATAATTTATGAGGAGGGATTTTAAGCCTGGGAACTTGCAAGCTTAGAATTATTATTTTTTTTATTTTGAGGTGTCAACCAGAAACTAAATTGCATGTGCCAGATAGTTTCAACTCCTACAGGCATTGTAAGACCAAGGCTGAAACAACTGAGCTATTAAATTTTAAAACGTTATTAAGGCCAATAGATGTCTCCTACTGGATCTATGAGCGAGAATTCAAGATGACTTTTGTTGTCATAAAGAATAACAAAGAATGTGTCGGGACTTGGTTTTTTTCCTAACTAGGGGGTTCAAAGCACCTCGCTGGAGCTTCACTTGAACACAACTTGCTGACGTGTGAAATTCGGTGTAACTGGCCCCACCCAAGAGTCAACCTATAAATACCGGAAGGACCTCATTAGAACATCTCACCTAGAAACAGTCCCACAGCATGGTCTCTAAGAACGACATTGGAGCAGAACTCTAACACACTAGGAACAGTTTTATGGAAGTTATCTTGTGTGTATTCTGAAATAGGAAAGCAGGGAGAGGCTAGAGGGAAAAAGATAAAGCCATCATCAAGAGAACCCATACAGTTAAGGTATAACCTTGAAAAGTTATAAACCAACAAACAAACCCAAAACCATTGCTGTCCAGTGGATTCTGGCTCCTAGTGACCCTATGGGACAGGGTAGAACTGCCCTCCAGGGTTTCCAAGGAGCAGTGGGGGAATTGAACTGCCAAACTTTTGGTTAGCAGCCAAGCTGTTAACCACTGTACCACCTGAAGAGTTACCAGTGAGATTTAAAGGCTTCTCATCTACCATTCTCCCCCAAAACAACACACCTTTCTATGAAGACTCCTTAAATATATCAGCAGCTTCTTGTAGCTACACTTGGTTTACTTGACTACTCTGCACTGGTGTGTGAAATAGGGCTGCAAATACAATTCGTGCTTTTTAAATTCTCAACCTACTGTCTGTAGTTACAAGAAGACACTCTTTATTTCCATGGAGCAGGATTCTGCTATATTTGTTCTCCTTGCTTTCAGTGCAAAACAAAGCGAAGAGAGCCCCTATGACATGCTGTAATTTCAATTCCACCCCCATTTTATACTGGGAAGAAAAAAAAAAACTTCAAAATGCTAGCTCAAAAAATTCCTGAGTCTCCAAAATCATTCTCCCCAGGTGGTTTTCCTAAAATCACTCTCTTCTAGAAGCCTG